>NC_092384.1:78474130-79136389 GCF_030028105.1 Mobula birostris | reverse complement strand
GGTGATAGGTGAGGGGGGAGTGTGGGTGGGGAGGAGGGATGAGGTGAGAAACTGGGGGTGATAGGTGAGGGGGGAGTGTGGGTAGGGAGGAGGGATGAGGTGAGAAACTGGGGGTGATAGGTGAGGGGAGTGTGGGTAGGGAGGGGGGATGAGGTGTGAAGCTGGGGGTGATAGGTGGGGGGAGTGTGGGTGAGGAGGAGGGATGAGGTGAGAAACTGGTGGTGATAGGTGAGGGGGAGTGTGGGTGGGGAGGAGGGATGAGCTGAGAAGCTGGGGGTGATAGGTGAGGGGGGAGTGTGGGTGGGGAGGAGGGATGAGGTGAGAAGCTGAGGGTGATAGGTTAGGGGGTAGTGTGGGTGGGGAGGAGGGATGAGGTGAGAAACTGGGGGTGATAGGTGAGGGGGGAGTGTGGGTAGGGAGGAGGGATGAGGTGAGAAACTGGGGGTGATAGGTGAGGGGGGAGTGTGGGTAGGGAGGAGGGATGAGGTGAGGGGGAGTGTGGGTAGGGAGGAGGGATGAGGTGAGAAGCTGGGGGTGAGAGGTGAGGGGGAGAGTGTGGGTAGGGAGGAGGGATGAGGTGAGGGGGAGTGTGGGTAGGGAGGAGGGATGAGGTGAGAAGCTGGTGGTGATAGGTGAGGGAGGAGTGTGGGTAGGGAGGAGGGATGACGTGTGAAGCTGGGGGTGATAGGTGCGGGTGGAGTGTGGGTGGGGAGGAGGGATGAGGTGAGAAACTGGGGGTGATAGGTGAGGGGGGAGTGTGGGTAGGGAGGAGGGATGAGGTGAGAAACTGGGGGTGATAGGTGAGGGGGGGAGTGTGGGTAGGGAGGAGGGATGAGGTGAGAAGCTGGGGGTGATAGGTGAGGGGGAGTGTGGGTAGGGAGGAGGGATGAGGTGAGAAGCTGGGGGTGATTGGTGAGGGGGGAGTGTGGGTGGGGAGGAGGGATGAGGTGAGAAGCTGAGGGTGATAGGTGAGGGGGGATTGTGGGTGGGGAGGAGGGATGAGGTGAGAAACTGGGGGTGATAGGTGAGGGGGAATGTGGGGGAGGAGGATGGATGAGGTGAGGAGCAGGAGGGTGATAGGTGAGGGGGAGTGTGGGTAGGGAGGTTGGATGAGGTGAAGAGGGAGTGTGGGTAGGGAGGAGGGATGAGGTGAGAAGCTGGGGGTAATAGGTGAGGGGGAGTGTGGGTAGGGAGGAGGGATGAGGTGAGAAGCTGGGGGTAATAGGTGAGGGGGAGTGTGGGTAGGGAGGAGGGATGAGGTGAGGAGCTGGGGTTGATAGGTGAGGGGGAGTGTGGGTAGGTTGGAGGGATGAGGTGAGAAGCTGGGGGGTGATAGGTGAGGGGGAATGTGGGGGAGGAGGATGGATGAGGTGAGGAGCAGGAGGGTGATAGGTGAGGGGGGAGTGTGGGTAGGGAGGATGGATGAGGTGAGAAGCTGGGGGTGATAGGTGAGGGGGAGTGTGGGTGAGGTGGAGGGATGAAGTGAGAAGATGGGGGTGATAGGTGAGGTGGAGTGTGGGTAGGTTGGAGGGATGAGGTGAGAAGCTGGGGGGTGATAGGTGAGGGGGAATGTGGGGGAGGAGGATGGATGAGGTGAGGAGCAGGAGGGTGATAGGTGGGGGGGAGTGTGGGTAGGGAGGATGGAAGAGGTGAGGAGGGAGTGTGGGTAGGGAGGAGCGATGAGGTGAGAAGCTGGGGGTGATAGGTGAGGGGGAGTGTGGGTAGGGAGGAGGGATGAGGTGAGAAGCTGGGGGTGATAGGTGAGGGGGAGTGTGGGTGAGGTGGGAGGATGAGGTGAGAAGCTGGGATGATAGGTGAGGGGGAGTGTGGGTAGGGAGGAGGGAGGAGGTGAGGAGCTGGGGGTGATAGGTGAGGGGGAGTGTGGGTAGGGAGGAGGGAGGAGGTGAGAAGATAGGTGTGATAGGTGAGGGGGAGTGTGGGTAGGGTGGATGGAGGAGGTGAGGAGCTGGGGGTGATAGGTGAGGGGGAATGTGGGGGAGGAGGATGCATGAGGTGAGGAGCAGGAGGGTGATAGGTGAGGGGGGAGTGTGGGTAGGGAGGTTGGATGAGGTGAGGAGGGAGTGTGGGTAGGGAGGAGGGAGGAGGTGAGAAGCTGGGGGTGATAGGTGAGGGGAGTGTGGGTAGGGAGGAGGGAGGAGGTGAGAAACCGGGGTGATAGGTGAGGGGGAGTGTGGGTAGGGAGGAGGGATGAGGTGAGAAGCTGGGGGTAATAATGAGAGGGAGTGTGGGTAGGGAGGAGGGATGAGGTGAGGAGCTGGGGTTGATAGGTGAGGGGGAATGTGGGGGAGGAGGATGGATGAGGTGAGGAGCAGGAGGGTGATAGGTGGGGGGGAGTGTGGGTAGGGAGGATGGAAGAGGTGAGGAGGGAGTGTGGGTAGGGAGGAGGGATGAGGTGAGAAGCTGGGGGTGATAGGTGAGGGGGAGTGTGGGTAGGGAGGAGGGATGAGGTGAGAAGCTGGGGGTGATAGGTGAGGGGGGAGTGTGGGTGAGGTGGAAGGATGAGGTGAGAAGCTGGGATGATAGGTGAGGGGGAGTGTGGGTAGGGAGGAGGGAGGAGGTGAGAAGATGGGGGTGATAGGTGAGGGGGAGTGTGGGTAGGGTGGATGGAGGAGGTGAGGAGCTGGGGGTGATAGGTGAGGGGGAATGTGGGGGAGGAGGATGGATGAGGTGAGGAGCAGGAGGGTGATAGGTGAGGGGGGAGTGTGGGTAGGGAGGAGGGATGAGGTGAGAAGCTGGGGGTGATAGGTGAGGGGGAGTGTGGGTAGGGAGGAGGGATGAGGTGAGAAGCTGGGGGTAATAGGTGAGGGGGAGTGTGGGTAGGGAGGAGGGATGAGGTGAGGAGCTGGGGTTGATAGGTGAGGGGGAGTGTGGGTAGGTTGGAGGGATGAGGTGAGAAGCTGGGGGTGATAGGTGAGGGGGAATGTGGGGGAGGAGGATGGATGAGGTGAGGAGCAGGAGGGTGATAGGTGAGGGGGGAGTGTGGGTAGGGAGGTTGGATGAGGTGAGGAGGGAGTGTGGGTAGGGAGGAGGGATGAGGTGAGAAGCTGGGGGTGATAGGTGAGGGGGAGTGTGGGTAGGGAGGAGGGATGAGGTGAGAAGCTGGGGGTAATAGGTGAGGGGGAGTGTGGGTAGGGAGGAGGGATGAGGTGAGGAGCTGGGGTTGATAGGTGAGGGGGAGTGTGGGTAGGTTGGAGGGATGAGGTGAGAAGCTGGGGGGTGATAGGTGAGGGGGAATGTGGGGGAGGAGGATGGATGAGGTGAGGAGCAGGAGGGTGATAGGTGAGGGGGGAGTGTGGGTAGGGAGGATGGATGAGGTGAGAAGCTGGGGGTGATAGGTGAGGGGGAGTGTGGGTAGGGAGGAGGGGTGAGGTGAGAAGCTGGGGGTAATAGGTGAGGTGAGTGGTGGGTAGGGAGTAGGGATGAGGTGAGAAGTTGGGGGGTGATAGGTGAGGGGGAGTGTGGGTAGGGAGGAGGTGAGAAGCTGGGGGTGATAGGTGAGGGGGAGTGTGGTTGGGGAGGAGGGATGAGGTGAGAAGCTGGGGGGTGATAGGTGAGGGGGAGTGTGGGTGGGGAGGAGGGATGAGGTGAGGAGCTGGGGGTGATAGGTGAGGGGGAGTGTGGGTAGGGAGGAGGGAGGAGGTGAGAAGCTGGGGATGATAGGTGAGGGGGAGTGTGGGTAGGGTGGAGGGAGGAGGTGAGGAGCTGGGGGTGATAGGTGAGGAGTGTGGGTAGGGAGGAGGGATGAGGTGAGAAGCTGGGGGTGATTGGTGAGGGGGGAGTGTGGGTGGGGAGGAGGGATGAGCTGAGAAGCTGAGGGTGATAGGTGAGGGGGGAGTGTGGGTGGGGAGGAGGGATGAGGTGAGAAGCTGGGGGTGATAGGTGAGATGAGTGGTGGGTAGGGAGGAGGGGTGAGGTGAGAAGCTGGGGGTAATAGGTGAGGTGAGTGGTGGGTAGGGAGGAGGGATGAGGTGAGAAGTTGGGGGGTGATAGGTGAGGGGGAGTGTGGGTAGGGAGGAGGTGAGGAGCTGAGGGGTGATAGGTGAGGGGGGAGTGTGGGTGGGGAGGAGGGATGAGGTGAGAAGCTGGGGGGTGACAGGTGAGGGGGGAGTGTGGGTGGGGAGGAGGGATGAGGTGATCTGGGGGGTGATAGGTGAGGGGGAGTGTGGGTGGGGAGGAGGGATGTGAGGCGCTGGGGGGTGATAGGTGAGGGGGAGTGTGGGTAGGGAGGAGGGATGTGGTGAGAAGCTGGGGGAGTGTGGGTGGGGAGGAGGGATGAGGTGAGGAGCTGGGGGTGTGTGGGTAGGGAGGAGGGATGAGGTGAGGGGGAGTGTGGGTAGGGAGGAGGGATGAGGTTAGAAGCTGGGGGTGATAGGTGAGGGGGAGTGTGGGTAGGGAGGAGGGATGAGGTGAGAAGCTGGGGGTGATAGGTGAGGGGGAGTGTGGGTGAGGTGGAAGGATGAGGTGAGAAGCTGGGATGATAGGTGAGGGGGAGTGTGGGTAGGGAGGAGGGAGGAGGTGAGGAGCTGGGGGTGATAGGTGAGGGGGAGTGTGGGTAGGGAGGAGGGAGGAGGTGAGAAGATAGGGGTGATAGGTGAGGGGGAGTGTGGGTAGGGTGGATGGAGGAGGTGAGGAGCTGGGGGTGATAGGTGAGGGGGAATGTGGGGGAGGAGGATGGATGAGGTGAGGAGCAGGAGGGTGATAGGTGAGGGGGGAGTGTGGGTAGGGAGGTTGGATGAGGTGAGGAGGGAGTGTGGGTAGGGAGGAGGGAGGAGGTGAGAAGCTGGGGGTGATAGGTGAGGGGAGTGTGGGTAGGGAGGAGGGAGGAGGTGAGAAACCGGGGTGATAGGTGAGGGGGAGTGTGGGTAGGGAGGAGGGATGTGGTGAGAAGCTGGGGGTAATAATGAGAGGGAGTGTGGGTAGGGAGGAGGGATGAGGTGAGGAGCTGGGGTTGATAGGTGAGGGGGAATGTGGGGGAGGAGGATGGATGAGGTGAGGAGCAGGAGGGTGATAGGTGGGGGGGGGAGTGTGGGTAGGGAGGATGGAAGAGGTGAGGAGGGAGTGTGGGTAGGGAGGAGGGATGAGGTGAGAAGCTGGGGGTGATAGGTGAGGGGGAGTGTGGGTAGGGAGGAGGGATGAGGTGAGAAGCTGGGGGTGATAGGTGAGGGGGAGTGTGGGTGAGGTGGAAGGATGAGGTGAGAAGCTGGGATGATAGGTGAGGGGGAGTGTGGGTAGGGAGGAGGGAGGAGGTGAGAAGATGGGGGTGATAGGTGAGGGGGAGTGTGGGTAGGGTGGATGGAGGAGGTGAGGAGCTGGGGGTGATAGGTGAGGGGGAATGTGGGGGAGGAGGATGGATGAGGTGAGGAGCAGGAGGGTGATAGGTGAGGGGGGAGTGTGGGTAGGGAGGAGGGATGAGGTGAGAAGCTGGGGGTGATAGGTGAGGGGGAGTGTGGGTAGGGAGGAGGGATGAGGTGAGAAGCTGGGGGTAATAGGTGAGGGGGAGTGTGGGTAGGGAGGAGGAATGAGGTGAGGAGCTGGGGTTGATAGGTGAGGGGGAGTGTGGGTAGGTTGGAGGGATGAGGTGAGAAGCTGGGGGGTGATAGGTGAGGGGGAATGTGGGGGAGGAGGATGGATGAGGTGAGGAGCAGGAGGGTGATAGGTGAGGGGGGAGTGTGGGTAGG
The DNA here is from genome assembly GCF_030028105.1 of Mobula birostris. Lineage (NCBI taxonomy): Eukaryota > Metazoa > Chordata > Chondrichthyes > Myliobatiformes > Myliobatidae > Mobula > Mobula birostris. Next base: position 79,130,690 of record NC_092384.1, on the reverse strand, counting down.
GAGGTTGGATGAGGTGAGGAGGGAGTGTGGGTAGGGAGGAGGGATGAGGTGAGAAGCTGGGGGTGATAGGTGAGGGGGAGTGTGGGTAGGGAGGAGGGATGAGGTGAGAAGCTGGGGGTAATAGGTGAGGGGGAGTGTGGGTAGGGAGGAGGGATGAGGTGAGGAGCTGGGGTTGATAGGTGAGGGGGAGTGTGGGTAGGTTGGAGGGATGAGGTGAGAAGCTGGGGGGTGATAGGTGAGGGGGAATGTGGGGGAGGAGGATGGATGAGGTGAGGAGCAGGAGGGTGATAGGTGAGGGGGGAGTGTGGGTAGGGAGGATGGATGAGGTGAGAAGCTGGGGGTGATAGGTGAGGGGGAGTGTGGGTAGGGAGGAGGGGTGAGGTGAGAAGCTGGGGGTAATAGGTGAGGTGAGTGGTGGGTAGGGAGTAGGGATGAGGTGAGAAGTTGGGGGGTGATAGGTGAGGGGGAGTCTGGGTAGGGAGGAGGTGAGAAGCTGGGGGTGATAGGTGAGGGGGAGTGTGGTTGGGGAGGAGGGATGAGGTGAGAAGCTGGGGGGTGATAGGTGAGGGGGAGTGTGGGTGGGGAGGAGGGATGAGGTGAGGAGCTGGGGGTGATAGGTGAGGGGGAGTGTGGGTAGGGAGGAGGGAGGAGGTGAGAAGCTGGGGATGATAGGTGAGGGGGAGTGTGGGTAGGGTGGAGGGAGGAGGTGAGGAGCTGGGGGTGATAGGTGAGGAGTGTGGGTAGGGAGGAGGGATGAGGTGAGAAGCTGGGGGTGATTGGTGAGGGGGGAGTGTGGGTGGGGAGGAGGGATGAGCTGAGAAGCTGAGGGTGATAGGTGAGGGGGGAGTGTGGGTGGGGAGGAGGTATGAGGTGAGAAGCTGGGGGTGATAGGTGAGGTGAGTGGTGGGTAGGGAGGAGGGGTGAGGTGAGAAGCTGGGGGTAATAGGTGAGGTGACTGGTGGGTAGGGAGGAGGGATGAGGTGAGAAGTTGGGGGGTGATAGGTGAGGGGGAGTGTGGGTAGGGAGGAGGTGAGGAGCTGAGGGGTGATAGGTGAGGGGGGAGTGTGGGTGGGGAGGAGGGATGAGGTGAGAAGCTGGGGGGTGACAGGTGAGGGGGGAGTGTGGGTGGGGAGGAGGGATGAGGTGATCTGGGGGGTGATAGGTGAGGGGGAGTGTGGGTGGGGAGGAGGGATGTGAGGCGCTGGGGGGTGATAGGTGAGGGGGAGTGTGGGTAGGGAGGAGGGATGAGGTGAGAAGCTGGGGGAGTGTGGGTGGGGAGGAGGGATGAGGTGAGGAGCTGGGGGTGTGTGGGTAGGGAGGAGGGATGAGGTGAGGGGGAGTGTGGGTAGGGAGGAGGGATGAGGTTAGAAGCTGGGGGTGATAGGTGAGGGGGAGTGTGGGTAGGGAGGAGGGATGAGGTGAGGGGGAGTGTGGGTAGGGAGGAGGGATGAGGTGAGAAGCTGGGGGTGATAGGTGAGGGGGAGAGTGTGGGTAGGGAGGAGGGATGAGGTGAGGGGGAGTGTGGGTAGGGAGGAGGGATGAGGTGAGAAGCTGGGGGTGATAGGTGAGGGGGGAGTGTGGGTAGGGAGGAGGGATGAGGTGAGAAGCTGGGGGTGATTGGTGAGGGGGGAGTGTGGGTGGGGAGGAGGGATGAGGTGAGAAACTGGGGGTGATAGGTGAGGGGGGAGTGTGGGTGGGGGGGAGGGATGAGGTGAGAAACTGGGGGCGATAGGTGAGGGGGGGAGTGTGGGTAGGGAGGAGGGATGAGGTGAGAAACTGGGGGTGATAGGTGAGGGGGGAGTGTGGGTGGGGAGGAGGGATGAGGTGAGAAACTGGGGGTGATAGGTGAGGGGGGAGTGTGGGTAGGGAGGTTGGATGAGGTGAGAAACTGGGGGTGATAGGTGAGGGGGAGTGTGGGTAGGGAGGGGGGATGAGGTGTGAAGCTGGGGGTGATAGGTGGGGGGAGTGTGGGTGAGGAGGAGGGATGAGGTGAGAAACTGGTGGTGATAGGTGAGGGGGAGTGTGGGTGGGGAGGAGGGATGAGGTGAGAAGCTGGGGGTGATAGGTGAGGGGGGAGTGTGGGTGGGGAGGAGGGATGAGGTGAGAAGGTGAGGGTGATAGGTGAGGGGGTAGTGTGGGTGGGGAGGAGGGATGAGGTGAGAAGCTGGGGGTGATAGGTGAGGGGGAGTGTGGGTAGGGAGGAGGGGTGAGGTGAGAAGCTGGGGGTAATAGGTGAGGGGGAGTGTGGGTAGGGAGGAGGGGTGAGGTGAGAAGCTGGGGGTAATAGGTGAGGTGAGTGGTGGGTAGGGAGTAGGGATGAGGTGAGAAGTTGGGGGGTGATAGGTGAGGGGGAGTGTGGGTAGGGAGGAGGTGAGAAGCAGGGGGTGATAGGTGAGGGGGAGTGTGGTTGGGGAGGAGGGATGAGGTGAGAAGCTGGGGGGTGATAGGTGAGGGGGAGTGTGGGTGGGGAGGAGGGATGAGGTGAGGAGCTGGGGGTGATAGGTGAGGGGGAGTGTGGGTAGGGAGGAGGGAGGAGGTGAGAAGCTGGGGATGATAGGTGAGGGGGAGTGTGGGTAGGGTGGAGGGAGGAGGTGAGGAGCTGGGGGTGATAGGTGAGGAGTGTGGGTAGGGAGGAGGGATGAGGTGAGAAGCTGGGGGTGATTGGTGAGGGGGGAGTGTGGGTGGGGAGGAGGGATGAGCTGAGAAGCTGAGGGTGATAGGTGAGGGGGGAGTGTGGGTGGGGAGGAGGGATGAGGTGAGAAGCTGGGGGTGATAGGTGAGGTGAGTGGTGGGTAGGGAGGAGGGGTGAGGTGAGAAGCTGGGGGTAATAGGTGAGGTGAGTGGTGGGTAGGGAGGAGGGATGAGGTGAGAAGTTGGGGGGTGATAGGTGAGGGGGAGTGTGGGTAGGGAGGAGGTGAGGAGCTGAGGGGTGATAGGTGAGGGGGGAGTGTGGGTGGGGAGGAGGGATGAGGTGAGAAGCTGGGGGGTGACAGGTGAGGGGGGAGTGTGGGTGGGGAGGAGGGATGAGGTGATCTGGGGGGTGATAGGTGAGGGGGAGTGTGGGTGGGGAGGAGGGATGTGAGGCGCTGGGGGGTGATAGGTGAGGGGGAGTGTGGGTAGGGAGGAGGGATGAGGTGAGAAGCTGGGGGAGTGCGGGTGGGGAGGAGGGATGAGGTGAGGAGCTGGGGGTGTGTGGGTAGGGAGGAGGGATGAGGTGAGGGGGAGTGTGGGTAGGGAGGAGGGATGAGGTTAGAAGCTGGGGGTGATAGGTGAGGGGGAGTGTGGGTAGGGAGGAGGGATGAGGTGAGAAGCTGGGGGTGATAGGTGAGGGGGAGTGTGAGTGAGGTGGAAGGATGAGGTGAGAAGCTGGGATGATAGGTGAGGGGGAGTGTGGGTAGGGAGGAGGGAGGAGGGGAGGAGCTGGGGGTGATAGGTGAGGGGGAGTGTGGGTAGGGAGGAGGGAGGAGGTGAGAAGATAGGGGTGATAGGTGAGGGGGAGTGTGGGTAGGGTGGATGGAGGAGGTGAGGAGCTGGGGGTGATAGGTGAGGGGGAATGTGGGGGAGGAGGATGGATGAGGTGAGGAGCAGGAGGGTGATAGGTGAGGGGGGAGTGTGGGTAGGGAGGTTGGATGAGGTGAGGAGGGAGTGTGGGTAGGGAGGAGGGAGGAGGTGAGAAGCTGGGGGTGATAGGTGAGGGGAGTGTGGGTAGGGAGGAGGGAGGAGGTGAGAAACCGGGGTGATAGGTGAGGGGGAGTGTGGGTAGGGAGGAGGGATGTGGTGAGAAGCTGGGGGTAATAATGAGAGGGAGTGTGGGTAGGGAGGAGGGATGAGGTGAGGAGCTGGGGTTGATAGGTGAGGGGGAATGTGGGGGAGGAGGATGGATGAGGTGAGGAGCAGGAGGGTGATAGGTGGGGGGGGAGTGTGGGTAGGGAGGATGGAAGAGGTGAGGAGGGAGTGTGGGTAGGGAGGAGGGATGAGGTGAGAAGCTGGGGGTGATAGGTGAGGGGGAGTGTGGGTAGGGAGGAGGGATGAGGTGAGAAGCTGGGGGTGATAGGTGAGGGGGAGTGTGGGTGAGGTGGAAGGATGAGGTGAGAAGCTGGGATGATAGGTGAGGGGGAGTGTGGGTAGGGAGGAGGGAGGAGGTGAGAAGATGGGGGTGATAGGTGAGGGGGAGTGTGGGTAGGGTGGATGGAGGAGGTGAGGAGCTGGGGGTGATAGGTGAGGGGGAATGTGGGGGAGGAGGATGGATGAGGTGGGGAGCAGGAGGGTGATAGGTGAGGGGGGAGTGTGGGTAGGGAGGAGGGATGAGGTGAGAAGCTGGGGGTGATAGGTGAGGGGGAGTGTGGGTAGGGAGGAGGGATGAGGTGAGAAGCTGGGGGTAATAGGTGAGGGGGAGTGTGGGTAGGGAGGAGGGATGAGGTGAGGAGCTGGGGTTGATAGGTGAGGGGGAGTGTGGGTAGGTTGGAGGGATGAGGTGAGAAGCTGGGGGGTGATAGGTGAGGGGGAATGTGGGGGAGGAGGATGGATGAGGTGAGGAGCAGGAGGGTGATAGGTGAGGGGGGAGTGTGGGTAGGGAGGTTGGATGAGGTGAGGAGGGAGTGTGGGTAGGGAGGAGGGATGAGGTGAGAAGCTGGGGGTGATAGGTGAGGGGGAGTGTGGGTAGGGAGGAGGGATGAGGTGAGAAGCTGGGGGTAATAGGTGAGGGGGAGTGTGGGTAGGGAGGAGGGATGAGGTGAGGAGCTGGGGTTGATAGGTGAGGGGGAGTGTGGGTAGGTTGGAGGGATGAGGTGAGAAGCTGGGGGGTGATAGGTGAGGGGGAATGTGGGGGAGGAGGATGGATGAGGTGAGGAGCAGGAGGGTGATAGGTGAGGGGGGAGTGTGGGTAGGGAGGATGGATGAGGTGAGAAGCTGGGGGTGATAGGTGAGGGGGAGTGTGGGTAGGGAGGAGGGGTGAGGTGCGAAGCTGGGGGTAATAGGTGAGGTGAGTGGTGGGTAGGGAGTAGGGATGAGGTGAGAAGTTGGGGGGTGATAGGTGAGGGGGAGTGTGGGTAGGGAGGAGGTGAGAAGCTGGGGGTGATAGGTGAGGGGGAGTGTGGTTGGGGAGGAGGGATGAGGTGAGAAGCTGGGGGGTGATAGGTGAGGGGGAGTGTGGGTGGGGAGGAGGGATGAGGTGAGGAGCTGGGGGTGATAGGTGAGGGGGAGTGTGGGTAGGGAGGAGGGAGGAGGTGAGAAGCTGGGGATGATAGGTGAGGGGGAGTGTGGGTAGGGTGGAGGGAGGAGGTGAGGAGCTGGGGGTGATAGGTGAGGAGTGTGGGTAGGGAGGAGGGATGAGGTGAGAAGCTGGGGGTGATTGGTGAGGGGGGAGTGTGGGTGGGGAGGAGGGATGAGCTGAGAAGCTGAGGGTGATAGGTGAGGGGGGAGTGTGGGTGGGGAGGAGGGATGAGGTGAGAAGCTGGGGGTGATAGGTGAGGTGAGTGGTGGGTAGGGAGGAGGGGTGAGGTGAGAAGCTGGGGGTAATAGGTGAGGTGAGTGGTGGGTAGGGAGGAGGGATGAGGTGAGAAGTTGGGGGGTGATAGGTGAGGGGGAGTGTGGGTAGGGAGGAGGTGAGGAGCTGAGGGGTGATAGGTGAGGGGGGAGTGTGGGTGGGGAGGAGGGATGAGGTGAGAAGCTGGGGGGTGACAGGTGAGGGGGGAGTGTGGGTGGGGAGGAGGGATGAGGTGATCTGGGGGGTGATAGGTGAGGGGGAGTGTGGGTGGGGAGGAGGGATGTGAGGCGCTGGGGGGTGATAGGTGAGGGGGAGTGTGGGTAGGGAGGAGGGATGAGGTGAGAAGCTGGGGGAGTGTGGGTGGGGAGGAGGGATGAGGTGAGGAGCTGGGGGTGTGTGGGTAGGGAGGAGGGATGAGGTGAGGGGGAGTGTGGGTAGGGAGGAGGGATGAGGTTAGAAGCTGGGGGTGATAGGTGAGGGGGAGTGTGGGTAGGGAGGAGGGATGAGGTGAGGGGGAGTGTGGGTAGGGAGGAGGGATGAGGTGAGAAGCTGGGGGTGATAGGTGAGGGGGAGAGTGTGGGTAGGGAGGAGGGATGAGGTGAGGGGGAGTGTGGGTAGGGAGGAGGGATGAGGTGAGAAGCTGGGGGTGATAGGTGAGGGGGGAGTGTGGGTAGGGAGGAGGGATGAGGTGAGAAGCTGGGGGTGATTGGTGAGGGGGGAGTGTGGGTGGGGAGGAGGGATGAGGTGAGAAACGGGGGGTGATAGGTGAGGGGGGAGTGTGGGTGGGGGGGAGGGATGAGGTGAGAAACTGGGGGCGATAGGTGAGGGGGGGAGTGTGGGTAGGGAGGAGGGATGAGGTGAGAAACTGGGGGTGATAGGTGAGGGGGGAGTGTGGGTGGGGAGGAGGGATGAGGTGAGAAACTGGGGGTGATAGGTGAGGGGGGAGTGTGGGTGGGGAGGAGGGATGAGGTGAGAAGGTGAGGGTGATAGGTGAGGGGGTAGTGTGGGTGGGGAGGAGGGATGAGGTGAGAAACTGGGGGTGATAGGTGAGGGGGGAGTGTGGGTAGGGAGGAGGGATGAGGTGAGAAACTGGGGGTGATAGGTGAGGGGGGAGTGTGGGTAGGGAGGAGGGATGAGGTGAGGGGGAGTGTGGGTAGGGAGGAGGGATGAGGTGAGAAGCTGGGGGTGAGAGGTGAGGGGGAGAGTGTGGGTAGGGAGGAGGGATGAGGTGAGGGGGAGTGTGGGTAGGGAGGAGGGATGAGGTGAGAAGCTGGTGGTGATAGGTGAGGGGGGAGTGTGGGTAGGGAGGAGGGATGACGTGTGAAGCTGGGGGTGATAGGTGAGGGGGGAGTGTGGGTGGGGAGGAGGGATGAGGTGAGAAACTGGGGGTGATAGGTGAGGGGGGGAGTGTGGGTAGGGAGGAGGGATGAGGTGAGAAACTGGGGGTGATAGGTGAGGGGGGGAGTGTGGGTAGGGAGGAGGGATGAGGTGAGAAGCTGGGGCTGATAGGTGAGGGGGAGTGTGGGTAGGGAGGAGGGATGAGGTGAGAAGCTGGGGGTGATAGGTGAGGGGGGAGTGTGGGTAGGGAGGAGGGATGAGGTGAGGGGGAGTGTGGGTGAGGAGGAGGGATGAGGTGAGAAGCTGGGGGTGATTGGTGAGGGGGGAGTGTGGGTGAGGAGGAGGGATGAGGTGAGAAGCTGGGGGTGATTGGTGAGGGGGGAATGTGGGTAGGGAGGAGGGAGGAGGTGAGAAGCTGGGGCTGATAGGTGAGGGGGAGTGTGGGTGAGGAGGAGGGAGGAGGTGTGAAGCTGGGGCTGATAGATGGAAGTGGTAAAGGACTGAAGAAGGAATCTGATGGGGAGGAGAGTGGACTGGACTGTGGGAGGAAGGGAAAGAACCAGAGGGAGGTGCTGGGCAGGTGAGGAGGACAGAAGGGGTAAGAGGGGAACCAGTATGGGGAATGGAAAAAGAGAGGAGGAGGGGAGGGTTGGATGTTGGAGAAATTGATGTTTATGCCATCAAGTGGAGGCTTTCCAGACAGAACGAGGTGTTGCTCTCGAGTTTGGTCTCAGCACGGCAGTAGAGGAGGCCATGGACAGACATGTCAGAATGGGTTATTTGGGTGAGTTTGTTCAAAAGAATTTGATTTTCACTTTGTGAGTGTGATTTTAAATATAAAGGTATATTAAGAAATGTCCTTTGTAACTGCATCGTCAATGACTCACTATCAATGCCCCATCCATGATAACAGAGGGGCCCTGGGGAGCCGGGGGGGGGGGTGGACAGTCCCACCCGCCGTTAGAGTTGTTATGTGAGAGCATCTGACACTGACCCCTACTCTTGGAGCTGAAACACTCTGAAACTGTCCGGCTTACACCAGGGGCCCAGGGAATATGGGTGGTCATAGGAGAAATGTCTAAGCTTATAGGAGACATAGATAAGGTTGGCAGTAATATTCTTTTCCCCAGGGTAAGGGAGTCTGAAACTACACGTGTAAGTTTATAGTGAGAGGGAAAAGATTTGACGGGGACGACGGGCAACGTTTTCACACACAGGGTGTTGGGGATATGGAACAAGCTGCCAGAGGAAGTGTTCGAGCTGAATAATGTTTAATGAGCATTTAGGCTGGTACAATTAGGAAAGGTTTTGAGGGGTAGGGGCCTAATGCAGGAAAATGGGACAACCCAGGTAGTCAGTCTGGGCGTGGTTGGGCTGAAGAACCTCTTTCTATTCCAGCAGGGAACCTGAGATCAGGGTTCAAGGAAAGATCTGCCCCCCCTTATCCATTCGGGACTGAGTACGGTCCAGGACTGATACTGTTTCAGGAACGGCAGTGTTAGGTTTCATGTGGCGTGGAGATAAGTCTCTTCCAAAGGAAGTGCAAGGCACTCCTTCCCTCTGCTAGCCTGCAGGTCGCCCTTGGACAAGGTGTAGCACCTGCTTAGCCCCCCAGATCAGGGTCATATGAAGCCATGGGAGCAAGTGGTCAATGGCTGTGTGAGCAGCTGGTGCATATCGCAAGTCCTAAAGGCAGACAATCCCTAAAGATTGTTCATAGTGCCTGTGGCCACCTGTCTTGTAAAGGCACTGCCTAGAAGAAGGCAACAGCAGACCACTTCTGTAGACTAATTTGCCAGGAACAATCATGGTCATGGGACCATGATCACCCACGCTATACAATACGGCGCATAATGATGATATCATATGACAGGTACGTAATGACGATGTCATACGACACCACACATAATGACGATGTCATATTACACTGCATGTAACGATGATGATGAGTGTTACATCTCCAGTCACCTTCTCTCGAGAAACACTTCCTCCACTTTCTCTGTTTGACTGGCTTTACCCTTACACGCCTCTGGTTAACCACCATTCTCCAACGTCTCCCATCACCCTGACCAATTCCTGTCTAATATTTGCTCAATAATGTGAAGGCACACGCTTGTTAATTCACAATTAACACATACTTTTAATTGTACAATTTGTCTGTGGCTCCATCGATCCACAGAAACATTAGGTCAGCAGAGAGTCACAGCAATTCCATACAAGACACGTTTGACCTGAGGTTTCTGGTTTAACATTGAGTGCTTCTTCGGAGGTCACAGAGGGGTGATCTGCTTCCTGCTGGCACACACATTTGCAAAGCTAGACTGACCAGAAGTCAAGAAAGATCTAGAACGAGGAGACATGAGGGGCTGCAGTTGCTGGAATCTGGAGCAACAGACAATCTGCTGATGCAACTCTGCGGGTCGAGCATCATCTGAGGGGGAGAGAGAGTCATCAACGCTTCAGGTCATAACCCTGCAACAGGAGTTCAGACAATTTAGGGTGGTGTGAGAAGACTGAAACAGGGCAGCAGGTCCTGTGAGGATGACCCACATCTCCAGGGTAAATCTCCACCACTCACCATCCGCGTTCACAGTTGGGAAGGAGGTGTGAGAGTTGGCACACGAGCATTGTATGTTGTAAACATTACACTGGTCTGGCAGAAGTGAGCGATGGACGGGGAAAGAGGAGGGAAGCTCCTTGTCTTCACTCGCTGTCAGAGTCTGAGGGGACAACGTCGTCTCCTAAAGGAAATAGAGAAAGAAGTCATGTGATGTAAATGATTTCTTGTACAGGAAGTCACCATGCCTTGGGGGGGAGGGGGTGAAGATTCCTAGGAACAAACTCCAGGTGAACTCTTTTAGCAAGGTACTGAGGGAGGGTGACACTGTGGGAGGGGTGGTACTGAAGGAGCATCAGACTGAGGGAGGGTCACACTGTGGGGGTGGTACTGAGGGAGGGTCACACTGTGGGAGGGGTGGTACCGAGGGAGGGTCACACCGTGGGAGGGGTGGTACCGAGGAAGAGTCACACTGTGGGAGGGGTGGTACTGAGGGAGGGTCACACTGTGGGAGGTGTGGTACCGAGGAAGAGTCACACCGTGGGAGGGGTGGTACTGAGGGAGTGTCACACTGTGGGAGGGGTGGTACTGAGGGAGGGTTACACTGTGGGAGGGGTGGTACTGAGGGAGGGTCACACTGTGGGAGGGGTGGTACCGAGGGAGGGTCACACCGTGGGAGGGGTGGTACTGAGGGAGTGTCACACAGTGGGAGGGGTGGTACCGAGGGAGGGTCACACTGTGGGAGGGGTGGTACTGATGGAGGGTTACACTGTGGGAGGGGTGGTACTGAGGGAGGGTCACACTGTGGGAGGGGTGGTACTGAGGGAGTGTCACACTGTGGGAGGGGTGGTACCGAGGGAGGGTTACACTGTGGGAGGGGTGGTACTGAGGGAGGGTCACACCGTGGGAGGGGTGGTACTGAGGGAGTGTCACACCGTGGGAGGGGTGGTACTGAGGGAGTGTCACACAGTGGGAGGGGTGGTACCGAGGGAGGGTCACACTGTCGGAGGGGTGGTACTGAGGGGGGGTCACACTGCGGGAGGGGTGGTACTGAGGGAGAGTCACACTGCGGGAGGGATGGTACTGAGGGAGTGTCACACTGCGGGAGGGGTGGTACCGAGGGAGAGTCACACTGTGGGAGGGGTGGTACTGAGGGGGGGTCACACTGCGGGAGGGGTGGTACCGAGGGAGGGTTACACTGTGGGAGGGGTGGTACTGAGGGAGGGTCACACTGTGGGATTCCTCTGCAGCCTGTCAGATCTTCACATCACAGAGGAGGCCAACCGGTCCATCAAATATATTCTGGATCCCAGAGCCATTCCTTTCACCCACTTATTTCCGTGGTCTTTATCTCCCCATATTCCCACAAACTCCCCCTAGATTCTATTCCCTCAATTAACTCACCAACCCCACGTGTATCTGGAAGGAAATGGAAGAACTCCAAACAGACAGTGGCAGAGATGGGGATTGAACCCGGGACCCCTGAAGTTGTGAGGCAGTGCCTCTACCCACTGTGCCAGTGAGCCGCCCTCGCTGCACCACCGTTGTTATGCACTCAGCTCTCTGCCGTTACACACTGCTCTAGTGAGGTGCTTAACCTCTGCCTATGGGTCGAATATTTAACTGGCATGGATTAGCGCCAGTGCTTGGGGTTTGATTGCCGCCGTCGGCTGTACGGAGTTTGAACGTTCTCTCTGTGACCATATGCATATCCTCAGGGTGCTTCAGTTTTCTCCCACAGTCCAAACACCTGTGGGCTAGGGTTACAGTCACGATTCCAGATTGCTTAATGTCATTTCCAGAACACAAGTGTAAAGGAGAACACAATAATTGTTACTCCGGATCTGATGCAGCACAGAAAAACACAAAATAAAGAACACAATGATAATAAAACACAATAAATATAAATACATAAAATAACTTATATACATAGATTGATTGTGTGTCCATAAAGTGACACTAGGCTGTACGTAAGGTGACTGACAGGAAATGATAAAGTAGTGGTAATGGGGGTGTGGAGGTCTTGCTCAGACTTACTGCTTGGAGAAAGTAACTGTTTTTAAGTCTGGTGGAGCTGATGCTACGTAGCCTCCTTCCTGATGGGAGTGGGACAAACAGTCCATGAGCAGGGTGGGTGGGATCCTTCCTGACGTTACTGGCCCTTTTCCAGCTCCTTTCTGCACCTACGCCCTTGATGGCGGGATTAACTAAGGATTTGATTCACACTTGCAGGCTGCCCCCAGCACATCCTCAGACTGTGTTGGTCATTGACACAAGCAACACATTTCACTGTGTGTTTCAAACTTTCGAGGTACATGGGACAAACAAATCTTAACAGGACACTACTGTGCAAAAGTCATTGGCACACATTAATAGCTCAATTGCTGAAGACTTTTACACCGTACTGTAGTAATTTAATGTATTGCACTATACTGCTGCCGCAAAAAAAACCTTGACAGATGTGAGTGATGATAAACCTGATTCTGATACGGGTCTCTATTGGGGACTGAGAGTGGGAAGGGGGAGGGAGAGGGGATCGTGGTTGAAAAAAGAGGGGAGAGGTGAGGGAGCAGGAAGTACCAGACATTCTGGAATGATCAATAAACCAATTGTTTGGAATCAAATGATCTTGCCTGGTGTCTCAGGGCTGGGGGTGTCTGCACCCATACCGCCCGGCCGACACTCCTTTTCTACCACCTGTCCCACACCCCGCCTGCGGCACTCCACCCTCGCCATTCCCACCATCCTTTGCTCCCGCCAGATATACAAATGTGCTCTCTGCTCCACATTGACAAATACAGTACTGTGCAAAAGCCTTAGGCACCCTGGCTATATGTATGTGCTTAAGACTTTTACAGTGGGCATGTGGCCAAGTGGCTAAGGCATTGGACTAGCGATCTGAAGGTCGTGAGTTCGAGCCCCAGCCGAGGCAGCGTGTTGTGTCCTTGAGCAAGGCACTTAATCACACATTGCTCTGCGACGACACCGGTGCCAAGCTGTATCGGCCCTTGCCCTTCCCTTGGACAACATCGGTGTCACGGAGAGGGGAGACTTGCAGCATGGGCAACTGCCGGTCTTTCATACAACCTTGCCCAGGCCTGCTCCCTGGAGAGTAAAGACTTTCCAGGCACAGATCCATCATCTCACAAGACTAACGCACGCCTTTAAGACCTTTACACAGTACTGTAGCTGTGAAGCTTCCAGGGAGCTTCTGCTGGATGACAAGCAGAACTTGAATACAGGTTGTCGTTACGTTATCGTCATGGCGACAGTGCTCTCATCCTCACCTGCGGCCTTCCTGATGGTGGCGGTGTGAGTGGGGAGATCCTGAGGGTTCAGGAAGACAATCAGTTGGTTGAAGGTGCCGTAGAAGTCAAAGGCGAAGACGACAGTTGCGATGAAGCCGAAGATCTGGGGAGGAGAGTGCAGTGGGGAGTAGGGGAGGGTTGGGAAGGAAGGCCATTGGAAGAAGGTGGTAGGGGCAGGAAGAGGTAAATGTGAGGGTAGCAATAGGCAGGTGGTAGTGGAAAGTAAGTTGGAGAAGCAAGGGGGGGTAGGAGGGGAGAGGGTGATACGGTAGGAGGGTATATGAAGTGGGGGTAGGAGAGGAGGGAGATACGGAGGTGGGTATTTGGAGTGGAGTAGGAGAACAGCAGGGAGATTGGGGAGATACAGGAGGAGGGAATATAGAGTGGGAGATGGAGGAAGGAGATTGGGGAGATAAGGGAGGAGGGAATATAGAGTGGGGGATGGAGGAGGGAGATTGGGGAGATACAGGAGGAGGGAATATAGAGTGGGAGATGGAGGAGGGAGATTGGGGAGATACAGGAGGAGGGAATATAGAGTGGGAGATGGAGGAGGGAGATTGGGGAGATAGGGGAGGAGGGAATATAGAGTGGGAGATGGAGGAGGGAGATTGGGGAGATACAGGAGGAGGGAATATAGAGTGGGAGATGGAGGAGGGAGATTGGGGAGATACGGGAGGAGGGAATATAGAGTGGGAGATGGAGGAGGGAGATTGGGGAGATACAGGAGGAGGGAATATAGAGTGGGAGATGGAGGAGGGAGATTGGGGAGATACGGGAGGAGGGAATATAGAGTGGGAGATGGAGGAGGGAGATTGGGGAGATACAGGAGGAGGGAATATAAAGTGGGAGATGGAGGAGGGAGATTGGGGAGATAGGGGAGGAGGGAATATAGAGTGGGAGATGGAGGAGGGAGATTGGGGAGATACGGGAGGAGGGAATATAGAGTGGGAGATGGAGGAGGGAGATTGGGGAGATAAGGGAGAAGGGAGATAGGGGAGGAGGGAATATAGAGTGGGAGATGGAGGAGGGAGATTGGGGAGATACAGGAGGAGGGAATATAGAGTGGGGGAGGAGGGAGATTGGGGAGATAGGGGAGGAGGGAATATAGAGTGGGAGATGGAGGAGGGAGATTGGGGAGGTAGGAGAAGAGGGAATATAGAGTGGGAGATGGAGGAGGGAGATGGGGAGATAGGGGAGGAGGGAATATAGAGTGGGAGATGGAGGAGGGAGATTGGGGAGATAGGGGAGGAGGGAATATAGAGTGGGAGATGGAGAGGGAGATTGGGGAGATACAGGAGGAGGGAATATAGAGTGGGAGATGGAGGAGGGAGATTGGGGAGATACAGGAGGAGGGAATATAGAGTGGGGGAGGAGGGAGATTGGGGAGATAGGGGAGGAGGGAATATAGAGTGGGAGATGGAGGAGGGAGATTGGGGAGATACGGGAGGAGGGAATATAGAGTGGGAGATGGAGGAGGGAGATTGGGGAGATAAGGGAGAAGGGAGATAGGGGAGGAGGGAATATAGAGTGGGAGATGGAGGAGGGAGATTGGGGAGATACAGGAGGAGGGAATATAGAGTGGGGGAGGAGGGAGATTGGGGAGATAGGGGAGGAGGGAATATAGAGTGGGAGATGGAGGAGGGAGATTGGGGAGGTAGGGGAAGAGGGAATATAGAGTGGGAGATGGAGGAGGGAGATGGGGAGATAGGGGAGGAGGGAATATAGAGTGGGAGATGGAGGAGGGAGATTGGGGAGATAGGGGAGGAGGGAATATAGAGTGGGAGATGGAGAGGGAGATTGGGGAGATACAGGAGGAGGGAATATAGAGTGGGAGATGGAGGAGGGAGATTGGGGAGATACAGGAGGAGGGAATATAGAGTGGGGGAGGAGGGAGATTGGGGAGATAGGGGAGGAGGGAATATAGAGTGGGAGATGGAGGTGGGAGATTGGGGAGATAGGGGAAGAGGGAATATAGAGTGGGAGATGGAGGAGGGAGATGGGGAGATAGGGGAGGAGGGAATATAGAGTGGGAGATGGAGGACGGAGATTGGGGAGATAGAGGAGGAGGGAATATAGAGTGGGAGATGGAGAAAGGAGATTGGGGAGATACAGGAGGAGGGAATATAGAGTGGGAGATGGAGGAGGGAGATTGGGGAGATACGAGAGGAGGGAATATAGAGTGGGAGATGGAGGAGGGAGATTGGGGAGATAGGGGAGGAGGGAATATAGAGTGGGAGATGGAGGAGGGAGATTGGGGAGATACGGGAGGAGGGAATATAGAGTGGGGGAGGAGGGAGATTGGGGAGATAGGGGAGGAGGGAATATAGAGTGGGAGATGGAGGAGGGAGATTGGGGAGATACGAGAGGAGGGAATATAGAGTGGGAGATGGAGGAGGGAGATTGGGGAGATAGGGGAGGAGGAAATATAGAGTGGGAGATGGAGGAGGGAGATTGGGGAGATACGGGAGGAGGGAATATAAAGTGGGAGATGGAGGAGGGAGATTAGGGAGATACGGGAGGAGGGAATATAGAGTGGGAGATGGAGGAGGGAGATTGGGGAGATAGGGGAGGAGGGAATATAGAGTGGGAGATGGAGGAGGGAGATTGGGGAGATAGGTGAGGAGGGAATATAGAGTGGGAGATGGAGGTGGGAGATTGAGGAGATACAGGAGGAGGGAATATAGAGTGGGAGATGGAGGAGGAAGATTGAGGAGATACGGGAGGAGGGAATATAGAGTGGGAGATGGAGGAGGGAGATCGGGGAGATAGGGGAGGAGGGAATATAGAGTGGGAGATGGAGGAGGGAGATTGGGGAGATAGGGGAGGAGGGAATATAGAGTGGGAGATGGAGGAGGGAGATTGGGGAGATACAGGAGGAGGGAATATAGAGTGGGAGATGGAGGAGGGAGATTGGGGAGATAGAGGAGGAGGGAATATAGAGTGGGAGATGGAGATTGGGGAGATAGGGGAGGAGGGAATATAGAGTGGGAGATGGAGGAGGGAGATTGGGGAGATAGGGGAGGAGGGAATATAGAGTGGGAGATGGAGGAGGGAGATTGGGGAGATACAGGAGGAGGGAATATAGAGTGGGAGATGGAGGAGGGAGATTGGGGAGATACGGGAGGAGGGAATATAGAGTGGGAGATGGAGATTGGGGAGATAGGGGAGGAGGGAATATAGAGTGGGAGATGGAGGAGGGAGATTGGGGAGATAGAGGAGGAGGGAATATAGAGTGGGAGATGGAGGAGGGAGATTGGGGAGATACAGGAGGAGGGAATATAGAGTGGGAGATGGAGGAGGGAGATTGGGGAGATACGGGAGGAGGGAATATAGAGTGGGAGATGGAGGAAGGAGATTGGGGAGATAGGGGAGGAGGGAATATAGAGTGGGAGATGGAGGAGGGAGATTGGGGAGATATGGGAGGAGGGAATATAGAGTGGGAGATGGAGGAGGGAGATTGGGGAGATAGGGGAGGAGAGAATATAGAGTGGGAGATGGAGGAGGGAGATTGGGGAGATACGGGAGGAGGGAATATAGAGTGGGAGATGGAGGAGGGAGATTGGGGAGATAGGGGAGGAGGGAATATAGAGTGGGAGATGGAGGAGGGAGATTGGGGAGATAGGGGAGGAGGGAATATAGAGTGGGAGATGGAGGAGGGAGATTGGGGAGATACAGGAGGAGGGAATATAGAGTGGCAGATGGAGGAGGGAGATTGGGGAGATGGGGAGGAGAGAATATAGAGTGGGAGATGGAGTAGATTGGGGAGGAGGGAATATAGAGTGGGAGATGGAGTTTGGAAGGAGGAGGGGAGAACAAGGAGTGGAATGAAGGTGGGGGGGGGGGGTGAGATAAGGGCCAGAAGGGAAATAAGAAGAAGAGGATAGAGGTGAGATTGGAAGGAGGCAAAAGGTGAGAGTAGGAAGGGGAGGGCGGGGTGGAGGGGAGATGAAGAGGTAAACGGCAGGTAGGCGAGGACAGGGTGAGGAGGAAGGTGGGGAGGTGGAGAGAAGGGGAGATTGAAGGGCAACATAGCGACAGGAGGTGAGAGAGTTTTGGAGAGAGGAGGTGAGATGGCCGGGGAATGTTGGAGCAGGGAAGAGAGATGGAGGAAGGAGATGGAGAAGAGAAGGAGGTGATGGAAGAAACGATGGACACGGGAGATGAGGGGAAGAAGTGAAGAGAGGAGGAGGGGGAGGAGCAGGGAGTAGGACAGGACCAGCATTACTGAGAGCTGACACACTGAATGAACGTGAAATAGGTTTGTGTAATGACTGTGTAACATTACTCACCCCAGCTGCTTTTGAAGCTGAGTTGCTTTTAGTAACGGCGTAAATGGAGATGGCAAAGTAAATGATGGCAGCAGAGATACAGCGGATGAAATCCTGTCGGGGGGTGTTTGGATCAAAATAAATTGTATTAAAAGGAACTGTAGTTCCAATGCATAACTAAAAGCGAGATTTTAAAGAAATTAGCTTTATTTGATATATGAGCATCAAAACGTACAGTAAAAAGTGTTGTTTGTATTAACACAGTCCAGGAACGTGCTGGGGAGGGGGCAGACCGCAAGTGTTGCCGTGTTTCCTACACCAACAGAGCATGTCCACAACTTAGAACCTTAACCGGTATGTCTTTGGACTGTGGGAGGAAAGCAGAGCACCCAGAGGAAACCCACACTGTTACGCTTTGTATCTTCAAAACATTAAACTAATTCAAAGGAAGACACTGGAGCCCGAAATGTGGGACTAACTTCGTGCTTACTTTAAGTGAGGCATGCCCGTATCACGTGGTAGTGTGACAATGAATGCAGTTCATGTATTTGTACATATAACTCATAATGAACAAGAATGCTTAAACAAACAATATATTTACAATATTACATAAGAACATAAGAAATAGGAGCAGGAGTAGGCCATCTGGCCCATCGAGCCTGCTCCACTATTCAGTAAGATCATGGCTGATCTGGCCATGGACTCATCTCCACCTACCTGCCTTTTCCCCATAACCCTTAATTCTCCTACTATGCAAAAATCCATCCAACCTTCTCTTAAATATATTTCCTGAGGTAGCCTCCACTGCTTCATCAGGCAGAGAATTCCACAGATTCACCACTGTCTGGGAAAAGCAGTTCCTCCTCAACTCCGTCCTAAATCTACTCCTCCAAATCTTGAGGCTATGTCCTCTAGTTCTAGTCTCACCTACCAGTGAAAACAACTTTCATGCCTCTATCTTATCTATCCCTTTCATAATTTTATATGTCTCTATAAGATCTCCTCCCATTCTTCTGAATTCCAGCGAGTACAGTCCCAGGCAACTCAATCTTTCCTCATAGTCTAAATCCCTCATCTCTGGAATCAACTTGGTGAACCTCCTCTGTACCGCCTCCAAAGCCAGTATATTCTTGCTCAAGTAAGGAGACCAGAACTGCACGCAGTACTCCATATGCAGCCTCACCAGTACCCTGTACAGCTGCAGAATAACCTCCCTGCTCTTAAATTCAATCCCTCCTAGCAATGAATGCCAACATTCCATTTGCCTTTTTGATAGCCTGCCGCACCTGCAAACCAACCTTTTGTGATTCATGCACCAACACTCCCAATCCCTCTGCACAGCAGCATGCTGCAATTTTTTACCATTTAAATACGTAATAATCTTCTGTCATTTTTCCTTCCAAAGTGGATGATCTTGCATTTACCAACATTGTACTCCATCTGCCAGACCCTTGCCCACTTACTTAACCTATCTATATCTCTCTGCAGACTCTCCATATCCTCTGTACAATTTGCTTTTCTACTCAACTTAGTATCATCAGCAAATTTTGATACACTACACTCAGACCCCCCTCGATAATGTATATTGTGACCAGTTGCAGGCCCAGCACCAACCCTGTGGCACACCACTCATCACTGATTGCCAACCAGAGAAACACCCATGTATCCCAACCCTCTATCCATGCTAATAGATCATCCCCAACTCTATGCATCCGTATCTTATGGATAAGTCTTTTATGTGGCATCTTATCGAACACCTTCCAGAAATCCAAGTAAATAACGTCCATCTATTCACTGTGCTTGTTATATCCTCTAAGAACTCCAGTAAGTTTGTCAAACAGGACATGCCTCTGCTGAATCCATGCTGAGTCCGCCTGATGGATCCATTTCTTTCCAGATGCCTCGCTATTTCTTCTTTAATGATAGCTTCAAGCATTTTCCCAACTACAGATGTTAAACTAACTGGCCTATAGTTACCTGCCTTTTGCCTACATCCTTTTTTGAACAGTGGCGTGAAATTTGCCTTCTTCCAATCTGCCGGAACCTGCCCAGAATCCAGAGAATTTTGCTAAATTATCACCAAAGCCTTTACTATAACTTCTGCCATTTCTTTCAGTACCCTGGGATGCATTCCTTCAGGACCAGGGGACTTGTCTATCTTTGGGCCCACAAGTTTTCTCAGCAATACCTCTTTAGTGATAGCTATTGTATTGAGGTCCTCACCTCCCATCACATCCATAACATCTCTCTTTGGCAAGTTAGACATGTCCTCCACCACGAAGACCAACACAAAATAGTCATTCAAAGCCTTGGCCATTTCACCATTACCCAATATCAATTCCCCCTTCTCGTCCTCCAAAGCACCTACATTCACTTTGGCCACCCTTCTCCGCTTTATATAATTATAAAAACTTTTATTATCCATTTTATATTTTTGTGCTAGTTTATTTTCATAATCAATCTTCCCTTTATTGTCTGCTTAGTGATTCTTTGTTTCTTTTTTAAGTTTTCCCAATGTTTCAGTTTTCCACTACTATTGGTGACTTTGTATGCACAAGCTTTTAGTTTGATGCCTTCCTTTATTTCCTTAGTTATCCATGGCTGGCTCTCCCCACTCTTACTGTCCTTGCTTTTAACTGGAATATACTTTTGTGGAAAATCTCTTTGAAAGTCTTGCACTGTTCCTCAACCATCACACCATATGGCCTGTGTTCCCAGTCTACTCTATCCAACTCCTCCCTCATCCCATTGTAGTCTCTGTGTTTAGGCATAATGCACTGATTTTAGATTGAACCATTTGTATGAGAAACTCAATCATACTGTGATCACTCTTTTCAAGAGGATCCCTAACTACAAGATCACTAATTTTATCTGTCTCATTGCACAGGACCAGATCTAAGGTAGCACATTCCCTTGCAGGTCTAGTAACATGCTGTTCAAGAAAGCTATCGCGTATGCATTCTATGAAGTCCTCCTCAAGACTATCTCAACCAACTTGATTCACCCAATCTATGTGCAAGTTAAAGTCCCCCACGATAACTGCTGTCCCATTCTTACATGCCTCAGATATTTCTCTGTTTATTGCCTGTGCCACTGTTATGTTATTATTCGGTGGCCGATAGACAACTCCCACTGGTGATTTTTCCCTTTACTATTCCTAATCTTGACCCAGATGGATTCAACATTCTGCTCCTTAGATCTTATATTGTCTCTCACTATCACCCTGATCTCATCCTTAATTAAAAGCACTACCCCACCTCCCTTACCTTCCCGCCTCTCCTGTTGTTTTACCTGATATCCTTGGATATTTAATTCCCAATCCACTCCAACACATTTCTGTAATGGCTAATAAACTGTTTTGTTCCACAAGTTCACTGACCTTGTTTCGATCACGACGAGCATTCAGATCATGTGCTCTTACACTCACTGTGTCTTTAAGATCTTGTAATCTTTGTCTCCTATGCTCTCTACCCTTACTTTTCTTTAACTTTTGCTTTTCCTTTATCTTTATCCACACTTTTCTCTTTTACTTTACCCATACTGCTCCAATCTGTCGAACCCTCGCCCTGCTATTTAGCTTAAAGCCCTGTCCACAATCCCAGTTATGCAATTCGCCAGGATCCAGGTCCCATCACGGTTCAGGTGGAGCCCGTCCCATTGGGACAGCTCCCTCCTTCCCCAACACTGCGGCCAATTTCCCATGAATTCCAACCCACTTCTCCCACACCAGTCCTTGAGCCATGCATGTAACTGTCTAATCTTCTTCACCCTATGCCAATTTGAATGTGACTCAGGTAGTAATCCAGAGATTACCACCTTTTTGGTTCTGCTTTTTAATTTAGTCCCTAGCTGCTCAAATTCCCTTCCTCATTCTACCTATATCGTTGGTACCCACATGAACCATGACGATTGGGTCTTTCCCCTCCCACTGCAAATGCCTCTGCAGGTCAAATAAGATGTCCTGAACCCAGGTATCAGGCAGGGAACACAGCCTTAGGGACGCTCTATCCTCACGACAGAGAACTCTGTCTATTCCCCTGACTATACTATCCCCTATTACCACTACATTTCCCTTCTCTCCCCCCTCTTGAATGGCTCCCTGAACTACGGTGCCACAGTTAGGTTGTTCAACCTTCCTACATCCCCCATCCTCATCCACACAGGGAGCAAGAACCTCAGACCTGCTGGACAAGCTCACAGGCTGAGGCTCCTTCAGCACTGTCTCTTGGATCCCACTACCCGCCTCACTCGCAGTCACACCCTCCTGTCCCTGACCACAGACCGAATTTGAGGCAGCTAATCTAATGGATGTGACTACCTCCTGAAACAGAGAATCCAGGTAACTCTCCCCCTCCCTGATGTGCCGCAGTGTTTGAAGCTCAGATTCCAGCTCATCAACACTGAGCCTGAGTTCCTCGAGCAGCCAACACTTGTTGCAGATGTGGTCACCAGGAACCACAATGGGGTCCACCAGCTCCCACAGCATGCAGCTACAGCTCATCACCTGAACCTGCATCCTCCCTACTTTAGTTAATTAGTTGTACTTTGGTGACTTTTTATCCAGCCACTACAAAAGCTTTACCCACTACTCAACGGTGCCTCCTCACCGAAGCCTCTTGAGCTAAAGTCGGTAAACTCCGCTCTCTCCGCCTGTGAACTATACTGCGAACCGACTCTTAGTTCTGCCTTGTTAGGCCTACAACAACTTCACCACCATTCTAATTATCAGTTCGCTTTTCTCTTTGAAAAACACGCTAAGTGCCTCTATTACCGCTAGCGAACTGCTTACGTAAAGACGAGAAAACCAGCCACCCAAAACAAGGGAGAGGCCAGGAAAAAAAATTCTTTTACCTTTACTGAAATATTAAGTACAGAACACACGCCTTCACGAGGAGAACAGGCAATCTCCTGACAGAGAGCGGAGGGAACGGAACCCCAAATGGCTGACGCTAAAACAGTATGCACCACCTGCTCCTACAGCCATCCACCACCTGCTCCCACGGAGTTATGTGGCCCTGATTGGGGTGGGGGTGAGAGCTAAGTAGGTTGTCCAAGGGTGACCTGCAGGCTAGTGGGGGGAGGGAGTGCCTTACACCCCCTTTGGTAGAGACATATCTCCACCCCACCCAGTTAATGTACAAATACCAGTACCAACAGTTGACAAGCTGGATTCTTGACCTCACGATCTATCTCATTATGACGTTGAACCTCGTTCTCTATCTGCACAGTAGCATAATGGTTAGGACAACGATCAGGTCCTGCCGGTGTCTGTAACCCACCCTGTGATTACGTGGGTTTCTTCTGGGTGCTCTGGTTTCCTCCCACATTCCTAAAACATACGGGTTAGGGCTTGTACGTTGTGGGCGTGTTATGTTGTCACCACTTGGCGACACTTGTGGGCTGCCCCCAGCACTTCCCTGGACTGTGTTGGTCGTTGACGCAAACGACACATTTCACTGTACATTCTGATGTATATGTGACAAATAAAGTTAATTGTTAATCTCTCTCTGTAACTGTAACACTTCATTCTGCTTTCCGCTCGTTTTACCTTGTTCTACCTGAACGGACTCTGTAATGAACTGACAAGAAAGGGTGCAGGTGGAAGGCAGATGACATAGAACAGTACAGCACTGTACTTTTTCAGTAGTTTTATTCTGTGTTGTTATAGTTTTTCCTTATGCCCAATGCACTGCGTAATGATTTCATATATAGGAACAATATGCAAGACATGTTTTTCACATGCACAAGAAATGTTACGGATGCTGGAAATCCAGAGCAACACACACAAAATGCCAGAGGAACTCCGCAGGTCAGGCAGCATCTCTGGAGAGGAATAACAGTCGACGCTTTGGGCCGACACCCTTCATCAGGACTGGAAAGGAAGGGGGAGGATGCCAGAATAAGAAGGCGGGGAGAGGAAGGAGAACAAGCTAGAAGATGATAGGTGAAGCCAAGTGGGTGGGGGGGAGGCGGAAGCTGGGAGGTGATGGGTGGAAAGGTAAAGGGCTGGAGAAGAAGGAATCTGATGGGAGAGGAGAGTGGACCATAGGAGAAAGGGCTCTGGATATGACAATAATACACCAATTTCCAATGCCCACCAAGATACTCACCATCAGGGGACAGTGGAAGCCCCTGAACCGCTCGATGAACTTTGTCACATACACGTAGTAGGCGCAGATAGCCAGCAGGAACTCGATCAGCGGAGCCGTCATCAGGGAGACCACGGACGATGCCAGGTAGCACACGAAGATGATGAAGGACAGTACCTGGAGCAACAGGATGAACACTCACAACGCGAGGTCTTGCTGATCCCCCAGGCCACAGCCGTCATAGGCACAGCTGTCCGTCCAACTACGAATGGCTTCCCTGCCAGGCTTCAACACGAAACATCAACACATCCTCTCCTCCCACAGATGCTTGAAAAATGCAAGCATGGCTCTTTCCACTGAGGTTGGCTGGGACTACCAGAGGTCATGGGTTAAGGGTGAAAGGTGAAGTGTTTAAGGGGAACCTTGAGGGGGAACTTCGTCACTCAGAAGGTGGTGACAATGTGGAACCAGCAAACAGCAGAAGTGGATTTCAGTTAAATTTCGACATTTAAGAGAAGTTTGGAACGTACATGGATGAGGGGCCCCAGTGCAGGGAGATGGGACTAGGCAGATTAATATTTAGGCACGGATTGGATGGGCCGAACGGCCAGTCCCAGTGCTATAGTGTTCCGTGACTCTGTCTCACTGTAGATTCCCCAAGTACTACCAACACATTGCTTGTATCGTTTCCAAAGGAAACAGGAACTCTCCCCATAAACAGCGGCTGTTTCTTTTGACACGGTGGGTGAAGGATTAATGAGCGATAACGTAACTCCTTAATTACAGAGAAAATTGCCATGGAGCCGATTGTAAAAAAGGGACAAAAATGCAGATAGGCGTTTCTTTCAGCGATTACAATCACTCACCACCTCAGCGGCCAACAGCAGCCCCTTCCGAGAGGTCAGGAAACTTTTGTCCGCGATCAAGTCACCCAGTCCCGGCCGGGACGGGGACGGAGGCTCCGGCGAATCGCGGTCACTCATTGCGGCGCTGAATGCGGGTAGATCGGGGAAAGGCAAAGAAGGAGGGAGGGTGGGGGAGGTGAAGGAGAGCGAAAGAAACTTAAGTGCGGGAAATTGGGGAAACGGAGGCACTTTAAAAAAATATACAAGTGGGTCTGCAGCGGGAGACCGGAAATAGTGTGCGGAGACTAGGGATCGTCCAATCTAAGGATTTGAGACAATGGGACGATTGGAGCAAGAACAAGTATCAGCAAACAGGAAATTAAAAAAAAAGCGGACTGGGTGCAATCAGGCACACCACTGACTTGTCAAAATTCGACCGGATTTCATCGGTGCAAGAGCTCTGCAGAAACCTTCGGAAAATGCGCTGCAATTCAGTAATACCTCGCAAATGAGTTACTAACAACTTTGCAAACTTCATTAATTGCTTTGCACTGGGATCTTTGCCAGCAATCATAAATTTTATGATTTCCATTTTTTTTTTGCAAACGGTTTTGTGAAACCAAATTAAATATGAGGTTTGCAAACAAAAAAATCGGCTACACCAGTGCCCTAAAGTCGTGGAAAAAGTTTTTGTCGGTAACATTGCTATATACAGTATCTTTCAAGTTCACATGGCACATGTATACCGCCAAATGAAAGAATGTCCCTCTGGACCAAGATGCACAACACAGTATATAACTCTCACACAACACATAAAGTAATAGTACCACTAGTAAATTAACAAAATGTAAGGTGCATTTATAACAGGTTAAACAGTATAACGCGACTGGCGCTTCACGTGATGAGGCCTGGTTGGTGGCAGGGAGTGCGGTAGTCTTATGACCTGGGGGAAGAAGCTGTTTCCCATCCTAACAGTCCTTGTCCTAATGCTATGGTACCTCCTGCCTGGTGGTACGGGGCCAAAGAGATCATTGGACGGATGGGAGGGATCACTGACAATGCTAAGGGCCCTGCGTATGTATCTTTGATAGGTGAAAGAGAATCTGCAATGAGCCTCTCAGCAGTCCTCGCAATCCCTTGTAGGGACTTGCAAGTCAGATTCCTCGCAATTCCCGTACCAGGCGGTGATGTAGCTGGTCAGGATCCTCCTGGTGGTGCTCCTGTAAAAATTGGTTAAGAGTGGGGAGAGATGGAGCCTCTCTCGTCTCAATCTCCCCAGGAAGTGAAATAAATTCAAAGTTCATATCTAAAAATAAATTGCACAGAGACGGATGCAAAATGATATCTCTAGGGCAGAAGCTGTCGGTTTGTGCTCAAAATGCTGATAGACCTCGTAAAGGAGATTCTAGGTTAGATGAAGAATTTAAACACCCCCACTCAGCTGGCTTGGGGTTAACTTTTGGTCAGGGCATGCAGTTTAGGTCTTAAATCCCTCTAGCCAGCAGTTTGAAAGCACCAGAGGCAGCTTAGATTAATGACACATCGCAGTTTCTAAAGTTCCATTTCCTGTGACTTCACATCTGATTGTCTTCTAATTTTTTCAGAGCAGTGGAATTGATATTGGATTATAATTGTCAGATACACTGAGGTACAGTGAAATGCTTGTCAAAGTTTAAAGTTCACAGTAAATTTTTTATCAAACTCTGAATATGTCTCCATATACTACCTTGAGATTCATTTTCTTGCAGGCATTCACAATAGATACAAAGAAACACGATAGAATCAATGAAAAACTACACACAAAGACTGACAACTAACCAGTGTGCAAAAGACAACAACAATAAACAAACAAGTAAATAAATAATAACACTGGATAACAAAGATTTTGCTTCCCGAATACTTTTGGGTGTATCTTATGGATTTTGGGCGGATGATCATTAAAATAAAACCAAAGGACTATAAAATATAGGAGCAGACAGGCCATTTGGCCCATTGATTCTGCTACACCATTTTGTCATGACTGATCACTTTTCCCTCTCAGCCTCAGTCTCCTACCTTCTCCCCAAATCCCTTCATGCCTTGACTAATGAGGAATCTATCAACCTCTGTCTTAAATATACCCAATGATTTGGCCTCCACAGCCACCTGTGGCAAAGAATTCCACTGATTCACCACTCTCTGGTTAAAGAAATTCCTCCTCATCTCAGCTTTAAAAGGACGCTCCTCTATTCAGAAGTTGTGTCCTCTGGTCTTAGACTCTCCCGCTATGGGAAACATCCACCCCACATCCACTCTAATGAGGCCTTTCAAATTTTGAGAGAGTTCAATGAGGTCATCCCTGAATTCCAGTGAGAGGCCCGGAGCCATCAAACACCCTTCATATGACAAGCCTTCAAAATCAGGTTGGTGCTCGATCCCAAGAGGGTATTTTCTGGAGTGCCTACGAGGTGGCTTTTCAGAACAGCTTGTGGTTGAGCCCATTAGGAGATCAGCTATTCTGGATAGAGTGTTGTGCAATGAACCAGAATTGATCAGAGAGCTTATGGTAAAAGAGCCCTTAGGGGAAAATGATCATAATATGATCAAGTTCATCCTGAAATTTGAGAAGGAGAAGCAAGAGTCATATGTATTGTATTACAGTGGACTAAAGGGGAAATTTTGAGAGTGCAGAGTTTGTATGTTCCTGTCAAGATTAAAGGCAAATTGAATAGGAATAAGGAACCTTGGTTCTCAAGGGATATTGCAACTCTGATAAAGAGTTAAGATGAAATGTATAGGAAACAGGGGGTAAATCAGGTGCTTGAGGAGTATAAGAAGTGCAAGAAAATACTTAAGAAAGAAATCAAGAGGGCTAAAAGAAGACATGAGGTTGTCTTGGCAGTCAAAGTGAAGGATAATCCAAAGAGCTTTTACAAGTATATTAAGAGCAAAAGGATTGTAAGGGATAAAATTGGTCCTCTTGAAGATCAGAGTGGTCGGCTTTGTGTGGAACCAAAGGAAATGGGGGAGATCTTAAATAGGTTTTTTGCGTCTGTATTTACTAAGGAAGCTGGCATGAAATCTATGGAATTGAGGGAATCAAGTAGTGAGACGATGGAAACTGTACAGATTGAAAAGGAGGAGGTGCTTGCTGTCTTGAGGAAAATTAAAGTGGATAAATCCCCGGGATCTGACAGAGTGTTCCCTCGGACCTTGAAGGAGACTAGTGTTGAAATTGCGGGGGCCCTGGCAGAAATATTTAAAATGTCGCTGTCTACGGGTGAAGTGCTGGAGGATTGGAGAGTGGCTCATGTTGTTCCGTTGTTTAAAAAAGGATCGAAAAGTAATCCGGGAAATTATAGGCCGGTGAGTTTAACGTCAGTAGTAGGTAAGTTATTGGAGGGAGTACTAAGAGACAGAATCTACAAGCATTTGGATAGACAGGGACTTATTAGGGAGAGTCAACATGGCTTTGTGCGTGGTAGGTCATGTTTGACCAATCTGTTGGAATTTTTCGAGGAGGTTACCAGGAAAGTGGATGAAGGGAAGGCAGTGGATATTGTCTACATGGACTTCAGTAAGGCCTTTGACAAGGTCCCGCTTGGGAGGTTAGTTAGGAAAATTCAGTCGCTAGGTATACATGGAGAGGTGGTAAATTGGATTAGACATTGGCTCAATGGAAGAAGCCAGAGAGTGGTGGTAGAGAATTGCTTCTCTGAGTGGAGGCCTGTGACTAGTGGTGTGCCACAGGGATCAGTGCTGGGTCCATTGTTATTTGTCATCTATATCAATGATCTGGATGATAATGTGGTAAATTGGATCAGCAAGTTTGCTGATGATACAAAGATTGGAGGTGTAGTAGACAGTGAGGAAGGTTTTCAGAGCCTGCAGAGGGACTTGGACCAGTTGGAAAAATGGGCTGAAAAATTGCAGATGGAGTTTAATACTGACAAGTGTGAGGTATTGCACGTTGGAAGGACAAACCAATGTAGAACATACAGGGTTAATGGTAAGGCACTGAGGAGTGCAGTGGAACAGAGGGATCTGGGAATACAGATACAAAATTCCCTAAAAGCGTCGTCACAGGTAGATAGGGTCGTAAAGAGAGCTTTTGGTACATTGGCCTTTATTAATCAAAGTATTGAGTATAAGAGCTGGAATGTTATGATGAGGTTATATAAGGCATTGGTGAGGCCGAATCTGGAGTATTGTGTTCAGTTTTGGTCACCAAATTACAGGAAGGATATAAATAAGGTTGAAAGAGTGCAGAGAAGGTTTACAAGGATGTTGCCGGGACTTGAAAAACTCAGTTACAGAGAAAGGTTGAATAGGTTAGGACTTTATTCCCTGGAGCGTAGAAGAATGAGGGGAGATTTGATAGAGGTATATAAAATTATGATGGGTATAGATAGAGTGAATGCAAGCAGGCTTTTTCCACTGAGGCAAGGGGAGAAAAAAACCAGAGGACATGGGTTAGGGGTGAGGGGGAAAAAGTTTAAAGGGAACATTAGTGGGGGCTTCTTCACACAGAGAGTGGTGGGAGTATGGAATGAGCTGCCAGACGAAGTGGTAAATGCGGGTTCTTTTTTAACATTTAAGAATAAATTGGACAGATACATGGATGGGAGGTGTATGGAGGGATATGGTCCGTGTGCAGGTCAGTGGGACTAGGCAGAAAATGGTTCGGCACAGCCAAGAAGAGCCAAAGGGCCTGTTTCTGTGCTGTAGTTTCTATGGTTCTAATTACAGGGGCATGAAAGTGGAGTTGGCCAGAACTGATTGGAAAAGAATTCTGTTCTGGCAGGGATGATGGCAGAGCAGCAATGACTGGAATTTCTGGAACCAATTCGGAAGACGCAGGGTATATACATCCCAAAGAGGAAGAAGTATTCTAAGGAAAGATGACACAACCATGGTAACATGAGAAGTCAAAGCCAACATAAAAGCCAGGGAGAGGGCATATGATAGAGAAAATATTAATGGGAAGTTAGAGGATTGGGAAGCTTTTAAAAACCAACAGAAGGCAACTAAAAAGTCATTAAGAAGGGAAAGATGGAATACGAAAGTAAACTAGCCAATAATATTAAAAAGGATACCAAAAGTTTCTTCAGATATATGAAGTGTAAAAGAGAGGTGAGAGCAGATACTGGACTGCTGGAAAATGATACTAGAGAGGTAGCAATGGGGGACAAGGAAATTGCGATTGAACTAAATAAGCATTTTACATCAATCTTCACTGTGGAAGACACGAGCAGTATGCTGGAAGTTCCAGGTGTCGAGGGTCATGAAGTGTGTGAAGTTGCCATTACTAGGGAGGTGTTTCTTGGGAAACTGAAAGGTCTGAAGGTAGATAAGTCACCTGGACCAGATGGTGTACACCCCAGTGTTCTGAAAGAGGGGACTGAAGAGGTTGTGGAGGCATTGGTAATGATCTTTCATTATCTTTCAAGAATCACTAGATTCTGGAATGGTTCTGGAAGACTGGAAAATTGCAAATGTCACTCCAGTCTTGAGGAAGGGAGAGAGGTAGAAGAAAGGAAATTATATGCTCGTTAGTCTGACCTCAGTGGTTGGGAAGGTGTTGGAGTTGATTCTTAAGGATGTGGTTTTGGGGTACTTGGAGGCACATGATAAAATAGTCTAGTCAGCATGGTTTCCTCAATGAAAAATCTTGCCTGACAAATCTGTTGGAATTCTTTGAAGAAATAGGAGGATTTGAGGAGGAGAAGGAGGAGAAGATGGTGGCGCGACACAACGCGCGTGGCCACTTCGGTGGTGATGTCTGTTATTTGTCAAGTAGGAGACCGTGCACAATTCTGATTTGATGGAGACATACGTGAGAGTACGGAGGAACATCTGGAGAAACTTCTGAAATGCCCGCTTTGCTGCCGTTGTTACTGTGTGGTCCAGAATCTCTGGAGGAGAAGGCCCCAAAATCCTCGGCTTTGCTTGTTTCGGCGGCTGGGCAAGGTCAAAGGCACTCAGCAGAGGATGATGCTCGGGAGGCTGTATCGGAGGGGCTGGTCCGAGATGGTAGAGATGGGCTTTGCTGAACACCTACGCTCTGTCCGCCAGAGAAAGCAGGATCTCCCAGTGGCCACACATTTTAATTCCACATCCCATTCCCATTCTGATATGTCCATCCACGGCCTCCTCTACTGTAAAGATGAAGCCACACTCAGGTTGGAGGAACAACACCTTACATTCCATCTGGGTAGCCTCCAACCTGATGGCATGAACACCGACTTCTCTAACTTCCGCTAATGCCCCACCTCCCCCTCGTACCCCATCTGTTACTTATTTTTATACACACATTCTTTCTCTCACTCTCCTTTTTCTCCCTCTGTCCGTCTGAATATACCCCTTGCCCATTCTCTGGGTCCGCCCCCACCTTGTCTTTCTTCCCAGACCTCCTGTCCCATGATCCTCTCGTATCCCTTTTGCCAATCACCTGTCTACCTCTTGGCTCCATCCCTCCCCCTCCTGTCTTCTCCTATCATTCTGGATCTCCCCCTCCCCCTCCAACTTTCAAATCCCTTACTCACTCTTCCTTCAGTTAGTCCTGACGAAGGGTCTCCGCCTGAAACGTCGACTGTACCTCTTCCTACAGATGCTGCTTGGCCTGCTGCGTTCACCAGCAACTTTGATGTGTGTTGCTTGAATTTCCAGCATCTGCAGAATTCCTGTTGTTTGCATTTTTAGATCCTTTCTACAGGTCCATTTGAATCCTGCTGCTTTCAGGAATTTTTCTTTGCCTAACTTAAGGTGTTGTTTCAGGGTGCTTCTCCATGTGGTACGGTCAGTTGCTAGTTCCTCCCAGGACTCGATGTTCAACGACAGTTACTACCCCTCAACCATCAGGCTCTTGAACAAAAGGGGATAACTGCACTCATTCTATTTCTGCTGTTCCCACCACCAATGGTCTCACTTTAAGGACTGTTATATTGTTATTTCATACTCGTTATTTATTCCTATTTATTTGTATTTGCATTTGCACAGTTTGCTGTTCATTGATTCTGTTTACAGTTACTATTCTATAGATTTGCTAAGTATGTCCCCAGGAAAAAGACTCCCAGGGTGTATGTGGTGACATGTGTGTACTTTGATAATAAATTTTACTTTGAACTTCGAAGCCCAGCACCTTCATGCCCCACTTGCGGGCATCTTTGTAGCACAGTTGCAGGGAGCTAATGGTTCTTTTGCCTGAAGCCAGCTCACAGTAGATGTCTTTTGGAAAGCAGCCATCCTGTATGCAGCAGGATGCATTCATTTTGATTTTACTCCCACCCTGACCTATCTTATCCTGCACCCCCCCGCCAGATTTTCACCTGTACACTCAGGGTCTCCTCGCCAGCTTGCAGTTTTTCCCAGTTGCCTTTTTGACAGATCCACCTTAATCAGCACAGTTTCACTTTGACCAGACCTTCGTGACTCTGAATACAACACAGAGGCCCATCTCGTATGGAGCTCTAGGGACACGGGTTCAATCCCGACCTTGGCTGCTGCAGAGCTGGTGTGTTCTCCCTGTGACCGTGTGGGTCTCCTCTGTGTACTCAGGAGGAAACCCGCAAGGTCACAGGCCGCAAGCCAAAGACGTGTGGGTTGGGTGGATTAATTGGCCACTGCACCTCACTGCATTCTTTTTCTTCTTATTCACCATCTGAAATTCTGCCAACAGTTGTTGTGTCATCAGCAGAGTTATAGATGCTGTTTGAGCTGTGCCTAGCCACACAGTTGTGGGTGTAGAGAGAGTAGAGCAGTGGGCTAAACATGCGTCCTAGAGGTGTACCTGCGTTGATTGTCAGTGAAGAGGAGATGCTATTTCCGATCCACACTGACCGTGGTCTCCTGGGTGAGGGAGTCAGGAATCCAGTTGCAGAGAGTGTCACAACCACGGATTCGGCAGCGCAGTAGATAGGGCAATTGCGCTTGTGAATTTGCAAGTGCCAACAAATTACTATTTAATGGTGATAGTATTTCATTCCATACTTGTCGTCGTAGTGCTTGTCGAGACTTGGACAGAGCACAGCAACGCTTCGCTGCCTGTTTGCGTTCGGCCTTCCAGGAGAAAATGGACTTTTGAGTCAACTGATTCTGAAGACTCGCGATATACGTTTAATGTTTAGATTTTCTTTTCAGCCGCAGTGTAGGGTTCGTTTCCCATTTCAGAGTTTTAGTTAGCGGCCCTATTTGGCCCAGCATTTATTGTTTATTTTCCCTATAACACAGTTCGCGTTAAGGTTTGTGAAATATCGACCTGCTTCACTGTCTCTCCCTCCGCACTTGGGCCATATTTGAAGCTGGTAACAGAGAGAGCTACAGAGGTCCAGGTTTTGGAGCTTGTTGATTAGAACTGAGGGTATGATTGTGTTGAACATTGAGCTGTAATCAATAAACAGCAGCCTGGCATAGGTATTACTATTGTCCAGGTGATCCAAGGCCAAGTGGAAAGTCTGTGACATCGTAATTTATAATCTTTTATTATAATGTATTGCAATGTACTGATGTCACAAAACAGCATAGCTCATGACATGCCGGTGATATTAAACCTGATTCTGATGCTGATCCTCTCTGCAAGGTAAACATGGGACACTATCAGGAACGCTCACAAAATGCTGGAGGAACTCAGCAAGTCAGGCAGCATTTGTGGAAAAGAATACAGTCGATGTTTCGGGTCGAGACCTTTCTTCAGGATTGGAGAGAAAAGGGGAAGACGCCAGAATAAAAAGGTGGGGGAGGGGAAGAAGGATAGCTGGGAGGTGATAGGTGAAGCCAGGTGGGTGGGAAAGGTAAAGGCCGGAGAAGAAGGAATCTGACAGGAGAGGAGTGAGGACCATGGGAGAAAGAGAAGGAGGAGGGGTCCTGGGGTAGATGGTAGGCAGGTGAGAAGAGGTAGAGACCGGAGTGGGGAATAGAAGAAGAGGGGAGGGGGAGAGACTTTTTTTTTACTGGAAGGACACCATCATTTCAGCCCTGGATACTGCTGTCTGCAGGGTTGCTGGAAATCCAGAGCAACACAAGCAAAATGCTGGAGGAACTCAGCAGGTCAGGCAGCATCAATGGAGGGGAATAAACAGTCAATGTTTCAGGCCATTGTCCCACATCAGGGTTGGAAAGGAAGGGGGAAGGTGCCGGTGTAAGAAGGTGAGGGAAGGGGAAGGAGTAAAAGTTGACAGGTGATATGAGGGAGCAGGTGAGTGGGGGGGAAGGTAGGTGGGGGGATGAAGTGAGAGCTGGGAGGTGATGGGTGGAAAAGATAAAGGGCTGAAGAAGAAGAAATTTGATAGGAGAGGAGAGTAGACCATGGGAGAAAGGGAAGGAGGAGGGGCACCGGGGGAGCTTATAGGCAGGGGAGAAGAGAAGGGGTACAGTTTTAAGATGCTTGGAAGTAGGTACAGAGGAGATGTCAGGGGTAAGTTTTTATGCAGAGAGTGGTGAGTGTGTGGAATGGGCTGCTGGCTTCAGTGGTGGGGGCAGATTAAGAGACTCCTGGACAGGTATATGGAGCTGAGAAAAATAGAGGGCTATGGGTAACCCAAGGTAATTTCTATGGTAGGGACATGTCTGGCACAGCATTGTGGGCCGAAGGGCCTGTATTGTGCTTTCTATGTTCCTATGGGTAAGATGGGAGCCAGAATGGGGAATGGAGAAAGAGGGAAGTGGGAAGGGGGAGAAATTATCGGAAGTTAGAGAAATCAATGGTTGGAGGCTACTTGATGGACTATGAGGCATTGCTCCTCCAACCTAAGTGTGGCCTCATCGTGGCAGTAGAGGAGGCCATTGACCAGTATGTGGGAATGGGGAGTCGATGTAATCACTGCTGGTTTAAAGAAAGGTATCAGATAAATACCTAATGGAGAAAAGGAATGTAGAGCGTTGTAAAGGAGCCAGGGGATGGCCTATTCTCTGCATCTAGTTTACTGAAGCCAGCAAGCAGGCCAAGATATCTGCCACTATCCAGTACAAAGTATCACAGGTGGTTCTATCAAAATTCCTTGCGGCCCACCACAATTCTCAGAGTCGATGAAGTATAGCAAGTGTTTCTGCAGTCAAAAGCAATTTAAAATGTTTCTTTCACGTCTTCCTGCTTTGTAACAGGAGAGAGTATTGTGTTATTGTAGCATGTGCAGTGGGTCCACTGTGCAAGTTTTCATCGTTCCCAGAGTGGGGCATTTATGCCCCTAATAATTCCGATTCGGAGGTGAGGAGAAGGAATAATGGAACAGAGAACAAATGGAGAGTGTGAAGGCAGTGTGCGATGTTCGAAAACAATTCTCACTTTGATTCCAACCAGGGATTATATGTATAAGGACCCGAACACTTTTGATTAGATTCTACTTGGTTCAGGTGGTGGGGTGGAGATAAGTCTCTACCAAGGGAGGTGTAAGGTGCTTCCCCCCCCCCCAGGCAAGGTGTAGAACCTGCTTAACTCCTCCCCACATCCCCTGATCAGGGTCACATGAAGCCATGGGAGTGGGTGGTGGATGGCCATATGAGCAACTGGTGCACATCACAAGTCCTGGGTATGTGACCACTGACGCCAGGCAGACAATCTCTGAAGAGTATTGATAATGGCTGGGATCACCCGTCTTATAAACACACTGCCCAGATAAGGCAATGGCAAGCCACTTCTGTAGAAAAATTTGCCAAGAACAGTCATGGCCATGGACGGACGATTATCACCCACCATAAGACATAGAAGTAGAATTAGGCCATTCAGCCCATCAAGTCTGCTCCACCATTCCATCATGGCTGATCCTGGGTCCTACTCAACCCCATACACCTGCCTTCTTGCCATATCCTTTGATGCTCTGACCGATCAGGAAAGGATCAACTTCCGCCTGCTGCAATCGCATTGCTTCCTCAGCACTGCCTAGCCCTCCACCTATCTTCATATCATCCACAAGCTTTGCCACAAAGCCATGAATTCCATCATCTAAATCACTGACAAAAAATGTCAAAAGTAGCAGTCCCAATACTGACCCCTGAGGAAAACCACTAGTCACTGGCAACCAATGAGAAAAGGCCCCATTTATTCCCACTCACTGCCTCTTGCCTGTCAGCCATTCCTCTTATCCATGCCAGTATCTTTCCTGTAACACTGTAGGATTTTATCTTGTTAAGCATCCTCATGTGTGGCACCTTATCATATGCCTTCTGAAAATCCAATCAATGACATCCACTGCTTCTCCTTTGTCCACCCATAAGACCATGAGACCATAAGATTTAGGAGGATATAGGAGAAGAAGTAGGCCTTTTGCCCATTGAGTCTGCTCTGCTATTCAATTATGGGCTGATCCACTTCATCCAGTCATCCCCACTCTCCTGCTTTCACCCCATACCCTTTGATGCCCTGGCTAATCAAGAACTTATCTATCTCTGCCTTAAATACACCCAATGACTTGGCCTCCACAGCCGCTCGTGGCAACAAATTCCACAGATTTACCACCCTCTGACTAAAGTAATTTCTCCGCATTTCAGTTTTAAAAGGACGTCCTTCAATCCTGAGGTCGTGCCGTCTTGTCTTTGAATCCCCTACCATGGGAAATAACTTTGCCATATCTGATCTGTTCAGGCCTTTTAACATTCGGAATATTTCTATGAGATCCTCCCTCATTCTCCTGAATTCCAGGAAATACAGCCCAAGAGCTGCCAAATATTCCTCATATGGGAACCCTTTCATTCCTGGAATCATTCTCGTGAATCTTCTTTGAACCGTCTCCAATGTCAGTGTATCTTTTCTAAAATAAGGAGCCCAAAACTGCACACAATACTCCAAATGTGGTCTCACAAGTGCCTTATAGAGCCTCAACATCACATCGCTGTTCTTATATTATATACCTCTAAAAATGAATGTCAACATTGCATTTGCCTTCTTCACAACTGACTCAACCTGCAGGTTAACCTTTAGGGTATCTTGCACAAGGACTCCCAAATCTCTTGCACCTCTGCATTTTGAATTCTCTCCCCATCTAAATAATAGTCTGCCCATTTACTTCTTCCATCAAAGTGCATGATATACACTTTCCAACATTGTATTTCATTTGCCACTTCTTTGTCCATTCCCCTAAGCTATCTAAGTCTCTCTGCAGGCTCTCTGTTTCCTCAACACTACTTGCTCCTCCACTTATCTTTGTATCATCAGCAAATTTAGGGGATTCAGCAAATTAACCAATTTCCCCCGGGATCAATAAAGTATGACTATGACTATGACTAAATTTAGCCACAAATCCCTTAATACCATAGTCCAAATCATTGACATACGTCGTAAAAAGTAACGGTCCCAACACCAACCCCTGTGGAACTCCACTAGTAACTGGCAGCCAGCCAGAATAGAATCCCTTTATTCCCACTCTCTGTTTTCTGCTGACCAGCCAATGCTCCACCCACGCTAGTAACTTTCCCGTAATTCCATGGGCTCTTATCTTGCTAAGCAGCCTCATGTGCAGCACCTTGTCAAAGGCCTTCTGAAAATCCAAGTACACCACATCTACTGCATCTCCTTTGTCTACCCCGCTTGTAATTTCCTCAAAGAATTGCAGTAGGTTAGTCTGGCAGGATCCTCCTTTCAAGAAACCATGCTGGTTTTGGCCTATCTTGTCATGTGCCTCGAGGTATTCTGTAATCTCATCCCTAACTATTGATTCCAACAACTTAGCTTGACTGATGTCAGGCTAACAGGTCTATAGTTTCCTTTCTGCTGCCTCCCATCCTTCTTAAATAGCGGATTAACATTTGCAATTTTCCAGTCATCCAGTACAATGCCAGAACCTATCAATTCTTGAAAGATCATCGTTAATGCCTCCGCAATCTCTCCAGCTACTTCCTTCAGAACCCAACGGTGCATTCCATCAGGTCCAGGAGATTTATCCACCCTCAGACCATTAAGCTTCCTGAGCACCTTCTCAGTCATAATTTTCACTGTACAAACCTCACTTCCCTGACACTCTTGAATGTCTGGTAAACTGCAGACGTCTTCCACTGTGAAGACTGATGTAAAATACACATTCAATTCCTCTGCCATCTCTGAGTCTCTCATTACAATATCTGCAGTGTCATTTTGTATTGGTCCTATGTCTACCCTCAACTCTCTTTTACCCTTTATATACTTGAAAAAGCTTTTAGTATCTTCTTTGATATTAGTCACCAGCTTCCGCTCATAATTCATCTCTTCTTCCTAATGACCTTCTTAGTTTTCTTCTGCAAGATTTTAAAAGCTCCCCAATCCTCTATCTTCCCACTAGCTCTGGCTTCCTTGTATGCCCTCTCTTTTGATTTTACTTTGGCTCTGACTTCACTTGTCAGCCACGGTAGTGTCCTGCTTCCCTTTGAAAATTTCTTCTTATTTGGAATATATCTGTCTTGCACTTCCCTCATTTTTCACAGGATCTCCAACCATTGCTGCTCGTTGTCCTTCCTGCAAATGTCCCTTTCCAGTCAACTTTGGCCAGTTCCTCTCTCATACCATTGTAATTTCCTTTATTCCACTGAAATATCAACTTGTTAGATTTTATTTTTTCCCTCTCAAATTTCAAAGTGAACTCGATCATATTGTGATATTGTTCCCTAAGGGTTCCTTAACCTTGAGCTCTCTTATCACCTCCAGATCATTGCACAATACCTAATCCAGCACAGCTGATCCCCTAGTGGGCTCAACAACAAGCTGTTCTAAAAAGCCATCCCTTAGACTTTCTACAAATTCTCCCTCTTGAGGTCCAGTACTGGCCTGCTTTTCCCAATCCACTTTCATGTTAAAATCCCCAACGATTGTTATGACATTGCCCTTCTGACATGCCTTTTCTATCTCCTCCTGTAATTTGTAATCCACATCCTGGCTGCTGTTTGGAGGCCTGTATACAACTACCATTAGGGTCCTTTTACCCTTGCTATTTCTTAATTCAACCCATAGAGACTCTGCACCTTCTAATCCTATGTCATTCTTTCCAATGATTTAATATTATTTCTTATACACAGGGCCACACCACCCCATCTGCCTACTAACCTATCTTTCTGATACACCGTATATCCTTGGACGTTCAGCTCCCAATGGCAGCCATCCTTTAGCCAAGTTTCAGAGATGGCCACAATGTCATACTTGCCAATCTGTAGCTGAATTTCAAGATCGTCCATTTTATTTCTTATGCTGTCTGCATTCAAATACAACACTTTCAGTCCAGTATTTGTTACTTTCTGTTTTAACTGCACTGTGTCTCTATTGCCCTGTAACTCATGCCACTGGCTTTGATTAAGCCTCATCTCCTGCCTGTTCTTCCTATAATCTCGGTTGCACGCTATCTTTGATTTATTTTGGTTTTCCCCTTACTCAGCCCTGCTTGTTACTTCCTCAAAAAATTCTAACAGATTTGTCAGACAAAATTTCCTTTTACAGAAACTATGCTGACTTTGAGTTATTTTATCATTGTCCCCCAAACCTCATCCTTTAATAATAGACTCCAACACTTTCCCAACCACTGAAGTCAAGCTAACTGGCCTATAATTTCCCTTCTTATGACTTCATCTCTTTTTAATGAGTGGAGTGACATTTGCAATCTTCCAGTCCTCTGGGACCATGTCGGAATCAAGTGATTCTTGAAAGATCATGAACAATGCATCCATTATCTCTTCAGCGACATCGCTCAGGACTCTGGGATGTAGTCCATCTGGTTCAGGTGGGTCACCCATCTTAAGACCTTTCGATTTGCCTGGCACTGTTTCCTTTGTAATGGCAATGGCACTCGCTCCTGCTCCCTAACACCTGATTAAATCCTAGCCTACTCACGGGACAATTTATGATGACCAATTAACAACTAACTGGTACGTCTTTGGACTGTGGGAGGAAACCCATGCAGTCACAAGGAGAACATACAAACTGCTCACAGGCAGCATTGGGAATTGAACTCGGGTCGCTGGTACTGTAAGGCATAGTGCTAACCATTACACCTCTGTGCACCCCACAGTACTCTATACTACGAAAAACAACCAAATCCTTTAATCACATTCTAGCCTGTAACTCCATTGCAACACACACACACACACACACACACACACACACACACAGGAATAGTATAAAGGGAACTTGCCGAAAATCAGCTCTATCCCAACTAACATTCAGATTCCAATCTGAATTCTTGTCAATGTAATTTTCGCTGTTGTGATCGTCTTCATCTTTGTCTTGCCATTCTTTTGCGTGCCTCTACCATTGTTCCATCCGTATCAACTTGCTGCTGTCGTCAACATCCGATAGGCATTCCCAGTTTGTATTAATTTAAAATTTGAATTTACCCCTTTAATGATGGATAAATCCATACTGCGCAGTCTCTATGAGTCTGAAGGCGGTGAAGACTTGAATTCTAATCCTCCTAAGAAACCGAAACTACAGAAAGTGCGTCAGTACAATATCACATACCTGGAGTATGGTTTTATTCCATTCCTGTCAAATCAGAGATGCCCTATGTGTCTTATTTGCAATACTGTACTGTCAAATGAAGCCATGAAACCATCAAGATTGCAGGAACACTTCTGTAAAAGACACCCTGAAAGGGCTACATATGGTATTACTCAGTCTCAGAAGATGAAAGAAGCATTCGAAAAGCATTACAAACTCAAGTCATTTGCCAAGAAAGCTAAAAATGACCCTGATAGTGGTCTCATTGCTTCTTAAAACATTTCCAGAATGATAGAAAAGTGTGGAAAATCTCCCACAATCGGTGAAAGATTAATAATGTCCGCTGTATCAGAAGTGCTCACCACTGTTCTCAAAATAGATACCAGAATTTTAAAATCAATTCCTCTGAGTAATAACTCTGTAGTTCGTCGTATTGACAAAATGAGTGATGACACTGAGTATCAACTATGCACAGAGCTACAAAAAACAGAATTTGGGATACAACTGGATGAGTCAACTGTGTGAGACAACGAAGCATTACTAATGGCATATGTATAGTTTATCAAAAATGGAGAAGTTTATGAAGAGATTCTCTTTTGTAAAAGTTAAAAACAAATATCAATGGAAAACCAATCTACGACGAGATCAAAATGTATACTGAGGAAAAAGTATTCAGATTAGGGACATGATTTCTCATGCAACAGATGGAGCACCATATTTTTCAGGTCACCATGCTGGTTTAGTAGCATTTATGAAAAAAGAAATCCCAGGTCTGTTTGCAATCCGTTGTGTAATTCATCATCAACATCTTGCAGCCAAAAACCTCAGCCAGTGATATGACTTTTCAAGCACGACTCTTGTGATACCTGCTATCAACAAAATTAAAGCTCATCCATTAAACAGCAGAATATTTTGCCAGTTTTCCAAGATAACGATGAAGAATTTGAATGCTTGCTTCTTCACACTGAAGTACATTGGCTGTCAAAAGGCTGCTAGTTAAAATGTTTCTTTGATCTTTGCTCAGCTGTGGTTGAAATTTTGCTCAAAGATGGCAAGAGCTTGGAAGACAGGGTTGAACTTCTATGTGGAGATGTGGCATGCCTAGCCGATCTCTATGACAAAATGAACATTCTAAATATGAAACTGCAGGGTGAGAATTTCAATTTAATCCAAGCAAAAAGTGCAGTGTCCACTTTTATTTGAAAATTCATATTATATAAGTAAAACATTAGGAGAAGAATGTTCTCACAGTTTCCCTGCATGGAAAGTATGGAACTCTCACAGAAGGTGACTTGCAAGAGTACTGCTTACACCTACAGTCACTGAAGAAGGATTTTCAGGATGTGAATGATCTGAAAATTCCAGACTGGATAATTAACTCATTTCTTTTCAAGGTGGAAGAACAGGAAGAGAGCTTGTAAGAAGAAATATTCAAAATTCAGAATGATGAAGAAGCAAAGGTACTGGCTTTTGTGGTATGTGGCTACATTGTCATATGATGTTTCCTGGTCTTTGGAGAAGATCCAAACTGCTCTTCATTGCATTTCCATCCTCCTACCTTGTTGAAAGAGGCTTTGGTCCAGTGAACCACATACTCACAAAAAACAGAAACTGCATGGACATTGTTACACATGGGGCTTTTGTTGTCATAACTTGAACCAGATATTTCAACTCTTGCTAAAAACCATCAAGCTGAAGGATCACATTAATATTGAAACTGCTGTACAGCGCACAGGTACTGTGTAAGTTAGGTTTAAAGACAAATAACAATTTAAAGCAGAATAATTTTTCTCATCTTCGCATATGGTAGACATGTTTTAACACTATGAGGTCGCCAGAAAGTATATTGTGCCTAAGAGGGGTGTTGGCAAGTATGAAGGTGCTTTGGGGGGGGGGCATTGGCAAGTATCAAAGTGCTTTAGGAGGGTGTTGAGCTAAAAAAGGTTGGGAAACACTGCTCTAAATCTTTCCTATCATGTACCAGTTCAAGAAGCTTTTAAACATTGTAATTCTACCCACCTCTACCACTTCTCCTTGCAGCTTGTTCCAAATATCCACCATCCTATGTGTGGAAAACCTACTCTTCAAGATCCCCTGTGATGAAGTGCCTTGAGACGTTGATGATGAAACATATGACCTCCTGCCTCTGACTTGGATCCACTCCAATGTGCCTACCGTCACAGCAGGTCAACAACAGAGGCCATTTCATTGGCTCTTCACATAACCCTGGAACATCTGGACACGAAGATCCATACACCAGGACGCTCTTCATTGACTACAGTTTGGCATTTAATACCATCATCCCCTCAAAACTAATCAATAAGCTTCAAGATCTAGGCCTCAATGTCTCCTTGTGCAATTAGATCCTCAACTTCCTTATTTGCAGACCCCAGTCAGTTTGGATTGGCAGCAACATCTCCTCCACACTCTCCATCAGCAGAGGTGCACCACAAGGCTGTGTGCTTAGCTCCCTGCTCTACTCACTTCACACTTATAACTGTAAGACAAAGCACTGTTCCAATGCCCTATTTAAGTTTGCTGTTGATGCCACTCTCACTGGCCGAATTAAAGGTGGTGATGAATCAGTATACAGGAAGGAGATTGAAAATCTGGCTGAGCAGCGTCACATCAACAACCTCTCACTCAATGTCAGCAAGACCAAAGAGCTGATTATTGACTTCAGGAGGAGGAAACTAGAGGTCCATGAACTAGTCCTCATTGGAGGATCAGAAGTGGAGAGGGTCAGCGACTTTAAATTCCTCAGTGTAATCATTTCAGAAGATCTGTCCTGGACCTAGCACGCAAGTGCCATTATGAAGAAAACACAGCAGCGCCTCTACTTTCTTTGGAGTTTGCAAAGATTCATCTAAAACTATGACAAACATCTATAGGTGTGGTGGTGATTACATTGAATGGTTGCATCATGGCCTTTTATGGAAACACCAATGCCCTTGAACAGAAAAGCCTACAAAAAGTAGCGGATATGGCCCAGTCCATCACAGGTCCCTCCCACCATTGAGCACATCTACATGGAGCATTGTCACAGGAAAGCAGCATCCATCATCAGGGACCCCCACCACCCAGGTCATGCTCTCTTCTCACTGCTGTCATCAGGAAGAAGGTACAGGAGCCTTCGGACTCACACAAACAGGTTCAGGAACAGTTATTACCCCCCAACCATCAGGCTCTTGAACCTCGACATTGAATTTTTTCCACAACATATAGACTCACTTTCAATGACTCTTCTCCTCATGTTCTTGATATTTATTGCTTATATATTATTATTATTTCTTTTTTGTCTTTCTTTTTGTATTTGCTCAGTTTGTTACCTTTTACACATTGGTTGTTTGCCTGTCCTGTTGGATGTGGTCTTCAGCGATTCTATTGTGTTTTTTGTATTTACCATGAATGCCTGGAAGAAAATGAATCTCAGGTTTGTATCTGGTGATATACA
Source organism: Mobula birostris (assembly GCF_030028105.1). Lineage (NCBI taxonomy): Eukaryota > Metazoa > Chordata > Chondrichthyes > Myliobatiformes > Myliobatidae > Mobula > Mobula birostris. The sequence continues at coordinate 79,087,982 of NC_092384.1, read as the reverse complement.
TGTACTTTGAATTTGAATTTTAATTCTTTTCTTCTCACTTTAAACTTTTGCCATCTAGTTTTAGACTGGGAAAACTGTGACCATCCACGTTATCTATGCCCTTCATGATTTTATAAACTTCTCTAAGGTCACCCCTCAGCCTCTTGCACTGCAGGGAAACGGTCTCAGCTTATTCAGTCTCTCCTTATAACTCAACATCTCCAGTTGTGGTAACATCCTCATGAAACCCGTCTGCTCCCTCTCCAGTTTAATAACATCCTTCTTACAATACGGTGGCCCAGACTGCATACAATACAGCAAGCGTGGTCAAAGCAGTGAATATATCCAATCTGGATGGTTCACCAGGGCTAAACCAATTGGCATTTACAGAGCAGTACAACTCAGTTGACTTTTAGAAGCTTCATTACATTTGGATCGACTGTCATGAATGGTTTATGTGTAAATGAAGACACTGATAACGCCAAGGAAGCGATAGAGGGAAAGGAATGCCATAATGCAAAATACTACAACTACTTCCACCAAAAGGAGCCCTGTATCAGGCATTTTACACAGTTTAAATCCCATATCGTAATTACTGGCATTTAATCCTGAATCGGGCTTATAAACAGTATGGACAGCTTCACCCACCACAACCCTGAACTGATCCCACAACCCACAGGCTCACTTTCAAGGACTCTACTACTCACGTCCTTGGTTTTAGCTATCTATCTACTTGCACAGTTTGTGTTCTTTTGTACATTGGCTGTTTGTCTTTGTTTGTGTGTAGTTTTTCATTGATTCTGTTGTATATCTCCATTCTCTGTGAATGCCTGGAAGACAATGAATCTCAAGGTAGTATATTTATTTATTTACAGTATTTATTTAGAGAGTCAGCGCTGAACAGGACCTTACAGCCCAACGAGCCACACCGCCCAGCAACCCACCTATTTAACCCGAGCCTAATCGCAGGACAGTTTACAATGACCAATTAACCTGCTAACTGGTATGATGTTGGACTGTGGGAGGAAACCGGAGCACCCAGAGGAAACTCTCGCATTCCACTGTAAGAATGTACAGACCCCTTACAGATGGCACCAGAATTAAACTCTGAACTATGATGCCCCGAGCTAAAATAGCATCACATTAACCTCTATGTTGCCCATGACATATATATGGTGATGTATATATACTTAGCTTATAAACTTACTTGGAATGAAGTTTCTCCCCCGCATCTTCTCTTGGAATGATGGCTTTGGTGAGCGAAAGCCGAGTAATTTGTACCTGGATTAGAGTTGTTTTCGTGTATAAAGGCGGCAGGAAAAGCGGACCAGAATCAGGGTTATTACCTGTGATTTGTACGTTGTGAGGTTTGGTGCTTTGTGGCAGCAGTACACTGCAAAGGCGTAACAATATTGTAAATTATTAAAATAAAGAGTAAATAGAAGGAATAATGAGGTACCGTTTATGACTTCGTGGACTGTTCAGAAATCTGATACAGGAGCCTGATGACACACACACTCAACGTTTCACAGTTTCCTCCTCTCTAAAATCAGATTCCCGAATGGACAATGAACCCATGAACACTACCTTAGTATTTTTCCTTCTCTTTTTGCAGTACTTAATTTAATTTTCATATATATATATATATACACACACACATACATACACATACTTATTGCAATTTATAGTTTTTATTATTACATACTGCTGCTGCAAGACAACAACTTTCACCACATATGCCAGTCATATTAAACTTGATTCTGTTGGTGCAGGGTAAGAAACTGTTCCTAAATCATTGAGTGTGTGTCTCTCCAGGCTCCTATACCTCCTCCCCGATGGTGAGTCTGGAGGTACAGGCCCAAAGGTCGAAGGTCAGAGGCATGACGTCTGCTCGTCTTTGGCCGAGGACTGGAGGCCTGTGGGCAGCCTGACCTGGGGTTGGTGGCCTATCTGTGTTTGTGGGTGTGTGAGTGGTTTGAAAGGGACTTGCTTTGCTGCTGTTGTCTTGTTTTGTTGCTGTTTTTGCTCGTGTTGTTCAGCTGAACATTGTGGGCATGCTGAGTTAGTCTTGGATTGTGTGGCTGCCTCCAGCACATCCTTGGGTGTGTTGGTTGTTAATGCAAACAACACATTTCGATGTACACGTGATAAATAAATCTGAACGTCCCAGCTAGTGAGGGCCCTTAATAATGGATGCCACCTTCTTGAAGAATCGCCTTTTGAAAATGTCCTCGATGCTGGGGAGCCCAGTGCCCGTGGTGGAGCTGTCCGAGTTTACAACCTTCTGCAGCCTTTTCCGTGGCTGGGTGCATAAATGCGGACAGGCTCAGTAGGGCAGTGCTTGCAAATATTTGACTTGGCCCCTTTACCCAGGCGTTCAATTCACTGAGGAAGATGCTTGATCTGTGCCTTCATGTACCACATGTCCTCCTGTTGTATGTGTGCTTCCAGAGTCTCCCTTGTCTTACCATCTATAGAAGACTCATGAAGACAAGCATGTAGTCTTTGCAAGCTGTAGATATAGAGACACAAAAGATTCTGACAGATGCTGGGAATCCGGAGCAACACACACAAAATGCTAGAGGAACTCAGCAGGTCAGGCAGCATCTACAGAGAGGAATAAGCAGTCAGGTTCTGATGGAGGGTCTTGGCCCAAGATGTTGACTGTTTATTCCCTCCATAGATGCTGCCTGATCTGCCATGGACCAATGCCATTAAGCAAGGAGTGTGTGGACCTCAGGTTGGGAACCCCTGATATTAAAAAAGGTTTCCACTGTAGGCGGGAAGTGTGCAGGACCAGAGCATCAAACAGACATGACTAGGTTTACGTCAATGTCTATGACATGGCGACAGAAGCCGACAGATAATTCTCACTGACTTGATTTGACGCAAAATGAGACTACGCATTTCACTGTAGTTGACAAATCAAGCTAATCTTTAATCTTGAACTTTAAATCTGGTGGAAACTTATTCATGCACTGAGAATATGGAAAGATAGATTAGCTTTACTTGTCCCATGTACATCAAAACATAGTGAAATTTATCATTTTTGTCCCACAAGTGTCACCATGCTTCCAGCACCAACAGAGCATGTCCACAGCTTACTAATCCTAACTGGTACATCTTTGGTCTGTGGGAGGAAATCCACGTGGTCACAGAGAGTGTGCAAACTCCTCATGGACAGCAGTGGGAATTGAACTGTGATCAGTGTTTGCCGGCACTGTGATTTTGCTAATCACTAACACTACCTTGTTGTCCTCATTCTCACAAGTATTTGCTGTGATGAATGTCTCTGAGGCACTTAATGGGTCACTGGACAAAGTGATGGGGAAGGAGGTGATGCCTCCAGAGAGAGGAGAAATGAAAATGGGGGGGGGGGGTGATGACATCAACTGCCAGCATGAACCTGAAAAGCCTGTTTAAGTGCTGTCAAGGCTTTGCAATTTAATATGCAAGGTCACCGCAGGTATTTTACAGACTAAGAATGTTACATTGATAAAGATCAATGGGAGAATTAATCTCTGGATGAAGATAGCTCATCTTAAAGTCAACACTTCCTGCGCACCTTGAATGCCCTGTCGAGGTAGGTCCAGATGATGGCATGGCTCATTTGAGAAATGCAAAATAAAGAGCTGAGGCACAAGCTGAAGATCCATCAGGAGATGGGCCAGTGGCTCAGGAGACCCGAGACCATCAGGTTATGTGCTGGGATTCTTGCTTTGGTTGAACGTTATGAGTTTGTATATTATATACGTGTCCACAGCGTATAGGCCAACTCCAACGAATCCAAAGACCTGGAGATTAAACAGAAGATGGTTAGCATCCAGGAAGGACCATGGTCTACCCCAGGGTTAGGGAATTAAAAACGTAGGGCACCACGCTGGTATAGCAGTTTGAGTGACACTATTACAGCTCAGGGCATCGGCATTCAGAGTTCAATTCTGATGTCTGTAAGAAATTTATACATCCCCGTGAACATGTGAGATTTCTCTGGGTGCTCCGGTTTCCTCGAACATTCCAAAGACGTACTGGTTGGTAGATTAACTGGTCATTGTAAATTGTCAATAGACAATAGGTGCAGGAGTAGGCCATTCAGCCCTTTGAGCCAGCACCACCATTCACTGTGATCATGGCTGATCATCCACAATCAGTACCCTTTTCCTGCCTTCTCCCCATATCCCTTCACTCTGCTATCTTTGAGAGCTCTATCTAACTCTTTCTTGAAAGAATCCAGAGAATTGGCCTCCACTGCCTTCTGAGGCAGAGCATTCCACAGATCCACAACCCTCTGTGTGAAAAAGTTTTTCCTCAACTCCATTCTAAATTATCTACCCCTTATTCTTAAACTGTGGCCTCTGGTTCTGGACTCCCCCAACATCGGGAACACGTTTCCTGCCTCTAGTGTGTCCAATCCCTTAATAATCTTATATGCTTCAATCAGATTCCCTCTCATCCTTCTAAATTCCAGCGTATGCAACCCCAGTCGCTCCAATCTTTCAACATATGACAGTCCCGCCATCCCGGGAATTAACCTCGTGAAACTACACTGCACTCCCTCAATAGCTAGAATGTCCTTCCTCAAGTTTGGAGACCAAAACTGTACACAATACTCCAGCTGTGGTCTCACCAGGGCCCTGTACAACTGCAGAAGGACCTCTTTGCTCCTATACTTAACTCCCTTGTCCTGTGATTAGGCTAGGGTTAAATCAATGGGTAGCTGAGCAGTGCGGCTCGTTGGGCTAGGAGGGCTGTTCTACGCTGTACGTATTTCTAAATAAAATTAAACTAGAAGGCACAGGTTTAAGGTGAGAGGGGAGAGGAGGATTTAACGGGAACTTTTAAAAAATTACATAAGGAGATTTACCAGGATGTTGCCTGGATTACAGAGCAAGTCTTATTAGGATAGGTTGACGAGCAAGATCTTTTCTCTTTGGAGAGAAGGATGAGAGGTGATGACACAGGTGTACATGACAGTAAGAGGCATAGATTGAGAGGGTAGCCAGAGACTTCTTCCCAGGATGGAAGCGGCTAATACGAGAGGGCATTATTGTTAGGAGATTGGAGGAAAGTGTGTGCGTGGGCGGTGTCAGAGATGGTGGGTGTGTAGAACACGTTGCCGGGGGGGGGGCGGTAGAGGCAGATAAACTACGGATATTTAAGAGACTCTGGGTTAGAATCATGGATGGAAGAGAAATGGAGGGCTATGTGGGAGTAAGGGTTAGATTGATCTTAGAGTCAGTTACGAGATAGCACATAATTATAGCCAGAAGGTCTGTACTGTATTGTAGTGTTCTATGCCCTATTATAGATAGGCTGCACATGGAATGAGCTGCCGGAGTAAGTGGTTGAGACTGACACAATAACAACATTTAAGAGATACTTAGATAGCCACCTGGACAGGAAAAATTTAGAGCGGGGTACCGAACTTTTTTTATACCATGGACCCCTACCATTAACCGAGGGATCCGTGAACCCCAAGTTGGGAACCCCTGGTTTAGAAGGTTAGCAGCCAAACACTGGGACATGGAATTAGCTTGTGTGGGGCATCTTGGTTAGCGTGGGCCATCTGGAATGAAGGGCCTGTTTCTATACTGTATTGACTCTATGACAGTAGTGCTAAAGACCTCAGTGGATTCTCATTATTAACTTATCAGCTTAGAGTTTGACTATTAAGATAAACAAATTTTCCATCACCAACCCGGCACTTGGTCTTTGCTGCTTTGGTTTTGTTAGTCACTCAACAATTTCATGGTCAAAATCTCGCTTCCAGAAAGCCACTGGATCTCCTCACAACCCTGGAACATCTGGACAGCAACGATACATACAGCAGGATGCTCTTCATTGACTATAGCTTGGCATGCAATACCATCATCCCTTCAAGACCTTGGCCTCAATACGTATTTGTGCAACTGCATCCTCACTTGCAAACTCCAGTCAGTTTGGATTGGCAACAACTTCTCCACAGTCTCCATCAGGGCAGCTGCACCACAAAGCTGTGTGCTTAGCCCCCTGCTCTACTCATCTTATATTCATGACTGTGAGGCTAAGCACAGTTCCAATGTCATCATTAATTTTGCTTGTGACACCACTGTTGTTGGCCAAATCAAAGGTGGTGACGAATCAGCATATAGGAGGGAGATTGAAAATCTGCAGAGTGGTGCCAAAACAACAACCTCTCACTCAATGTCAGCAAGACCAAGGAGCTGATTCTTGACTTCAGGAAGAGGAAACAGGAGGTCCAGTCCTCATCAGAGGTTCAGAGGGTCAGCAACTGTAAATTCCTTGGTGTTATTATTTCAGAGGGTCTGTTCTAGGCCCAGCATGCAAGTGCAATTATGGAGAAAGCACAGCAGCACCTCTACTTCCTTAGCAACACTCACAACACGCTGGAGGAACTCAGCAGGTCGGGCAGCATCCGTGGAAACGATGAGTTGACGTTTCGGGCCGGACCCTTTGTCAGGACTGTAGGGGGAAGGGGCAGAGGCCCAATAAAGAAGGTGGGGGGAGGGTGGGAAGGAGAAGGCTGGTAGGTTCCAGGTGAAAAACCAGTAAGGGGAAAGATAAAGGGGTGGGGGAGGAGAAGCAGGGAGGTGATAGGCAGGAAAGGTGAAGAAGGAATAGGGGAAACAGGAGGCAGAACCATGGGGGAGGTGATAGGCAGCTGGGGGAGCAGGCAGAGTGAAACAGGGATGGGGGAAGGGCGGGGGAGGGAATTACCGGAAGTTGGAGAATTCTATGTTCATACCAAGGGGCTGGAGGCTACCTAGACAGTATATGAGGTGTTGCTCCTCCACCCTGAGTTTAGCCTCATCATGGCAGTAGAGGAGGCCATGTATGGACATATCCAGATGGGAATGTGAAGTAGAGTTGAAGTGGGTGGCAACCGGGAAATCCTGTCTGTTGTGGTGGACGAAGTGGAGGTGCTCAACAAAGCGGTCCCCCAATCTGCGTCGGGTTTCACTGATGTAGAGGAGGCCGCACCGGGAGCACCGGATGCAATAGATGACCCCAATAGACTCACAAATGAAGTGTTGCCTCACCTGGAAGGACTGTTTGGGGCCCTGAATGGCGACAAGAGAGGAGGTGTAAGGACAGGTGTAGCACTTATGCTTACAGGGATAAGTGCCCTGTGGGAGATCCGTGGGGAGGGACGTGTGGATCAGGGAGTTGTGGAGGGACCGATCCCTGCAGAAAGCGGAGAGGGGTGGAGAGGGAAAGATGTGCTTAGTGGTGGGGTCCTGTTGAAGGTGGCGGAAGTTGCGGAGGATAATGTGCTGGATCCGGAGGCTGGTGGGGTGGTAGGTGAGGACAAGGGGAACTCTGTCCCTGTTGTGGTGGCGGGAGGATGGGGTGAGGGCCGGAGTGCGGGAAATGGAGGAGATGCGGGTGAGGGCATGTGTTTACGATCCCCTACTTCCTTAGACGTTCGCGAAGGTTCTGCATGACAACTAAAACTTTGACAAACATCTATAGATGTGTGGTGGAGAACACATTGACTGGCTGCATGAAGGACAATGTCCTTGAATGAAAAATCCTATGAAAATTACTGGATACGGCTCAGCTGATTAGGGGTAAAGCCCTCTGTACCACTGAGCACATCTACATAGAGCACTGTTGCAGGGAAAATTGCAACCATCATCAAGATCAGCATCAGGTTTATAATCACTCTCATGCTGTCTTCTTGCTGCTGCCATCAGGGAGGAGGTACAGGAGCCTCAGGACTCACACCACCAGGTTTGGAAGGACAAACTCCAAGGCAGAGTACAAAGTAAATGGCAGGATACTTGGTAGTGTGGAGGAGCAGAGGGATCTGGGGGTACATGTCCACAGATCCCTGAAAGTTGCCTCACAGGTGGATAGGGTAGTTAAGAAAGCTTATGGGGTGTTAGCTTTCATAAGTCGAGGGATAGAGTTTAAGAGTCGCAAGGTAATGATGCAGCTCTATAAAACTCTGGTTAGGCCACACTTGGAGTACTGTGTTCAGTTCTGGTTGCCTCACTATAGGAAGGATGTGGAAGTATTGTAAAGGGTACAGAGGAGATTTACCAGGATGCTGCCTGGTTTAGAGAGTATGCATTATGATCAGAGATTAAGGGAGTTAGGGCTTTACTCTTTGGAGAGAAGGAGGATGAGAGGAGACATGATAGAGGTGTACAAGATAATAAGAGGAATAGATAGAGTGGATAGCCAACGCCTCTTCCCCAGGGCACCACTGCTCAATACAAGAGGACACGGCCTTAAGGTAAGGGGTGGGAAGTTCAAGGGGGATATTACAGGAAGGTTTTTTACTCAGAGTGTGGCTGGTGCGTGGAATACACTGTCTGAGTCAGTGGTGGAGGCAGATACACTCGTGAAGTTTAAGAGACTACTAGACAGGTATATGGAGGAATATAAGGTGGGGGCTTATATGGGAGGCAGGGTTTGAGGGTTGGCACAACATTGTGGGCCGAAGGGTCTGTACTGTGCTGTACTTTTCTATGTTCTATGTTTGGAAACAGTTATTATCCCTCAATCATCAGGTTCTTGGACTAGAAGGGATAACTTCACTCAACTTCACATACACATCACTGTACTGTTCCACTACCTGTGGACTCACTTTCAAGGTCTCTTCATCTCATGCTCTCAATATTTATTGTTATTATTTATTCCCCCCTTTGAATTTGCACAGTTTGATGTCTTCTGCATACTGGTTGTTTGTCCATCCTGTTGGATGCAGTCTTTCACTGATTCTATTATGGTTCTTGGTTTTACTGAGTAAGCCTGCAAGAAAATGAATCTCAGGGTTGTTCATGCTGACATATATGTATTTTGATAATAAATTTACTTTGAACTTTGAGTTTCTGTTTGTAGAGTTTCTCATGTGTCTCACCGTTCCCCTTGACCACAACAGGATCTTGACGCCTACAGGTAATAATTTCTGAATATAGACTTCCGCATATACAGAGACGCACAAAAGTGCTTGGTGTCACTGAATATGCTGAAGTTCAACAAAGAAAAAACAAATTCACACTTGGAATACTGAATATTTTGTTCTGTTCTGGTCACCTCATTATAGGAACAGTCAAGATTCGGAGAGGGTGCAGAGGAGATTGTCCTGACCACCTAACCTACTACATCAGTCTAAACCTTCCCTCCCATGTAACCCTTCATTGTTTTTTCAACCACGTGTTTATCTAAGATTGTCTCAAAGGTCCCTAATGTATCTACTTCTATTGCCACCCTGGCAGTCTATTCCACAAACCCACCACTCTCTGTGTAAAAAAAAACTTACTTCAGACATACCCCCTAAACTTTCCTCCAATCACCTTAAAATTATACTCCCTCACATTAGACATTTCTACCCTTGGAAAACCCTTTGGCTATCTACTCGATCTATGCCTCTTATCATCTTGGACATCTCTATCAAGTCACCTTCATTCCAAAGAGAAAAGCCCCAGTTCACTCAACCTCTCCTCATAAGACTTGCTCTCAAACCTGGGTAGCATCCAGTAAATCCCCTCTGCACCCTCTCTAAAGCTTCCACATCCTTCCTATAATGAGGAGACCAGCACTGAACACAATATTCCGAGTGTGGTCTAAACAGGGTTCAGGCACAGTGATAACAGAGGGACTGGACGGAGGCTCCCTATCCAGGGTGCTCTTTATCCTTCTTGGTGGTAAAGGTAATCAGTTTGGGTGTCCTGTTGGACTAGCCCGGGAGAGGAACTGAGGTGCATCTTGTAGATGGCGGTGGAGTGAAGGTGGTGGTTTGGTAAGCGTTTTGCTGGCATTGTATTGTGTCTACACATGGTAATCTTCTCTTGTGCCTGCATCTTTATAAAATGTGGGGTAACCAAGGTGTGGGGATGAAAAAGTGAACAGACCAAAGGAGATGACCGGTCACTGGATGTTGGACCAGGTGTGGCTGACACACCAGTGTCACTCACCGAGCAGGTAATAACTCCCGTGTCCACACAGACACACCAGTGTCACTCAGGGAGACGGTAATAACCCCGTATCCACACACAGATACTCACTGAGCCAGTAACGATCCCTGCTGTTGTCCTCAGAGCCAGGGCTACAATGCAGATGATCAGCAGGAAAATGGCTGCAAACGCCGAATTCATAGAATCCTGGAAAAGAGGAAGATTGCAGAATTTTATTTCACACTGTCCTATCACACACGCCCGGGGTCAGACAGAGTGAAGCTCCCTCTACATTGTCCCATCACAGACTCCTGGGGTCAGACACAGAGTGAAGCTCCCTCCACATCACACACTCCCAGGGTCAGATGAAATTAATAAAGAAGTCAGCTCATTCTATTGGTCCTTATTCTCACCAGATCCGTCAAATGCAGAGGCATGCAATGAGGTCTGGAAAGATTTGCCTAAGGTCAGCCCAGAGGACGCAGTGCGACTGGACACTCCCTGACTCGGGAGGAGCTGTCTACTGCCTTTCAGCAGCTCCGGAGGGGTAAGTCCCCTGGCTTAGATGGACTGAGTGCAGAGTTTTATCAGGCTTTCTGGGATGTCTTGGGAGATGACTACAGCCTTGTCCTCGGGGAGAGCCTAGCCACTGGGGAAATACCCCTCTCATGGAGGAGAGCTGTCGTGGTCCCACTGCTCAAGAAGGGGAACCTCCGCCTGCTAAAGAACTGGCGCCCGGTCTCCCTCTTGTGCGCGGAGTATAAGATCTTTGCCCGGGCAATGGCCAACCATCTTGGTTCAGTACTGAGACAGGTGATCGATCCTGAGCAATCTTACACAGTCCTGGGCCGCTCCATCCAGGACAATGTCCACCTAGTACTGGACCTGATCCACCTGCTCCAGGAGACTGGGTCCCCGGCAGCATTTCTTTCTCTTGATCAGGAGAAGGTGTTTGACTGGATAGTCCACAGTTTCCTGGTGGGAACGTCTGCAGGCTTTTGGGCTCGGACAACACTTTGTGGCCCGAGTTCGGCTCCTATACTCTGCCACAGAGTGCCTTGTTAAGATCAACGGAACACTGACAGCCCCCGTTCCCTTCAGAAGAGGAGTACGTCAGGGGTGCCCCATGTCTGGCCAATTGTATGTGATCTGTGTCGAGCCATTCCTGAGCCCTCTTTGGCGAAGGCTGACGGGTCTGGTTCTGCGTGAACCAGACATGGCGGTCATCCTCTCGGCCTACGCCGACGACGTACTCCTCATGGTGACAGATCCCAGTGATCTGCGGAGGATGCGCAAGTGCCAAGAAGTTTTCTCGGCAGCGTCCTGCACTAGGATCAACTGGGTGAAATGTTCCAGATTCTTAGTGGGTCAGTGGCAGGTGGACTCCCTGCTAGAGGAGATGAGAGCTTTTGAGTGGAGCACCAGGCATCTCCTCTATCTGGGAGTCTACCTGAGTCCTTCTGGGGAGACCTGGCTGGTGAACTGGCAGGACCTGGAGATGAAAGTCATGGCTCAGCTGAGGCGCTGGTCAGGCTTTCTCAGGGTGCTTTCCTAGCGAGTCAGGGTGGTGATCATAAACCAGCTGGTGGCCTCCATGTTGTGGTACCGGATGGTTACCTTGGTCCCTCCTGCCCCCTTTGTCCCGAGAATGCAGAGGAAGTTAGTGGACTTCTTCTGTGGTAACAGGAAACACTGGGTCTCCGCAGCGGTCTTGAGTCTCCCAGTGGGAGAGGACGGACAGTCGCTGGTGTGTGTACGTACGTGACTGGCAGTTCTCTGCCTCAGGACCCTGCAGAGATTCCTGTATGCCAAGCACCCTCCCAGGTGGCACGTGTTGGCAACATTCTTTCTCCAGGAGGGGCTGCTGCCTTCATGATGAGATGCGGCTACCACCGGCGGGCGTCAACTGTGCTGCTTTGCAGAGACTGCCCGGCTTCTATCAGGACCTACTGAGGGTCTGGAACATGGTTGCCTCAGGCTGGGAATCCCCTCCTCTGGCAGAGGGTCCTGGCCAACCCTTGCCCTGCCTCAACGTTTGTCAGTGCGGCTCAGGTGTGTGGATCGACTCAGGCTGAGCTGCTCGTCGGGCCCAGGCCCCGCAATCTTATCCGAGAGCCGAGTCCACACAACCTGAGCCATCTCTCCTCAGCAACCACAATCCCATTGAGGGATGCAAGTAGGGGTACCTCTACGGGCTGCTACTCCACACCTCTACTTCCTAGCCCTTGTCCACCATCCCGACACGCCATGGCGGTCGGTCTTTCCACCAGGTGAGGGAGGTCCCCAATGGAAGTCCCTTTACGAGGGAGTTCTTTCTATAAACCTGGGAGATCTGGGGTGGAGGCTGCTGCATAAAGCGGTGCCCTGCAATAACTTCTTCAGTTTGTACACGGATCTCCCAACCGCATGTCACTTCTGCGGGCTGGAGGAGGCCGTGTACCACATATACATGGGGTGTGCGAGGCTGCAGCCCCTTTTTGGGCATCTGCATGGGCTGCTTCTCGCCTTCTGGCTGCATTTTAGCCCCACCCTATTTATATACGGTCATCCAGAAAGGAGGGGGGCACGGAGGGATGAGGATGTCCTTGTCAACTTGCTCCTGGGGCTGGCGAAATCAGCCATCCGTGGGTTTTGGAAATGGGTGGCGGGAGGATTTGCCGGATAGATTGCCTGGCCATGTTTGGGGGTATGTTCATGCCCAGGTAAATATTAAGGAACATGGGCAGTCCACAGCGACCATAGAGGCTTTCTGGGACCGCCGGGCTCCGTGGGAGGTAATTGCCATCATTAACAGATGGAAACATTTTAGTTTAATGTGTACTGTCTATTTGTAGTGAAATAATTGTGTTAATCACTGTTTTGTATATATAGCACTAAATTTGTATATTAAGATATTTTATATCAATAGAAAAGAAAAAAGGTTGTTAATTAATTAAAAGCACAAATTAACTGTGCTTTTTGGAATAATTCCTCAGGTCCATGGTACCTCTGTCTCCAACCAACATGTTATTGCATTTGCTACATTGATAGCTAGGAGGGCCATTTTATTGAAGTGGAAGGACACAGCAGCTCCCACTTTGTGACAATGGTTCCCTCAAGTGATGCTATGTTTTAGTTTGGAGAAAATTAGAAGTCAAACCTTTGAACCTATGTTTGATTTTGAGAAAAGATGGGGTTCATTTGCTCGTTATTATCATTTGAGTTAATTGATGGATTCTCCGCGATCTAATTGTAAATTTTTTTTTGGTACTTTCTCTTTGCTGGCGGTTTGATGTTTATCTTTAGAAGCTTTATGTATGACGCATGGCTCTGGGGTTGAACACCTAATGGGATTTTTCTTTTTTCCCACTTTTCTTGCTTAGTAGGGGTTTTTTTTCCAAATCACAAAATTTTTTCAATCTTTATATAATGTTTTTTTTCTTGAGACATTGTAAGTGTTGTTTACTTCGATGTACTCGTGCTTATTTTGGAAAAAAATAATAAAAAGATTTGAAAAGGAAGAAAGAAAAGAAAAAAAGGATCAGAATAGAGAGAAGCTCTCGCTACGCTGTCCCATCATACACTCCCGGGGTCAGACACAGAGTGAAGCTCCCTCGACACTGTCCCATCACACACTCCCGCAGGGATGCAAGCAGGAGGTACCTCTATGGGCTGCTGCTCCACACCCTCCACTTCCTTGCCCTTGTCCACCGTCCTGACACGCCATGGCGGTTGGTCTTTCCACCTGGAGGTGAGGGGGGTCCCCAGTGGAAGGCCCTTTACGAGGGGGTTCTTCCCATGCACCTTGGGGATCTCGGCTGGAGGGTGCTGCATAAAGCGGTGCCCTGCAATAAGTTCTTTAGTTTGTACACGGATCTCCCAGCCGCATGTCACTTCTGCGGGCTGGAGGAGACCGTGTACCACATGTACATGGAGTGTGCGAGACTGCAGCCCCTTTTTGCATATTTGCGTGGGCTGCTTCTCACCTTCGGGTTGCATTTCAGTCCCACCCTATTCATATATGGTCATCCAGAAAGGAGGGGGGCACAGAGGGATGAGGATGTCCTTGTCAACTTGCTCCTGGGGCTGGCGAAAACTGCCATCTGTGGCTCCTGGAAAAGGGTGGCAGCAGGATCTCCCCGGGCGGACTGCCTGGCTATGTTTAGGGGGTATGTTCGTGCTCGGGTGAATATTGAAAAGGAATACGCGCAGTCCACGGCGACCACAGAGGTGTTCCGGGACCGTTGGGCTCCGCGGGGTGTAAATGTCATCATTGATGAAGATGGTAACATATTGGTTTAACATGTATTGTCTATTTATAGTGAAGTAAATGTGTTAGTCACTGTTTTTGTACATATTGTATAGCACCAATATTTGTAATAAAGAATTTTGTTACATATAAAAAAAAGGGGTCAGACACAGAGTGAAGCTCCCGCTACACTGTCCCAACACACACTCCCGGGGTCAGACACAGAATGAAGCTCCCTCCCCACCGTCCCATCACACACTCCCAGGGTCAGACATGGAGTGAAGCCTGCCACACTGTCCCATCACACACTCCCGGGTCAGACACAGAGTGAAGCTCCCTCTACACTGTCTCATCACACACTCCCGGGTCAGACACAGAGTGAAGCTCCCTCTACACTGTCTCATCACACACTCCCAGGGTCAGACACAGAGTGAAGCTCCCTCCACACCGTCCCATCACACACTTCTGGGGTCAGACACAGAACGAAGCTCCTTCTACACTGTCTCATCACACACTCCCGGGGTCAGACACAGAGAGGAGCTGTGCTGACTGAGCTGGGAGAAATCGAGGCAAAACTACTGGATAAAGTTCGTGGAATACTTTGGAGGTGGCTCTAAAAGTCTCTTGAACAATCGAGTGAGTGACGGCGCTGGTGAAGAAACTCGGTGTGCAGTTTTACTGCCGGTTTGGGCTGGGTTTGTTGGCGGCTGCTAACTGCATAGCTCCCAGCTGCGGCCGCTGGCAACTCGCCAGGAAGCCGGTTCGCTCCAAAACCGGAGGCAAACGCCGTCGTTCCCCCCCATTGACAGCGGGGTAACGTTCCTCCTCCATTGTTTTTCCTGATTTTCGTCCGGTGTTGGTGCCGAAGCATCTGGAAGGACGTTTCGGCCTCTCCCGGCCTGGGTCTCTGCAAGTCCGACGGAGCTTTTCCTGGCGTCGAGCCAGCGAGGAACTGTCGACTGCAAACTTTCCCGGCCAGTTATTCGACTCGTTCCAGGACTTCTAACCGGCACCGCTGTAGGATTCTCGGACTGGAAAGAGCGCCAGCATGCCGGACCGGTCTCCAGGGAGTCGCGGGCCTTCGGGGAGTTACGCAAGGGCGGCTGCCTCCCCGGCCTCGGACAACGCCCTTTTTCGGTCGGTGAAGGTGGAACGTGGGGTGCAATGTATTTTGCGCCCTGGAATGACACTAGAAAAGTGTACGGAGGCAATGGAGGACCTTGTTGGGAAAGGTGGTATTCTGGCCACCGAGAAGGAGTTTGGAAAGGCGGTGTTTTATCTGGTGAATGAAGAGCTAGTGCACCGGGCCCTAAGCAGGGGAGTCACGGTAGACAACATCTTTTTACCTATGGAGCTGGTGACGGCCCCCACGCAACGTATCGTGCTTGGGCATGTTAAGCCTTTCATTCCAAATGAGGACTTGCTACCCCCACTGGCCCGTTTAGGGCAAGTAAGGTCGGAGATCACTGCCACCCGACACAAATTTAAGAGACGCACCCTCCGCACCGTAATCTCTTTCCGGCGTCAGGTATTCATGCAGCTGGAAAGGGAGGACGATGTTGAGGGCCGGTTTACTGTCCGGCATGAGGGAGTGGATTATCAGGTGTACTGGAGCTCCGAGCGCCCGCGGTGCCATGCGTGCAGGGGGGTGGGGCACTTTCGGAGGGACTGTCCTGCCGGCCGGAACCCGAGGGAGCCCATTTCGGGCACCAGTGCCCCAGCTACCTCTGCCCCTGATCCTACTCCTGCACGTGCATCTGCGCCTGCATCTGACCCTGCCCCCGCCCGTAATCCTGCCCCAGCCCCTCACCCTGCCCCTGCCCCTACCCCTACCTCTACTCCTACGGTTGGGTCGGTCCCTGCTCCTCTCCCTGTGGTTCGGGTGGGGGTCGGGGTGGAGTCTGTGCGGAGTAAGAAGGCAAAGGGGAAATCCAAACACAGTAAGAAGCGGGCCTTCGAGGCTGCAGAGCTCACGCCCATTTCGCCTGAAGTGGAGCGTGGGGCTCGGGGAGGTGCGCTAGCAGACGGGGCGATGGAAACAGAGAGCGCCGCCCCATCGGTGAAGCCTGCACCTGTGTGCTCCTCCGGTGTGAAGAGGAGAAGGGAACGTTCCCGCAAGAGGGCAGGGGATGTAGATGCGGAGGAGTCCCAGGAAGGGGTGGGAATCCGGGTAGGGGTTGGTTCTAAACCTGAGTCCCCAGATGTAGCCACCAGTCCTGGGGAAGATGGTGTGGTTGTGCAAATAGCTTGTGATAGCCCTGTTTGCACCAATGAGGCAGCCCTGGAGGCCTCCACCCAGGACCTACAAGTCAGCGCCTCTCTGGAGGCCAGTGTACCGAATAATGTAAGAGGAGACGAGACAAAGCGCTCTCATTCTCAGCACCAGGCTGCTTGTGAATCCCTTGGACCAAAGGTGCCGGGTTCCCCTCTATGCCTGCCCCCTGGGGAGGGCGTTTTTCTGTGCACGTCGACCCCAGCAATTAATGACTTGCAGGGAGTCCCTGGGGATTGTCCCTCCACTGTCGCAAATGTGGATGAGGCTGATGCGACGGTGGAGCGGGCAGGTAAGAGCGAGGTGCCCGCTGCGCGGTATGGGTCACAAGCGCAGCCATCTTTTGGAACATGCGGGGAGGCCGATGGGGATTCTGTCTGCAGTGACGGGTTGGAGGGGGACTCTTTCGATAGTGAAATAATGGACATCCTCACCCCTCCTGAGAAGTCCCCATTGATACCTGTAGAGGAAATTAAGCATTTTATTCTTACCTCTGAGGGTGCCAAGCACCGGCCTCAACTAGCCTCGCTACGCTGGCCCAGCATGCCGAGGCTGGTGAGGTCCCTGCGAGTCATCCTCGGACGAAAGGGAAAGGGAAAGAGGAATGCGGTGGCGGGGAACGACAGACGGCAACTAAAATCCTTCCTAGATGACCTAGTAAGGGACATTAGAGGGAGAAGCAGCCTCGCTCCTACGGGGGATGGTGGGTCACAGGGTGTCGCTGGTACCGCTCGAGCCCGGAAGGCAAAAAGTAACCTTGCTTTCTTTCCGGACAGTGTGGTGGAGGGCGCCTCCGCTCTCACCGAAATGGGCACAGCTGCTGAGACCTAGTGTGCTCCCGCCATGAAGCTTACCATAGCTAGTCTCAACGTAAACGGCAGCAGGGGTCCTCTTCGCAGGCATAACAATCTCTCAGCCCTCAGGGATGGGCGGTATACGGTGAGTTTCCTGCAGGAAACCCATACCATCCCTGGGGACGAGTCTGCTTGGCTCCTGGAGTGGCGGGGCGGGGTCTACATGAGTCACCTCAGCTCCATTTCTAGCGGGGTGGCGATCCTGTTGGCCCCGACCTTCCAGCCAGTAATTGAAAGAGTCCAGGACGTTGTGCCCGGCCGTCTGCTCCACCTGGTTGTGCGCCTGGATGGCGTACCATTGCATTTTATCAATGTGTATGCTCCCAGGCGCGGTGTGATGCAGACGCGCCTATTCTGCCAGCTGTCCACCTTGCTGAGCTCCATCGATCCTGGGGATTGCGTCATCCTCGGGGGAGTCTTCAATTGTACCCTCGAGGCGGAGGACCGTTCGGGCCTCCAACGCGACCCAGCATCGGCAAAAAAGTTAAAGGAGCTAGTCGGCTCCTTTGACTTGGTGGACAGCTGGCGGAATCTTCACCCCAACTCTAGCGCCTTCTCGAGAAGGTCTAGAGAAGGAGGTTCCAGGATAGACCGCATTTACATCTCTCGGGCCTACGTCTCCCGCGTGTCGGCGTCCTCCATGCAGCCGGTGTCGTGCTCGGATCATCACCTTGTGTGGATGGAATTTATTCCACTACACCCTCGGGTGGGATCCGGGTACTGGCATTTTAACAACCGGCTGCTGGAGGACAGCCGATTCCGGGATTCGTTCCGAGCTTTCTGGGTCTCCTGGAAGGAGAGGCGAAGAGATTTCTGCTCCCTACGGCTATGGTGGGATGTGGGCAAAGCCCACATCCGGTTTTTATGTCGGGAGTACACTAGGGGGTCGACAAAGAGGCGGAGCTCTGAGGTTGAGCGGCTTGAGAGAGCGTTGCTTGACCTGGAGTCCCGCCTCGGTCCGACCGCTGGAGACCAACAGCTGTGGCAGGAATACCAGGAGAAGAAGGACGCACTAAGGAACCTGCAGCTTCAGCAGTCCCGAGGTGCGTACGTGAGGTCACGGATCCAAATGCTGCAGGATTTGGACCGTGGCTCACCCTTCTTCTACTCGTTGGAAAGGTGGCGGGGAGTTCAAAAGCAGCTAGTGGAGCTGCTGGCTGCCGATGGCTCCTCCATCACGGACCCTGATGGAATTAACAACGAGGTCCGTTCATTCTATCGGTCCTTATTCTCGCCTGATCCGTCAAATGCGGAGGCGTGTAATGAGGTCTGGGAGGATTTGCCGAAGGTCAGCCCAGAGGACGCAGTGCGTCTGGATGCCCCCCTGACTCGGGAGGAGCTGTCCACTGCCCTTCGGCAACTCCGGAGGGGCAAGTCCCCTGGTTTGGATGGACTGAGTGTTGAGTTTTATCAGGCTTTTTGGGATGTCCTGGGGGATGATTACAGCCTTGTCCTAGGGGAGAGCCTAGCCACTGGAGAAATGCCCCTCTCATGGCGGAGAGCTGTTGTGGTCCTACTGCCCAAGAAGGGAGACCTCCGCCTGCTAAAGAACTGGCGGCCGGTCTCCCTCTTGTGCGTGGACTACAAGATCTTCGCCCGGGCAATGGCCAACCGTCTGGGTTCGGTAATTGGACAGGTGGTCCATCCTGACCAATCTTATACAGTCCCGGGCCGCTCCATCCAGGACAATGTCCACCTAGTACGGGACCTGATCCACCTACTCCAGGAGACTGGGACCCCGGCAGCGTTTCTTTCTCTTGACCAGGAGAAGGCTTTTGACCGGGTGGACCACAGTTTCCTGGTGGGCACCCTGCAGGCTTTTGGGCTCGGACCACACTTTGTGGCCCGAGTTCGGCTCCTGTACTCTGCCGCAGAGTGCCTAGTTAAAATTAATGGATCATTGACAGGACCTATCCACTTCCGAAGAGGAGTGCGTCAAGGGTGCCCCATGTCCGGTCAACTGTATGCGATCTGTGTCGAGCCATTCCTCGGCCTTCTTCGGCGAAGGCTGACAGGTCTGGTTCTGCGCGAACCGGACATGGGGGTCGTCCTCTCGGCCTACGCCGATGACGTACTCCTCATGATGACAGACCCCTGTGACCTGCGGAGGATGCGCGAGTGCCAAGATGTTTTCTCGGCGGCATCCTCCGCCAGGATCAACTGGGCGAAATGTTCCGGACTCTTAGTAGGCCAGTGGCAGGTGGACTCCCTGCCGGAGGAGATGAGAGCTTTTGAGTGGAGCACCAGACGTCTTCTCTATCTGGGAGTCTACCTGAGTCCTTCTGGGGAGACCTGGCTGGCGAACTGGCAGGACCTGGAGACAAAGGTCATGGCCCGGCTAGGGCGCTGGTCAGGCCTTCTCAGGGTGCTTTCCTATCGAGGCAGGGTGGTGGTCATAAACCAGCTGGTGGCCTCCATGTTGTGGTACCGGATGGTCACCTTGGCCCCCCCCTGCCCCTTTTGTCGCAAGAATGCAGAGGAAGCTAGTGGACTTCTTCTGGGGAAACAGGAAGCACTGGGTCTCTGCAGCGGTTCTGAGTCTCCCAGAAGGAGAGGGCGGACAGTCGCTGGTGTGTGTACGCACACGACTGGCGGCTCTCCGCCTCAGGACGCTGCAGAGATTCCTGTACGCCGAGCACCCTCCCAGGTGGCACGTGTTGGCGACTTTCTTCCTCCGGAGGGGCTGCTGTCTTGCCGAAGATATGCAGCTACCACCGGCGGGCGTCAGCCGTGCTGCTTTGCAGAGGCTGCCCGGCTTCTATCAGGACCTACTGAGAGTCTGGAACATGGTTGCCTCAGGCGGGAATCCCCTCCTCTGGCAGAGGGCGGGGTCCTGGCCGACCCTTGCCCTGTCTCAACGGATGTCAGTGCGGCTCAGGTGTGTGGAACGACTCGGGCTGAGCTGCTCGTCGGGCCCAGGCCCCGCAGCCTTACCCGAGAGACAAATCCACACAACTTGAGCCGTCTTTCATCAACACCCACAATCCCATTCAGGGATGCAGGCAGGAGGTACCTTTATGGGCTGCTGCTCCACACCCTCCACTTCCTAGCATTTGTCCACCGTCCCGACACGCCATGGCGGTCGGTCTTTCCACCTGGAGGTGAGGGGGGTCCCCAGTGGAAGTCCCTCTACAAGGGAGTCCTTCCCATGCACCTTGGGGATCTCGGCTGGAGGGTGCTGCATAAAGCGGTGCCCTGCAATAAGTTCTTTAGTTTGTACACGGATCTCCCAGCCGCGTGTCACTTCTGCGGGCTGGAGGAGACCGTGTACCATATGTACGTGGAGTGTGTGAGGCTGCAGCCCCTTTTCGCGTATTTGCGTGGGCTGCTTCTCGCCTTCTGGTTGCATTTCAGTCCCACCCTATTCATATGTGGTCATCCAGTAAGGAGGGGGGCACAGAGGGATGAGGATGTCCTTGTCAACTTGCTCCTGGGGCTGGCGAAAATTGCCATCCGTGGCTCCTGGAAAAGGGTGGCAGGAGGTTCTCCCCGGGCGGACTGCCTGGCTATGTTTAGGGGATATGTTCGAGCCCGGGTGAACATTGAAAAGGAATACGCGCAGTCCACGGCGACCGTCGAGATGTTCCGGGACCGTTGGGCTCCGCGGGGTGTAAATGCCATCATTGATGAGGATGGCAATATATTGGTTTAACATGTATTGTCTGTTTGTAGTGTAGTAAATATGTTAGTCACTGGTTTTGTAAATATTGTATAGCACCGACATTTGTAATAAAGAATTTTGTAAAAAAAAAAAAAAGGGGTCAGACACAGAGAGGAGCTGTGCTGACTGAGCTGGGAGAAATCGAGGCAAAACTACTGGATAAAGTTCGTGGAATACTTTGGAGGTGGCTCTAAAAGTCTCTTGGACAACTGAGTGAGTGACGGCGCTGGTGTGGAAACTCGGTGTGCAGTTTTACTGCCGGTTTGGGCTGGGTTTGTTGGCGGCTGCTAACTGCGTAGCTCCCAGCTGCGGCGCTGGCAACTCGCCAGGAAGCCGGTTCGCTCCAAAACCGGAGGCAAACGCCGTCGTTCCCCCCATTGACAGCGGGGCAACGTTCCTCCTCCATTGTTTTCCTGATTTTCGTCCGGTGTTGGTGCCGGAGCATCTGGAAGGACGTTTCGGCCTCTCCCGGCCTGGGTCTCTGCAAGTCCGACGGAGCCTTTCCTGGCGTCGAGCCAGCGAGGAACTGTCGACTGCAAACTTTCCCGGCCAGTTATTCGACTCATTCCAGGACTTCTAACCGGCACCACTGTAGGATTCTCGGACTGGAAAGAGCGCCAGCATGCCGGACCGGTCTCCAGGGAGTCGCGGGCCTTCGGGGAGTTACGCAAGGGCGGCTGCCTCCCCGGCCTCGGACAACGCCCTTTTTCGGTCGGTGAAGGTGGAACGTGGGTTGCAACGTACTTTGCGCCCTGGAATGACACTAGAAAAGTGTACGGAGGCAATGGAGGACCTTGTTGGGAAAGGTGGTATTCTGGCCACCGAGAAGGAGTTCGGAAAGGCGGTGTTTTATCTGGCGAATGAAGAGCTAGTGCACCGGGCCCTAAGCAGGGGAGTCACGGTAGACAACATCTTTTTACCTATGGAGCTGGTGACGGCCCCCACGCAACGTATCGTGCTTGGGCATGTTAAGCCTTTCATTCCAAATGAGGACTTGCTTCCCCCACTGGCCCGTTTAGGGCAAGTAAGGTCGGAGATCACTGCCATCCGACACAAATTTAAGAGACGCACCCTCCGCACCGTAATCTCTTTCCGGTGTCAGGTATTCATGCAGCTGGAAAGGGAGGACGATGTTGAGGGCCGGTTTACTGTCCGGCACGAGGGAGTGGATTATCAGGTGTACTGGAGCTCCGAGCGCCCGCGGTGCCATGCGTGCAGGGGGGTGGGGCACTTTCGGAGGGACTGTCCTGCCGCCTGGAACCCAAGGGAGCCCATTTCGGGCACCAGTGCCCCAGCTACCTCTGCCCCTGATCCTACTCCTGCGCGTGCGTCTGCGCCTGCATCTGACCCTGCCCCCGCCCGTGATCCTGCCCCAGCCCCTCACCCTGCCCCTGCCCCTACCCCTACTCCTACGGTTGGGTCGGTCCCTGCTCCTCTCCCTGTGGTTCAGGTGGGGGACGGGGTGGAGTCTGTGCGGAGTAAGAAGGCAAAGGGGAAATCCAAACACAGTAAGAAGCGGGCCTTTGAGGCTGCAGAGCTCACGCCCATTTCGCCTGAAGTGGAGCGTGGGGCTCGGGGAGGTGCGCAAGCAGACGGGGCGATGGAAACAGAGAGCGCCGCCCCATCGGTGAAGCCTGCACCTGTGTGCTCCTCCGGTGTGAAGAGGAGAAGGGAACGTTCCCGCAAGAGGGCAGGGGATGTAGATGCGGAGGAGTCCCAGGAAGGGGTGGGAATCCGGGTAGGGGTTGGTTCTAAACCTGAGTCCCCAGATGTAGCCACCAGTCCTGGGGAAGATGGTGTGGTTGTGCAAAAAGCTTGTGATATCCCTGTTTGCACAAATGAGGCAGCCCTGGAGGCCTCCACCCAGGACCTGCAAGTCAGCGCCTCTCTGGAGGCCAGTGTACCGAATAATGTAAGAGGAGACGAGACAAAGCTCTCTCATTCTCAGCACCAGGCTGCTTGTGAATCCCTTGGACCAAAGGTGCCGGGTTCCCCTCTATGCCTGCCCCCTGGGGAGGGCGTTTTTCTGTGCACGTCGACCCCAGCAATTAATGACTTGCAGGGAATCCCTGGGGATTGTCCCTCCACTGTCGCAAATGTGGATGAGGCTGATGCGACGGTGGAGCGGGCAGGTAAGAGTGAGGTGCCCGCTGCGCGGTATGGGTCACAAGCGCAGCCATCTTTTGGAACATGCGGGGAGGCCGATGGGGATTCTGTCTGCAGTGACGGATTGGAGGGGGACTCTTTCGATAGTGAAATAATGGACATCCTCACCCCTCCTGAGAAGTCCCCATTGATACCTGTAGAGGAAATTAAGCATTTTATTCTCACCTCTGAGGGTGCCAAGCACCGGCCTCAACTAGCCTCGCTACGCTGCCCCAGCATGCCGAGGCTGGTGAGGTCCCTGCGAGTCATCCTCGGACGAAAGGGAAAGGGAAAGAGGAATGCGGTGGCGGGGAACGACAGATGGCAACTAAAATCTTTCCTAGATGACCTAGTAAGGGACATTAGAGGGAGAAGCAGCCTCGCTCCTACGGGGGATGGTGGGTCACAGGGTGTCGCTGGTACCGCTCGAGCCCGGAAGGCAAAAAGTAACCTTGCTTTCTTTCCGGACAGTGTGGTGGAGGGCGCCTCCGCTCTCACCGAAATGGGCACAGCTGCTGAGACCTACTGGTGCTCCCGCCATGAAGCTTACCATAGCTAGTCTCAATGTAAATGGCAGCAGGGGTCCTCTTCGCAGGCATAACAATCTCTCAGCCCTCAGGGATGGGCGGTATACGGTGAGTTTCCTGCAGGAAACCCATACCATCCCTGGGGACGAGTCTGCTTGGCTCCTGGAGTGGTGGGGCGGGGTCTACATGAGCCACCTCAGCTCCATTTCTAGCGGGGTGGCGATCCTGTTGGCCCCGACCTTCCAGCCAGTAATTGAAAGAGTCCAAGACGTTGCGCCCGGCTGTCTGCTCCACCTGGTTGTGCACCTGGATGGCGCACCATTGCATTTTATCAATGTGTATGCTCCCAGGCGCGGTGTGATGCAGACGCGCCTATTCTGCCAGCTGTCCACCCTGCTGAGCTCCATCGATCCTGGGGACTGCGTCATCCTCGGGGGAGTCTTCAATTGCACCCTCGAGGCGGAGGACCGCTCGGGCCTCCAACGCGACCCAGCATCAGCAAAAAAGTTAAAGGAGCTAGTCGGCTCCTTTGACTTGGTGGACAGCTGGTGGAATCTTCACCCCAACTCTAGCGCCTTCTCGAGAAGGTCTAGACAGGGGGGTTCCAGGATAGACCGCATATATATCTCTCGGGCCTACGTCTCCCGCGTGTCGGCGTCCTCCATGCGGCCAGTGTCGTGCTCGGATCATCACCTTGTGTGGATGGAATTTATTCCACTACACCCTCGGGTGGGATCTGGGTATTGGCATTTTAACAACCGGCTGCTGGAGGACAGCCGATTCCGGGATTCGTTCCGAGCGTTCTGGGTCTCCTGGAAGGAGAGGCGGAGAGAGTTCTGCTCCCTACGGCTATGGTGGGATGTGGGCAAAGCCCACATCCGGTTTTTATGTCGGGAGTACACTAGGGGGTCGACAAAGAGGCGGGGCTCTGAGGTTGAGCGGTTTGAGAGAGCGTTGCTTGACCTGGAGTCCCGCCTCGGTCCGACCGCTGGAGACCAGCAGCTGTGGCAGGAATACCAGAAGAAGGAACCTGCAGCTCCAGCAGTCCCGAGGTGCGTACGTGAGGTCACGGATCCAAATGCTGCAGGATTTGGACCGTGGCTCACCCTTCTTCTACTCGTTGGAGAGGTGGCGGGGAGTTCAAAAGCAGCTAGTGGAGCTGCTGGCTGCCGATGGCTCCTCCATCACGGACCCTGATGGAATTAACAACGAAGTCCGTTCATTCTATCGGTCATTATTCTCGCCTGATCCGTCAAATGCGGAGGCGTGTAATGAGGTCTGGAAGGATTTGCCTAAGGTCAGCCCAGAGGACGCAGTGCGTCTGGACGCCCCCCCTGACTTGGGAGGAGCTGTCCACTGCCCTTCGGCAACTCCGGAGGGGCAAGTCCCCTGGTTTGGATGCACTGAGTGTTGAGTTTTATCAGGTTTTTTGGGATGTCCTGGGGAATGATTACAGCCTTGTCCTAGGGGAGAGCCTAGCCACCGAGAAATGCCTCTCTCATGGCGAAGAGCTGTTGTGGTTCTACTGCCCAAGAAGGGAGACCTCCGCCTGCTAAAGAACTGGCGGCGGGTCTCCCTCTTGTGCGCGGACTACAAGATCTTCGCCCGGGCAATGCCAACCGTCTGGGTTCGGTAATTGGACAGGTGGTCCATCCTGACCAATCTTACACAGTCCCGGGCCGCTCCATCCTGGACAATGTCCACCTAGTACGGGACCTGATCCACCTACTCCAGGAGACTGGGACCCCGGCAGTGTTTCTTTCTCTTGACCAGGAGAAGGCGTTTGACCGGGTGGACCACAGTTACCTGGTGGGCACCCTGCAGGCTTTTGGGCTCGGACCACACTTTGTGGCCCCAGTTCGGCTCCTGTACTCTGCCGCAGAGTGCCTAGTTAAGATTAACGGATCATTGACAGGACCTATCCACTTCCGAAGAGGAGTGCGTCAAGGGTGCCCCATGTCCGGTCAACTGTATGCAATCTGTGTCGAGCCATTCCTCGGCCTTCTTCGGAGAAGGCTGACAGGTCTGGTTCTGCGCGAACTGGACATGGAGGTCGTCCTCTCGGCCTACGCCGATGATGTACTCCTCTTGATGACAGACCCCTGTGACCTGTGGAGAATGCGCGAGTGCCAAGATGTTTTTTCGGCGGCATCCTCCGCCAGGATCAACTGGGCGAAATGTTCCGGACTCTTAGTAGGCCAGTGGCAGGTGGACTCCCTGCCGGAGGAGATGAGAGCTTTTGAGTGGAGCACCAGACGCCTTCTCTATCTGGGAGTCTACCTGAGTCCTTCTGGGGAGACCTGGCTGGCGAACTGGCAGGACCTGGAGACAAAGGTCATGGGCCGGCAAGGGCGCTGGTCAGGCCTTCTCAGGGTGCTTTCCTATCGAGGCAGGGTGGTGGTCATAAACCAGCTGGTGGCCTCCACGTTGTGGTACCGAATGGTCACCTTGGCCCCCCCCCCCGCCCCTTTTGTCGCGAGAATGCAGAGGAAGCTAGTGGACTTCTTCTGGGGAAACAGGAAGCACTGGGTCTCTGCAGCGGTTCTGAGTCTCCCAGAAGGAGAGGGCGGACAGTCGCTGGTGTGTGTACGCACACGACTGGCGGCTCTCCGCCTCAGGACTCTGCAGAGATTCCTGTACGCCGAGCACCCTCCCAGGTGGCACGTGTTGGCGACTTTCTTCCTCCGGAGGGGCTGCTGCCTTCATGAAGATATGCAGCTACCACCGGCGGGCGTCAGCCGTGCTGCTTTGCAGAGGCTGCCCGGCTTCTATCAGGACCTACTGAGAGTCTGGAACATGGTTGCCTCAGGCCAGGAATCCCCCCCTCTGGCAGAGGGCGGGGTCCTGGCCGACCCTTGCCCTGCCTCAACGGATGTCGGTGCGGCTCAGGTGTGTGGATCAACTCAAGCTGAGCTGCTCGTCGGGCCCAGGCCCCACAGCCTTACCCGAGAGACGAATCCACACAACTTGAGCCGTCTTTCATCGACACCCACAATCCCACATTCAGGGATGCAGGTAGGAGGTACCTTTATGGGCTGCTGCTCCACACCCTCCACTTCCTAGCATTTGTCCACCGTCCCGACACGCCATGGCGGTCGGTCTTTCCACCTGGAGGTGAGGGGGGTCCCCAATGCAAGTCCCTTTACAAGGGAGTCCTTCCCATGCGCCTTGGGGATCTCGGCTGGAGGGTGCTGCATAAAGCAGTGCCCTGCAATAAGTTCTTTAGTCTGTACACGGATCTCCCAGCCGCGTGTCACTTCTGCGGGCTGGAGGAGACCGTGTACCATATGTACGTGGACTGTGTGAGGCTGCAGCCCCTTTTCGCGTATTTGCGTGGGCTGCTTCTCGCCTTCTGGTTGCATTTCAGTCCCACCCTATTCATATGTGGTCATCCAGTAAGGAGGGGGGCACAGAGGGATGAGGACGTCCTTGTCAACTTGCTCCTGGGGCTGGCGAAAATTGCCATCCGTGGCTCCTGGAAAAGGGTGGCAGGAGGTTCTCCCCGTGCGGACTGCCTGGCTATGTTTAGGGGGTATGTTCGTGCCCGGGTGAACATTGAAAAGGAATACGCACAGTCCACGGCGACCGTAGAGGTGTTCTGGGACCATTGGGCTCCACGGGGTGTAAATGCCATCAT
Organism: Mobula birostris; assembly: GCF_030028105.1. NCBI lineage: Eukaryota > Metazoa > Chordata > Chondrichthyes > Myliobatiformes > Myliobatidae > Mobula > Mobula birostris. The sequence continues at coordinate 79,060,774 of NC_092384.1, read as the reverse complement.
TGATGAGGATGGCAATATATTGGTTTAACATGTATTGTCTGTTTGTAGTGTAGTAAATGTGTTAGTCACTGGTTTTGTAAATATTGTATAGCACCGACATTTGTAATAAAGAATTTTGTTTAAAAAAAAAAGGGGTCAGACACGGAGTGATGCCTGCCACACTCCCATTACACACTCCCGGGCCAGACATACGGAGAAGCTCCCGCTACACAGTCCCATCACAGCCTCACAGGGTCTGACAAAGAGCGAAGCTCCCCCCACACCGTCCCAACACAGCCTCACAGGGTCTGACAAAGAGTGAAGCTCCCTCCACACCGTCCCATTACAGACTCTTAGGGTGGGCACAAGGCCGATAAGCCACAATTATCTTCACTCATCTCTTTCGTTCCAGCATTCCCAACCCATGTCTCTGTACCTCCGCTACCTGGAGTGCCACGGTAGCCAAACAGTTACCATGACATAATCACTGCTCGGGATATCAGGGTTTGGAGTTCAATCCCAGTGTCCTCTGTAAGGAATCTCTCTCATCCTCCCAGTGGAATGTGGGGGTTTACTCTGGGTCCCTCCAACAGGCCGAAGATGTACTGGTACCGGTAGGTCAATTGGTCATTGTAAATTGTTCTGTGGTTAGGTTAGGGTTGAATCGGGGTTGGTGGGCAGTGCTTCTCAAATGGCCAGGCCCATTCCGAGCTGTACTGTAAAATAAACAGAAATAAAGACCTTCCCACTGACACGAACCAAGCACCACGCACACCACGCTCTGATCAGGTCTAAGGCAGCACGCACTACGGAGCCGGCTTGCTTAAGTCTTACCATGAGCGGCCAGAAGAGGAAGGTTATTTTGGAGTCGAGCTTGAGCAGGTACAAGATGTAGAAGGCCAGCGTGATGAAGATCTCCATGAGCGGTACGGCCAGGAAGGCCCCCGAGGAGGACGAAGCAGCAAACGAGACGAAAACCACAAAGGCCACGGCCTGGGGGGCAGATGGAACAGGGGCATCACCCTCCGCTTTGGAAACCACACCAGCCCCTCGAGATTCTTCCCCACACCCCACACCACCAACTTCTCCGGAACTGGTCAATGGGGCATTCCAAGAGCAGCATTACGCAGGCACTGCTGATCCCATTGTAAATACATGCTGGTATTCATGAACATTTTGTTTGCCCTCTAACTGTATTAGCTTTTGAAGTTACATATATCTATTTTTATATAATTCTTTATAATTGAATGCTGTGGTTTTGCTGCACGTCATGTCCCGACCAACACACCTCGGCAAATTCCTAACCATGCAAATATACTGTATATCCTTTACCATGAGACATATGAACAGCATTAGGCCATTCAGCCCATCGAGTCTGCCCGGCCATTCCATCATCGCTCTCAAACACATTCTCCTGGCTTCTCCCCGTAACCTTTGACGCCCTGACTAATCAAGAACCTATCAACCTCCGCTTTAAATATACATATAAAGACTTGGCCTCCACAGCTGACTTGAAATGATTACAGAAGCCCTGACGTTTTCATTCAAGAACGTCTTTCAAACTGTTCTCACTTAATCCGTTTGAAGGATGGAGTTGGTCAGGTTGGTGGGGCGGTGGGAGGGATTATTATTACTGCCCGTTACACCGCTGGCCTTTGGGGCCACAATGAAGTCCCTCCATTCCTAGTGGTGTTCAGGTCTTCCTTCATCGCGTCAGTAGCTTCCTCCCGGAGTTCTGTCAGCCATGCCAGTCCCGGGTGGGAATACCATTGCACTCAGATGTACAAAGGCTCTTCATTGCTGTTTCCGTAACAGTTTCGTTTGACCAGTCAGGGCTGTTGGCCCTGAGCTGAATCTCTGAACCTGGAGGACCGGTGGACCACCCTTAGTCTGTCCTCTACCCTTTGACCTGTTTGGCATGGGTGACACTACCGAGAGCCAAAGCATAAAGCCCCGACTCCATCAACATAGCTCTCTGGGTCATTGAGGCACACAAGCCTCCGAACCCTACAACAAGGTTGTGGTCCTCTTGCAGGAGTGGAGGGACTAGAATAGTGAAAGTGTTGAGAGGGGTGGAGTGAAAAACTATGGTCTGTAAGGAAGTCATATGTACCAAGGTACAAAAAAAAGTGCTACGTACTGTTCATACAGATCAATTCATTACAACGTACAGTACTGCGCAACAGTTTTACCCACCCCAGAGTTTTAAAATCTGCTGTCAGATGGCATGACCTCCCTATCCTATGTCACCATTTTCTAAGATCTTGATGTCATTTTTAACCAACATTGCCACCTCATCCCCTTTAGCTACTCGGCTGTCCATTTGATACGATGATACTATGCTCTCACTTCCCCCGCTCCCCGTCTCTCCCCACCCTCACTCTCACCCCCATCACTCCCCACCCTCACTCTCACCCCACATCTCTGCCCACCCTCACTCTCACCCCGTCTCTCCCTACCCTCAATCTCATCACCCTGTCTCTCCCCACCCTCACTCTCACCCCGTCTCTCTCCACCCTTACTCTCACCCCATCACTCCCCACCCTCACTCTCACCCCCATCACTCCCCACCCTCACTCTCACCCCGTATCTCTCCCTACCCTCACTCTCATCACCCCGTATCTCTCCCCACCCTCACTCTCACCCCCATCACTCCCCACCCTCACTCTCACCCCGTATCTCTCCCTACCCTCACTCTCATCACCCCGTCTCTCCCCACCCTCACTCTCACCTCCGTCTCTCCCCACACTCACCCTCACCTCTCCCCACACTCACCCCTCCCCACCCTCACTCTCACCCCCATCACTCCCTACCCTCACTCTCACCCCGCATCTCTCCCCATCCTCACTCTCATCACCCAATCTCTCCCCACCCTCACTCTCACCCCACATCTCTGCCCACCCTCACTCTCACCCCATCTCCCCTACCCTCACTCTCATCACCCTGTCTCTCCCCATCCTCACTCTCACCCCGTCTCTCTCCACCCTTACTCTCACCCCGTCACTCCCCACCCTCACTCTCACCCCGTGTCTCTCCCTACCCTCACTCTCATCACCCCATCTCTCCCCACCCTCACTCTCACCCCACGTCTCTCCCCACCCTCACTCTTCTCCCCATCTCCCCACCCTCACTCTCATCACCCAGTCTCTCCCACCCTCACTCTCCTCCCCTCTCCTTACCCTCCCCTTTTTCCCCTCTCTCTGTACCCTCCCTTTCCTTCCACTCTCTCTTCCTCTATTTCCTTCCCTTTCTCTCTCTCCACCCTCCCGTTCCTCCCCTCTCGACCCTCCCTTCCTCCTCCATCCTCCCTTCCACCTCCATCCCCCCTTCCACCTCTCTCTCTCTCTCCCTTCTTTCTCTTTTCAGTTCTCTCTGTTCAACGCCACCCCCCAGCCTTTGTCTCTTTACTCCCCCACTCGTCCTGTCTCTCCACTGTTCTTACTTTCTCTCTTCCCACTTCTCGCTCTTCGCCTTCTCTGTTCTCTTTCTCTCTCCCCCCACACAGCCCCAGCTCGCTTTCTCACCATCTCCAGAATTTTCAGCACACTCCGCCTGGATTTCAGAAAGAGGAAATTGACTTCCATTTCAGAGGTTCGGTCCCTGAACTCGGGCAGACTCTGTTCGGGTCTCCGCACAGACAAGTTGGCCTGAACTGCTTCCGAAGTCTGTCCTCTCTGGCCCCGCCCAGCTCTCGCTTCAGCAGCCAATCCCTCTGTACCTGCGTTTGATTGACGTGTCGATTAGCCGGCGAGTCGGGAATTATTGCCATTTCATAACCACTGCGACCAAAATAAACTGGAGAAATATGTGAGCAAGTGTGAGATACAAGCGCAGGGCATTTAACAGCAATAAATGTATTAAGCGTTGTGGTAATCAGTCACTTACTTGGGAGAACTCTTAAAAGAACAGAAAAACTTTCCGGCCGTTGTGTGTAGGGAGTCTACAGTCTCTTCCCCCCCCCTTCCCCCCGTACTGGGTGCTCCGGTTTCCTCCCACGTTTCAAAGACATGCCGGTTGGCAGGTTATTTGTCATTGTAAGTTGTCCTGTGATTAGGCTTGCGTAAAATCGGGGGTCGGAAGGGCCCACTCCATTCAGACTTGGTGATGCCAGAAACAGCTGTGCGTGAAAATGAAACAATTTCACTACTTCATCAAGTTAGGAACTACAAGGAATTTGAAGGTATCAGCAATCATCTTGAAAATGAAGATTTGCAGGATGCAATTGCCAAAAGCATTGTTTGAAGGCTGTCCATTATCTGCAGTTGGTGCCTGCTCTGATTTTGTTCACTTACTGTCAATCAAAAGAACAAGGCAGTGCACACTGGATGAATTCCTCCATGGGTAACTATTAGGAAATAATACACAGGTTTATAATACACAGGTCTATAGCTTATAGTACAGGTTTAATAATACGGTTTATAGGTAATGTTCTAGTTTGTTGTGTATTTCATTTAAATATATAATTTGTTACTCAGTTAAAAGGTAGTTTGTCTCTTTTATACCTTTTTAACTATTTCCATGAAACTTCAGCTAATCGAGGCATCCACTCAATTGGGCCAAATGTACTGGTCCTGATGTGTCCTAATTAACTGGAATCCACTGTACTTTGTTTTACTATGTGATATAAGTTTTGTGGGTGTGTAGGTTTTCACAAATTAAATGAAGTGAGGTGTTTTATGTTTAACTAAACCTTTTATTGAACTCCAAAACCTAGACACAAAAGAGTGCTAAAAATCTTAACATGACAACGTCATCAAGTCAGACCAGCCTCTTAAAGCAAAACCTAAGTCGATGTCAGTGGTTGTGAATTATTTATATTTCTCCCAAATACGTTACCCTACACAGGCCTCCCCCCCCCCCCCAGAATCCACTAAAACCTGCATTGTGAGCCTATCTGAAGCTCGGACAAGCCACCCAGCTTGAGTCCTGTGTTCCATGGGTGGAGGAACAGCAGGTACATTTGGCTCACCCAGAGGGGCTTTGACACATTGATGGTCATGTCGTGCTGCCAAGGACATGACAACTGAATACTCCAAGTCTTGGTGGGCCAGCTGAAGGCAATCCACTGAAATACATTCAGATTGACTCTGCTTGTCCATGACCTTTCCTTCTCATTCTGAAAAGCATTCCATCATATGGGACCGAATAGGTTGTTGGAGTGCATCATGGCAGATGAAAACAAACAAGCTGGAATGTAGGTCAACCCGAACCCAAGTGCTGTACGCCATGATGGGAGATAGGAAGAGGTGAAAAGGAATTGAATTTACTGAGAAGGGTGGAATGCCGTTGGGAGACCCACCTTGTCGTGGCGTCAGGAATGAGACCATGGCTGCCTGTATACCAACTCAGCTAAGGATGACTGCAGGTCTGTTCAGAGCCCCAGCATGGCTCCTGGGAGATGATCATGCCAACGCTCATCCATCAGGGAAGCCCCCAGAGCAGCCTTTCAGGAATGGTGAAACCGCTTGGATAGGCCATTGGACTGTGGGTGACATGCCGTGGTGTGATGTAGTCTAACACCCAGGTTCTGGGCCATCGCAGCCCAGAGGTTTGAAATGGATTGTGGACCACGGTCAGAGGGAATAACAGATGGGTCGCCAAACCCAACAGCCCAGGCCCATGTCTGCGGCCATCATCAATGTTAAAGGGACGACCTCTGGTCATCTGTGGTATGGTCCACCACGGTAAGAGGTGCGTGAAACCACGGGAGTGGGGAAGAGGACCAACAAGGTCCACAATGACATGGTCAAACTGCCACACGGGCACCTCATGAAGTGCCAATGGCGCCTGAACATGGCAGCTTATTTTTGCCCGCACAAGCTGCAGTGCAATCAGGTGCATTCTTTCCGAGGCCATGCCACAAACTTTAGAGCAACCAGTCTGTGTGAGGTCTTCCAGCTTGGATGTGAGAGGCCACGTATGGAGTCAAAAACCATCCATCTCCAGTTTGCGGGCATGATGGGGCAATGGCAACCATTGTACAGGAGAGAAACCCCTGCTTCCCTGAACTTAATCTCAGCCAGCCAGGGGCCTGTGACTGCTGTCCAGTAAGCCTGGACCTCTGGGTCAGTAACTTAGTTGGTTGCATAGTTAACCCCTATGTGTACGGGCTCAATGGTTGGCCATGAGAGGCAATCAGCCATGGCATTATTTTTCACCTTGATATGGTGTATACTAGTTGTGAACTTTGCTACGTAGCCCAGTTGGTGTTGCTGCCGTACAGACCTAGGGTCTGATATTTTGTCCATCGCATTCACAAGGGGTTTGTGGTCAATGAACATTGTGAAATGACGATGCTCTAGAAGGAAACGAAAGTGGCAGACGGCCAGATAGAGAGCGAGAAGCTCACAGACAAACGTGCTGTACTTCCTTTCGGGGTGATGGAGCGGTCGGCTGATGAGGCGAGTGGCTGGTACCCGCCTCCGTCCAACTGTTCGTGCACAGCACCCACAGCATAGTCTGAGGCGTCAGTAGTAATGGCTATGGGTGCGTTGGGGAGAGGGCGCACCCACAGCATAGTCTGAGGTGTCAGTAGTAATAGCTGTGGGTGCGTTGGGGACTGGGCACGCCAGTAGGGTCACATTAGAAAGAGCTCATTTGGTATCATCAAATGCCTGGTCATGTATGCTGACCAATCAGATTCAGGTTTATTATCATGTTGTGAAATTTGTTAACTTAGCAGCAGCAGTACAATGCAACACATGATAATATATAATATAGAAGGAAAAAAAGTAAATCAATTACATTAAGTATATATATGTATAATGAATAGATTAAAAATAGTGCAAAACAAATAATATATATTTTTAAAAAAGTGAGGTACTGTTCATGGAGTCAATGTCCATTTAGGAATCATATGACAGAGGGGAAGAAGCTGTTCCTGAATCGCTGAGTGTGTGCCTTCAGGCTTCTGTACCTCCTACTTGACGATAACATGGAAAAGGGCATGCCCTGGGTGATGGGGGTCCTAATAATGGACGCTGCCTTTCTGAAGCACCATTCATTGAAGAGGTTTTGGATACTATGGTGGCTAGTATGCAAGATGGAGCTGACTAATTTTACAACTCTGTAGCTTGTTTCGGTCCTGTGCAGTAGCCTCCCCCATCCCCACCCCATACCAGATAATGATACAGCCTGTCAGAATGCTCCCCACGGTATATCTGTAGAAGCTTTTGTGTTTTAGTTGACAAACCAAATCTCTTCAAGCCCCTAATGAAATATAGCCGCTGTCTTGCCTTCTTTATAGCTGCATCGATATGTTGGGACCAGGTTAGATCCTCAAAGAACTTTACACCTACTCTCTTCACTTCTGATCTCTCTATGAAGATTTGTTTTGTTCCCTCTTCTTACCCTTTCTAAAGTCCACAGTCAGCTGAGTACAAGGTTGTTGCTGCAACACCACTCAACTAGCTGGTATATCTCACTCCTGTACGCCCTCTCATCTCTATCTGAGCTGTACAGCGCCTTCCGTGGAGGGTCAGACACCCTGAGCCAATAGACTGGTCCTGGACTTATTTTCCACCTGGCATAGTTTTGCATTTTGTTGTTTGATTGTCGGGTTTTTTGTATTGCTATATTTACACTCTATTCTTGGTTGGTGCGGCTGTAATGAAACCAAATTTCCCTCGGGATTAATAAAGTATATCTATCTATCTATTGCCTTTCAGCGCTCTATACGGGGGGAGCATAAGTTCAGCAGCTCGTGGAATAAAGTGGTGATAGAAATTTACCATACCTAAAAACGCCTATCGATTTTCTGTAGTGTGGGATGATAGGAAATCTATGATAACAGCTACTTTTGATGGGAGGGGTTTTGCACCTTCTGCAGAGATGTGATGGCTGAGAAAGTCAATGGTTGACAACTCAAACTGGCATTTAGCAGGGTTAATAATCAACCCCTGTTGGCCCGTTCAGATTTGCATGCACTGGTGACAAGTATGTCATCTAAGTCAGCGGTCCCCAATCACCGGGCCGCAAAGCATGTGCTACCGGGCCGCGAGGAAACAATATGAGTCAGCTGCACCTTTCCTCATTCCCCATCACACACTGTTGAACTTGAACTCTGTAAAAGACATATTGAGGTGAGTTTAACCCTACTTGAACATTCCCCCCACCACCACCGGGTCGGCCAGTCCGCAAGAATATTGTCAATATTAAACTGGTCCGCGGTGCAAAAACGGTTGGGGACCCCCGATCTAAGTAAACAAGAAGAAAATCTAAGCCATTTAATTCCGAGTCCATCAGCTGTTGAAAAGTCTGTGCTGCATTTTTCAAGCAAATAGCATGCGCAGAAACGAAAAAAAGTCAAAAGGGGATTAACCACAGCTGTTTTGGGAATGTCCTCCGAGCACACAGGTAACCCTTAACTAAATCGACTTTCAAAACAATTCACCTTCCGGTCAAACATGCTGAAAAGTCCTAGATGTGTGGGACTGGGTAACGATTGGGGGTGGGGGCCTTGTTAAGGCATCGGTGATCACCACATGGGATCTAGGGACCACATGGAGGGGCGAAGCACTGGGGCTCTTTGACTGGCGGTGTATAATGCCAAGTCTTTCCATGTTGGCAAACTCAGCCTTCATGGTTGGCAGCTTTTCTAAGTCCAGTCTACATGTGTGTGGGCACAGACTGGTGAGCCAGAATGTGGTGCTTGACCCCATGTTTTGTGACTGTGGTGGAGAATATGGGTTTAGTGAGGTCTGGGAATTCGCCCAATAGTCAAGTAAACTCACATGTGGTGGTGTATGCTTGCAACACTGTGTGTCCGACAGAGTGATCAGCAGCACTGGGGCTCCACAGGGGACTGCCTTGTCTCCCTTTCTCTTCACCATTTAAACCTCAGACTTCAATTACTGCACAGAGTCTTGTCATCTTCAGAAATTTTCGGATGACTCTGCCATAGTTGGATGCATCAGCAAGGGAGATGAGGCTAAGTACAGGGCTACGTTAGGAAACTTTGTCACATGGTGTGAGCAGAATTATCTTCGGCTTAACGTGAAAAAGACTAAGGAGCTGGTGGTAGACCTGAGGAGAGCTAAGGTACCGGTGACCCCTGTTTCCATCCAGGGGGTCAGTGTGGACATGGTGGAGGATTACAAATACCTGGGGATACAAATTGACAATAAACTGGACTGGTCAAAGAACACTGAGGCTGTCTACAAGAAGGGCCAGAGCTGTCCCTATTTCCTGAGGAGACTGAGGTCCTTTAACATCTGCCGGACGATGCTGAGGATGTTCTACGAGTCTGTGGTGGCCAGTGCTATTATGTTTGCTGTTGTGTGCTGGGGCAGCAGGCTGAGGGTGGCAGACACCAACAGAATCAACAAACTCATTCGTAAGGCCAGTGATGTTGTGGGGATGGAACTGGACTCTCTCACGGTGGTGTCTGAAAAGAGGATGCTGTCTAAGTTGCATGCCATCTTAGTCAATATCTCCCATCCACTACATAATGTACTGGGTGGGCACAGGAGTACATTCAGCCAGAGACTCATTCCACCGAGATGCAACACAGAGCGTCATAGGAAGTCATTCCTGCCTGTGGCCATCAAACTTTACAACTCCTCCCTTGGAGGGACAGACACCCTGAGCCAATAGGCTGGTCCTGGATTTATTTCATAATCTACTGGCATAATTTACATATTACTATTTAACTATTTATGGTTCTATTACTATTTATTATTTATGATGCAACTGTAACGAAAACCAATTTCCCCCGGGATTAATAAAGTATGACTATGACTATGTATGCACTTGACAGAGTGACCGTGGGGAACTTAATGGTGAAGCAGAGTAACGACCCAAAATCATTGACATCCACAAGCTGGCAGTTCTTAAGAAAGAGCAAGAGTCCTTGGGCAAACCGATCCAGCGTCCCCTTCACCATCAGGTCTGACCACGTGAAGGTGTTGGGGATCTGGTTCGGAGGGGCTGAGGCGTGCAACAAGAACTGGCAGGAGCGGACTGCCAAGGTGAAACAGAAACTGGGACTGTGGGGAGGGCGCTCCCTGTCGATAACGGGCAAGAACCTGGTCATCAGGTGTGAGGTGCTCTCAGGGCTGCTGTACTTGGCGCAGGTCTGGCCTGTCCCCCGCTCCTACAGCTCGGAAATCACCCGGGCTGTCTTCAGATTCGTCTGGGGATCCAAGATGGAGCGGGTGAGACGGACCGCCATGCACAAGTCCCTGGACAACGGGGGCAAGAACGTCCCCAATGTCGCCCTCACCCTGATGGCCAGCTTCGTATGTGGCTGCATCAGGTTGTGTGTAGAGCCCAGGTATGTGGGCACCAAGTACCACTATGTGCCCAGGTTCTACTTGTCGCCCTGGCTGCGAAGGATGGGTCTGGCCCCACTCCCGCGCAACGCCCCAGTCAGCTGGTCGTTGCCGGCATACCTATCCCACGTAGCAAAGTTCTTCCAGGAGAACGCCTTTGACCACAAGGCCATCAGGCAGTGGTCGGCACGAAGTGTCCTGCAGGCACTGCAGGAGAAGGACGTGATGGACACAGTGGGGTGATTCCCTGAGCAGACTGTCCAGTTCATCTGGCAAAATGCCTCATCGCCAGATCTCACCAACAGGCACCAAGACCTCGCCTGGCTGGCGGTGAGAGGGGCCCTCCCAGTCAGAGCCCTCCTGTACGCCCGGAACGTCATCTCCGCACCCCACTGCCCACGGGAGGACTGCAGTGAGGAGGAGTCTGTGACCCACCTCTTTGCACACTGTCAGTTCGCAAAGAGGGTGTGGAGGAGGATGGACGGGCTAGTGTCACGTTTCATCCCCAGCAGCTGCGTGACAGAGGACTCTCTGATCTACGGGCTGTTCCCGGGGACGCACACGGAGACCAACATCCGGTGCTGCTGGCAGATCATCAACTCGGTGAAAGACGCTCTTTGGTCAGCCCGAAACTTGATGATCTACCAGCACATGGAGATGTCCGTGGGAGAATGCTGCCGACTGGCACACTCTCGGCTGCAGGAGTACGTGCTGAGGGACGCACTGAAACTCGGTGCAGCCACCGCAAGGGCCCGGTGGGGAAGGACCACAGTATAGGTTTCTCCACCCGTGGGAGTGGGAGGGGTCGGTGGGTGGGGAGTATACCCCTCAACAATGAGATGCTAAGCTGAACTACTGGAGTGCCACGTGGGTGGCTATAAACACGGGTATTTTACTGAGTATAATGGAAACGTATGTAAAGGATGAAAAGTTATTGAATGGTTTATTGTATATATTTATTTTTGAATAAAGTATATTTTGAAATGTAAAAAAAACAGGAACTCTGCACCAAGCAGAGGTCTAGCCATCTTAGCCAGGCCAAAGTCCCATTTGTCATGTCACCCACTGAAGCAGAGTGTCACTTGTCGTATCCCATAGGTCTGGATCTTGCTGCTGTTGGTGGCCTCCAACTTCTCACCAATAGGCGATGCTGGTCATACACTCAATTGTGCACCTGTGTCACACAGGAGGCGTCACCCTGAAAGGATGTCTGTAATGAACAGTAGAAGACCCCTGGCAGCTGGAACTCATTGTGTTCACAGACCTCTGATGTCCCAATACCCTGGCACTGTCAAAGTTGCAAGGCGGTTGGCACTTTCTAGTGTTTGTACCGAAGCTAGTATGGTAAAAAACACAGGCACTGCATCATTTGTTTCGCAGCCGCAGGCGTCCTTATGTTGGGGACCTTGCTAACCGGGCTTATTGAGACAGGGAAAGGAGGAGGAATGATTCTCGGCAGCCTAGCTGAGTGTAGACTATCAGCCATTTTAGCAAGCTCCCTCTTGTCTTTCACAGGTGCATTAGCGAGGGCTATGCAAACTTGATCAGGCACCTGCTGCAGAAAGAGTTCTTTAAAAATAAAACAAGGATGGTGGTTTCCCAGGAGAGAGGACATGTGGTTCATTAGCTCCAACGACTTAGCATCACCGAGACTAGGTAACAAGACCAACTGCTTGGTGCGCTCAGACGGCCATAGTCCAACAGTCTGTAAAAGATGATTTTCACCGATCAGTATTTATCATGTTCAGGAGGGTGTTCTTGCAGCCGTAGAAATACATAGAAACATCTGGTGTTGTCGGTGGAGATTTATTGCAGAGTGAATTGGGCCTCAGCTTGTACAAACCAAGCATCGGCATTTTGTATTCAAAACTCCAGCAGTTTAAAAGCGACTGTGTTGGCTGACATGTTCAATAACTCTGGAATTGTCCTAGTGCATCGGGGTCACTAATGCAGGTTTTTGCAAATAAAATGAAGTGAGGCATTTTTTTATTTAATGAAACCTGTAACACCTTTAATTGACTCAAAAACCTAAACACAAAATCGAGCTAAAAACCTTTGCGTAACAACGTCATCACGTCAGACCAGCCACTTAAAGCGAAACCCAACTCAGTGTTGGGGTGGTTGTGAATTGTGTACATTTCCACCAATTAAGTTACCTTACAGGTGCACTGTCATCCGGAGGAGCAATGTTTTGTTTGGTTGTATACATGTATAGTCAGATGACAATAAACTTGAAGATTTAAGATTGATTATTGTCAGTTGTAGTGGTAGTTAATAGTGTTACTTCTGTGTCACAAAGTTAGGCACTGCTACACAGAAGATGTTCACATACTGTACACACAGGTTAACAGTAAAAGTTTAATTGAATATTCTGTATGCTGGTGCTCTGATGTGCTCTGCACTATCTCTCAATAACAAACACAATATCAATTGGCAGTACACCAGTGTAAAGGATCTGATGCAGTATTAAAAATACAGTAAGCATAAAGGACAGAATAAAACACCATGAATATAAATACATAAGATTAGTGTGTATACATATATATACATACATACATATATACACACTGTTACGTAACCCGTAACTGGGTTGCCAAACCAGCAGAAATGGATCACTCAGTTGGAGTCTGGACTACTAGAACTAAGAAAGTTTTATTAAAGAAACAAGCAACACAGTACTCTAATCAAAAGGATAATAAATGCAACAGTTCAGCAATGATAAACACACATGTACACAGAATTAAGATATCAGGATCAATCAAGCTCTATCGTTGTCTATGGGTAAATGACCAGTTTCAAAGTGACGCAAAGTTCAGTTCAATTTAGTTCAGTTCAGTTCGCAGTAATCGCTGCCATGGGAAATGGACAGTGTGGGGGAAGGAGAGAGAGAGCAAAACGAATGAATATTCAAACAGCTTCCACACAGACCTTCGATAGTCTTTGCAGTCAGCTTTCGGGCGAGCCCTTTGTGATGTCATCTGAGGTCACCGACCGTGACCCCTCCGTTTCCAGATACGATCGTTTCTCTGCGGTGAACCTGGCACCCAGGCAAGAGTGGACACACACTAGGTTCCCGCCGATCGTGCCTTTCCACCCTGTGCGTCTATGGCTTGATCCCGCAACCAACTGTCCAAAACTTCCCAACGACTTGTGGGAGACGCACCATTTCCAGGGTCTCATTACCTCGGGGTGTCGTGTGTGTCCTGCCTTAGCGAACCTGTCCCTTTTTATCCCCCTGCTGGGGTATCGCCTGTCCATCACTTCAAACAGTTCAGGGTTCAAAGGGGGAGCCGATCTTGACAGCTCTCCTTCCCCTTCATGACACATCTCCAAATGCTGCTCCATTGTTTTCCTTATCTCTCTTTCTCCTGAAGACAGGTGGCAGACCAACTGCTGATCCCACTGGTGCCAGCACAGGACAGCTACATCTTAATCTATGTGTATTCTCGTCACACTTCCCACCTTTAAGGATTTTTACCAGGGTAAAAATTACAAACATGAATACATTATTTGATACACACAAATACACATCTTTATCAGCTATTTGGCTAATACAGCGAATTTGAAGTTGTCAACACCCGACAGAAAGTCAGCCATCACATTTTCTGTTCCTTTTATATGTGTTATTAATAATCCCTTAGACCAGGCTCCAACTTAGCAAACTTCATAGTGGCCAAAAACACTGATGAGTTGCGATCAATGTAACCTCTCATTGGGTTTCGTCCCAGACCACAATAACAAGGGTCATCCCATTTCGACTTAGTTTTCTCTCGCAAGGGCTTAGTAGGAGGGGGATGGGTAGTAACCGCAGAGTTATTGCAAAAGTTCCTACAGTATCCCACCATCTCCAAGAGCCTTCTGAGGGCCCTCTTGTCTGTCGGGGTTGGGATGTCAGAGATAGCCTGCACTTTAGCTTGCATCGCTGCCAGCTGCCCCTGTGTCACCACAATTCCCAGGTAAGTAACCTTCGTGTGGCCGAACTCATTTTTTTCAAGGTTCACTATCAAGCTGGCTTCAGACAGCCGTATTACATTGCCAATACACACCTCTGTGTTCGTCAGCCCTTTCGTCACTGAATTACTCATTCTATAGGGTTATTGGTTGCTAGGCTGACCTAGCGTAACAGACACCACCCAACGTCCCAGTTCTTTGCATCGCCTCGGGACAATCAAACACACGTGTGCGAGCCGTTTAATTACTTCTCCTAAAAAGTCGCTTTGTTCGGGGATTAAGGGAGAGACCTTATCAGCAGAGCTGGCCAAAACAATAGCCTTCTCCCATCTGGTCGATACCATACTCATCTTTTCAAAATGTTTTTTTTCTCTTATCAGGGGGACCCTAGCTTCATTGATTTTCGCGCTAACACCAACTAGGTTCGTTAGCATATCAAAAGCCTGTGACCGTCTCAGTTTGCGTCGGCCATAATCAATAACATCCTTCCTCTAGTGCAGCCAGTAAACCTCTTTCATGATTCCACCAACTATTTCCTCCAGCACCTCAAAATGTCCACCGAGGGGTACCTTGTGGACCAGGTTAAAAATCTCATCCCCATAACTCTTTTGCACCATCCCCCATTCCTCATCTGCGGGTACGGTACTTGGTCTCCCTTTCTTCCTTAGCACTTCCTCCTCCACACAATAGCCTACTAGTTCCCTTGTTAATTCTGCGTCAGAGAGAGCTGTCTCCGCCAAAACCATCAGCCCCTCGTCTCGCTCCTGCGCCTGCACAAATTCTTTCCTGGCTAATGCTAAGTCTGTCTCAGCTCCCTCCCTACCTCTTGTTTCACTACACTCCTCCTTTTCGCTTTCTACCCCCTTCTCGTACAAGGCTGGCAGAAACGTCTCAGCTAAGTTTACTTCCGCAGTCCCGTGATGAACCTGTGAGTCCATGGGCGGGGCCTCAATGCTGGCAGGCTGACCTGTCAATCTCACGGCTGGGAACACGATTCCCCCAGCGAGGTCATTACCGAGCAAGACTTCCATGCCTTTCATCGGTAATTCAGGCCTCACCCCGATCGTGACTAGTCCAGAGACAAGGTTGCTTTGTAAGTGTATCTGGTGCAAAGGGACTGCCTCTGTCCCTTCCCCAACACCTTTGACCTTGACCTCCCCAGTCTGGGTCTCTGAGCTAAACTCTAATACACTCTTCAGTATCAGTGACTGACACGCTCCCGTGTCTCTCCAGATCCGCACTGGAACTGGTTTTAACCCCTCCTTCACCGACACCAATCCGGCCAAGATAAACCTCTCGCGCCCTTCCTGAACTTTGGCAGACCTTTCCTCTCCTAGCGGTTCGTTTACCAGCTCAATACAGCCAGTCAAAATCACCGTTTTTCCTTTTCCCGTCTCCTTCTTTGGGGCAAAGCACCTGGACGCAAAGTGTCCGACTTTCCCGCAATTATAACAGACAACCCCAGGAGACTTCCTAACAGACTGCTCCCGGTCTACCTTATCCTTCTCACTAGTCCCCGGCTTACTTTCTGACTTTTCTGGCGGACTCTCCCCGCCGTCCTGACTACCCTTCTGGTAGCCTTTACTCGGGGCAAACTTCATTTTATGTGTCAACGTATACTCATCCGCTAACTTAGCAGTTGCGGCTAACGTGGCTTCCTCTTTCTCATCTAGGTAGCGTCTCATACCCTCAGGGACACAACCTTTAAACTGCTCAATCAGGATCAGCTGTAGCAGTCTGTCATAATCCCCATCTACCCCCTTCGAGGCGCACCAACGCTCACAATATGTCTGCATCTCACGGGTAAACTCTAAATACGTGCGGTCCCACTGCTTCCTCGCATTCCGGAACCTCTGCCGGTATGCCTCCGGGACCAACTCATAAATCCTGAGGATGGCCTCCTTCACCACCTCATACCTCTGGGCATCTTCCGCAGACAAAGCTGAGTAAGCTTGTTGGGCTTTCCCTTTCAGTACACTCTGAAGCAAAACAGCCCACTTATCCCTCGGCCAGTCCTGACTTGTAGCAACTTTTTCGAAATGGAGAAAGTACCGATCCACGTCGGTATCGTCAAATGGGGGAACCAGCCTAACCTCCTGGGTCGCCCGGAACCCTCCACCTTGGTTCGGCACGGGCCCCTGCTCTGCCCTTATCTTTAACTTCTCCAGCTCGAATTCCCTTTCCCTCTGTTTCTCCTCTCGCTCCGTCTCTCTCTCTCTCTCTCTCCTGCCTTTCCAACTCTTTCTCTTTCTCCTGCCTTTCTAACTGCTTCTCTTCGTGTTCTAACTGCCGTACCCGGAACTCGTGCTCGAGTCTCAGTTTTTCAAGCTGCATCTGTACCGCGTCTCCAGCAGGTTTTTCAGTAGACACCACCTCCAGCTCCCCTCGGGGAAACACACCTTTAGATACATAGTGCTCTACGATAGCTCTGTGTATCTCCTCTCTCCTCATTGTCGACTTCCTCTTAGCAAGATTCAACCGTTTGGCCACAGCTACCAATTCCGCTTTCCTGGCATCCTCTAATGCCTCCAAGGTCGGCGCCTTTATAAATCCCTCAACCTCCATTTCTGCTGTTTGTCTTTTCTTTCTTTCGGGAATTTTAACCCAATCAATTTACTCCGTCCCAAATTTAGCGTTCAAAATCCCGGACGAGCCCCCACTTATGTTACGTACCCCGTAACTGGGTTGCCAAACCAGCAGAAATGGATCACTCAGTTGGAATCTGGACTACTAGAACTAAGAAAGTTTTATTAAAGAAACAAGCAACACAGTACTCTAATCAAAAGGATAATAAATGCAACAGTTCAACAATGATAAACACACATGTACACAGAATTAAGATAACAGGATCAATCAAGCTCTATCGTTGTCTAGGGGTAAATGACCAGTTTCAAAGTGACACAAAGTTCAGTTCAATTTAGTTCAGTTCAGTTCGCAGTAATCGCTGCCGTGGGAGATGGACAGTGTGGGGGAAGGAGAGAGAGAGCAAAATGAATGAATATTCAAACAGCTTCCACACAGATCTTCGATATTCTTTGCAGTCAGCTTTCGGGCGAACCCTTTGTGATGTCATCCGAGGTCACCGACAGTGACTCCTCCGTTTCCAGATACGATCGTTTCTCTGCGGTGAACCTGGCACCCAGGCAAGGGTGGACACACAACAGGTTCCCGCCGATTGTGCCTTTCCACCCTGTGCGTCTATGGCTTGATCCCGCAACCAGCAGTCCAAAACTTCCCAACGACTTGTGGGAGATGCACCGCTTCCAGGGTCTCGTTACCTCGGGGTGTCGTGTGTGTCCTGCCTTAGCGAACCTGTCCCTTTTTATCCCCCTGCTGGGGTATCGCCTGTCCATCACTTCAAACAGTTCAGGGTTCAAAGGGGGAGCCGATCTTGACAGCTCTCCTTCCCCTTCATGACACATCTCCAAATGCTGCTCCATTGTTTTCCTTATCTCTCTTTCTCCTGAAGACAGGTGGCAGACCAACTGCTGATCCCACTGGTGCCAGCACAGGACAGTTAAAATCTTAATCTATGTGTATTCTCGTCACAACACACACACACACACACACACACACACACATATATATACATACACACATAAACACACACTAGATAGATACACACACATATATATACATACACATACATTCATATACTGTATATGCACACAAACACACATAATATATATAGTCATTAAAAAAATAAATAGTTGATGTGCATAAACATTCTCATTAGCATCCTCTGGACCTTCTCCAATGCCAGCACAAATTAGGAACCCAAAACTACTCGCAATACTCAAGTGCGGTCTGACCAATGCCTTATAAAGTCTCCACATTACATCCCTGTTTTTATTTTCTAGTCCTCTCGAAATGAATGCTGACATTGCTTTGCTTACTACTGATTTAACCTGCAAGATAACCTTCAGGGAATCCTGCCCGAGGACACTCAAGTCCGCGTGTACGTTTGATTTCTGAATTTGTTCATCGTTTATAAAATAGACTACGCCTTTACTCCTCTATCTGCTATTCCCTGCTACTTTAACGCCAGCGAGGTGGGCCTGTCCCTTTAAGGCGGGCAGGAGGAAATGATACAGGGAGGATGTTACATTCTTGCAGGGGCGGGACGGGATTAAAATGCTTCCGTGTGCATAAGGGGTGAGGAGCCTCCTGTGCCCGTATCGCCCGGGTTTGAATGTGTGTGGGCAGGCTGTTGCGGATGGCCGTGTGGTGTTGGAATCGGTTTTACCGGCTGCTGAAACCAAGCAGCGGCCGCGGGTGTGCAGGTAAATGTCCGGCTGTGGACTCGCAACGTGGGCAGCGTGTCGGACACGAACACGTTGTTTGATCAGTGTTCCGGCATTTTCACCACGGAGCCTCAGTCTCCGCATATGCGTGTTTCATAACGCCACTAAATACCCCCTGAGGT
This sequence comes from Mobula birostris, assembly GCF_030028105.1. Taxonomy (NCBI): domain Eukaryota; kingdom Metazoa; phylum Chordata; class Chondrichthyes; order Myliobatiformes; family Myliobatidae; genus Mobula; species Mobula birostris. The sequence goes on along the minus strand of NC_092384.1, from coordinate 79,042,147 downwards.
GCTCCACAATTCGCCACCCTCACGATGAACTACTATGGAGGAGCATCTTTATGGCTACTACAAGGGGGTGGGGGGCATAATTTTAAGGTGTTGGGAGAAAATATAGGAGGGATGTCAGAAGTAGGCTTTTTACACAGAATGGTGGGTGTGTGGTACACACTGCCAGGGGTGATGGTAGAGGCAGATAATAACTAGGGGCGTTTGAGAGACTCTGGGATAGGCACATGAATGAAAGAAAAATGGAGGGAAGGGCTAGATTGATCCTGGAGTAGGGTGGGCACAGTATTGTGGGCCGAAGGGCCTGTAATGTTCTATTCTTACTTAGAGGATGGTTGCAAGTGTAGACCGAGCTGCCAGCAGGAGTGGTGGGTGCGGATTGGAATTCAACATTTAAGAGAAGTTTGGATGAGTATGTGGATGGGGGGAGTGGGTCAATGTGACTAGGCAGAGTAACAGTTCAGAATGGACTAGATGGGCTGAAGGGCCTACTTCTGTGCTACATGCTCAGGAACTAACATGTTTCTACGAATACCCCCCCCCCACAGACTTTTAGTTTCTAGATGTTACGCTGTATAGAAATACTGTATATTTACTAGTGAATTGCATATGTTTAGGAGAATAATTGGTTTATTGTCATGTGTGCTGAGATGCGATGACAAGTTTTGTGTGTTATCCGTGCCGATCATTCTTGTGTCAGTACGTCAAGGCGATACAAAAAAGAGAACAGAAATAGACTGCAGATTAAAGTGTAGTTACAGAGAGAGTGCAGTGTAGGCAGACAGATTGGCAATTTTGGCAACTGGGCCCCCGGTGAGTTTTTAAAAAATATATATTTATTCAGAGGGTGTGGGCTTCACATGGAGGTGAGCTGCCCGCTTAAACCGCCGCAGTCCCTGAGAAGCAAGAGAAAATCCGCAAATGCTGGAAATCCGAGCAACACGCACAAAATGCTGCAGCGACTCAGCAGGTCAGGCAGCATCTGTGGAAAAGAGTATCGCTGACTTTTCGGGCTGAGACCCTTCACCAGTCCTGCTCGGCCTGAAACGCCGACTGTACTCCTTTTGCATAGATGCAGCCCTTGAGGTAGGTGTGTGTGTGTGTGTGTGTGTGTGAGTGAGTGATCGAGGACATCCTCAAAAGGCGATGTCTGAAGAAGGTGACACTGATCACGAAGGACTGTCACCATCTGAGACATGCTCTCTTGTTGCTCCCACTGAGGAGCCTGCAGAATCAGAATCGGATTTATTATCACTGGTGTATATTGTGAAATATGTTGCTTTGCAGCATCAGTGCCCTGACATACAAAAAATATAAATTACAATAAGAAATATATATGAATTAAGTAATCTCAAAGGGGATAACTTCACTCAACTTCATTTGTCCCATCGTTCAAGTTTTCCCACAACCAATGGATTCATTTTCCAGGACTCTTCGCCTCATGTTTTTTATATTTATTGCTTACTTATTTATTATTTCTTTCTGTATTTGCACAGTTTGTTGTCTTCTGCACTCTGGCTGGCTGAATGCCCTAGTTGGGTGGTCTTTCATTGATTATAAAACATAGAAATCTACAGCACATTCCAGGCCCTTCAGCCCACAATGTTGTGCCGACCATGTAACCTACTCTAGAAACTGCCTAGAATTTCCTTACCGCATAGCCCTCTATTTTTCTAAGTTCCATGTACCTATCTAAGAGGCTCTATTGTATCCACTTCCACCACCACCGCCGGTAGTGCATTCCACGCACCCACCACTCTGTGTGGAAAAACTTACCCCTGACATCCCCTCGGTACCTATTTCCAAACACCTTAGAACTATGCCCCCTCATATCATCTTGCCATCTTGGACAATGTCTCCCATCCACTACATAATGTACTGGGTGGGCACAGGAGTACATTCAGCCAGAGACTCATTCCACCGAGATGCAGCACAGAGTGTCATAGGAAGTCATTCCTGCCTGTGGCCATCAAACTTTATAACTCCTCCCTTGGAGGGTCAGACACCCTGAGCCAATAGGCTGGTACTGGACTTATTTCCTGGCATAATTTACATATTACTATTTAATTATATGTGGTTTTATTACTATTTAATTATTTATGGTGCAACTGTAATGAAAACCAATTTCCCCTTGGATCAATAAAGTATGACTATGACTATGTTAGCCATTTCAGCCTTGGGAAAAAGCCTCTGACTATCCACATGATCAGTGCCTCTCATCATCTTATACACCTCTATCAGGTCACCTCTCATCCTCGGTCGCTCCCAGGAGAAAAGGCCAAGTTCACTCAACCTATTCCCAGAAGGCATACTCCCCAATCCAGGCAACATCCTTGCAAATCTCCTCCTCACTCTCTACAACAGGGCTGGTTAACCTTTTACATCCACGCGTCAATTTTTTTACGCATGAGTTCAGATGTGATTTTTTTTCACACACAAGTTCAGATGTGATTTTTTTCACACACGAGCTCTATATTAACATTTTTACAACAACTGAATGGGGGTACAAGAGTTGTATGGTGCATCTGAACTCGTGAATGAAAAAATTGACGCGTGGAATGTAAAAGGTTGGCCACCCCTGCTCTATAGTATCCACTGTAGATTATATTAGGGTTATTATTCTATTATGAATTTATTGAGAATGCCCACAAGAAAATGAATCTCAGGTGACATACATATTAAGTTTGAACTTTGAGCTTTAGTACAAAAAGAGAGCAGTAAAGACAAAACAGTAGTGAGGTAGAGTCCATTCAGAAATCTTATGCGGAGAGAAAAAAGCTGTTCCTGAAACGCTGAGTATTAGGATCAGCTTCTTCCCCACCGGCATCAGATTCCAACCCATTAACGGTTCCTCACTAATTTGCTCTTTTTTTTGCATGACTTGCTTATTTTTTATATACTCTTATAATTTATATTAATTGTCTTTGCACCGTACTGCTGTCACAAAACAACAGATTTCACGACGTATCTGATGCCCACAGTGATTTTGGGGATGGAGTTTCCAGGATTTAGACCCACTGATGGTGATATATTTCCCGGTCAGGATGGTGTGTGGCTTGGAGAGCAACTTCCAAGGGGTGGTGTTCCCCGTGTTTTTGTTGCCCTTGCTGGTAGAGGTGGTGATGTCCAAGGAGACTCAGAGTTGCCAGTACAAATTTCTACTGTGTGTGAGTGGATGGGACGCCCATATGACAGCAGAGCAGGTCATGCTCTCTCCTCGCTGCTCCCGTCAGGAAGGAGATAGGAGTCTCAGGACTCACACCAGGTTCAGGAATAGTTATTACCCCTCAACCATCGGGATCTTGAACCAGAGGGGGATAATATCACTTGCCCCATCATTAGAATTTTCCCACAACCAGTGGACTCATTTTCAAAGACACTTCATCTCATGTTCTGGATATTTGTTGCTTATTTATTTATCATTATCATTTCTTCTGTTGTATTTGCGCAGTTTGTCTTCTGCGCTCTGCTTGAATGCCCTAGTTGAGCGGTTTTTCATTGATTCTGTTATGGTTATTATTCTGTACATTTATTGAGTATGACCACAAGAATATGGATCTCAGGGTTGTATATAGTGACATGTATACTTTGAAATTTGTCAAGTCGGTAGCTTTGTCCTCTATGATGTGGAGCTGTCTGAGTTGACCATAAGACATAGAAGCAGGATTAGGCCATTTGGCCCATCGAGTCTGCTCCAGCATTCCATCATGGCTGATTTATTTTTCCCCCTCAACCCCATTTCTCCTGCCTTCTTCCTCTAACCTGTGACGCCCTGGCTAATCAAGAACTGAACAATCTCCACTCCGGCTAAAGAATTTCCTCCTCAGCTCTGTTCTAAGTGGTCCTCCCTGTAGTTGAGTGGAATGTGTAGGAGCCAGGCCCCCAGTAGGCTCAGTGGGACAGTGCAGATGTGGCAAATGTGGGCAAAACTGCTCACGAATCTGTTTTGATGGAACGTCTCTGATCTGGCACTTTAACTCTCCTTCTCTCTCCTGACCCGCTGAGTTTTTCTAGCTTTTTTTTTAATATATAAAATTATACCAATCTAGGAACACTCCCGAGGATACAACACTTGTTTCTTATTATCACGTGAACTGAGGTGCAGGGTGTATTTTACAGCTGCTGTCGTTACTGCGCAGTCGGGAATCTTTCAGAGGGTAGGCCTCAAAATCCTTGGCTTTGCCTGCTGTTGGTGACCGAGGAGGAGGTCGAATCGTTCGGATAGTGATGGCACTCAGTACTCGGTGTCGGAGAGCTGATCAGAGCTCGAAGTTTTCGGATGACTCAGAGTCGGACTGTGGTTGGCATGGCAGGGAGAGTTCTTCCTTCTCCCGTCTGCGTGAGATGTGGGACATTTGAGTGACTTTGAACTTTTTACTGTGCTCATGGACTGCTTCATCAAGTTATGGTATTGTTGCAGTGTTGTAACTATATGTTATGATTATGTGGTTTTATTAGTTTTTTTCAGTCTTGGTCTGTCCTGTGTTTTGTGATATCACACCGGAGGAAATATTGTATCATTTCTTAATACATGCATTACTAAATGACAATAAAAGAGGACTGTGTGTCTTCATAATCTAAAAGTTTGTTTTGCATGCCATCCAAACAGATCATTTCATCACATTAGTATATTGAGGTTTGGTTGGCATTTCATTGTGTCCAGTGATGATGATTATGAGGACACGCAGTCCCCTTTTATTGTCATTTAGTAATGCATGCATTAAGAAATGATAAAAATGTTTTTCCAGAATGATATCAGGAAAACACATGACAAACCGACTTAAAAACGAACAAAAACCATATAATTATAACATATAGTTACAACAGTGCAAAGCAATACCGTAATTTGTTAAGAACAGACCATGGGCACGGTACAGTCTCAAAGTCTCTCGAAAGTCCCATCATCTCACGCAGATGGTGAACCTCCAGCGCCGCCAACTTGGCGATGCAGCATCCCGGAAGCATCCAACCACAGTCCGACTCCGAGTCCGTCCCAAAAACTCCGAGCCTCCAACCACCTGTTCGACACCGAGGACCATCTCTGCTGAGCGATTCGACCCCAGCCCCGGCAACAGGCGATACGCAAAGCCGAGGATTTGGGGCCTTTGTCTCCGGAGATTCTTGATCGCACAGTAGCAGCGGCAGCGAAGCAGGCATTTCAGAAGTTAATGCAGATGTTCCTCTGCACTTCACATGGCTGTCCCCATCAAATCCGGAATGTGCACGGCACCCTAGTTACACATATCGATATTCATTTGGAATGGCTGCGCGCGCGTGCTGGGTCGCGCCGCCATCTTCTCCTCCCTCAGGAGGCCTGTGCAGGAGAGTTTTTAAAGTGGAAAAGCCGTTGACAGTACCACGCTCTCGATCTCAGAAGTCCGAATCCAGTGATATGAACAGGAGTCAGAAGCTGAGGTCATCCCTGGTCGCAGTGGATGACCATCATGCCTTCTCTCCCTCGTCATGCCCTTCGCTCTCCACGGAGCGTTGCAGTACCACCTTCCTGGGCATTGGATCTCACTGTGGATCTCCTCTGCCCAGTCCGCCGGAGCTGACTTCACATGCTGGAGCAGGCATACCGACATTGAAAACAGTAACAGAATGCAGAATAGAGTGTTACAGTTACAGAGAGGGTGCAGTGCAGGCAGGCAATGGGTGCAAGTAATATTGAGGTAGATTGTGAGGTCGAGAGTCATTTAATTGGACTAAGGATCCACTCAATATTCTTATAACCTGTTATCAACTGTACGTTTAATATGTTTGTTTTGCACTGTATAAAACTTTGTTGCATTGTAGACACTTATAAAAAAAATAAATTAAAAAAAAAATTCTTATAACAGCGAGGTAGAATCTGTCCTTCAGCCTTGTACTGAAGACTTGCCTTTCATAGGATAATCTGCAGCAAACGTGTCTTCTTTTCTTTCCGTATGGTCCCTGAGACCACTGGAAGAATCCAAAGTGCGACTAGGACGTTTCCTGTAGCGGGGCAGTCTAGGACCAGAGGGACAGTTACAGGGAAAGTGCAGGCAGACAGTAAGGTGCCGGATCGAAGCTGTGCTGGAGCCTGGTGGTACATGCTTCATTTTCTGCCCAGTGCGAGCGAGGAGAAGAGAGAATATCTGGGATGGGTGGGGTCTTTGATTCTGCTGGCAGCTTTACTGAGGCGGTGCGGAGTGCAGACAGAGTCCATGGAAGGGAGGCTGGTTCCTGTGATGTGCTGAGCTGTGTTCACAACTCTCTGCAGTTTCTTACCATCACGGGCGGAGCGGTCACCATACCAAGCCTTGATAGAATGCCTTCTGTTGTGAATTGGTAAAAATTGGTGAGGGTCAAAGGGGACAATGACAAATTTCTTCAGGGAGTAGAAGTTAGCCGTGGTGTCTGTGCCGCACTGTCCTGACCCCGTCTTCCTGTTCCTCATTAGCCTCCTCATTGTGTCCCGATCTCTCTTTCTGTGGCCCCCTGGCGTCATGCTGTTCACCTAAAATGGGTTTTGTATCTTCCAGCTGGATTTCTCAGTGGCGCAGTGACGGAGGAGAAGAAGTTAGTGGTACGTATTTTATGACCAACATTATCTTGCTTGTGGTATGTATATGTTCAGTAGAAACCTGTGCGGCTAGATAATTGATTAGTCTGTCGTAAATTGGGGGACTGCTTTGTTGAGCACTACCAAAAGTGGAATTTTCCGGTGGCCAACCGTTTTAATTCCTATTCCTTTTTCCATTCCCGTCCTGGTTCATGGCCTCCTCTTGTGCCACGATGAGGTCACCCTCAGAGTGGAGGAGTGACACCTCTTGTGCTGTCTGGGTAGCCCCCAACCTGTTGGCATGAGTATTAATTTCTCCTTCCGGTTTGAAAAAAAGAATCCCTCCGCCTTTACTCTTCTCGTATTCCCCATTCTGGCCTCTTGCTTCCTCTTCTCACCTGCTCCACTCTCTTCACCTATCAGATTCCTCCTTCTCCTACCCACCTGGCTTCATTTATCACCTTCTAGCTAGTCTTCTTCCCCTTCCTCCACCGTTTTATTCTGCCGTTTTCCCCTTTCCATTCCAGTCCTGAAGGAGGGTTTTGGCCTGTTTTTTTTAGATTAGATTAAATTATGAGGACACACAGTCCTCTTTTATTGTCATTTAGTAATGCATACATTAAGAAATGATACAATATTCCTCCAGTGTGATATCACAGAAACACAGGACAGACCAAGACTGAAAAACTAACAAAACCACATAATTATAACATATAGTTACAACAGTGCAACAATACCATAACTTGATGAAGAACAGGCCATGGGCACAGTAAAAAAGTTCAAAAGTCTCTCGAAAGTCCCACATCTCACGCAGACAGGAGAAGGAAGAAAACTCTCCCTGCCATGCCCGACCACAGTCCGACTTTGAGTCGTCCGAGAGCTCTGATCAGCCCTCCGACACCGAGTACCGAGCACCACCTCTATCTGAACGCTTTGACCTCAGCCTCGGTCACCAGCAGCAGGCAAAGCCAGGGATTTTGGGGCCTTCCCTCCAGAGATTCTCGATCACACAGTAACAACGGCAGCGAAACTAGGCATTTCAGAAATTTCTCCAGATGTTCCTCTACATCTCACGTCTGTCTTCATCAAATCAGAATTGTCCATGGCCCCTATTTAATAGGTACGATATCATTTCACTGGAGAGCTGCGCGTGCTGCGTCGCACTGCCATCTTCTCCTCCCGCCGATATTCCATCTATAGATGCTGCCTGACTTGCTGATTTCCTCCAGCATTCTGTGTGTGTTGCCTTGGACTTCCAGTGTCTGTAGAATCTCTCGTGTTTGCATTAATGGAAAGATTTACTCTGCTTGATGGAGGTTGGGGACTGTGCAGTTTCTGCCCAGTGAGCCACCTGTAGTGTAAAATCTACCTGTATCTGACACCGGCACTCATCTCATTGCTGGAGGTTCAGTTTTTTTTTTTTACCAGAGATTTCTGGATCACTTGGGTGTTGGAGTGGAGATACGTCTCTACCAAAGGAGGTGCAAGGCACTCCTTCCCTCCGGTAGCCTGTGGGTTACCCCTGGGCAAAGTGTAGCACCTCCTTAGCCCTCCCGATCAAGGTGCAGATCACAAGTCCCGGTTACGTGACCACTGACACCAGGCAGACAATATGATCAGGCCTGGGTTCATCAGTTTTGTAAAGACACTGGCCGGAAGAAGGCAATGGCAAACCACTTCTGTGGAAGAATTTGCCAAGAATAAGCGGCCACGTCATACAACACGGCACATAATGATGTCAGAATCAGGTTTATTTTCACTGACATTAATTGTGAAATTTGTTTTATGGTGCATAGTTCCCTGAAGGTGGAATCTCATGAGAATAGGGTGGTGAAGAAAGCTTTTGGTATGCTGGCCTTTATAAATCAGAGCATTGAGTATAGGAGTTGGGATGTAATGTTGAAATTGTACAAGGCATTGGTAAGGCCAAATTTGGAGTATTGTGTACAGTTCTGGTCACTGAATTATAGGAAAGATGTCAACAGAATAGAGAGAGTACAGAGAAGATTTACTAGAATGTTACCTGGGTTTCATCTCCTAAGTTACAGAGAAAGGTTGAACAAGTTGGGTCTTTATTCTTTGGAATGTAGAAGGTTGAGGGGAGACTTGATAGAGGTGTTTAAAATTATGAGGGGGATAGATAGAGTTGACGTGGATAGGCTTTTTCCATTGATAGTGGGGGAGATTCAAACAAGAGGACATGAGTTGAGAGTTGAAAAGGGCAAAAATTTAGGGGTAACATGAGGGGGAATTTCTTTACTCAGAGAGTGGTAGCTGTGTGGAAGGAGCTTCCAGCAGAAGTGGTTGAGGCAGGTTCGATATTGTCATTTAAAGTTAAATTGGATAGCTACATGGACAGGAAAGGAATGGAGAGTTATGGACCAAGTGCAGGTCGGTGGGACTAGGTGAGAGGAAGCGTTCGGCACAGACTAGAAAGGCCGGGATGGCCTGTTTCTGTGCTGTAATTGTTATATGGTTATATGGCGGCAGTACAGTAAAAGGCATTTAAAGAAAAACTCTAACAATAGGTAATGTGTATGGTGAGGCCTAATTTGGACTATTGTGTGCAGTCTTGGTCACCTACCTCCAGGAAGGATGTCAATAATGTTGAAAGAGTACAGAGAAAATTTATAAGGATGATGCCATGTCTAGAGGACCTGAGTTATGAGGAAAGATTAAATAGGTTAGGACTTAATTCCTTGGAACATAGAAGATTGAGAGGAGATCTGATAGAGGACTGCAAAATTAAGGGGTACAGACAAGGCAAATGCAAACAGGCTTTTTCTATTGAGGTTGTGTGGGGCTACAACCAATGGTGATGGGTTAAGAGTGAAAAGGGAGAAGTTTAAGGCAAATGTGAGGGGAAACCTCTTCACTAAGAGGGTCATGAGAGTGTGGAACAAGCTGCCAGCACAAATGGTGCATGGGAGCTTGACTTTAACTTTTAAGAACACTTTGGATAGGTACATGAATGGTAGGGGTATGGAGGGCTATGGTCCCACTGCAAGTTGATGGGAGTAGGCAGTTTAATGGTTTGGTGTGGACTAGATGGGCTGGAGGGCCTGTTTCTGTGCTATACTTTTCTATGACTATGTAAAATAAATAAGTATTGCAAAAGAGAGAAAATTAGTGAGATAGCGTCGAATCTGGTGATATTGATCACAGGCTCTTTGGAATTCAATAATGAGGTGTAAAACTCAGTGTTATGGCCATTTTATTAAGTGTTACAAGATCAAACAAAGAAAAGACAAATCGAAATTGTGGTTGTCTCATACTCAGACAAATTTCCAGTGACAACAATTAATGTATAAAATAGTCAGATTCAAGTGGTGTGACACCTGCTGCAGAAAAACCGAGAAGCTTCTGGAAAAGCACAGAATCAGCTAGATGCATTTACTGGAAAATTTACTGAACAATTACGCGTAGACAGGTGATTATATAAAAATACAAGCAAGTGTAGGGCAGTTAAACTACAAGGGAAATACTAGGAAAATACAATTCTTTTAACGTAATCCAATAAGTGGGTTCATTGTCCATTCAGAAATCTGGCGGTGGAGGGGAAGAAGCTATTTCTGAAACGTTGAGTGTGTGTCTTCAGGCTCCTGTACTGGTTAACTGAGGTTCTCAGATATTGGGAAGTGAATGACACTGACAAGGCCAGCATTTGTAGCCCAGCCTGAGTTGCCTCTGAGACGGTGAGATTGAGCTGCCTTGAACCACTGCAGACCTGACGAAGGTGTTCCTATGTTGTATTATTTATTGAGAGATACAGTGAGGAGCAGGCCCTTCCAGCCCAGCAAACTGCATCATCAGCAACCCACTGACTTACCCCTACCCTAATCACAGGACACTGTACAATGACCATTGACCTACTAAGTGGACACTGTACAATGACCATTGACCTACTAACTGGACACTACAATGACCATTGACCTACTAACTGGACACTCTACAATGACCATTGACCTACTAACTCGTATGTCTGTGGAATGTGGGGAGAAACTGGATCACTCGGAGGAAACCCACATGGTTCATGGGGAGAACATACGAACGGTGGCTGAATCGAGCTTTGAGCTCCGCCACTCCAAGTTGTAATAGTGTCTGGCTAACCGCCACACTATGGTTTCAAAGTTCCACAACTTAGACCCCGTGATAATGAAGGATTGTTGGGATACTTCCAAGCTGATACAAAGGTTGGTGGTATTGTGGATAGTGGAGAAGGTTGTAGGTTACAGTGGGACATGGGCAGGATGCAGAGCTGGGCTGACATGTGCCAGATGGTGTTCAATCCACAGGAGTGTGAAGTGATCCACTTTAGAACATGGCAGAGTGCGGGGTTAGTGGCAGGGTTCTTAGCAATGTGGAGGAACAGAGGGATCTGGAGGTCCATGTCTGTGGATCACTCGAAGTTGATAAGGGATGTTAAGAAATTGTATGAAGTGTTGGCCTTCAGTAGTTGGGAGATTGAGGTCAAAAGTTGTGAGGTAATGTTGCAGCTCTATAATACCTTGGTTAGGCCACACTTGGAGTATTGTGTTCAGCTCTGGTTCCCTCATAATAGGAAAGATTTGAAAGCTTTAGAAAGGGTGCAGAGGAGGTTTACCAGGATGCTTGCCTGGGTTAGAGAGCATGGCTTATGAGAATAGGTTGAGAGAGCTGGAGCTTTTCTCTGTGGAGCAGAGGAGGGGGAGAGGTGACTTGATAGAAGTGTACAAGATGACAGATTGAGTTTCCCAGGGCAGAAATGGCTAATACAGAAGTTTTCAGATGACTCTGCCATAGTTGGATGCATCAGCAAGGGAGATGAGGCTGAGTACAGGGCTACACAGTAGGAAACTTTGTCACGTGGTGTGAGCAGAATTATCTGCAGCTTAATGTGAAAAAGACTAAGGAGCTGGTGGTAGACTTGAGGAGAGCTAAGGTACCGGTGACCCCTGTTTCCATCCAGGGGGTCAGTGTGGACATGGTGGAGGATTACAAATACCTGGGGATACGAATTGACAATAAACTGGACTGGTCAAAGAACACTGAGGCTGTCTACAAGAAGGGACAGTGCCGTCTCTATTTCCTGAGGAGACTGAGGTCCTTTAACATCTGCCGAATGATGCTGAGGATGTTCTACGAGTCTGTGGTGGCCAGTGCTATCATGTTTGCTGTTGTGTGCTGGGGCAGCAGGCTGAGGGTAGCAGACACCAACAGAATCAACAAACTCATTCGTAAGGCCAGTGATGTTGTGGGGATGGAACTGGACTCTCTGATGGTGGTGTCTGAAAAGAGGATGCTGTCCAAGTTGCATGCCATCTTGGACAATGTCTCCCATCCACTACATAATGTACTGGTTGGGCACAGGAGTACATTCAGCCAGAGACTCATTCCACCGAGATGCGACACAGAGTGTTGTAGCAAGTCATTCCTGCATGTGGCCATCAAACTTTACAACTCCTCCCTTGGAGGGTCAGACACCCTGAGCCAATAAGCTGGTCCTGGACTTATTTCCTGGCATAATTTACTATTTAATTATTTATGGTTTCATTACTATTTAATTATTTATGGAGCAACTGTAACGAAAACCAATTTCCCCTGGGATCAATAAAGTATGACTATGACTATACTATACCAGGGAGCATCATTTTAAAGAAATTGGAGGAAAGTCAAAGACAGATTCATAGGGGATATAGAACGTAGAACAATACAGCACAGGAACAGGCCATTTGGCCCACAATGTTGTGCTGAACCAGCTAAAAAGCGAATCAAAAGCTCCCAAAAACTAATCGCTCGTACCTACACCATGTCCACATCCCTCCATCTTCCTCACATTAACGTGCCTACCTAAACATTCTCTTAAAAGCCTCTAAAGTATTTGTCTCTACCACCATACCAGACAGCGCATTCCTGGCATCCATGACTCTTGGAGAAAATAAAACTTGCCCCTCACATCCCCTTTGAACCTACCCCCTCTCTCCTTCAAAGCATGGGCTCTGATATTGGACATTTCAGCCCTGGTAAACAGATAGTCACTGTCCACTCTCTCTATGCTTCTCATAATCTCATAAACCTCTACCAGATCTTCCCTGAGCCTCCAGCGCTTCGGAGAAAACAACCCAGGTTTATCCAGCCTCTGTGATAACGCGTGCCCTCTAAACCAGGCAGCATCCTGGTAGACCTCTTCTGCATCCTCTCCAAAGCCTCAGCATGCTTCCTATAATGAGGCAACCAGAACTGTATGCAATACTCCAGATGTTGCAACATAACCCCCTGACCTTTGAACTCAGTGCCTCGACAAATAAAAGCAAGCATTCCATACGCCTTGTTAACCACCTTATCAGCCTGTGTAGCCACTTTCAAGGACATTTTAGAAACTCTTAGGCACATGATGATAGGAAAATGGATGGCTGTGTAGGAGGGAAGGGTTCGATTGACCTCAGAGCAGGTTTGAAGGGTTGGCACACCACTGTTCTGTGATACCTGTGGGTGCTCAGCATGGGACATCTGTATCAGTGTGCATTCTGGGCATAGTCTTCAGTGGGAACAGTAGTGAGTTTCCCAAACTCTCCCGCTTGCTTTCATCTCTGGTAATCTGAGGGACATTCAAAATAAATTTATTATCAAAGTCACCATATACAAACCAGATTCATTTTCTTGTGGGCATTCACAGTAAATACAAACAACAATAATAATAAATATTGAGAATATGAAATGAAGACTCCTTGAAAATGAGTCTACAGGTCATAGAAACAGTTCAGTGATGGGCAAGTAAAGTTATCCCCTCTGCTTCAAGAGCCAGATGTTTGTAAGGTTATAACTGTTCCTGAACCTGGTGTGAGTCCTGAGGCTCCTATATCTCCTTCCTGATGGCAGCATGAGAAGAGAGCATGCCTGGGTGGTGGGGGTCCCTGATGATGGATGCTGCTTTCCTGTGACAATGCTCCATTTAGATGTGCTCAATGGTGGAGAGGGCTTTACCCGTGATGGTCTGGGCTGTATCCATTACTTTTTGTAGAATTTTCTGTTCAAGGGCATTAATGTTTCCATACCAGGCTGTGATGCAGGCAGTCATTTTACTTTTCACCATAAGACTATAGAACTTTGTCAAAGTCTTAGATGTCATGTTGAATTTTCACAAACTTCAGAGGAAGTAGAGGTGCTGCTGTGCTTTCTTCGTAGTAGCATTTGCATGCCTTCTGAGGACGGAAACCGAATAATTCTGCTCGTGTTTCGTTTCAGATCTGCGTCGAAGGGAACATTGCAAGTGGAAAGACCACGTGCTTGGAATATTTTGCAAAATACAGTAACATTGAGGTAAATGCATTCTTACAATGTGTCTCTCCTGTCAATCCTGATTCCAGTATTTAGTTGATGCAGGGATCTCCATAGAAACATTGGCTGTTTATTCCGCTCCACACCCAGCCCTGAGACACCAGGCAAGGTCATTTGATTCCAAACAATTGGTTTATTGGTCATTACAGAATGTCTCCCTGGTGCTTCCCACTCCCTCCCCTTTTCCTAACCATGATTTCTGTCTCCCTACCCCCTTCCCACTCTCAGTTCACAATAGAGACACATATCAGAATCGGGTTTATCATCACTCACATCTGTCATGAAATTTGTTTTTCTTAGCAGCAGTACATTGCAATATATAAAATTACAATAGTACTGTGCAAAAGTCTTGGGCACCCTGGCTATACACTGGCATGCAAAAGTTTGGGCACCCCTGGTCAACATTTCTGTTACTGTGAATAGATAAGTGAGTAAAAGATGACCTGATTTCCAAAAGGCATAAAGTTAAAGATGACACATTTCTTTAATATTTTAAGCAAGAAAACTTTTTTATTTCCATCTTTTACAGTTTCAAAATAACAAAAAAGGAAAAGGGCCCAAGGCAAAAGTTTGGGCACCCTGCATATCAGTACTTAATAACACCCCCTTTGGCAAGTATCACAGCTTGTAAATCGCAGCATGATCGATCCACACCCATGCTTAACAGTTGGAGAGGGGTTCTTTTCATGAAATTCTGCACCCTTTTTCTCCAAACATACCTTTTGCTCATTGTGGCCAAAAAATTCTATTTGAACTTCATCAGTCCACAGGACTTGTTTCCAAAATGCATCAGGCTTGTTTAGATGTTCCTTTGAACCTTTTGAATAGAACTTTTGCATGCCACTGTATATATTTGCCAAAACACCTTAGCACTGTACTGTACTTGAGTCCATCACCCCTACTGTCAGTAGCATTGGCTACGGACAGTAACTTGCCAGAGTCCACTGTCCTGGGCCAGTCTTTCACGTTGTCTCCAGGTGGAGCCCATCTTCAAAGATCCTTCCTCTCTCAGGGATGAGGCCTTTGGAGCTTCTGTTGGCGTTTTCCAGGATGGGATTGCTAGCCCCATGTCCAAACTTCTGCCACAAAACAACAAATTTCATATCGTATGCCAGTGATAATAAACCTGGTTCTGATTCATCCATAAATCTGTGATGGATCAAGGACCAAACCCTTTTCTGTTTATTCATACGGTACAGAGAATCTCAGTCATTTTCTCACTGACTTTGTAGAGTTTGTGCTGTCTCCTGATTATTCTGACCTTCATGTCCATGCTCACTGCTAATTCTTTGAGTGGGAGCGGTCTTTTATTTGTACCTCAGTGGTAGTGGTCTCATTTACTCCCACTCCCACACCCCCACTGCCCAGATTGACCCCCCTGGACCTTCCTCCGCCATATGTTGAGCGCAGAGAGGTCGATATGTGCCTAGACTTGTAGAAGCACAGTGTAGATCAAAGTCAATACGGTTTGTGTCACCATATTCTACCTGAGGTTCATTTTCTTATGGGAATTCACAGTAGATACAAAAATTGCAATAGAATCAGTGAATATACACAAGCAACAATGTGCAAAAGGCAAACTAAAATAAACAAGTAATAAATAGTATTGAGAACAGGAGTCGTAGAGTCATTGAACATGAGTCCATCGGTTGTGGAATGGGCTCAGTGTTGGGTTGAGTGAAGTTATCCACACCGGTTCAGGAGCCTGATGGTTGAGGGGTAATAACTGTACCTGAACCTGGTGGTGTGAGACCTAGGGCTCCCGTACCACCTCTCTGCTGGTGGTAGTGAGAAGAATGGTGGGGTGGGGATGTAGGAGGGGTTTTCACCACCTGCTTATCAGCACTTGATCCACAGGCTCATCCAGGTGCTTCTCAGACATTCTGGGAGTCTGTCTCCGTCAGTTCAGTCAAGTGTGTTACAGGTTCTGAGCACACTCTGGGTGAAAAAGTAGCCCCTCAGACCTGGTTTGGTCCTCTCAGTCTTCAGCTTGAGCAGTCCCTGGCCTCATATGCCTCTGCAGTGGGGAAAGAGATTATCTCAATGTCCATTGGAATGTGCTGTTTGCATCAACAACCTACACAGTCCGACCATGTGCAAGTGTCACCGTGCTTTCAGCTCCAACGTAGCTTGTCCACGACATATTAACCCTAACCCGTAGGTCACTGGAACGTGGGAGGAAAGCCCACGCAGTCTTGGGGAGAACGTACAAACTCCTTAGCGACAGCAGCAGGCATTGAAACATGGTTGCTGGCATTGTAGGCCATTGTACTAACCACCACGCCATTGTGCCGCCCTCATCTGTATCTCATGGTTTTACATATCCCTCATGGGTCTCCCCTCAACCTTCTCCGCTCCAGGGAAGACAAACCCAGCCCACCTTGTCTCTCCTTATAATTAAAACGTTCCATCTGAGGCAATATCTTAGTAAATCCACTCCACACCCTCTCCAGTACAATCTCGTTCTTTCTATAGTGTGGTGAAGAGCCAAATGTGATGTTAGAATTAATTTCAAGAGGACTAGAATATAAAAGCAAGGATGTAATGTTGAGACTTTCATAAAGCGCTGGTGAGGCCTCACTTGGAGTATTGTGAGCAGTTTTGAGTCCTTTATCGTAGAAAGGATGTGCTGAAACTGGAGAGGGTTCAAAGGAGGTTCACAAAAATGATTCCAGGATTGAATGGCTTGTCAGATGAGGACAGTTGATGGCTCTGGGCCTCTTCTCATTGGAATTCAGAAGAATGAGGGGTGACCTTATTGAAACCTATCAAATGTTAAAAGGTCTTGATGGAGTGGATATGGGAAGATGTTTCCTATGGTGTGGGAGTCGAAGACCAGAGGACTCGACCTCAGCATAGAGGGGTGTCCATTTAAAATGTAGATGGTGGTGAATCTGTGGAATTCGTTGCCACAGGCGGCTGTGGAAGCCAAGACTTTATGCATATTTAAGGCAGATGTTGATGTATTCTTGATTAGTCAGGGTATGAAGGGATACGGGGTGAAGGCAGGAGATTGGAGCTGAGAGAAATGGATCAGCCATGATAAAATGGTGGAGCAGACTCGATGGGCCAAATGGCCTAATTCTGCTCCTACGTCTTATGGTCTGGAACTGTACTTAAACACTTAATGTTGTGTTCAGATTCAGTTGTCCTTCTACAGAAAAGACATTAAACTAGAAAGAACGTGGAAGAAGTTTACCGGGATGTTTGCCAGGACCTGAGGGGGTGGACAGGCTAGGGTTTTTTCCTGGGAGTATAGAGGGCTGAGAGGTGATCCTGTAAAATCATCGGGGCAGAGATGGGGTAAATCATACCCATGAGAAAGTCTGCAGACACTGGAAATCCAGAGCAACACACACAAAATGCTGGAGGAACGCAGCAGGTCAGGCAGCATCTATGGAAATGAGTAAACAGATAACATTTTGGGCTGAGACCCTTCATCAGGACGAGTAGAGTGAATGCACTTAGGCTTTTTCCCAAAGCTAGGATATCAAGAACTAGCTTAAGGTGTGATGGGAAAGATTTAAGAGGGACAACTAATTTCCCCCAAGGATGCTATCTATGTGGTATGAGCTACCAGAGGAAGTGGTTGAGTCAAAGACATTGACAACATATGAAAGGCTCTTGCACAGGTACGTAGATAAGAAAGATTTAGAGGTTCCCAGCCTGGGGACCTTGGACCCCTCAGTTAATGGTAGAGGTCCACGACATGAAAAAAAAGGTGTAGAGGAATATGGGTGAAATGGGAGTAGCTTAGATGGCCATCTTAGTTGGCATATGTGAATTGGACTGAAGGACCCGTTTCCTTGCTGTGGCTTCAATTAGATCAGTCCTTAACTGAGTAAAGGAGATAAAAGTCTTGGCTAAGCAAGTCTTTCAATAAATCTCAATTACTCTAGGGAAGTTTGAGTTCGGGAAGTCTTCAAGACCCACGTGTCTTGACTGTTCCTCAGCAGATTGGCTTGGCATAGAATTGTCTTAAGGCCAGGGACTGGAGGCCTGGAGGTTAGCCTGTCCTCTGGTTAGAGGCCTATCTCTGTGGGTGAGAGGGGCCTGTCCTGGGGTTTGAGGCCTATCTCTGTGGGTGAGAGGGGCCTGTCCTGTGTTAGAGGCCTGTCTCTGTGGGTGAGAGGGGCCTGTCCTGGGGTTGGAGGCAAGTGCGTGTGTGTGATAGAGAAAAGGGGCTTGTCTTTTGTTTGTTGCTATCATTATTGTTGCTTTGTTGTTCTGCTGAGCATCGTGGGCATGTTATGTTGCCTCCAGAATATATGGTGACAGTTGTGGGCCGCCCCCAGAACATCTTTGGGTTGTCTTGGTTGTTTGAATAGTGAAAGACCTAGATAGAATGGATGTGAAGATGATGTTTCCTATAGTGAGTGAGTCTAGGACCAGAGGGCTTGGCATCAGAATAGAGGGACGTTTGTTTCTTTAACCAGAGAGTGGTGAATCTGTGGAATTCATTGCTGTAGACTGCCGTGGAGACCAAGTCACTGGGTATGTTTAAAGCAGAGGTTGCTTATTCGGCCTGTCAAAGATTACGGGGAGAAGGCAGGAGAATGTTGGTGAGAGCAGACTCAGTGGGCCGAATGGCCTCATTTTGCTTCTGTCTTCTGGTCTTCAGGATCAGTCAGTTGTGTTATCACTGACAGAAGTTGTGAGATTTGTTTTGCAGAGCAGTACAGTGCAATATAAAATGTACTGTAAATTACACTAAGATATATACACACAGGGCAGCACAGTAGCATAGTCTTAGCACAACGCTTTGCAGTATCAGAGACCTGGTTTCAATTCCCATCGTTATCTGTAAGGAGTCAGTATGTTCTTCCTATGGCCATGTGGGTTTCCTCCGGGTGCTCCAGTTTCCTCCCACAGTCCAAAGACCTACTAGTTAGTAGGTTAATTGGTTATAGTAAATTGTCCTGTGATTAGACTAGGGTTAAATCGGGAGTTGCTGGGTGGTGGGGCTGGAAGGGCCTGTTCTACACTGTATCTCAATAAATAAATTAAAATGAAAATGCTACAAGCAGTGCAAAAAGAGAGAGCAAATACTGAGGTGGTGTTCATGGGTTCATCGTCCAATCAGCAGATACTGAGGTCGTGTTCACGGGTTCATTGTCTAATCAGCAAATACTGAGGTCGTGTTCATGGGTTCATCATCCAATCAGCAGGTACTGAGGTAGTGTTCATGGGTTCATCGTCCAATCAGCAAATACTGAGGTCGTGTTCATGGGTTCGTTGTCCAATCAGCAAATACTGAGGTCGTGTTCATGGGTTTGTTGTCCAATCAGCAAATACTGAGGTAATGCTCGTGGGTTCATTGTCCAATCAGCAAATACTGAGGTCGTGTTCATGGGTTCGTTGTCCAATCAGCAAATACTGAGGTCGTGTTCATGGGTTCATTGTCGATTCAGAAATTGGATGGTGGAGGGGAGTCACCGATCAGTGTGTCTCTTTGGGATCCAGTACCTCCTGCCGGATGGTAGCAATGAGAAGGTGATGGGAGTCCTAATGACAGATGCCACATTTCTGAGGCATTGCTTTTTTGAAGATGTCCTTGATGTGGGGAGGCTAGTGCCCATGACAGAATTGGCTTATGGTCTTAATGTAACTGACACATGTAAATATGATAAATAAATGTATCTGAATCTTTGACAGTAAGGGCCTGTAATCCTAGTTTATTAGTACCACCACTGTTCTGAGTCTGAAAACCATGTCCATAAGATGTAAGACCAGAATTAGGCCATTCAGCCCATCGAGTTTGCTCTGCCATTCTATCATGGCTGATTTATTATCCCTCTCAACCCCACTCTCCTGACTTCTCGCTCTTGGCCTCTTACTCTGCCAGCCATATAAACTTGTGTTTTCCTCTGGATTGTCTCAGGTTCTTCTGGAGCCGGTCTCAAAATGGAGGAACATCTGGAACCACAACCTACTGGTAAGGACAAGGGTGTTGACTTAGGTGCTTGAGGGGGTGGGGAGATGTGTCAGCAAGCTCAGGGGAAATGAGAGGAGCTTCAGAATCTAAAAGGGGGAACTGCGTGTACAGGAACGCAAGAAGTTTCAGAAACGAGTGAACTCTGCCTAAAACCTCACAGGCACGTCCCTCATCATCGTTGGCAATTTCTACAGGAAATGTTGCTTCAAGAAGGCAACTTGTATTATTGAAGATCCCCACCATCCAGGTCATGCCATCTTCTCACAGCTACATCGGGCAGGAGATACAGAAATGTGAAGTCAAGTTCAAGTTTAATTGTCATTCAACCATGCATGAACACAGCCGAACGAAACAGCGTTCCTCTGGGCCAAGGTGCAAATCACATTACCAGCGCACACAGCACGTTTCAGAGAACAGACACAAAGAAGAAAAAATAAAACCCCAAGTCCTTGAGAGGCAGGACTGTAATTAGTCCTGGTCCAGCTTATTCTTCCACTAAGCAGATGCATCCTGGGGGGTGGGGGGGTTCAGTACTGAGCAGACACACTGCGGGGGGGGAGGTGGGGGGGGGGTCGGTACCGAGCGGACACACTCTGGGGGGGGGGTCGGTACCGAGCGGACACACTCTGGGGGGGGTGGGGGGGGGGGTCGGTACCGAGCGGGCACACTCTGGGGGGGGGGGGTGGGGGGGGGTCGGTACCGAGCGGACACACTCTGGGGGGCGGGGGGGGGGGCGGTCAGTACCGAGCGGACACTCTGGGGGGGTGGGGGGGTCGGTACCAAGCAGGCACACTCCGGGGGTGGAGGGTGTCAGTACCGAGCGGACACTCGGGGGGAGGGGGTCAGTACCAAGTGGACACTCGGGGGGAGGGGGTCAGTACTGAGTGGACACTCTCTGGGGGGTGGGGGGGTCAGTACCGAGCGACACACTCCGGGGGGGGGGGGGGTCAGTACCGAGCGGACACTCTGGGGGGAGGTGGGGGGGTTGGTACCGAGCAGACACACTCTCGGGGGGGGGGGGGTGGTCAGTACCGAGCAGACACACTCTCGGGGTGGGGGGGGGGGGTCAGTACTGAGCAGACACACTCCAGGGGAGGGCAGCATTGAGCCTCTGTTTTGGAACTTATTGGCCATTGGCAATGTCCATCCTGTATCTCCCCTGTGAAAACTCCTGTTTTCCTGGCTGTGTACGTCTAGGGAAGACACTCTTCGATCCTGCCAAACTCAGGAGATTGAGGCGCTCTCCCATCTCAAATCCCGGTTTGCATGGATGCTCTGTCATTTGCTACCCTGTTACAAATTAGTGCCACAAATTGACAGATGGTACACTGCACATGATTAAAGGAATTATATTTATGAATCTTAACTAAACGGTTAGTAAACAAAGACAAAAAGAAAATGGCCCATTTTAATTAAACAGTCAAATGTGCACAAGCTTAGCTCAACTTTTCACCATATTCACAGATGCACAATCAATCATCGCCCCGGCTTCATCGAATCACAGTCTGGCTCCACGTCCTACGACCTGTTCTGTCCAGCATCTTCTCTCCCTATCTCCCTCCGAACAAAATCTCCAAGCCCAACCTTAGTGTCCCTCACCAGAAAAACCTCCCCCCAGTTCCACCATCCTAATTGGATCATCCCTTATCTTCAACAATAACCTAAACGGGCTGACAGCAGAGCAGCAACTCTTACTGAACTGCTAAGTGAAATACATACAGCATAACAGTAAAAATATGAGCCAGGGCATTACCCCTACCTTCAGGAGCACACCAACATCTATCTGAAGGTCTCAAGCACCCAGTTTTGGCAGGTCATGAAGTGCCAAAGAAGACCCGACTGCAGCTATATTTCATCAGGAGTTTGAGGAGATCTGGTGTGCCTCTAAAGACTAGCAGATTTCCACAGATGTATCTTTGGAGAGCATTCTGTCTGGCTGCCTCGTTGTCTGATACGGAGGCACCAATACACAGGATCAGAAAAGGATGCAGATGTGTAAGGCAGGAGTTAAATGTGATTACTCCTTGGTATATGCTGAAATAAAATGGGTTTGTAAGACAAGATGGTGTTAGCCTCGAAGTGGGAACGTTTAGAGAAAATAGGAGTTCAAGTCTACAGCTGTGAGAGTAGATCATGATGAATTCATGTTTGTTAGGGGAAGGTGAGATCATTGTGCAGGTATGAAATGGTATGCTGGCATTCATAGCAAGAGGATTCGAGTACGGGAGCAGGGAGGTACTCCTGCAGTTGTACAAAGCCTTGGTGAGACCACACCTGGAGTATTGTGTGCAGTTTTGGTCCCCTAATCTGAGGAAAGACATTCTTGCCAGAGAGGGAGTACAAAGAAGGTTCACCAGATTGATTCCTGGGATGGCAGGACTTTCATATGATGAAAGACTGGATGAACTAGGCTTATACTCGCTGGAATTTAGAAGATTGAGGGGGGATCTTATTGAAACGTATAAAATCCTAAAGGGATTGGACAGACTAGATGCAGGAAGATTGTTCCCGATGTTGGGGAAGTCCAGAACGATAGGTCACAGTTTGAGGATAAAGGGGAAGCCTTTTAGGACCGAGATGAGGAAAAACTTCTTCACACAGAGAGTGGTGAATCTGTGGAATTCTCTGCCACAGGAAACAGTTGAGGCCAGTTCATTGGCTATATTTAAGAGGGAGTTAGATATGGCCCTTGTGGCTGAAGAGATCAGGGGGTATGGAGAGAAGGCAGGTACAGGATTCTGAGTTGGATGATCAGCCATGATCATACTGAATGGCGGTGCAGGCTCGAAGGGCCGAGTGGCCTACTCCTGCACCTGTTTTCTATGTTTCTATTGTGGGAAAGTACCAGGGTAAGGGGTTTTGATGGGTATAAAAAGGGACAATTTCTTAATGGGGGGTGGGGGTTATCAACTCTGGCTGGGTTGGGGTTAGTGCTGAGTTAGAGAGAGATGAGGACGGAGGGAGACAGAGACACGGGAACAGAGAGAGAGAGACAATTGTTGGAACCTCTGGTCAAAAGCTCTTCTTTCCTTGAAACCAATTATCATTTAAATTTGGCATTGTAGGAGTGTTGACAAAAATCAAATGTAATTACACTTTATTTTGCCCTGCACACAAATGGCGACGTTGTGTGTGGCGTGTGGCCTGTGTCATGGGCACTGGAACAAAAGTTTTGGTGCTGTCCATAAAAGCTGGCGGCTGCTGCGAAGCGGACTGTGGGAAGGTGGATGTTGGGAGAAACTCTCCCGGCACCTGGAGGGGTTGGCCAAAAACGAGCTCCGCAGAAGAGGAGTGAAGGTCCGTCTTAGGGACCGTCCTCAAGCCCAACGTGACCCACGGCTGTTTGTCCACCAACAACGGTTGCTGAGGCATGCACGCAGAGTGGCTTTCATTCAAGCCTCTGTCTGCCTGCACACTCGGGTCTGAAACCTGGTCTGCCGCCATCGGAGTGTAGTCCACGCCCACCAGTGAAAGACCGGGAAAGGCGGTCAGCCACAAGGTTACACTTCCCACTACGTGCTGGATGTCCGTGCTGAACTCTGAAATAAAAGAAAGATGGCGCTGCTGTCGAGCAGACCAAGGTTCAGAGACCTTAGCCGTGGCGAATGTTACGGGCTTATGATCCACAAAAGTCGTGTGGACGGCCCTCTAGGAGAAAACGAAAATGGGCACTGCCAAGCGCAGGCCGAGAAGCTCACGGTCGAACGTGCTGTACTTGCATTTGCAGGGGCAAAGCTGACGGCTACAAAAAGGCGAGAGGCTGCCAAGCGCCGTTGACCAGCTGCTCATGCACCGCGCCGACCGAGCAACCGGACACATCCGTGGTGAGAGCGCGCGGTGCGACTGGGAGGGGGTGTGCCAGCAGCATTCTATTACACAATGCCTGCTTAGTATCCAGGAATGCCTTGGACCTTTCCTGTTTCCGGTCCACGGTGTGCTTGACCGCTTTTCCCTTAAAGGCTTGTCGAGGAGGTGGACCAAACGGTGATAAAAGTTCACCATGCACGGAAACTCCTGCAGGGCCTTAACGCTGACTGGCCGAGGGAAACACTTAACGGCCTCAACTTTAGCCGGTGGGGGAACTGCCCCGCTGCATTGACGCGGTGTCTGGGGAAATCAACCACAGACAGCCCAAACTGGCACTTCGCTGGGTTGACGATGAGACTGTGCTGAAAAGGGTTCTCAAGTGGAAGAGGTGTTGTCCCTAGAAGAGCTGACTACCAAAATGTCATCTAGGTAAACAAACAGCAATGGCAAATTCCTGAGAACACTGTCCATGAGGCGCTGAAAGGTCTGGGCCGCGTCCTTCAGTCCGAATGGGATTCGAGGGAACTGAACCAAACCAAACGGTGTAAGAACAGTGGTTTTAGGGATGTCACTCGGTGGACAGGGATCTGGTGACAACCGCGAGCAAGATCCTCCTTCGAGAAAATAATCTTCCCTGCCCAGCGGGCAGAGAAATCCCGGATGTGAGGGATCGGGTATTGGTGAGGGGTCATGGCATCATTGAGGCGGTGGTAAACGCCACATGGATGCTGCCCACCCCCTCCCCTCCTCCCCACCCCCCGGTCTCCACGAGGTGGAGAGGGAAGCCTAGGGGCTGCTGAAATGCCAGACAGTGTCCTGGTACTCCATGGCGTCAAACTCAGCCTTGGCAGCGGCTAGTTTTCCGGGTCGAGGCGCCTGGCATGGGCATGAACGGGCAGGCTGGTGGTGAGGATATGGTGCTCCCGTGTTTAGTGGTGGAGGAGCAGAAGGTCCCAGACCTCAGCGAGGAGGCAGAGGAAGTCGTCGGAGGTGGAAAGGGCACTGGACAGCTGTGAAGTGCCAGTCGTGTTGAGTGTCGTGGAGAGGGAGTAGAAAGTCTCCGTATTGACGGGGGAGGAGAAAGTCTCCGTATTGACGGGGGAGGAGAAAGTCTCCGTATTGACGGGGGAGGAGAAAGTCTCCGTATTGACGGGGGAGTAGAAAGTCTCCGTATTGACGGGGGAGTAGAAAGTCTCCGTATTGACGGGGGAGTAGAAAGTCTCCGTATTGACGGGGGAGTAGACAGTCTCTGTATTGAGGAGGGAGTAGAAAGTCTCTGTAATGACGGGGGAGTAGAAAGTCTCTGTATTGACGGGGGAGTAGAAAGTCTGTATTGATGAGGGGGTAGAAAGTCTCCGTATTGACGAGGGAGTAGAAAGTCTCTGTATTGATGGGGAGTGGAAAGTCTCTGTATTGACGAGGGAGTAGAAAGTCTCTGTATTGATGGGGAGTGGAAAGTCTCTGTATTGACGAGGGAGTAGAAAGTCTCTGTATTGACGGGGGAGTAGAAAGTCTCTGTATTGACGGGGGAGTAGACAGTCTCTGTATTGAGGAGGGAGTAGAAAGTCTCTGTAATGACGGGGGAGTAGAAAGTCTCTGTATTGACGGGGGAGTAGAAAGTCTGTATTGATGAGGGGGTAGAAGGTCTCTGTATTGACCGGGGAGTAGGAAGTCTTTGTATTGACGGGGAGTAGAAAGTCTCCGTATTGACGGGGAGTAGAAAGTCTCCGTATTGACGAGGGAGTAGAAAGTCTCTGTATTGATGGGGAGTGGAAAGTCTCTGTATTGACGAGGGAGTAGAAAGTCTCTGTATTGATGGGGAGTGGAAAGTCTCTGTATTGACGAGGGAGTAGAAAGTCTCTGTATTGATGGGGAGTGGAAAGTCTCTGTATTGACGAGGGAGTAGAACGTCTCTGTATCGATGAGGCGCCGGTTCTGGACGTCAACGAGAAGGCTGGTGCTGGTACAGAGGAATTCAGCTCCCAGCAGGGGTGTAGCCACTGCCGCCAACAGAAAGTTCCAGCGGAACTTTTACCCACCGAAGCACAACGCCATCTCACGCTTACCCAAAATCCGGATGGTGCTGCCGTTCGCAGCCTGGAGAGATGGTCCATGTTCCCCAGTTCATATGTCCAGTTTAGATGTAGGCAGGACACTCAGCTGAGTGCCCGTGTCACAGAGGAGACAGCGCCCAGAAACAGAGTCTGTAACAAACAACAAACTGTCTGATCTGCCGATGCCCATAGCAGCGAACTGGCATTGGTCGTTCCGTTTCCCGACTCCTCGAACCCACAGGGTGGGCTGCACTCCTCAGCTCTTGGCCAGAACCTCGTGTGGTAGAAACACAGGGTGGGAGACCATCGTGGAGCTGCCGTGATTGTCTCGTGTTCAGCTGGTGAAGCCATCCAGCCATATGGTCGCACAGTGACGGAAAATACCTTCTCGGCCTCTCTCACTAGAGCCCAGGGAGGGGTCTGTGAGGGCAGAGCCAGCCGGAGCCGACCGCACCTTGCCTGCGAGTTGTTGCAGGAAACGCTCACTGAAGATAAAACACGGCTGATGTCTGCTAGGAGGGACAACATGTGGTCCATCAACTCCGACGGCTTGGAGTTCTAAACGGGGCAGTGAGAGAGCCGACAGGCGTGCTCAGACTCAGAAAGTTCGGAAGTCTCCAGAAGGAGTTGCTTAAGAGTCTCGTACCTGCCGACTTCCAGGGATACTGTAGAACGCTCATCACCCTGGTCACCGTAGAGCTGGCTAACGCTGCGACGATGTGTTAATGTTTCATGTCGTCTTGCGCGATTCGCCGCATTGCGAACTGGGTCTCTGCCTGAGCAAACCAAATGGCGGCGTGGTCCTGCCAGAATTCAGGGAGCGTGACAGCGACAGTGTTTGCAGTCATGATTGCTAAATGAGTGGAATCACTCCAGAATCATCCGGAGGACCATGTAGGGTGAATTCTGCCTAATGAAATCAAGGAAGTGTATACAGTTACATGTGTTAGCAATTTTCTGTAGTGTGTGGGTCAGGAGCTGACATGCAACAAAAGACATTCAACTATTATAGAGAACAAAGAAGTTATATTTAAAATAAAGTTAGAGGTTAAAGTATGGCTATGGAATAAAATGTGCTTGAATACCAGTCTGTATTGAAAGTGTAGGCAGCTTTATAAACAGTGGTTTAAAGTGTTTACTGTGCAATAGAGAAGTAATAGATAGAGGGGGGTGTGTGGAGGTAGTTTACAAGAATGATCAGATTAACTGCCTTGGGGAAGAAAGTTTTCAGATGGCGTGGTTTGTGGTTTTTGCTTTTGAGCTATCGAGCTCTCCAGAAGGATGTTTATACAAGTGAAATCGGCGATGGAATGAGTCATTTGATGATGCATGGTAAACATAACCCTCAATCTGTTTGCAACTATTCATTGGCAGGGCCTCATGTACGAAGATCCCTCACGCTGGGCGATTACGTTACAGACCTACGTACAACTCACGATGTTACAGCAACACACTCAGCCTCGGGTATGTCCATATAATACACAAAAAATTTTTAAAGTGCTATTTTGACCAACTGATTGTGTGTAGAAGTTAATCAAAGTTGGACTGTGTTTAGAAATGTACTCAGTTCTACTGAGTAAATGGATGGCGATGTTTAAAAAAAATTCAAATTAAAAGATTCTTCAGATGCTGGAAATCTAGAGCAACACAACGCAAAATGCTGGAGGAACTCAGTAAGTCAGGCAGCATCTACGAAGAGGAATAAACAGTCAGTGTTTCAGGACAAAACCCTTCATCAGTACACGTTGATGTTTTGGGCCAAGGTATCCCAATGAAGAGTCTTGGTCCCAAATATCAGCTGTTTATTCCCCTCCTTAAATGCTGCCTGACCTGCTGAGTTCCTCCAGCACTGTGTGCTATTCAAATTAAAATTAACAAGCGTGTTGGCAGAATTGCAGGATCTTGATGAGCAGAGAGGTTTGGAGAGGCTTAGGCATTTTAGAAAAGTGAAGATAGGACATAGAACAGTACAGGTCCTTTGGCCCATGACCTTTTATTTTACTCCACAATCAATTTAACACTTCCCTCGTACCCAGCCTATAACCCTCCATTTTCCTTACATTCATGTGCTTATTTAAATGTTCCTAATGTGGTGCTACCACCACCACCCTGGCAGTGTGTTCCACACACTCACCACTCTGTTTTAAAAAAAAATCCAACGACACTTCCCTCCAGCCACCTTAAATTGTGCCCCTTGTATCAACCATTCCCACCTTGGGGAAAAGTCTCTGGCAGTCCACTCGATCTATGCCTCTTGTTATCGTGTACACCTCTATAAAGTCACCTCTCATTCTCCTTCACTCCAAAGAGAACAGCCCTAGTTCACTCAACCTTTCTTCATGAGAAACACTCTCCAATCCAAATAGCATCCTGGTAAATTTCCTCTGCACCCTCTCTAAAGTTTCCACATCCTTCCTATAATGAGGTGACCAGAACTGAACACAATATTCCAAATGTGGTCTAACTAGGATTTTATCGAGCCGCAACATTACCAAATGACCCTTAAACCCAATCCCCTGACCAATGAAAGTCAACACGCCATACATCATCTTAACTACCCTATCAACATGTACCGCAACTTTGAGGGATCTCTGCTCTCCCTCCTGGAACATGACTCCCATTGCTTCCTTCCCTCCCACCCCAGAACCGGGCTGTCCTCCACATCGCTCTGAGGAATCAGCTGGATATTCCGATCCAGGTCAATGGCAAGAACGTGATGCCAGAGGTGAGGGCTGTGCTGGAGAAGATGAAGATATTCTGCCTCTTGTATTAGCCATTTCCACCTTTGCTTCTTGTATACCTCTGTCAAATCACCTCTCACCCTTCGTCACTCCAGAGAGAAACATTCCGGCTCATGCAACTTTTTGTAATTCTTTGTAATATTTGTCTTTAGACACTGCCGGTTCGAATGATGGAGAGATCCATCTACAGTGCCAAGTACGTCTTTGTGGAGAACCACTACCAGAGGTAAGCAGTTGTGGCCAAGAAGCCTGCTCCCATCGCTCCCTCGTCACCCAGGTTGACACATACTGACACCCCTGTCATTACAACTGGTTGAATTGCCTGCTTTTCTGATCTGCTCTGATCCCAATGAAACAGGATCATGTGCTGGCAGTGAGCTTAGCTTCTCACCGGTGTGGAAATTGTAGGTGTGGTGCTGGTGAGTGTGAGAGAAGAAACAGCGAGCTGGGGACCTGCTGTATCGGTGATTGGTTTTGTTCAAGTAAGGTGGGCATTTCTCCGCTCAGAGAGTGGGACGAGTTGCCAGCAGAAGTGGTGGATGCAGGTTTGATTGCAGCATTTAAGAAAAGTTTGGATAAGTAGTTGGATAGGAGGAGTTTAGCATGGATTAGATGGGCCAAAGGGCCTGTTTCTGTGCTGTGGTGCTCAGCCTTGTTATTTTCACATCCTTGTGCTTGTGAAGCGTAGTATGACCTAGGCTGGGAGGGTTCCATAGTTGTGTAGCATCAGAGTTCAATTCTGGCATCCTCTCCAAGGAGTTTCTACGAGCTCCCCATGGAATGAGTGGGTTTTCTCTGGGTGCTCTGCCATTTGATCACAGCTCACTCATTATTCCCTCTCAATCCTATTCTCCTGCCAACCTCCTATTGGGGGCGGGGGGGTGGGTGCAAGGTAGCATAGCTGTCAGATCCGTGTTCATTTCCCGTCACTGTCTGTGAGCAAGTTTGTAAGCTCTCCTTGCACCCACACGGGTTTCCTCTGGGTGCTCGGGTTTCCTCCCACAGTCTGAAGACATACCGGTTAGTAGGTTAATCAGTCATTGGAAATTGCTGGGCAGTGCGGCACATTGGGCCAGAAAGGCCTGTTGTTCTCTAAACAAACAAACAAATGGATAAATAAATCGAAATTTGCCCAGTAACAAGGTGACACAGTTATTTGTTTGCAGGCATCTGGAGCAATAAACTGCTGGGGGACCTCAGCTGGTCATGCAGAGTTCAAATTAAATTTATTATCAAAGTACATGTATGTCACCATACACAACCCTGGGGTTCATTTTCTTGTGGGCATTCACAGTAAATACTAGAAAGATAATAGAATCAATGAAAGACTGCCGCCAACGGGACGGACAAACAACCAACGTGCAAAAAACAATAACGTGGGCAAATATGATAGAGCAGGAAAAAATAAAAATAGTAAATATAATAAGCACTAAATATCGAGAACATGAGGTGAAGAGTCCTTGAAAATGAGTCCATAGGTTATAGGAACAGTTCAGTGATGGGGTGAGTGAAGTTGAGTGAAGTTATCCCCAATGGTTCAAAATCCCGATGTTTGAGGGATAATAACTGTTCCTGAACCTGGTGGTGTAGGTCCTGAGGCTCCTGTACCTTCTTCCTGATGCAGCGCAAGAAGAGAGCTTGGCTGAGCAAAGCTCTTGTGTCTGAGTTTTGTGTTATCTACTCTTATCTGTGCATCTCATAACTTTGTGAAAGCCAGTTTGGTACCGTATCTAAGGAAAGGTGTGCTGGGCCTGAAGACAGTTCTGTGGAGGTTCACAAGAATGAACTGAAAGGGTTAACGTATGAGGGATGTCTGACATCTGGGCTTATACCAAGTGGAGTTCAGATACCAGAGACTGATCCCATTGAAATCTACCCATTACTGAAAGGCCTGGATAGACTGGTCGTGGTGGGGATGTTTCTATCAGATGGAAAGTCTAGGATTAGAGGGAACAGCCTCGGAATAATGGAACATTTGAGATGCAGGTTTGATTCCAGTTTATTGATTGTGTGTACATCATTTGCGTTAACAACCAACACATACGAGGGTGTGCTGGGAGCAGCCTGCAAGTGCCGTCACACTTCCAGCACCAACATATCCTGAATCGGAGTTATCTTCACTCTCCTCAGCTCCATAATGCCCGCGGTGGATTACGCAGTGCTGTCTGAGTGGTTTGATTGGATCGTGGGGAACACCAACATTCCAGTCGATCTCATCGGTAAGAGTGACCGATGAGGGGGGTGGGGAGGGCTCGACGGTAACTGGAGAATGGTTTAATGATTGTGTAAAATTGGTAAACGCCAGGAAATGGCAAGAAAAACTGAAAGTTTCAGGGCTACGGGCTTATAGCACCTGTCCCACACAAGTGCAGGAGGTACAATGTGTGTCCTTTCCCCTTTGACCTTCCTGCCATCAGGGTCATAGATGAAGTTCGAAGTAAATTTACTATCAAAGTCTGTACAAGTTACCATATACTACTATGTGATTACTGAGTGACTAACTGAGATGCAGTACACAACCTCTGATTTAACCCTAACCTAATCACGGGGCCAGGATTAGGCCATTCAGCCCATCGAGTCTGCTCTGCCTGATCCCAGATCCCACTCAACCCCATACACCTGCCTTTTCACCATATCCTTTGATGTCCTGACTGATCAGGAGACGATCAACTTCTGCCTTAAATATACCCACAGACTTGGCCTCCTCCGCAGTCTGTGGCAGAGCATTCCACAAATTTACTGCACTCTGGCTAAAGAAAAAATTCCTCCTTAGCCTTGTTCGAAAAGGTCTCCCCTTATTTTGTCCCTCAATAGGACTATTTACAATGACCAATTAACCTATCGACTGTTACAACTTTGGACTGTGGGAGGAAACTGGAGCACCCAGAGGAAACCCATACAGTCACGGGGAGAACGTACAAACTCCTTATGGACAGTGGCGAGAATTGAACTCTGGCTGCGGGTACTGTAAGGCGTTGTGCTAACCACCAAGTTACCGTGCCGACCCCTTCTTGAAAATAAAGAAATACAATAGAAGCAATAAATAAAACTCCACATAAACAGACAACAACTGACAAACCACCAGCGAAGTCTTCCGGTGCAGTGCACTGCGTTCCATGCAGTGGCTGAACCAATCACCGACTGGGAGAGTGCTTTCCTGAGGTCACCGTGTGTCCCTGCTCTTCATCAGTTTAATTCTCCATCCTGCCCTGTGTCTAACCTCCTGACTGGCCATCATGATGTACGGCTGAGGAAAGGCCCCTTAGCTTCCTTCTGGGCAAGGCACAGCCTTCCAGACACAATTCCCCCAGGTATCTCTCTATCTATCTATCTATCTATCTATCTATCTATCTCTCTCTCTCTCTCTCTCTCTCTCTTCATCCACCTCTGATAATGGCTCTGATGTAGACGTCTGTGACTTTGTTCCAACTCCAAGTGCCTCATATCATAGACCTCTTATCCTCTTCTTTACCCCTCTCCTTCCTCCTTCTCCCTCACACCTACCTCTCCATCTGCCCTCTTCTCCTCCGCTCCCCCTCTTGCCTGCCCCGGCTCCCCCCCCCCCCCCCCCGCCCTCTCCATTTAATCATCGAAATGGAGTGGAACAACAGCTTGCAGCCTTCTCGGCACGAGGTTCCTGCACGCTGCCTCGGCCTCCCAGAATCCCCTCGGAGACCACAGAAGCACCCAAATGATCACCAAACTGATCACAGGCTCCAGCTGTTCCAGAATGACATTCAAGACCAGAATGAAAACAAACGCTGAAGATATAAAAGAAATGAAGTGTATGGTTTCATGATCTGTCCGGAAGATGTCGACCAAAGGAGTTTTGTACACAAGTGCCATCTTGATCATGATAGCAGTCCCTCCCAACACAATTTTGTAATTAAATGAAATACAGAGCACTTTAGAACACTACTACAGTAATATTTCACTCCTGGCTGTTTCTGGCATCTCCAAACCTGACTGCTTGAAACCCCAGTGAGCAAAGCAGTCCTGCTTATTTGTTGCCAACATTTAGTGACAGAAGCCACTGCTTTTTGAACACAACAGACGTAATTTTAAAAAACTGTTTGCTCGAAGCACGACGTAGTGTCTCACGGCCACGCAGGTGTACGTGTTAGAAACTGATCGGCAACAATGTTCTGCCCCAATTAACCAGCACAGTGTCCCAAATAAACAAATGGAATCCAGGCTGTTTTCTCAATTAGTTTTTGTTCTTTAAGAGTTCTCCCAAATAAGCAGTTTCCCCAATTAACTGGAATCCGCTATATATGCATGTTACACCAAGCCTTCCCTGCTGTCCAAATGCAGACTGTATATCTTGCCCTTTATATCCAAGACCACCTCTAATCCAGAAAGTTATACAGTTAAATCAGCTTCTGAATCAAACCATGCTGCACTGTTGCTGTTCCTGGTGATAGGGTTGGGAGGTGTTTTTGGAGTCCCCCGGGTGAGTAACAGTGCATTTGTAGATGGTGTACACTGTGTGGTGGTCTCAGCTCAATACATCATAAACACACTATCCCCCCGCCACCATCGAGAGTATCTACAGGAGTCACTGTCTCAGTTAGGAGCCGTCTGTTATCCCCACCATACGGGCTACACCATCTTCTCACAGCTACCACTCAGTAGGCGTCCCACGGCACCCAGTTCATCAGCAGCTACTTGGTTTCACCATTTGGTTCAGCCAATAGTTACCGACAGAGAAATTGATCTGGTGTACGCTGATGCATCCTTTTGATTGTAGATGAACAAGATCAGTGCAGATAATGGACTGCCCTCATACAATGGTTTTGATGATTGCATCCTCCAAATCTTCATTTTCATTGTAACATTCAGGGTGATTGTTGATACCTTCAAATTCTTCATACAACCCTCATCAGTGCAGTTTAGCAACAGGGTAATCACTTTGTACTAAAATGGACTTTATTCCTTTTCTTTTATCAGTGCTCTTCCTTGTTTTAAAAAATGCATATAGTTCATGTTTACGCCCATACAAAGTGGTCATTACTTCCTGTTACACCGCTGGTGTTTAGGGCTGCAATGAAGGTCCTCCATCTCTGGCAGTGTTCACGGCTTCCTTCTTCATGTCAGTGGCTTCCTCTTCATTTTCAGTACTGTCAGTCATGCAGGTCCTGGGTGGAGACTCAGGAAGACTGTCACACTCAGATGGAGAAGGATTCTACTGTTTTACCAGTTTCCGTAATAACTGTTTTACCAGTCAGGGTTGTTGGTCCTCAGGTGAAACCCTGAATCTGTCCTCTGTCCTTTGACCTGTTTGGCATGGGTGTCCCTCCCGAGAACCAAAGTATAAAGCCCTGACTCCAGCCAGCGTAGCTCTCCGCGTCCAGCAAACCACGACAATGTTGTGGTCCTCTTGGAGGGCAAAGTGGTCATAGTGTTGCTAATCTCCAGTGATGAGGGTTCTACCAGTTAACTGGAGATCAGAATGGTTGTAGGGAAGTAGCTGTTCCTGAACCGAGTGGTGTGGACCTCCTGTCTGATGGTAGCTGTGAGAAGATGGTGTGGTGAGGATAGTGACACTGCCTTCCTGAGACAGCGGCACCTGTAGATACTGCTGATGGTGGGGGAGTGATCCACTGGGCAGAGGATGGGACGTGTGGGGATTATCGAAAGGCAGGGGGTTCCTTTGTGATGAGAGCCTAATACGTATTGCTATTCCTCTCAGTGTATCTGCAGACCACGCCCGAGACCTGCCACCAGAGACTGAAAGCCAGGTGTCGGAGCGAGGAGAAGATCATTCCTTTGGTGAGAAGAATTGTAAATGGGGATTGAATGGGGCTGGGGAGGGAGGACAAAGATGAAGATTAAAAGAGATTAGCTTCATTTGTCAGATGTATATTGAAACACACTGTGAAATATGTCATTTGCATCAAATCAAATCAGCGAGAATTGTGCTGGGTAGCTTGCAAGTTTGACCACACTTCCAGTGCCAACATAACATTCCCACAACGTACTAACTCTAACCTGTCCGTCTTTGGAATGCGGGAGGAAACCGGAGACCCGGACGAAACCCATGCAGTCGTGGGGAGAACGTACGAAGTCCTTGCTGAGAGCAGTGGAACTGAACCCAGTGTTACAGCTGGCATACTGTCAAGCACTGTGCTAACCCCTATGGTGGGGTGGGGTGGGCAGACGAGGAAAGACACTGGGGAGCATTGAACAGCTGAAATCCTGGAGCGAAGGAGTGAGATATCAATCATACAATCTTTCTCTTCCTAGCATCTGTACTTCCAGACCAAAGACTGGAAAACTGCAGACAGGTGACAGTGGCTAGCGGAACTCTTTACAGCGCCAGAGACCCAGGTTCAAATCCCGCTGCTGTCTCTATGGAGTTTGAACGTTCTTCCCGTGATCGCGTGGGTTGCCTGTGAGTGCTGTGGTTTTCCCCCACATTCCAAAGATGTAGGGTTTAGGGTTAGTAAGCGGTGGACCTGCTAAGTTGGTGTTGGAAATATGGTGACACTTGCAAGCTGACCCTCCCCAGCACATTTTCAGACTCTGTTGGTCGTTGGTGCAAGTGACGCATTACACTCTGTGTTTCAGGAAAAGCTGCAGAGATGAACACAGCTAATGTAGATTGAATAGAGACATTCTAGAAACAACATATTAAGGCATCTGTTAGTCTTGCAAGACCATGGATCTGCGCCTGGAAAGTCTTCACTCTCCAGGGTGCAGGCCTGGGCAAGGTTGTATGGAAGACCAGCAGATGCCTATGCTGCAAGTCTCCCCTCTCCATGACACCAATGTTGTCCAAGGGAAGGGCATTAGGACCCATACAGCTTGGCACCAGTGTTGTCGCAGAGCAATGTGTGATCAAGGATACAACATATTGCCTCGGCTGGGGCTCGAACTTACGACCTTCAGGTCGCTAGTCCAATGCCTTAACCACTTGGCCGAGTGCCCACACTACAACATAGAACTAGTATGATCATGGACAATACAGCACAGATACAGGTCCTTTGGCCCAACCAGCCCTTGATCGTCCCAGTGTCCTGCGTTGGGCCGGTATCCCTCTGGGACAGTACCACAGCAAAAACTCATCACATCCCAAACTGTTAAACATCTTAAAATATTTTAAAGATTAGCTTTATTTGTCACGGGTACATCAAAACATGGAGTGAAATTCATCGTCTGCTTCAATGACCAACTCAGTCTGAAGATTGTGCTGGGACAGCAGCCTATAACTGCCATGATACTTGCAGCATCAACGTTGCATGGCCACAACTCGCTAACCTTAATCTGTATGTGTTTAGGATGTGAGAGGAAACGCACAGGTCACGGGGAGAGTGACAAACTCATTACAGACACACTGGAATTGAACATGGATCGCTGGTGCTGTAGCTTGTTACACTAACTGCGAAGCTACGCGGGGTTGAAGGGGGTATCATTGGAAA
The DNA here is from genome assembly GCF_030028105.1 of Mobula birostris. Lineage (NCBI taxonomy): Eukaryota > Metazoa > Chordata > Chondrichthyes > Myliobatiformes > Myliobatidae > Mobula > Mobula birostris. The sequence continues at coordinate 79,006,349 of NC_092384.1, read as the reverse complement.
GGGAGTGGGAATTTGTCTTATTTGCCAACGCTCCCGCTAGTATTTTTTTTACAGCTACGCAGACTAACCATTGCTCTGAGCAGGAAATTTTTACATGGCCTGGAAACTGCGCGACGCTTCAAATGTTTTTGTTTGTAATATACATACTAAGAATTGGCGGTGGTGTCTGAAAAGAGGATGCTGTCTAAGTTGCATGCCATCTTGGACAATGTCTCCCATCCACTACATAATGTACTGGTTGGGCACAGGAGTACATTCAGCCAGAGACTCATTCCACCGAGATGCAACACAGAGCATCATAGGAAGTCATTCCTGCCTGTGGCCATCAAACTTTACAACTCCTCCCCTGGAGGGTCAGACACCCTGAGCCAATAGGCTGGTCCTGGACTTATCTCCTGGCATAATTTACATATTACTATTTAATTATTTATGGTTTTATTACTATTTAATTATTTATGGTGCAACTGTAACGAAAAACAATTTCCCCCGGGATCAATAAAATATGTCTATGACTATGAATTATCAGAATGAAAATTGAAAAATTGCATTCTTTTGATTTTATTAATTGAAGTGTCTGATGTACTACAGTAAAACAAAGAAAATCTTTCACGTTTCATAAAGTTTTAAACTTGGACGGCGTCAGTGTTCAAATGGCTAGCGGTTTATTAATAGTTCATTCTGTGTTTGTTGTTACAATTTGTAACAGTTGTAACTTGAAACACTGACAATATAAATATGTTGAAGCTCTAAAATATTTCAAAGTAAAGATTTGTGGTACTTTTATTATTTGGGAAGTTTATGGATTGTATTCAATAACACAATTACAGGGTATTCCACAAAATTATATTAATGTTATAAAAGAAAATTCCAATTGCGCGGCAACAAAGGCTACATGCGTGGGAGCATTTCAGTTACTTTGTGGCTGGGCACCCATACAGTTTAGAGGAAAGGTGTTCACTGCATAAGTTTCATTCACCATGCCTGTGTTCCATATATCAGGACTATCTGAGAAGACTCCATCAGCTTTATGAAGACTGGCTGGTCAAACAGACTTCATTCAAAGTCCCTGCGCCCGTGTTGGTAAGTGACCCTAAAGCAAATCTCACTGGCACTGTGTAATGACGGCACGGTGAAGCCAGCCTGTCACACCAGTTGTATGGGTGATGATGGGTGTTGGCTATAGGAGCCTGGAGCTGGGAAAATTTGAGATATTATGATGTCTTTTAACCTTTAATATCGAAAGGCCTGGATGGAGTTGATGTGGAGGATGTTTCCAAAGTTCAAAGTGTTTATTTGTCAAGACCATAAGATAAAGGAGCAGATTTAGGCCATTTGGCGCATCAAGTCTACTTCACCATTTCATCATGGCTGATCAAAACAGAAATAAATCAAAGGTAGTGTACAACAAAGATGATAGAAAGCACAGGCAGGAGACGAGGCATAATCACAGCCAGTGGGATGAGTTACAGGGCAATAGAGGTGTGGTGCAGTTAAAACAGAAAGCAACAAATACTGGACTGAAAGTGTTGTATTTGAATGCAGACAGCATAAGAAATAAAATGGACGATCTTGAAATTCAGCTACAGATGGGCAAGTATGATGTTGTGGCCATCTCTGAAACTTGGCTAAAGGGTGGATTGGGAGCTGAACGTCCAAGGATGTACGGTGTATCGGAAAGATAGGTTAGTAGGCGGAGGGGGTGATGTGGCCCTGTGTATAAGAAATAATATTCAATCATTAGAAAGGGATGACATAGGATCAGAAGGTGTAGAGTCTCTATGGGTTGAGTTAAGAAATAGCAAGGGTAAAAGGACCCTAATGGCAGTTGTATACAGGCCTCCAAACAGCAGCCAGGATGTGGATTACAAATTACAACAGGAGATAGAAAAGGCGTGTCAGAAGGGCAATGTCATGATAATCGTTGGGCATTTTAACATAAAAGTGGATTGGGAAAACCAGGCTAATACTGGACCTTGAGAGAGAATTTGTAGAATGCCTAAGGAATGACTTTTTAGAACAGCTTGTTGTTGAGCCCACCTGGGGATCAGCTGTGCTGGATTGGGTGTTGTGCAATGATCTGGAGGTGATAAGAGACCTTAAGGTTAAGGAACCCTTAGGGAACAGTGATCACAATATGATCGAATTCACTTTGAAATTTGAGAAGGAGAAACTAAATTCCAATATGTTGGTATTTCAGTGGAATAAAGGAAATTACAATGGCATGAGAGGGGAACTGGCCAAGGTTGACTGGAAAGGGACACTAGCAGGAAGGACAACAGAGCAGCAAAGGCTGGAGTTTCTGTGAAAAATGTGGGAAGTACAAGACAGATATATTCTAAATAAGAAGAAATTTTCGAATGGAAGGACAGTACTGTGGCTGATAAGTGAAGTCAGAGCCAAAGTAAAAGCAAAAGAGAGGGCATATAATGAAGCCAGAGCTAGTGGGAAGATAGAGGGTTGGGAAGCTTTTAAAATCTTGCAGAAGGAAACTGAGAAGGTCATTAGGAAGGAAAAGAAGGATTATGAAAGGAAGCTGGCAACTAATATCAAAGAAGTAACTAAAAGCTTTTTTACGTCTATAAAGGGTAAAAATGAGTTGAGGGTAGATATAGGACCAATAGAAAATGATGCTGGGGATATTATAATGAGAGATGCAGAGATGGCAGAGGAATTGAATGCACATTTTGCATCAGTTTTCACAGTGGAAGATGTCTGCAGTATACTGGACATTCAAGAGTGTCAGGGAAGTGAAGTATTTGCAGTGAAAATTATGACTGAGAAGGTGCTCAGGAAGCTTAATGGTCTGAGGGTGGATAAATCTCCTGAATCTGATGGAATGTACCTTTGGGTTCTGAAGGAAGTAACTGGAGAGATTGCAGAGGCATTGACAATGATCTTCCAAGAGTCAATAGATTCTGTCATTGCACAGGATGACTGGAAAGATGCAAATGTTTCCCTGCTATTTAAGAAGGGTGGGAGGCAGCAGAAAGGAAACTATAGACCTGTTAGCCTGACATCAGTGGTTGGGAAGTTGTTGGAATCAATAGTTAGGGATGAGATTATGGTGTACCTGGAGGCACATGACAAGATAGGCCAAAGCCAGCATGGTTTCCTGAAAGGAAAATCCTGCCTGACTAACCTACTGCAATTTTTTGAGGAAACTACAAGCAGGGTAGACAAAGGAGATGCAGTGGATGTCGTGTACTTGGATTTTCAGAAGGCCTTTGACAAGGTGCCACACATGAGGCTGCTTAGCAAGATAAGAGCCCTTGGAATTACAAGGAAGTTACTAGCATGGGTGAAGCATTGGCTGATCGGCAGAAAACAGAGAGTGGGAATAAAGGGATCCTATTCTGGCTGGCTGCCATTACCAGTGAAGTTACACAGTGGTCGGTGTTGGGACCGCTGCTTTTTACGATTATATCAATAATTTGGACTGTGGATTAATGGTTTTGTGGCTAAATTTGCCAGTGATACAAAGAAAGGCGGAGGAGCAGGTAGTGTCGAGGAAACAAAAAGCCTACAGAGAGAGTCAGATCATTTAGGGGAATGGGCAAAGAAGTAGCAAGTGAAATACAATGTTGGATAGTGTATGGTCATGCTCTTTGGTGGAAGAAATAAACAGGGAGACTATTATTTAGATGGAGAGAGAATTCAAAATGCAGAGATACAAAGGGACTTGGGAGTCCTTGTACACAACAGGAATTCTGCAGATGCTGGAAATTCAAGCAACGCACATCAAAGTTGCTGGTGAACGCAACAGGCCAGGCAGCATCTCTAGGAAGAGGTACAGTCGACGTTTCAGGCCGAGACCCTTCGTCAGGATGTCCTGACCAAGGGTCTCGGCCTGAAACATCGACTGTACTTCTTCCTAGAGATGCTGCCTGGCGTGCTGTGTTCACCAGCAACTTTGATGTGTGTTGCTGAGAGTCTTGTGCAGGATACCTTAAAGGTTAACCTCCAAGTTGACTCGGTGGTGAGGAAGGTGAATGCAATGTTGACATGCATTGCTAGAGATATAGAATATAAGAGCAGGGATGTGATGTTGAAGCTCTATAAGGTACTTGTGAGACCATACTTGAGGTATTGTGTGCAGTTTTGGGCTCCTTAATTTAGAAAGGATATACCGACATTGGAGAGGGTTCAGAGTAGATTCAGGAGAATGAGGAATGTCTGGCAGCTCTTGGGCTGTATTCCCTGGAGTTCAGGAGAATGAGGGGGGGATCTCATAGAAACATTCCAAATGTTAAAAGGCCTGAACAGATTAGATATGGCAAAGTTATTGCCCATGGCAGGGGAGCCTGGGACAAGAGGGCACGACTTCAGCATTGAAGGATGTCCATTTAGAACTGAGATGTGGAGAAATTACTTTAGTCAGAGGGTGGCAAATCTGTGGAATTTGTTGCCACGAGCAGCTGTGGAGGTCAAATCATTGGGTACATTTAATGCAGAGATAGATAGGTTCTGATTAGCCAGGGCATCAAAGGGTATGGGGTGAAGGCAGGGGAGTGGGGATGACTGGAAGAATTGGATCAGCCATGATTGGTGGAACAGACTCGATGGACTGAATGGCCCACTTCTGATCCTATATGTTATGGTCTTATGATCTATTTTCTCTTTCAGCCCCAATCTCCTGCCTCCTCCCTGTCTCCCTTCATGCCCTGACAAATCAAGAATCTATCAGCCTCTGCCTTAAGTATATCCAATGACTTGTCTTCCGCAGCCACCTGTAGCAAAGAATTCCACAGATTCACTGGTCTCTGGCTAAAGAATTTCCTCCACATCTCTATTCTAAAAGGATGCCCCCTATTCTGAGGCTGTCTTGTCTTAAACTCCCTCACCTTGGGGAACATCCTCTCCACATCCACTCTGCTGAGGCTTTTCAAAGTGTGTATGTGTCTCCATACTCTGCCTTGAGGTTCGTTTTCTTGCAGGCGTTTACAGGAAAACAAAGAAACACAATAGAATTTATGAAAAACTATAAATAACAAAGACTGAGAAACAGATATGCAAAAGAAGACAAATCCTGTCAATAATTTTTTTAAAAAGTGAATACCAGGTTGCAGAGACCCTGAAAGTGAGCCTGTAGGTTGTGGAATCAGTTCAGAGTTGAGGTGAGTGAAGTTATCCACGCTGGTTCAGGAGCCTAATGATTGTAAGGTAAACATCAGTGGGAGAGTTTAGGACCAGAGGGGACAGCTTCAGAATAAATGGACATCCCTTTAGAACAGAAGTGAGGAATTTTAGCCAGAGGATGGTGAATTTGTGGAATTCATTGTCACAGACGTTTGGGTGTATTTAAGGAAGGGATTGCTGGGTCCTGATGAAGAGTCTCGGCCTGAAACCTTAACTGTTCATTCCTCTCATAGATGCTGCCTGACCTGCTGGGTTCGCCCAGCATTTAGTATGGGTTGCTCTGGATTTGCAGAATCCCTTGTGTTTATTGCTAGCTTCTTGATGTGTAAAGAGAGTGAAGGGTTACAGGCTGAAGTCAGGACCATAGAGTTGAAAAAAAATCCAGCCACAATTGAGAAAGTGCAGGGCAGACTCGATGGGCCAGTTGGCTTAATTCTGCTAAGGGGGTTAAGGGTTATGGAGGGTGAGTGAGGTTGGGAGAAGAAAAATCAGCCCTGACCTAATGGCAGAGCAGACTCACTGGTCCCAGTTCTACATGTCTTACTGTTTTAGTACTCTGTTCTAGGTGATCCCTGCAGACCAGGACCTCGAGGAGATGCTGGAACAGTACAAGGCACACAGGGAGCAGATTCTTCATCCCAATTCCACCATCCTCCAGAAACGGAACTTAAGAAAAGAGCTGAAGCCAGCGACACAATAGTGTGCATTCTGTGATGGAAGGCAGACAGCCTGGGTGGATATTTGGATTTCAAACTGGAAAAACTGATTGCTGTCAATAACTCAGAACCGTTGGAGGTACCGCGTTGAACTTGACAGTGGATCATGCTGCGTTCTCTGATTTGTTATTGTTCATGTCAAGTGTGACCCACCCCACCCCCTTCCCCTTCTCTCATCCTGTCAGTGGGTCCTTCTTTTCAAGCTGCAATCCGCAAGTTGACAAACCACTCGGTTTTGGGAAGACAAGAGACAGCAGATGCTGGAATACACATCAGGGAAGTCTGGAGATCAGTCAACAGTTCCTCTTCCCTCTACAGACGCTGCTCGATCTGCTGAGTTCTTCCAGCAGATTGTTTGTTGCAGTCACTTTTGAAGCTTGCAATTATGGGTCGTTGTCGTTAGGTCGTATCTGGAATTTCCAGTTGGCGGACGATTTTCCTCCATGCCGCTCTGTCCCAACACGTGTCCACAACATCCCTTGTCTTGTCCAGCTTGGTCCAATCCTTGATGTCATCCAGCCACATTGTTCTTTGCCTTTCTCTTCCTTTCTTTCCCTCTACCTTTCCATATAGCAAGTCCGACAAGATGTTATCTTTCCGTGTAACGTGTCCACAATAAGCAACTTTTAACTTCATAATCTTCTCCAGCAATATCCGTGGTCTATCAACTTCGGACAAAACCCTTTCATCTGAAACTTTCTCTACCCAGCTGATCTTCAACATTTGTCAATCGCACCACATTTCAAAAGTATTAATTCGTTTCATGTCATCCTTCTTCAGGGTCTGTGTTTCTGATCCATGCCTCAGTACTGACCACACGTAACACTCGACGAAGCAGATTCTACTTTGACTGTCTACCTTCCTTTTGCCTAGTAGATCTTTTAGCTTCATGAACTGGGTCTTAGCCATACCTATTCTCCTTCTGATCTCAACTCACATCTCCCGTCATCTGTCAGACAGCCGCCAAGATACTCAAACTTTGCACCTGTTCAATGTCTTGTCCATTCACTTGTAACGATACCATCATGAATGAGTCTTTAGTGTTTGTTTTGCTTACCACCATCGATTTTGTTTTCTTCGGGTTGATTTTAAGTCCGTAGTCAAGGCTTTTCTCATTCACTTTATTCAGCATAATTTGCAGTTCGCATTGGCTGTCAGCTAACAACGCGGTGTTGTCCACACACCTGATATTATCCACCTTCCGGCCTCTGATTGGAATACCTGTCTCCTGATGGTCACATTCCCGAAAAATCCATTCTCCGTAGAGGTTGAACAAATCCGGCGATCCAGCACAGCCTTGCCTTACGCCTTGTTTAATACATGCCCAAGGTGATAGCTCATTTTCTACCCTGACTGCCGCTTTCTGTTTCCTTATTATCTGCACATTCTCCCATCCCAGATCGTACTTGTTCAACACCTCTATTACTTCCTTGTGTCTTACTTTATCAAAAGCCTTTTCATAGTCAATAAAGCATAAGTAGATGGTTTTTTGTGCCTCAATGCATCTCTCCATGATGTTTCTCATCGCAAATATTCCTTCCTCTTGTTCCTGAGCCTTTACGAAAACCAAACTGCATTTCTCCAATTTCATTGCTGATTGTACCTCTCATTCTGCCGAACACTACTTTCAACAGTAGCTTGATGAAGTGAGACATTATGCTTATCGTCCTGTGTTCGTTACATTTTATCATCCTTGGCTTTTTTGGTAAGGTGATAAATACCGATTTGAGAAAGTCCTCCGGAAGATTTCCTGTCATATAACTGTTGATAAATATCGCTAAAAGGTTCATTTTTCCCTTCGGACCAAGTGATTTAAGAATTTTGGTGGAAATCTTATCTTCACCGGCTGCCTTTCTGACTTTTTGACCCCAAATCGCAATTTCCATCTCTGACATCAATATTTTAGGTTGATTAGTCATTTGATTTAATTCTGGTAAATCCTCAATCCTGCTATCTTCAAATAATTCTGAGATGTACTCAACCCACCTGTCCATGATCCCTTCTTTTTCATGGCATGGATTACCACTACCGTCTTCGACACACACAGCTGATGGCATGGTCCTCTTTAATTTCGTCATATCCTTTACCTTTTGGTGAAGGCCCCTATAACCATAACTTCGTTCATACTGCTCAATTTCTTCGCACTGTTCATTCATCCAATTCTCTTTCGCTTCCTTACATTTTCTTTGAATCAAGCGGTGTAGGACTTTGTATTGTTCATTATCCCGCTGTTTTACCTTCTTTCTTCAGTTAACTTTCTCAACTCATCGGTGAACCAAGGGTTATGTCTTCTGCTCTTTTTCCAAAAACCCAAAGTCTTTTCCGCAACTTCTGTCGCTGTTGTTTTAAACTCTTCCCATATGCTCTCCACTGCCATGTGGCTACACTCGTCATCTAAGACTGAAAATCTATTCTCCGTTTCGACCAAATATTCCATCTTTTTTGCTTCATCCGTAATGAGTAAATCAAGAAGAAGAAAACCCTTGGGACGCTGTCATGACTGCGCTTTTTTAGCAGGCTTTCTTGTTTTTACGAGGCTGAGTTGCTAGCTCGACGCTTAACCCAGCACAGATAGAAAGTGTGCAAGGGAGTCGGCTGGATTCGAATCGGGAGCCTTCGCTCTGAAGTCCGGCGCTGATGGGACTACGCCACCAGCCGGCGAGTAAATCAAAGTCTATCTTATGTGGTGGTTTGGCCTTTCTCATCTTCTTCAAATGCACACTCATGTCCAATACCACAGGGTTGGGATCTGTATAACAGTCGGCACCAGGGTAAGTTTTCACCTGCTTCCCTCCATTCCTGAATCAATTGGGTACTAAAATATAGTCAATTTGGTTTTTTACTGACCCATCAGGACTGGTCCATGTGTACAGTCTCTGTTTTGGCCGACTGTACCAGGTGTTCGCAATCATTAGTTTGTTAGTTTTTTCAAATTCGACCAGTCTTTCTCCACAGTCATTTCTTTCCCCAAGTCCGAAGGGTCCTACAGTCAAAACTTCTCTTGTGTGGCCAACTTTGGCATTAAAATCCCCAAGAATCACAGTTACTTCATTGTTTTTAGTCTTCTTCATTAGCCTTTCAACTTCTCCGCAGACCATATCGACTTCGTCATCGTCATAGTCCGTGGTTGGCATATAGACCTGTATGACGTTAATGTCAAATGGTTTAGCTGAGATTTTAATCATCATCACTCTTTCGTTAATGGATTCACTGCCTTTGATAGTTCTTGCTGTTTCCTTGTCTACCAAAATTCCAACTCCGTGCTTACGTTCACTTCCTCCTGAATAGATCAGTTGGTATCCGTCATCCCTTTTGAGCTATCCCCCCCATCCATCTTGTTTCACATAGTCTGAGTATGTTCATCTTCAGTCTTTTCATTTCCATAACCATATTTTCTAGTTTACCTCGTATAAGAAGAGATCTAATATTCCACGTAGCTATCCTGACATGAGGTTTTCACTTGATGACGACCCTGGTAGCCTCATTCCTACTGTTGCCGGACGCGACTCCATTACTGTTATTCATGGCTCCGTTAACGTCGTTGTTTTGATCCTTTATTGAGACTGACATATTGGGAGATCATGGACTTGGCAGGTTACAGCAGGGGTTTGCCTTTACCTTCTGCTGGGTGAGTTTAACGAGATCACCACCTCTCTTCTTGGTAGATCATCTGCTTGCAAAGCAACCATTGTCTTCCAAGGTCGTAGCTCTTCTGCCGTCCTCACCAGTCTCCTGCTGGGTCCGCTGCTGGCCATCGCTCGTAACCCCGAGCAAGGGACCCTTACCAGGTGCTACCAGCTGGGTCAGCTGGATCTGGGGCGAATCGCAAGGGAAGAGTCGACCGCACCCTTAGGCCAACTTAAGGCCCTGCTACGCGGGTTTACTTGACACAAATACAAAAAATTAAAATGACATCAAATTATGACGACCAAATGAAACGTCAGGAATTTTTATAGAGGAAGCAAAAATGAATTTAGTTTCTGGTGAAACACTGTTGTGCTCTAGACCTGTGTCTCTTTCTGTTTACTACAAGGTGGTGATCTCACTACTGTTCCAGTATTGTGTCAGAGTCTGACCCAGGATAAATGAGACCAGATTTCTTATCCTAATCCCCCCTGCCTGCTCTTAATCCCTCCACCTTCATGAGCCTGCCTAAAAGCCCCTATAAACCACCATCATGTCTACTTCCACCACCGCTGCTGATCGTCTGTTCCACCGCTCTCAGAGAAAAACAAAAAATCTTCCACACTGCCTCTTTAAGCTTCACCGCTCACCCTTAAATCCAAACGGCCCAGCATTCTAACCTAAGTAAAAGACTGTAGGAACATGTATAACCTTTACTTTAACTTCTCAACCTCACTGTTGAAGTTGAGGCTACACTACCATCTCTCCCTACTCTCTCCCTTGCGACAGTCTGAGCCAAAGGATGAAGCCAATCCATTGGTCGGGGTCATTCGTGGCTGTTGTGTACTAGCTGTCTACGTGATACGCAAGCCAGAGCTGTACCATTTAGAGAGCGAGCTGTTGCCCATGTAGCCAGCTCCCCTCTCTCCACGTAGCTGATGAATCCAAAGGAACGGCAGAGACCGATACAGTTTGGCGGCAGCACTATCACAGGAGTTGCCAGCCAGCGTTGAACTCAATGTAAGACTGCCTCAGGGACTCCAGCTCCAGATTTTGTCTCAGGGGTTACTCCTAAACCTTTCCGTATGCGTGGGTGTAGCCGCAAGTCAGTGGAGGTTTAAAATGAGAGTTGTTCTCCTAGATGAGCTGCCAACCATGGCTGATAAAACCCATCTGCCCGAAACAACTGTTTTTAAGGTACCAGTAATGCACCTTGGTCCCTGCTCCAGTAGAAACGGTTCTGCCAGATTTAGTAGCTAAGCCACATGTGAAGGTCAGGAACTAGGCTTGTTTGTTAGAGACAATTTGAGACGTGCATCATTGGGAGTATTTAATGGGTAGTGGGAGTTCTCTCCACCATCTTCCCTGCTATGATGGCCGTGAAGGTTGATGGAATAGTATACTTTTAATTTATTACATTGTTGTAATTTAAGTTCCATTCCATGTGAGGAGTAATCTGTTACATTTAAAGTGGCAAAATGCTTACAGTGAGCATTCCTCACTCTCGGTTCTGACAGTCTTTTCTGTTGTTTGTCAAATTTGTCCCATTTATCTGTACTGTTGTTGATAGGCTATTTTGTAAACAAAATAGTGCTTGAAACATCAGGAATTTATAATTCTTTCTCTGTAATTTAAAATATTGGCACAATATTGAAACAGCCACTGAGCATTCCCAAAGACTTTGGGGATGAATTCAGGTGGTCTGGCGTCCTGGTGAGTGCCATAATTTTGAGGGATTGTCAAAATCTTCACAGGTCAGTGAAAGAAAGTTTGTCAACTTTACTCTGTCTCTTTTTCTTGTATTTTGTAAAAATAAATAAGCTTCATTTGTCACATCCACATCAAGACATCACAACATTGAGTGAAATGTGTTTGTGTCAATCCAAATCAGCAAAGATTGTTTTGAGCAGTGCACAAGTGTCTCCATAAGACTGTAAGACATAGGAACAGAATTAGGCCATTCAGCCCATTGAGTTTGCTCTGCCATTCTGTCATGGCTGATCCCGGATCCCACTCAACTCCACTCACCTCCCTTCTCACCACACTTTTTGATCAGGAAACGATCAACTTCCTTAAATATACCCATGGACTTGGTCTCTATCACAGTCTGCAGTAGAGTCTTCCAAGGGTTCACGACTCTGGCTAAAAATAAAGATCCACCTTACTTCTGTTCTAAAAAGGTCACCCCCCCCCCCCCCCAATTTTGAGGCTGTGCCCTCCAGTTCTGGAAACCCCCACCAGAGGAAACGTCCTCTCCACATCCACCTTATCTAATCCTTTCAGCATTTGGTAGGTTTTAATGAGATCCCCCCACGTTCTTCTGAATTCCAGTGAGTACAGGCCCAAAGCTGCCAAACTCTCCTCATATGTTAACCCCTTCATTCCTGGAATCATCCTTGTGAACCTCCTCTTTGCACTGACAACACATCCTTTCCACGTTGCTGGACCAACATAACATACCCAGTACTTACTAACCTTAATCTGTATGTCTTTGGAATGTGTGAGCACTCAGAGGAAACCCATGTGGTCGTGGGAAGAATGCAGACTCCTTGCAGACAGTGGTGGGAATTGAACCCTGCTTGGTGAGTGGGAGCACTGTAAAACGGTACACAAGCCATTGGGCTACTGTGCTACCTCTTGGCTTGTTCCATCCCCTTAAATGATAAACATTGCCAAGGATGCCAGCGGTCTTGTTGATCCTGATGATTAAACCTAAGGTTCATTCAGAAGTCAGGAAAGGGGCACAAAACTTGTTGCTTTGCAGTTGTTTGATTAAGCTTTGATTAAACAAGGAAATTGAAACAGGGAGTCAAGTCCGTGGGTATATTGCAGGGAAAGCTAAGATCAAGAAGTTAAGACTAAAATGGAGCTGGTTTGTGGTTAGCTATTTTATACCCATAGATAAGGAAAAATTCCATTCAAATTTGTAGATAAGAGTTAATCAATTAGCCATTATTCAAATAATACAGAATAAAAAGTCTTTCAGAGATTTCCAGAATTATATCAATATAATCCCTAGGGTTTTATTAAACTTTCATATACATATAATTTCCTAGTGGTGGTAATATCAGTAATTGTATAAAATACAGGTAGACAATTACTGGCGTGCCTCAGCAGCGTAGTGGTAAGTGTGACCTTTACAGCTCAGGGTGTGCCGCAGTTCAGAGTTCAATTCTGGTGCTGTTCTGTAGGGAGTCCCTGTACGTCCTCCCCTTGGAACGTGTGGGTTTTCTCTGGGTTCTCTGATTTCCTTCCATTGTAAATTGTCCCGTGATTAGGATAGGATTGAAATTGGAGTCATCGGAGATTGCTGGGCTGTGTAGCTCGAGGACGGAAGGGCCCATTCCACACTGTATCTCTCAGTAAAATAAAATATTTAGGTCGGTAAGAAGCTATCAATTAAACAGTCTAATCTAAGAATTAAACAGGCAGACAACAGTATCTACACAACCCTTTTGAGTTAGTAACAATGGCCAGCCTGGAGTGTATATCCTCGTGAAACTTCATTCCCTCACTTCAAATATATACCTTCTGGTATGCAGCATTTCTGTCCCAAGAAAAAAGCCTCTTGCTCTCTGATGATCACGTAGCCAATGGCTTACTTCCACTGGATCACATCCCAGCCAGAGGATTACTTGTGACCAGCTAATTTATTTAATTCTTGATTCATAATAAATCCAACAATAGATCTGAGCATGTTGTATAAATCCCTATTTTTAGTAAGGTACTTTACACTTTAAGGTATCCAATTTACTAGGTTAACCTGCTTATTAATGCAATTATCTAATTATCTGGCAGCAGCTCAATGTATAAAAGCATGCAGCCATGGTCAAGAGGTTCAGCTGTTGATCAGACCAAACATCAGAATGGGGAAGAAATGTGATCTAAGTGACGGAATGATTGTTGGTGCTGGATGGAGTGATTTGAGTATCTCTAAAACTGCCGATCTCCTAGGATTTTCACGCACAATGGTCTCTGGATTTTACAGAAAATGGTGTGGAAAACTAAACGAAAAAAAACCTCATGCAATGAGCAGTAATTTTGTGGGTGAAAACACTTTGTTAATGAGAGAGGTCAGAGGAGAATGGCCAGACTGGCTGACAGGAAGGTGACAGTAAATCAAATAACCACTGATTATAACAGTGATGTGCAGAAGAGCATCTCTGAATGTGAAACACATTGCACTTTGATGTAGATGGGCTAATCACCAGAAGACCACAGGAGGTATCTAATAAAAGTGACCACTGAATTAACTTAAGTGTTCAGTGAGCTTGTGTTTTCCCTCTCAATGTGCAAGGCCTTTACTTCACTGAGCAGGAGGCAGTGATTGATTCTGGGCTTGTAGTGTAAGGTGGCAGTTGTGCTGGAGAGGGGTACAGCAAAACATGGTTAGTGTCAATACTACTTGTTGGGGAGGGGAGAAGATGTCCACCCAAGAACATGGAACAGTACAGCTGCTTTGGCCTACGATGTTGTGCCAAACTTTTAACCTTCTCTAAGATCAATAACACTTTCGTCCCGCATTGCCCTCTATTTCTCTCTCTTCCATATGGATTCTTTTAACTCTCCCTAATATATCTGCCTTTATACAATCCTGGCAGTGTATTCCACACACCCAGCACTCTTTTTAAAAACTTACCTCTTTGACATCCCCTCTACTTTCCTCCAATCATCTTGAAATTGTATTAGCTATTTCCACCCTGGGAAAAAGGTTCTGGCAGTCCACTCTATCTTTGCCTCTTGTACACCTCTATCAAGTCACTTCTCACGCTCCTTCACTCCAAAGGGAAAAGTCCTAGTTTGCTCAACCTGTCCTCATTTGACAAGCTCCCTAATCCAGGCAGCATCCATCTCATCTGCCTGCTTTTTAAAGTTTCCATGTTCTTCCTATAATGAGGCACCCCAAACAGAACAGAGTATTTTAAGTGTGGTCTAACCAGAGTTTTATACAGAAGCAACATTACCTCAGCTCTTGAACTCAATCTCCCAACTAATGAAGGCCAGAACCCTGTACACTTCCTTGTGCTGCATCTTTGAGGGATCTGTGGATGTTGACCCCAAGTTCCCTTTGTTCCTCCACACTGCCAAGAATCCTGTTATTAACCCCATATTCTGCCTTCCAAAGGGAATCACTTCACATTTTCCAGATTGAGCTCCATCTGTCACTTCTGAACCCAGCTCTGCATCCTATCAAAGTGCAGTCAGATTCAATCCAGATGACAGCACCGCTTCCTGCAAACAGATTGGCCACATTCTGCAGTGCAAACTACCACTGGTAATGGAGTTAGCTGAATTTGGGAGAGCTGCCTCACTGCAGAGAAGCAAGGGATCCTGTCAGTTTCTGGGGATTCTTGTACTCTTTCCCCTCTTCCCAGTTCTGAAATTCTGGCTTCCTCCCCCTTCCTTTCCAGCCCAGTTGGAGGGTCTTAGCCTGAAACATCAACTGTTTTTTCCCCTCCATAGATGCTGACTGACTTGCAGAGTTCCTCCAGCATTTTGTATGTGTTACTCGGGATTTCCAGTGTCCCTTGTGTTTGAGTCACTGAGTTTCTCTCCTTTGGTAACATATGTACTGTCAAGGACTCCTTGACCCCAGGCTACTTCTCCAGAGGAACCTGCAGAGCTGGGAAACTCAGATTTCAGGTATTTATGAATGCTCAAGTAATAAAGTTCACCTAAATCTTGTGTTTTGTTGTTTCAAGTGTACAGGAATTTTAAACCATCCTTCAACCCTTTGCTTCTTCCACCTATCACCAGCCAGCTTCTCACGTTATTTCCAATTCCCCCTCCCAGCAACCTACCTCCCAACTGGAATCACCCATCACCCACCAGTTCATGTTCCTTCCCCTCCCTCTACCCTTTCATTTTCACTTTTCCCCTCTTCCTTTCCAGTGCTGATGAAGGGACTCTGCCTGAAATGTTGACCGTCCATTTCCTTCCATAGATGCTGACTTCCTCCAGCATTTTGTATGTGTGGATCTTTATCTAGTTCTCAACATAAATTCTGACTTGGGGAAATATTTTATACTTGTGGATTACTGTATTATTCACTCTGCATCTCGATGTCACAATATTTCATGTTGACTTAGAGTGGTGGTCAGCATAGACTCATTGGGCTGAAGGGCCTTTAACCATGTTGTGTTGCTTGATAGCTCAAGTATAATTAAGAACTTCTTAAATTTTCCAAGCTTTTCAAAAACATTATTTTACTCTTTGAAATGTTTTAAAATGTATTTAGATGTTGTATTTGTTGTTTGTGCATTCTTTTTGGTAGAGTTGTGGATGAAGATGGCGGAGGCAATGAGTAGAGAATGGGGGAAGTGGTGGTTGGGGAGATGGAGTGGCTGGAGGTGGGCTGATGGGTGAGCTCCATCATGGGCACTAGCCTTCCCACCAGCAAGGACATCTCAAAAGGAGATACTTCAAGAAAGTGGCTTCCATCATTAAGGACCCAAATCATCCAGGACATGCCCTCTCATCAAGGAGGAGGTACAGGAGCCTGAAGATACACACTCAGTGCTTGAGGAACAGCTTTTCTCCCCTCTGCCACCAGATTTCTGAACGGTCCATGGACACTGTATTATGCATATATGTGTGTATATTTCTCATTGTACCTTATGTACTGCTGTTGTAAAATGACAAACAGGGTTTGGGGGTATGGGAGTATGTGGAGTGCTGGGGAGGGGGATTGTGGAAGGGATGATGTGGAAATGGTGGTTTGGGACAGGAGCAGAATTCGGCCGTTTGGTTCATTGAGTCTGCTCTGCCATTCCACCATGACTGATTTATTATCCCTCTCAATCCCAGTTTCCTGCCTTCTCCCTGTAACCTTTGACACCCTGACTAATCAAGAACCTACCAACCTTTGCTTTAAATATACCCAATGACTTGGCCTTTCTGTGGCAATGAATTCCACCCTGTTTAGAAAATAATCTATGCCTTTATTCCTTCTACCAAAGTGCATGGCCATACAATTCCCTACACTATATTCCAGTTGCCACTTCTTTGCTTTCACCCCCAATCTGTCCAAGTACTTCTGCAGACTCCCTGCTTCGTCAACGCTACCTGCCTCTCCTTCTACCTTTGTACCGTCCATAAACGTGGCCACAAAGCCTTCAATTCAGTCATTCCATCAATCGTTGACATACAACATGAAAGGAAGTGGGCCACAATAACAGCCTTTCATTCAATATCAGCAACAGTAAGGAGTTGATTATTGACTTCAGGTGAAAGAAACCAAAGGTAGTGTCAGCATGACAAACTTTTATAGATGTGTGGTGGAGAGAGTATTGTCTGGTTTCATCACAGCCTGATATGGAAACACCAATGCCTTTGAATGGAAAGTCCTACAAAAAGTGGTGGATATGGCCCAGCCTGTCACAGGTAAATCCCTCTCTGCCATTGAGCATATCTACATGGAGCACTGTCACAGGAAAGCAGCAACCATCATCAAAGACCCCCATCATCCAGGCCATTCTCCCTTCGCCCTGCTGCCATCAGGAAGAAGACATAGCCATCTCAGGGCCCAAACCACCAGGTTCAGGAGCAGTTATTACGCCTCAATTGACAGGCTCTTGAACCAGAGGGGATAACTTAACTCGCTTCATCATTGAACTGTTCCCTGTGGACTCGCTTTCAAGGACTCTTCATCTCATGTTCTTGATATTTATCGTTTTTTAAAAATTATTTAAGAGTTTGTTGTCTTGCAGATTAGTTGTTTGTCTATCCTGTTGGGATGGTGCGAACTTTCATTGATTCTATGGTGTTTCTTGGGTTTACTGTGAATACTCATAAGAAAATGGTGATATCTATGTAATTTGATAACATTACTTTGAACTTTGGTGTGGGTTGTGGTGGGATGGGGGTGGGAATTAGGCATGACAATATGCTTTGGGGGCTGTTGTTTATATGGGAGGTCCAGTGGGTTCGGGAGGAGCGGTTTGGGCTGTTGTGTAGGATGGGATGGAGTGGGAGAAGGGAAGGATGTAGAAGGATCAGTGTGGAGGGGGTGGGAAGGTGAGGGGCAATGATATTGAGGATGTTTCCCTTCTCATTGGATCACTTCAGGTAGGCACCTGGTGCCCGTCTTGGCAGAAGTGATCCCAGTGTCCCATCAATGGAAACAGAATTTAGGAGGAGCTTCTAAACTGAGGTACAGATAATCATACCCTCTCCCCACCAACCCATTCCACCCCTCACATTCCCTCCACCAACCCATTGTCTCCAAAGCCATTGTCCCCATCATCCTATGGTTGTGATCCTCAATACCATTCCACCCCTCACCCCATCGCACTACTGACCCACCATCATCCGTCTCTCCCACAAACACAATCCAACCCTCACCCCATCACACTACTGAACTACCATTACATCCCCTCCCCACCAACACAATCCAACCTCTCACCCACCCTACCCCTCACTCCATCAACTGACCCCTTCACCCCATCACACTTCCTCCCCACCAACACAATCCACCCTTCACCCCATCACGCTACTGACCCACCATCATCCCTCTCTCCCACAAACACAATCCACCCCTCACCCCATCACACTGCTGAACCACCATCACTCCCATTCCCCACCACTCCACCCCTCACCCCATCACACCCCATCACACTACTGAACCACCATCACTCCCATTCCCCACCACTCCACCCCTCAACCCATCACACCCCATCACACTACTGATCCACCATCACTCCCATTCCCCATCACTCCACCCCTCAACCCATCACACCCCATCACACTACTGATCCACCATCACTCCCATTCCCCATCACACGCCCTCACCCCATCACACTACTGATCCACCATCATCCGTCTCTCCCACAAACACAATCCACCCCTCACCCCATCACACTACTGAACCACCATCACTCCCATTCCCCATCACACCCCCTCACCCCATCACACCCCATCACACTAATGATCCACCATCATCCCTCTCTCCCACAAACACAATCCACCCCTCACCCCATCACACTGCTGAACCACCATCACTCCCATTCCCCACCACTCCACCCCTCAACCCATCACACCCCATCACACTACTGACCCACCATCATCCCTCTCTCCCACCAACACAATCCACCCCTCACCCCATCACACTACTGATCCACCATCATCCCTCTCTCCCACAAACACAATCCACCCCTCACCCCATCACACTACTGATCCACCATCACTCCCATTCCCCACCACTCCACCCCTCAACCCATCACACCCCATCACACTACTGACCCACCATCATCCCTCTCTCCCACAAACACAATCCACCCCTCACCCCATCACACTACTGATCCACCATCATCCCTCTCTCCCACAAACACAATCCACCCCTCACCCCATCACACTACTGATCCACCATCATCCCTCTCTCCCACAAACACAATCCACCCCTCACCCCATCACACTACTGATCCACCATCACTCCCATTCCCCATCACACCCCCTCACCCCATCACACCCCATCACACTACTGATCCACCATCATCCCTCTCTCCCACAAACACAATCCACCCCTCACCCCATCACACTACTGATCCACCATCACTCCCATTCCCCACCACTCCACCCCTCAACCCATCACACTACTGATCCACCATCATCCCTCTCTCCCACCAACACAATCCACCCCTCACCCCATCACACTACTGATCCACCATCACTCCCATTCCCCACCACTCCACCTCTCAACCCATCACACCCCATCACACTACTGATCCACCATCATCCCTCTCTCCCACAAACACAATCCACCCCTCACCCCATCACACTACTGATCCACCATCACTCCCATTCCCCATCACTCCACCCCTCAACCCATCACACTACTGATCCACCATCACTCCCATTCCCCATCACACGCCCTCACCCCATCACACTACTGATCCACCATCATCCGTCTCTCCCACAAACACAATCCACCCCTCACCCCATCACACTACTGAACCACCATCACTCCCATTCCCCACCTCACCCCATCACACCCCATCACACTACTGATCCACCATCATCCCTCTCTCCCACCAACACAATCCACCCCTCACCCCATCACACTACTGATCCACCAACACTCCCATTCCCCACCACACCCCCTCACCCCATCACACCCCATCACACTACTGATCCACCATCATCCCTCTCTCCCACAAACACAATCCACCCCTCACCCCATCACACTACTGATCCACCATCATCCCTCTCTCCCACAAACACAATCCACCCCTCACCCCATCACACTACTGATCCACCATCATCCCTCTCTCCCACAAACACAATCCACCCCTCACCCCATCACACTACTGATCCACCATCACTCCCATTCCCCATCACACCCCCTCACCCCATCACACCCCATCACACTACTGATCCACCATCACTCCCATTCCCCACCACTCCACCCCTCAACCCATCACACCCCATCACACTACTGATCCACCATCATCCCTCTCTCCCACCAACACAATCCACCCCTCACCCCATCACACTACTGATCCACCATCACTCCCATTCCCCACCACTCCACCCCTCAACCCATCACACCCCATCACACTACTGATCCACCATCATCCCTCTCTCCCACAAACACAATCCACCCCTCACCCCATCACACTACTGATCCACCATCACTCCCATTCCCCACCACACCCCCTCACCCCATCACACCCCATCACACTACTGATCCACCATCATCCCTCTCTCCCACAAACACAATCCACCCCTCACCCCATCACACTACTGATCCACCATCACTCCCATTCCCCACCACACCCCCTCACCCCATCACACCCCATCACACTACTGATCCACCATCATCCCTCTCTCCCACAAACACAATCCACCCCTCACCCCATCACACTACTGATCCACCATCATCCCTCTCTCCCACAAACACAATCCACCCCTCACCCCATCACACTACTGATCCACCATCATCCCTCTCTCCCACAAACACAATCCACCCCTCACCCCATCACACTACTGATCCACCATCACTCCCATTCCCCATCACACCCCCTCACCCCATCACACCCCATCACACTACTGATCCACCATCACTCCCATTCCCCACCACTCCACCCCTCAACCCATCACACCCCATCACACTACTGATCCACCATCACTCCCATTCCCCACCACTCCACCCCTCAACCCATCACACCCCATCACACTACTGATCCACCATCATCCCTCTCTCCCACCAACACAATCCACCCCTCACCCCATCACACTACTGATCCACCATCACTCCCATTCCCCACCACTCCACCCCTCAACCCATCACACCCCATCACACTACTGATCCACCATCATCCCTCTCTCCCACAAACACAATCCACCCCTCACCCCATCACACTACTGATCCACCATCATCCCTCTCTCCCACAAACACAATCCACCCCTCACCCCATCACACTGCTGAACCACCATCACTCCCATTCCCCACCACTCCACCCCTCAACCCATCACACCCCATCACACTACTGATCCACCATCATCCCTCTCTCCCACAAACACAATCCACCCCTCACCCCATCACACTGCTGAACCACCATCACTCCCATTCCCCACCACTCCACCCCTCAACCCATCACACCCCATCACACTACTGATCCACCATCATCCCTCTCTCCCACAAACACAATCCACCCCTCACCCCATCACACTGCTGAACCACCATCACTCCCATTCCCCATCACACCCCCTCACCCCATCACACCCCATCACACTACTGACCCACCATCATCCCTCTCTCCCACCAACACAATCCACCCCTCACCCCATCACACTACTGATCCACCATCACTCCCATTCCCCATCACACGCCCTCACCCCATCACACTACTGAACCACCATTCCTCCCCACCAACACAATCCAACCTCTCAACCCATCACACTCCCTCCCCACCAACCCAATCCACCTTTCTCACTCCACCCCTCACCCCATCATACTACTGAACCACCATCACACCCATTCCCCACCATCCCAATCCAACCCTTCACCCACCCACCCTTCACTCCATCAACTAACCCCTCACCCACTCATTATCATCCAATACACCCCTCACATTCCCTCCATCATCTTCAATGCCACCATCTCGCCACCCCACCCCTCACCCCATCATCAAGTGACTTCTCACCCCATCACACCCCCTCCCCACCAACCCAATCCAGCCCCACACTCCCTCCACCACCTCACCATCATCTTCAGTGCCGACATCTCACCACCTCACCCCTCACCTGCCTTCTCATCCGCCATCTTCCTACTCGATCACCCCTCATTCTCACTGCTCCAAACCACCACTTTCCATTGCCTCTCCCTTATTAGTGCCACACCATAAGGCCATTAGTTATAGGAGCAGAATTAGGGAATTTGTCCCATCAAGTCTGCTCCAACATTCAATCATGACTGATTCTTTTCAACCCCATTCTCCCCAGAATCTGCAAACCCCTCACCCGTCAAGATCCTAATAATCTCTGATTTAAATAATCCCCAATAACTTGGCCTCCATAACCATCTGTGGCAACAAGTTCCACAAACTCACCACCCCTACCTGAAATAAATTCTTCCTCAGCTCAGTTTTGATGGGACGTTCTATTCTGAGGTTGTGCCTCCCACCACCCTGGTCCATCACCACAGCCTCTCTAAGTTCCCGGATGCCCCTTTGAGCTGCACCACCCAGCAACAACCCACCCACCTTCAATTTTGTCAGAATTGAACCCTGAACGCCTATGCCCCAAGTGTAATACACAATAAATCCATAATGAAAGACCATACCGACTTGGGCAATCAACCAGTATGCAAAAGACAACAAAGTGTGTAAATTCAAAAGGAAAAAAAAGAATCAAGAACCTGAGATGAGGAGTCCATTGGTTGTGAGAACATTTCAGTGATGGAGCAAGTGATGTTATCCTCTTTGGTTCAGGAGCCTAATAACTGTTCCTGACCCAGGTGGTGTGGGTCCATTACTTCATCTTTTTCTCCCTTCCCAATGACATTGCAATCTGCTTCCACCGAACTTTTCAGGGAGTATGGTAATTTAGTTGCTGATTTGATGTAGTGCTTAAGGCAGCGGGTCAGAAGGTCAGCATAGAATAACAGGTAGGCACTGTCCTGTATGATATGTTGCATATCAGGCAGCCTACACAATTTGAGGCTCATCCCAAGGTTCTACTGTTAAAAACACAAAAAAATCTGTAGATGCTGGAAATCCAGAGCAACACACACAAAATGCTGGAGGAACTCAGCAGGTCAGGCAGCATCTATGGAAATGAATGGACATGTGATAGTTTGGGGCAAGGCCTTTTTTCAGGACTGAGAAAGAAGGGGAATATGTCAGAATGAAAAGGTGAGGGGAGAGGAAGGAGGCTGGCTGGAAGGTGATAGGTGAAGCCAGGTGTGTGGGAAAGATAAAGGGCTGGAGAGCAAGGAATCTGATAGGAGAGGAAAGTGGAGCACAGGAGGAAGGGATCCAGGGGGAGGTGATAGGTGGTGAGAAGAGGTGAAAGGTCAGAGTGGGGAATAGAGTGGGGGGGGGAATTTTTTCACTGGAAGGAGAAATTGATATTTATGCCATCAAGCTGGAGGCTACCCAGATGGAATATAAGGTGTTGCACCTCCACGTCTGTGTCCCTGAACCATCTGGGTACAGACCATGCAACAGCATAGCCCCTTCAGCTCATGGTGTTGTGACAACCTTTTAATCCACTCCAGAATCAACCTACGCCAGCCCTCCATTTTCCAATCATCCTTGTACGTAAGAGTTTCTTAAATGGCCGGAATGTATCTGCCATCATCACCAACCCTGGCAGTATGTTCCACACACCCACTGGTCTGTGTAAAAAAAACACTTATCTCTGACATCCCCCATACTTTCCTCCAGTCACCTTAAAATTATGCCCCCTGGTTTTAGCCATTTCTGCCTTGGCGAAAAGCTGTTGGCTTTTCCACGGATGCTGCCTGGCCTGCTGAGTTCTTACAGCATTCTCTGGCTGTCTATTCCTACCATCTTATACACCTTTTATCAAGTCACCTCTCACCTCCATTTGCTCCACATGGAAAAGCCCTGGTTCTGTAAACCTATCCACATAAGAATGCTCTCTAGTCTAGACATTATCCTAAATTAATTCCTGCACCTTCCCCTGTTCACCTGGAGCAGCGCTAGTTGAGGGCTGTATGCGTACCCGTGACCTGTTCTCGCTCATTGCCCCTCGGTATGAGTGTTAGTGAAGGTTGTAGGCAGACTTATTGCAGTGTTCACCAATAAGTTCAAGTTTAATTGTCATTCAACCATGAATACAGCCAAGAGTTCCTCCGGGACCAAGGCACAAAACACAGTACCGACAGTCGCACACAGCAATGGCACATATAGAGCATAAGACAGAAATAATAATACAGTCACCCCAAGAGAAATAGCCCATGTCCCTGAGTGTCATGTCCGCAGATGGATGGTGCTTGGGATGTTGTCGGCAGGAACAAGCCTGCAGCAGTCTGATCATCACGCGCTATTGCAGCTGCTGAGGAATGTAATCCAGCTTGTCTCTCAAACACTGGAGAGCAGCACTGATGCCTGCCACGTCACATTACCTCTGGCGTCTCCTCCCCTGGGCGGCTGCAATAGGTCCTGGTCCAAGCTACAGCCAAGGCTTTGTAGCTTCCTCCGCCGTCGTTCTTGCCGATGAACCAGGCTTGCAGCACTAATGTCCAACAGGGTCTTGTTATCACAAAAAAGAACAAACACGCATTTCTATATCACTTTCACAACCTTGGTACGTCCGAAGGTGCTTTTCAGTTGATTAAACAGTTAAGAGTGGATAGTTATTATCCGATAGTCAAATTACAGTCCCCGAGTTCCCAGTGAGCAGTGTGGTAGCATCGTGCTTAGTGGAAAGATGGAGTTTCTCTGGGAAGAAAACTCAAAGTAGGTTTGGCCTGTGCTCCCAGGAGATCAGGGGTGGTCTCCCAGAGACATGGGATCTGAGAGGTCAATGCTGAGAGGCCACCAGCCCTGAAGCAGGGGTGGAGCAGTCCTGAGCTGGCCACTTAGGAAGAGTTACTTCCCTCATGCCGGCTGGTGGCGTAGTGGCATCAGCGCCGGACTTCGGAGCGAAGGCTCCCGAGTTCGAATCCAGCTGGCTCTCTTGCACGCTTTCCATCCGTGCTGGGTTGAGCGTCGAGCTAGCAACTCAGACTCGTAAAAACAGAAAAGCCTGCTTAAAAAAAAACGCTGATGGTGTCCAGATGACTCCACTCGGAGTTAAGTGCTTTAAAAAAAACTTCCCTCATGTTTGTCAAAGTGCTTGGTGAATGAGTATACAATTGGGCGGATGTATGGGGTATCCAGGGAGAGAGAGCATCTCTGGTGAAGGGGCTTATCATGTCCAGTATGGGCCAGTTCACTTTACATAGACATAGAAAAGCTACAGCACAATACGGGCCCTTCAGCCCACAATGCTGTGCTAAACATGTACTTAATTTAGAAATTACCTAGGATTACCCATAGTGCTCTATTTTTCTAAACTCCATGTACCTATACAGGAGCCTCTTAAAAAAACTTACCCGACATCTCCTCTGTACTTAGTTCCAAGCACTTCAAAACTGTGCCCTCTTGTGTTAGCTATTTCAGCCCTGGGAAAAAAGCCTCTGACTATCTACATGATCAATGCCCCTCAACATCTTATACACCTCTATCAGGTCACCTCTCATCCTCCGTCGCTCAAAGGAGAAAAGGGCCAAGTTCACTCAACCTATTCTCATAAGGCATGCTCCCCAATTCAGGCAACATCCTTGTAAATCTCCTCTGCACCCTTTCTATGGCTTCCACATCCTTCCTGTAGTGAAATGATCAGAACTGAGCACAGTACTCCAAGGGGGGGGTCTGACCAGGGTCCTATATAGGATCTTGCAACATTACCTCTCGGCTCTTGAACTCAATCCCTCAGTTGATGAAGGCCAATGCACCGTATGCCTTCTTAATCAGTTAACCTGCACAGCAGCTTTGAGCGTCCTATGGACTCGGACCCTAAAATCCCTCTGATCCTCCACACTGACAAGAGTCTTACCATTAATACTATATTCTGCCATCATATTTCACCTACCAAAATTAACCACCTCACACTTATCTGGGTTGAACTCCATCTGCCACTTCTCAGCCCAGTTTTGCAGCCTATAGATGTCCCGCTGTAACCTCTGACAGCCCTCTACAGTATCCACAACACCCCAACCCTTGGTCTTCTCCAGACACTCGTGACTCCAAATGGCTGTCTGCAGCCACACTCCTGTACACTGCTCTGACATATGGGCTAAACCAGGTGAGAGAACCCAGCAGCATTACACGCCGGTGAGACATCACCCACCACCACACAGGTCATGCCCTCTTCTTGCTGCTGCTATTGGGAGGAAGGTACAGGATCCTCAAGACTCACAACACCAGGTTCAGCAACAGTTATTACCCCATGATCATTATGCTCTTGAAACAAAGGGGATAACTTCACTTGCCTCATCATTGAAATGTTCTCACACATATGGACTCACTTTCAAGGACCCTATCTTATGTTATTGATACTTGTTGCTTATTTATTTGTTTTTTTTTAAATTTACACAGATTACTGTCTTTTGCACTGGTTGAACGCCCAAGGTGATGCAGCCTTTCAATGGTTCTATTATGGTTATTATTCTATTATAGATTTATTGAGTATGCTTGCAAGAAAATGAATCTCAGGGTTGTAAATGGTGACATATATGTACTTTGATAATAAGTTACTTTGAAGTTTGAACTTTGCCTGTCCCCGCATGCGAAATCAGCTCCAGCAGATTGGGTGGATAAGATCTACAGCGTTAGCTCTGCAGCAGTAAGTGGAGAGCGAAGGGCATGACAAGGACAAGGCATAGAAGTCATGGTCATCCACTGCAACCAGGGAAGGTCCGAGTTGTGATGACTCCTCATGCCCTTGGACCTGGACTATTGAGGTCAAGAGAGTGAAACTTCCCAGTGCAATGGCTTTCCCACTTTAACAACTTTTCCGCATAGGTTTCCTGCCATTACTGGACATGACGGACAACCACCATACACTTAGATACCTAGGGGGATTGAGGAATTTGGAGAATAGGCAAGGCTTCAAGAATAATGTATGGTTCTGGGTGACACGGTAGTGTTGCAATTGGCTTAATGCTTCATACCACGAGCTGTATGATCGGGGTTCAACTCCCATTGCTGTTTGTAAGGAGTTTGTACGTTCTCTCTGTGACCACGTAGGTTTCCTTCCACATTCCGAACATGTACAGGTGACGGTTAGTAAGTTGTGGGTATGCTATGCTGGCACCAGGAGCGTGGTGACACTTAAGCTCCAACCCCACACCCTGCCCCCCAGCACAGTGACTGACGAGACATGATGTATTTCACTGTATGTTTCAACGTACATTACTCAGCAAAAGTCTTGGGTCCATACAGCATTTATAGCTCGGGTGCCTATAGCGATTTCGACCGAGGAAGCGGAGGGCAAATTTGTAAATCTAGCAGATGCAAAGCATGTTGGGACTGATGAGGGTGTTGGACAGGTGACAGAAAAGGAGTGCCAGGAGCAGGGCATGGTGTGGGTGCAGACACACCCAGTCCTGAGACACCAGGCAAAGTCATTTGATTCCAAATTAGTTTATTGATCATTAAAATATGTCTCTCCAGTGCTTTTATTGGAAAATGTAAACACATACATTGTATTTTCTATGTATTACAGTATTTACAATATTTACTCAACAGTATTTCAGTATTCACTCAAATGCACACATTATATTTTCTATATGTACTATGTAACCACTGCTAACTGAATAGAGGGTATTCACTATGTAGCCATGACTTTTGACCTAATCACTATTAATTCATGACGAGAACTAGAATGAAACCAAGTAGGAAGATAACGGTGGCGAGTAAGGTAATGAAATATGTGGTAGTATGTCAAAACAAGACCAATTAAGAAATAACTGTGGTTAGGGATGAGGGGACACCTGGTCTAAAAAGTAAACTAGGACATAATTAAATTGGGGAGTAAAACAATAGTGGAAGGTCGAGAGCGAATATATTGATGATATGTGATCACAGGCCGTCTGGATATGATCATGTAGCTAAGATAGGAGATTGCTATAAAAAATGCTGTGTACAAGCCTCGATGGGCAGTCAGCTACTAGCTTTCTGATTGTCTCAGCTTTGATTTGCAAATTAAAGTTTAAAACGTCTTGAAGGATTTTCTGCGTCTCCTTGTTGTTTGTAAGAAACGAGAAACCACGACAAAATTGGCGTCACGAACAGGATCGGATAGAGACCCACGAGGAAGGGAACGGCAGATTGGGACGCTTCCCGGTCCCTCAGGGACCCTCACGGGGCTAACAGAATTAAAGGTGCACCCAAAGAAAAAAGTGAGCGCTTTTTGCGATAATTCGGACTAAGAATTCTGTTCGTTTTGGGGGGTCTCGGGGACTCAGAAGTGTGAAGCAACTGCCGAAAGGTCTCTCCGATCCTAAGAATCTGGCAGAATCGGGGATAAAAGGAGGCTCAGAGGATTGATCAAGAGCACGGCAGTGGGGGTAAGTACAAGTTAAGTAAGAAAATTCCACGTGGTGTTGGTAAGTCCCTGTGGATACCGCTTCGCACGAAACGAAGGTCTGAACAGGCAGGGAAGGAGAATTGAAAATCCTCGTGAATACCGCCTTAAGAAGTGTAAGGGTCTGCATAGGCGAGGTGTAAAAGGTTCTGTGGATACCGCCCTAAGTAGGGGTCTGCAAGGGCAGAACATAGTAAGAGACAAAGATAGTTTGATAGAGAATTCAGACGCTGGTGAGATAAACCATAAGGCTAGGCATAGAAATAGAGTTAGAAAAATAGTGCTATTAAACAGGCAAGTAGTGAGATTCTAAAAATACCATAATAGAAAAAGGAAAAAGAGAGCAACATGAACAGCAGTAGAAATATTGAGCAGAAAATTCCCGGTGTGTCAAGGTAAGATAGTGGAAATTTCAGAAAAATGGGAAAAAAGAACTAAAGAACTGGTCACGAAATGGCCAAGAGAAGGAACATTTGATGTAAGCTTATGTGAGGAAATGGAAGCGCTAATTAAAAATCACAAACCCAAAGATAAATCTAAGAAAAGAGAAGGAAAAAGGGAACAAGAAATGGAAGTGTTAAAACTCTTTAGGATGGAGGGAGAAAGATCAAGTAAGACGGGAGGTATATTA
This sequence comes from Mobula birostris, assembly GCF_030028105.1. NCBI lineage: Eukaryota > Metazoa > Chordata > Chondrichthyes > Myliobatiformes > Myliobatidae > Mobula > Mobula birostris. The sequence continues at coordinate 78,977,645 of NC_092384.1, read as the reverse complement.
ATAGTAAGTAAAAAAGACACTGAGAAACGAAACGAGCAGGCTGATAAGGGAAAGGAAAAGCATAACAGGGAGTCGGCTTCGGCTCTATACCCAGACCTGAAAGACGTAGAAAAACTTCCTCTCTATTACGAGAGAAAAACCCTTAAGCAGTGTCCGATGATAACAGGAAGAGTGGATCTAAATGGAGAAATTAAAGTCTGGGATACCGAGGAGGAAAGAAAGAATCACGAAAAGGAGCAGGAGAAAAGGGAAATAGAAGAAGAGATCAAAGGGTTACAGGAATTAAAAGCGAAAAGGGATGAAGAGAAATCTTTGTTACATGGACACGGAGCTGAGCAGGCTAGAGCAGAAGGTAACTTGTCGGGTGGGCAAGAGTAAAGTAGCGAAAGAGAGGGTGCCGGAGAATGTAGGCAGAGGATAGGAGACAGGAGCCTTGAAGGGGAAAAAGAGAGAATGAAAAGGCAGATATTAGAAACAGAGGGAGAGATTAGGGAATTACAGCGGAGACTGAATTTCCAACGAGAGTTTGAGGATTTCGCATGGGCCCAAGCAAATGCTAGCTCAAGGCAGAAAGAAAGAACTCCACGAGGAGGCCAAGGGAGAAAGGAAACCCCGGAAAGAATCATGTGGCAGCCAGTGAAAACGTGCTCAGAAGCAGATGGGGGGTCAGGTGAGGAGGAGAGTCAGGAGATGTGGGAAAGGAAAGGGAGAATGATGCCGTTGTTAGTAAAAGGATTGGGACAAGTACAGTATATTCCTTGGGGATCCCAGCACCTGGAAGGGCTGAAAAACACCCTGCCCAGCCTACTTGAGGGTGCAGGGAAATGGATTAGGGCCTTTGAGGAAGAAACCACGGGACGAATGTTGGCTATGGGAGATTTGAAGGCGCTGCTGATAAGGCTGATGGGAACCTCCGGACTGCGAGAGCTGATGGAAGCGGCTGGCATACAGAATGCGGACAGCACACTGATTGACGGGGCCAGATTTGACACAGTGAGGAAGAGGGTATGGGGTGCCCCTCAGGGAGCTCTATCCACCCAAAATGGACCCCAAAGCCATGAAAAGGGATCCACTGGGAGACACTGAAAATCCAGTAGCCTACATAGAAAATCAGTTGAAAAGGTGGAGACTGGAAATTGAACAAGAGGTGGAAGGCAACCCGTTTATGACCTGGATGTTCCGAAGTGCTGTTTTGGATGCGATGCCTTCCCAAGTCTAAACTTGAGGAAGTGGCCGGACTGATGTCAATGACCCCACAGGAATTCAGGGACCACGTAGCCCATACGGTCGAAAAATATCGAAAAGACAAACGAAAGTTGACTGAGCAGCAAGAAGCAAAGAAAGCTGATATAAATGCAGCTTGAAGAACTTAAAAAGAAGGAAAAAGAAAAAGGCAAGAAGGTGCTGCCAGCAGTGACCGATTTAAGCACAGCCGTTGAAATGAATGAAATGCTATTATATGGAGGGACCGGTCGTGCCGTAAGACAGAGCCCAGAAAACCCCATGCCAATAATAAACGTCTTTGGGGGTGCTTTTCCACAAATGCCCCATCAGGGACATGATAAATTTAAACTGCAGCCCAGACAGGACTGGAAATCCCAAGGAGTGGGGCAGAGAGGTTATGGGCAGGAAGGACCAGTAAGGAAACAAGGGGGAAGAGAGATGCAGAGACGGTGCTGGGGATGTAACTAGTCAGGACACATAAGAAGGGACTGTCCACTTAGGCCATGGGCCGTCACATACCAGCGGGAATCAATGAGAGGGGAACCACAGTCTAGCCAAGGACCAGACCCCGCAGGGCCGAATGGACCCGTGAACCCCTATGCAAGACATTAGGGGTGCCCAGAGAACCCAGGTGGGAAGAGACACTACCCAATGATATCCAAGGGAGCGAAGGCGATAGCGCCGGATCAAATTGAGGCTATAACTAAAGCTCCCAAGCCCCAGACAGTGAGACAGATGATGACGTTTCTGGGACTGACAGGATATAGTTCAGATTGGATTGGGGAATATGTTGAAATTGTAACGTCACTAAGGAAAATAATGAAGGAAGCAGGACATACAAGCTTGGAGAGTAATCTACAGTGTGGAAACAGAGAGGTTTTAAAAAGAGCAATGGAGATCCCATACAGCACTGTCAGCAGATTTTAGATCTAATAAAAGCGCTGATGAAACCTAAAGCACTGGCTATAGTAAAATGCCAGGCACATAAAAAAGGAAACGATACAGTAACAAAGGGAAATCAAGCTGCAGATGAAGCAGCCAGGAAAGCGTCAGGGTGTACATCCGTTGTCAGCGCACCCCAGGTAAGTCTAGAGCCGGAACCTATGGTAGAGGACCTAATTGAAATACAGGGAAAGGCAACTTTGGCAGAACAAACACTGTGGAGACGAAGGGGGGTGGGGGGGGGAAGCAAATCCCAGAAGGCCTATGGACCACGGAAGATGGCCTACTGGTAGCTCCCACCCCTTTACTGACTATCCTGATCTCAGAAGCACATGGGATGGATCATTGTGCAAGGGGGGAAGTAATAAGAAAAATAAAAAAGGGTGGATTTTGGTCGCCTTATTTGCAGGCTTCAGTAGACCATGTATTATCACAGTGCGAGGTATGCGCACAGAATAATAATCGGAAAGGAATTACAACCCCAATAGGTCATATACCCGTACCTGAAGGGCCATTTAAACACCTAGTGGTTGACTATGTAGACATGATAAAAACAGTAAGAGGGAAAAAATACATGTTGGTGGTAATCGACAGATTCAGCAGATGGGTAGAGGCAGTACCCTCGAAAGATCAAGGGGCAGGAACAGTGGTGAAATTCCTGACAAACGAAGTGATCCTAAGGTTTGGGATACCGGCAGAAATTAGCTCAGACAATGGTTCAGCTTTCATTTAAAAAGTGGTCAAGTTAGTTCTGTGAGCACTGAGAATAAAGCAGAGATTTGGATGTGTGTATCACCCTCAGTCGCAGGGTATGGTGGAAAGAATTAAAGGGACCTTAAAAACCAAACTAAACAAAATCTGTGCAGATACTAAACTTAATTGGGTCGATGCACTACCGTTAGCATTAATGAGTTACCGCATGCAGACTAATCGGATGACGTGTCTAACACCGCATGAAATGCTAACCGGAAGGCCCATGCCAGTGCCCCAGTGGAGAGGACCATATAAAGGGCCTAGTTTAAAACAACTGGAATTGGAATTAAAACAATGCATGCGGCAATTAACTATGATGCATAAGTCTATTTATGTACAGGAAAAACAGAAAGAGCCAGAGATTGATCAAGGGGAAGGACCAATCAAGCCAGGCGATCAGGTCTACGTGCGAGCGTTTTGAAGAAAGTGGAACGAACCCAGAAGGGAAGGGCCCTTTATAGTAACCAAAGCATCACCCACCGCAGTTCAAGTGGAAGGACGCTCCACCTGGTATCATCTCAATCACTGCACTAGAGCAATCCCGCAGGTACAGTCAGGTGTGCCAACCGAGGTAAGTGGTGAAGAGAAACAAACAGTAGGGGACAGGCAAGAGCAACAAGAAGCTGACACTGAACCACAGGAACTTGACCAAGTAATAAGGGAAATTTTTGGTCCTGAGGACAGGTCCGAAGATCCTAAGGATGGGGTTATGGATGGTAGTACTCTTTCAGATAATGGGGACGACTTGGGGGGCGACCAGTCCTGCCCCCCGGGAGGATACACTCAGATACTCTTGTGCAGATTTGGAGACCATTAATTTGGCAGATGTGGCATGGGACTGTTAGGATCCCACCAAATCTGAGAGAAAGGAGTAAGAGGAGCACAATGGTTACCTCCGTACCATGGTACCAGAACATATGGTACCAATGGGCAAATTATACAGCAGGAATGATGAAGAGACAGAATTGTTATCTATGCTCAAGGGCAAGTCCAGTGCAATATGTAGTGCCCATGCCATACAACTCTTCCACCTGCGCGCAATGGCGAAAGGAGCGGAGGGGGCAGTGTGCGCAGCAGTGTCCAAGTATAGTCAAGACCTGCAGTATGGGAATTTGTAACGGGATAGATCCTTGTTATCAGAAATGTATTGATAACACACCAATGTGCCCTTATTGGTGTATGTTATACCAGGCTTCCTCGCAGTATGATCAAAACAAGCTTGCCTCTAACTGTAATTACAGCAGACCGTGGGCTATGAATAAAAGAAGCCAGACATCCACATTTGAAAAGCTCAAAGTGCAGGAGCATTTGAGTTATGAATGTTTCACACGGACGGGTGATCTCTTGGTTGGACATTTCAGTGGTAACTGTGCTGAGACTTGGGATGTAACCCCAGGCCAGAGATACAAGACAGGTACCCCTCCGCACGACGGTGCACTGGATGCCCAGACCATCCCGTTAGCAGATACCTGGTGGCTCTGTGGGAAGGAGGGAGGTCTGAGATCCACGCTCCCCCTCGGTTGGACAGGTACATGTACACGAGTTATGCTGATTCAAGAAGTTGTAGTATCCCCTGAAGTACAATTTGACGCTCTGAAGCAGCAGATACTGCGACGAAGGAAGAGAAAATATGAAGCTGATCCAACAATTCAAATCGACAGTATAGGACAGCCGAGAGGTATACCTAATGAATTTAAGACAAGAAATGAGATTGCTGCGGGCTGGGAGGCACTTACACCTATAATAGGGGTTAGTAAAAATGTTGAGTGGATAAATTATATGTATTATAATCAACAGAGATTCATTAACTACACTGATGATGCACTAGAGGCCTTGGGGCAGCAGCTAGATGCAACCAGTAGAAAGTGTGGCAGAATAGACAGGTACTAGACTGGCTATTGGCAGAGAAAGGAGGGGTTTGTGTAATGTTTGGGGAACAGTGCTGTACTTTTATACCGAATAATACTAGTCCAGGGGGATCGTTTACCAGAGCAATGAATAAACTGAAAAATTTAAGAAAGGAAGTTAAACAAAATGCAGGGTTTGGACACCAGTTCTTTGACTGGTTAAACAGTAAACTAGGAGGATGGGGAGCATGGCTGACCACGATTGCAGTAACCATTGGTATTGTATTGCTAAGCTGTGCGGTCATTCTGTGCTGTTTTCTTCCATGCCTCAAGTCGCTTGTAGTGCGTGCTGCAACGAAACGGTTTCCGATGCTCCTGGAAATTGTTGGGTCGAGCCCTATGGAGAAAGAGACACCGATGATGTATTCGTACAGTCTACAAGACATGCAAGACGAACAGGAGAGAGATGAGATATGTGGGGATTAGGCTGTGAAGGCTCCTGAGTCTTTTTTCCTGTCTCAGTTACGAAGGGATGGGTTTTTGGCTCAGCGGCCTAGGGAGTTAGGGAGAGAACACTTTGAGTCTTAAGCGCAGAAAACTATAGTTTAACCCAAATTTGGGAGTAAATGCGGGGATTTATTTGAGCTTTTGTGCATAGACTCTCAGTCCTCTCTCTCTGTATGAGACCCTGTGGGTCTCAAAGGGAAGATTATATTGGAAAATGTAAACACATACATTGTATTTTCTATGTATTACAGTATTTACAATATTTACTCAACAGTATTTCAGTATTCACTCAAATGCACACATTATATTTTCTATATGTACTATGTAACCACTGCTAGCTGAATAGAGGGTATTCACTATGTAGCCATGACTTTTGACCTAATCACTATTAATTCATGACGAGAACTAGAATGAAACCAAGTAGGAAGATAACGGTGGTGAGTAAGGTAATGAAATATGTGGCAGTATGTCAAAACAAGACCAATTAAGAAATAACTGTGGTTAGGGATGAGGGGACACCTGGTCTAAAAAGTAACTAGGACATAATTAAATTGGGGAGTAAAACAATAGTGGAAGGTCGAGAGCGAATGTATTGATGATATGTGATCACAGGCCGTCTGGATATGATCATGTAGCTAAGATAGGAGATTGCTATAAAAAATGCTGTGTACAAGCCTCGATGGGCAGTCAGCTACTAGCTTTCTGATTGTCTCAGCTTTGATTTGCAAATTAAAGTTTAAAACGTCTTGAAGGATTTTCTGCGTCTCCTTGTTGTTTGTAAGAAACGAGAAACCATGACACTTTCCACTTCATTGCCTCTCCCTTCCCCTTTTCCAACCACAATTCCCCTCTCCCTGCCCCCTTCCCACTCTGAGACCACAATAGAAACCCACGTCAGAATCAAGTTTATCATCACTCACATATGTCATGAAATTTGTTCTTTTTTTGTGGCAGTGCAATACATTAAATTACTACAGTACTGTGCAGGCTATGTATGTGCCCAAGACTTTTGTACAGTACTGCATACATGACAAATAAAGCTAATTTCTTTAATGGTATTCATTGGCCAAGAGACTAATGTTGGGTCAGCTTTGTTTTAACCTGATACAATTTCTCATATCCCTAACCAACTTACTGCCCATTAGGCTGCTGGTGTATAGGGTGACTCTGTCAGTTCTTGGCCACCTCTCTATTGTGCCCAGATGTGGCTCAGGGTCCTCATTTCGGCCTCCATTATAAGGTATCAAACTGTCTTTCATCTCCTGTGTTCCCTCCACCCTTCAGGAGTCCAGTGAAGTGCTGTCTTGATGATGGAGTTGGTCTCTCTTCTCATCATGTGCCCAACCCACCTCCAGCATTTTCTCATGCTGATTGTGGCCATGTCCTCTTGACACTGGGGGAGTTGGGCATGGTTGGAGATCTTTCTTGGCCAAAATATATGAAGGATCTTCTGGAAGCTGATGGTGTGGAATGCCAACAGCTTGGCAAGGTTGTTCTCTGTCATTCTTGTACAAGAGTGTGGCCAGAACACAGCTCTGGTACAGCTTTACCTTGGTGTCAACACTGTACTTGGTTGATCCCTATATGTTGTTCATTGACCTGAAGCTTCGCTGAGTCTAGGCGGAGTTTATATGGGAACTGTGGCCTGTTGTCTGCCAGTGTTAATGGGCTTGCCCACACACACATTTCAATCCGATGCAGTTTAACAGTTTTACTTTGCTTTTGAAATACAATTGAGAAATCGGAGAGAGCCCAGTTGAGGACATTACAAAACTGACAAGTTGTTCCAGCCTGATGTGGAAACAGCAATGCCCAGGAATGGGAAATGTCTACAGAAAGTGTTGGCAACAACCCAGCCCATCACAGGCAAAGCCCTCTTTACTACTCTGCACATTTACACAGACAGCTGCCACAAGAAAGCAGCGTCCATCACGCAGGCTACTCCCAGCACATCGGCGGACTGTGTAGGTTGTTGATGCAAACAGCACATTCCAATGGACATTGAGGTAATCTCTTTCCCCATGGCAGAGGCGTATGAGGCCAGGGACTGGTTCAAGATGAAGAGTGAGAGGACCAAACAAGGTCTGAGGGGCTACTTTTTCCACCCAGAGTGTGCTCATAATCTGGAACACACTTGACTGAACTGACGGAGACAGAGACTCCCAGAATGTCTGAGAAGCGCCTGGATGAGCCTGTGGATCAAGTGCTGGTAAGCAGGTAGTAAAAACCCCTCCTACATCCCCACCCCACCACCACCCAGGCTATGCTCTCTTCTCACTACCACCAGCAGAGAGGTGGTACAGGAGTCTTAGGTCCCACACCACCAGGTTCAGGAACAGTTATTACCCTGTAACAATCAGGATCCTGAACCAGTGTGGATAACTTCACTCAGCACAACTCTGAACTGATTCCACAACCTACACACTCACTTTCAAGGACTCGACAACTCCTGGTTTCAGTACTTTTTATTTGCACAGTTTGTCTTCTTTTGAACATTGGTTGTTTGCTAGTCTTTGGATACGTTTAGTTTTTTTTTGCATTTCTTTATTTTCCTGTAAGTGGCAGCAAGATATGGTAATACACTTTGATAATAAATTTACTTTCAATTTTAATACCCAAAGGTTTCCATCTCCTTGAATGATTGGCTGATCTGGGTTAATGTGACACTCTGATGGCAGAGAGAGAGAGTTTGATCTGGATGAGAAGGTCTAATGCAGGAGAAAAATACACAGTAAATGGAAAGACCCTTAGGAGCAATGGTGTACAGGGGAATCTAGGGGTGCAAGTCCATAGCTCTCTGAAAGCAGCAAGATAAGTAGAGAAGGTTGTAAAGAAGGCCTCAGGCTGTGAGACTAATAAATACTCTGCCACCACCGCGATCCTGGCACCGGGACAGCCAGCTGTTTACCTGTACTGCACAACTGCATGCATTTTGAATTATATCTTATGAATTTATGGTAATATTTTGTTTTATATGCTGTGCTATATGTTTCATTTGGTTGTATATATGTACAATCTGACGACAATAAATGTGGACTTGTATGGCTTGCCTGTCTTCATTGGTCAGGCCATTGTCTATACAAGACATGGAGTCGGTAAGAACTGTGTAAAACTTTGTCTGCAGAACGGTGTGCAGAGGAGCTTCGTCAGGATGTCAACCTGCACTGGAATTTACCAGCTACAAGCAGAGGCTGGACAAATTTGGTTGCTTTCTCGAGAGCAGGCGTTTCCAATTTTCTTTTATGCCGTGGACCAATACCAGTACGCAAGGGGTCTGTGGAGTGCATGCTGGGAACCCGTGCTCTAGAGCACTGGAGGTTGGGGGGGAGACCTGATAGAGGCACAGATGGGAAAAGACACTGACTGTCTATTCTCAGGGTGCAAGCATCAGGTACCGGAGGTCATAGGTGTCAGGTGAGAGAAGGAAATTTAAAGGAGACATGCAGGGTCAGTATTTATTTACAGAGATGGTGGGTGCCTGTAGCAGTCTGCCAGGGGAGGTGGTGGAAAGAGGTACAATAGACGTGTTTAAGACAGACAGACACGTGAACTTAAGGCAATGGAGGGATACAGATCATGTGCAGGCAGATGGGATTAGTTTAGATTGGTATCAGGACACAGTGGATCAAAGGGCCTGTGCCGTACAATTCTATATGGTCAACTGACAGAGAAGGCACTTCAGCAGCAGACCTGTGAGGGATGGCCAACGAACACCAGACTTGCCATTGACTCCCACAACCCATGCAGATGTCCTCCCCAGCACTGAGGACATCTTCAAAAGATGATGCTTCAAAAAAGGCAGCATCCGTCATTGAGGACCCCCCATTACTCAGGACATGCCCTCTTCTCATTGCTACCATCAAGGAGGAGGGACAGGAGTCACACAGTTTTAGGAACAGCTTTCCCCCCGCCACCATCAATTTCTCAATGGACAACGAACCCATGTACACTAATTCAGATGTTTCTTTTTGTTTGCTCTCTTTTTGCACTATTATTTTAATTTTGTATTATAATCTGTACATTTAATCTGATGGTGATTCTGGGTTTGCCTTTTCCTTCACGGCTCACTGTTTCCCCAACGAGGGTGCTGCTTTCATTCAGAGAAAAGGCGAGGTGGACCAAAAAGCCCCCGGCCAAAGTGCTGGATGTCCACTCACTAATTGGTAGTCAGTGGTTTCACACTGTCGTCGGCTGTTGGTGTTGAAGATTCACGTCCTTGGTCCAGACCGAGTGATTGCTTACCCCATGCAAAACCAGGCAGCAGAAACGAAAGCCCTGGCCAGACCACTGGTCTAACACTCAGTGCAGGGAAGCTGCAGGCGTAGCAGTTAGTGTATCACTACGTCGCCAGTGAACCAGCTTCAATTCCTGCCACCGTCTCTCAGGCGTTTCCTCTCGCATTCCAAAGACATACGGTTTAGAGTGAGTAAGTTGTGAGCACGCTACGTCGGTGCCCGAAGCACGGTGACACTTGCAGGCTGCCCCCTAGCACGTTTTTGGACCGTGTTGGTCGTTGACGCAAGTGATGCCTTACGCTCTATTTTGACGTCCACGTGACAAATAAAACTAATCATCTTTACTGTTCCACCCTCATTCAGAAAAAGCTGTAGAGATAAACACAGCAACTGCAGACTGAATAGAAACCTCAGTGGTGGAACATTCTGGAAACAACGTAGTCAAAGACAATACAGCATAGATACAGGTCCTTTGGCTCAACCAGTCCACCCTAGTCCCAATGTCCTGTGTTCGGTGTCAGAAGCATGGTGACACTTACAGGCACTCACTACCCCCCCCCCCCCGTATATCCTGGGACAGTGTTGGCGTCAATGCAAAGCGATGCATTTCAATGTATGTTTCAATGTACGTGTGACAAATAAAGCTCTTCTTCGGTTCTTTTCAGACTCAGTGGCCATTCTCCCTGGGCAAAACCAGTCAGCAGAAGACCTATCTTCGCGTGCAAGCACTTTTTCGAAACAGCGTTGAGTCTGGCAGGGAGCAACCGGTGGTCAATTCACTCTTCTGAGACCGGTGCGGCAAAGCTGTAAACGAGTCAGGAATGGCCAGTGGATTTGACCCGCCTGGAGGCTCTCCAAGTCAACGTCGGAGGGAGCTGGGTCTCTAGTGGCTGTTGCCTTTCTGGCATTGGCAGCACATGTCGGACCGCCCGCACGCCACCCGGCTGACGAAGATGTAGGAGTCCGGGTCACCGCCCACTGCCACCTCCTGCAACTGGAGACACTCCTCGCGCGTTGGTTGGGCAGGGGTGAGGGCGGTGCAGCAGACCCGGCATGTGCTGGCAGTGGGGAGGGGCCGGTCCCCGGGGCTGCTGGGTGGGATGTAGTGGGACTGGGGCGGCTCGCGGACCACGCTGACCCCCTGGGCTGGGCTGTCTCGGAACTCGTGGGCATCCAGCGGATGCTGCCCGGCGGGGAACGCCGCTGGTGAACACAGGCAACACTCAGAGGTCCTCGACATGTGACACGCTGGCGGCAGTTGAGTCCGGCACTGCCCTCTGAACCCCAGTGGCTCCTGTGACTCAGACACACCAAAGTGGCCCCCCTGGTGGAACAAGGCACCCTTTGCAGTCTCCACTGTGGAGTAGGGAAGCTTATCAGAGTTCAGGTTCTTCAGCTCTATCTCCACCGTCGTGACGTGATTCTTTTTACAATTGTCCACCAACCTGTCATACTGGGGGGACTTACTCTGAGTGCTTCGGCTGGGCCTCCGGACCTCGGCACTCTCCTCTTTGGCTGCCTCTGATTTTGGTGGGGCTCTCTGGCCCAGGGCATCACCCCCCTGGTTGCTTGGGGGTTTGCCATCGAGCTGCTGGTCCATCAGAATTGAGCTGGAGTAAAGGTTCATGGAGAGGGGCCCTGTCTGCCCGGGGGACAGATTTCCAACTGATGTGATGCCGGCGTTTTTCAACAGTGACTGGTCCAAAACCAGCAGAGAATTGCACTGCTCCGTCTGCATGGGCAAGAAGTGGCTATTGTCTCTCACATCCTCATCATTGCAGTCATTATAAAGGTCAATATTATCGGGAATGGGAGGCCTCGAGGACCCCAGGGGATCTTTTGAGGCCTCAGATGCTCCTCCGAAGATTCCACCAGTGTTGTTCTCTGTCAGGGGCAAGGGGGCGTCGGAGAATTCAGACTGGGCAGGGTCTTTGCTGGAGGGCAGATCTGACCTGGGGCTCCAGTTGTTTCCCACAACAGCCCCTTCACCCAACCTTGAGCCAGCGTTCTGGGGATTCATGCAGTCAGCTTCCCTCGGAGGGGGAATGTGCCTCAGCTGGACAATATCCTCACACCTGCAATGCGTAGCTTCGTTCAGCATCTCCTGCATTAGCTCGCATTCCGCCCGGGCCAAGAAGAACTCAAATCCCAGCTGGCCAATGTCCTCCTCGCTGACCTGCTCCGATATCACGTATTCGCTGGCTCCTTGCCGAACATAGCCCAGCTTTTGCAAGATCTCCTGAAGATCACTGGGCGCAAAGACAGGTTGGATAAAGTACACAAAGGCTCCAGTGAAGGTCTGAAATGAAAGAGACTGTGTTAGAGACTTTACCAAATGACATTCACCTGTTCTTCCAAGGTTCAAGGTTCAAGATTGTTTAAAGTCATTTCTTGTATTCAAGTGTAAGGAGAACAAAGTAATTGTTATTTGGGCTGCGGTGCAGCACAAACATAAAGTCATTAAAAAAAACACAATAAATATAAATACATAAGACAGCTTATATATATTGATTGGGTGTCCATAAAGTGACACTAGGCTGCACATAAAGTGACTGACAGGAAATTATAAAGTAGTGGTGGTTGGGGGGTGTGGAGGGGTAGGCTAGTGAGTGGAGATGTTGATTAGAGTTACTGCTTGGAGAAAGTAACTGTTTTTAAGTCTGGTGGAGCTGATGCTACGTAGCCTCCTCCCTGATGGGAGAGGGACAAACAGTCCATGAGCAGGGTGGGTGGGATCCTCTCTGACATTACTGGCCCTTTTCCAGCTGCTTTCTGCATATCCTTAATGGTGAGAAGTCAGCATCTACCAGTTCAATTAAGGGTGGGGGGGGGGGAGGTGGAAGAGAAGTGGAGTGGTGGGTGAGAGGGAGGAAGGGGGGTTGACGAGGGGGTGGGAAGATGATTGAGTTCACATTGAAGTTTGAGAGGGAAATAATAAAATCCAGTGTGTTGATATTTCAGTGGGATAAAGGAAATTACAATGGCGTGAGAAGGCAACTGGCCCAGTGACTGGAAAGGGACATTTGCAGGAAGGACAGCAGAGCAGCAATGGCTGGAGTTTCTGCGAAAAATGAGGGAAGTGCAAGACAGATATATTCCAAATAAGAAGAAATTTTCAAAGGGAAGAAGGACATCACCGTGGCTGACAAGTGAAGTCAGAGCCAAAGTAAAAGCAAAAGAGAGGGCATACAAGGAAGCCAAAGCTAGTGGGAAGATAGAGGATTGGGGAGCTTTTAAAAACTTGCAGAAGGAAACTAAGAAGGTCATTTGGAAGGAAAAGATAAATTATGAGAGGAAGCTGGCAACTAATATCAAAGAAGATAATAAAAGCATTTTTAAGTATATAAAGGAGGGTAGAGTTGAGGGTAGATATAGGACCAATACAAAATGACGCTGGAGATATTGTAATGAGAGATGCAGAGTTGGCAGAGGAACTGAATGAGTATTTTACATCAGCCTTCACAGTGGAAGACGTCTGCAGTATACCAGACATTCAAGAGTGTCAGGGAAGTGAAGTTTGTGCGGTGAAAATTTCGACTGAGAAGGTGCTCAGGAAACTTAATGGTCTGAGGGTGGATAAATCTCCTGGACCTGATGGAATGCATCCTGGGGTTCTGAAGGAAGTAACTGGAGAGATTGCGGAGGCATTAACGATCATCTTTCAAGAATCGATAGATCCTGGCATTGTACCGGATGATTTGAAAATTGCAAATGTTAATCCGCTATTTAAGAAGGGTGGGAGGCAGCAGAAAGGAAACTATAGACCTGTTAGCCTGACATCAGTGGTTGGGAAGTTGTTGCAATTGATTGTTAGGGATGAGATTATGGAGTGCCTGGAGGCACATGACAAGATAGGCCAAAGCCAGCATGGTTTCCTGAAAGGAAAATCCTGCCTGACTAACCTACTGCAATTCTTTGAGGAAATTACAAACAGGGTGGACAAAGGAGATGCAGTAGACGTGGTGTACTTTGATTTTCAGAAGGCCTCTGACAAGGTGCCACACATGAGGCTGCTTAGCAAGGTAAGGGTCCATGGAATTTGGAGTTTAGAAGAATGAGGGGAGACCTCATAGAAACATTTCGAATGTTAAAAGGCATGGACAGAGTGGATGTGGCAAAGTTGTTTCCCATGATGGGGGAGTCTAGTACGAGAGGGCATGACTTCAGGATTGAAGGGCACCCTTTCAGAACAGAAATGCGAAAAAATTTTTTTAGTCAGAGGGTGGTGAATCTATGGAATTTGTTGCCACGGGCAGCAGTGGAGGCCAAGTCATTGGGTGTATTTAAGGCAGAGATTGATAGGTATCTGAGTAGCCAGGGCATCAAAGGTTATGGAGAGAAGGCGGGGCAGTGGGACTAAATAGGATAAAAGGGATCAGCTCATGATAAAATGGCGGAGCAGACTCGATGGGCCGAAATGGCCTACTTCTGCTCCTTTGTCTTATGGTCTTATGGAATTATAGGGAAGTTACCAGTGTGGGTGGAGCATTGGCCGAGAGTGGGAACAAAAAGATTCTAATCTGGCTGGCTGCCAGTTACCAGTGGAGTTCCACAGGGGTTGGTGCTGGGACCGCTGCTTTTTACAATGTATGTCAATGATTTGGACTATGTGATTAATGGATTTGTGGCTAAATTTGCTGATGATACAAAGATAAGTGGAGGAGCGGGTAGTGTTGAGGAAACAGAGAACCTGCAGAGAGACTTAGATAGTTTAGGGGAATGGACAAAGAATTGGCAAATGAAATACAATGTTGCAAAGTGTATAGTCATGCACTTTGGTGGAAGAAATAAACAGGCAGACTATTATTTAGATGCAGAGAGAATTCAAAATGTAGAGATGCAAAGGGACTCGGGAGTCCTTGTGCAAGATACCCTAAAGGTTAACCTCCAGGTTGAGTTGGTTGTGAAGAAGGCGAGTGCAAAGTTGGCATTCATTTCTAGAGGTATAGAATAGAAGAGCAGGGATATGATGTTGAGGCTCTATAAGGCACTCGTGAGACTATACTTGGAGTATTGTGTGCAGTTTTGGGCTCCTTATTTTAGAAAGGATATTCTGACACTGGAGAGGGCTCAGAGAAGATTCACGAGAATGATTCCAGGAATGAAAGGGTTATCATATGAGGGATGTCTGGCAGCTCTTGGGCTGTATTCCCTGGAGTTCAGGAGAATGAGTGGGGGCGGATCTCATAGAAACATTCTGAATGTTAAAAGGCCTGAACAGATTAGATATGGCAAAGTTATTTCCCATGGTAGGCGATTCTAGGACAAGGAGGCACGACCTCAGGTTTGAAAGACGTCATTTTAGAACAGAGATGCAGAGAAATTACTTTAGTCAGAGGGTGGTAAATTTGTGGAATTTGTTGCCACAAGTGGCTGTGGAGGCCAAGTCATTGGATGTATTTAAGGCAGAGATAGATAGGTTTTTGTTTAGCCAGGCATCAAAGGGTATGGGGTGAAGGCAGGGGAGTGGGGATGACTGGAAGAATTGGATCAGCCTATGAGTGAATGGTGGAGCAGATTCAATGGGCCGAATATCTTTTGTTCTTTTCTTATGAGGAGGGATGATGATGAAGGGGGGTGATGAAGGGAGGGGGAGGAAGTGAGGGGAGGGGGAGGGGCGTGCTGCGCAAAGACTGGGGGGGCAGGAGTGGTTTGCAGAAGAGCGGGGTGCTGGCAGAAGAATGGGGTGGTGTAGGGGTGGGGGTTAGGTGGGAGATGGTGGGTGATGGGTATGGAGGAAAGTGAGGGGATGTGAGGGGGGATGGGGAGGGGGGATGGGGAGGGAGGAGGGGGAGCAGGTCGACATCGACGCTTGACTACAGAAGCCTCTGAGTGCCGCACCCTCTATCTCGATGTTATGACATCCTGCAACTCTTCAGTTGGTGACACCGGTGAGGGGTTGAGGTGTCCTCAGGGTTGCATCCCGAAGGAACTAGATCTTCTCTTTGTAATTTTATTTGTCATGCCTGTCGACTCTCACCATTTTTTAATTACACAGATGTAAAACAGCTTGTTGTAGCAACTGCTCGGCAGGATACTGCAGTAAACTGTGGACACAGTCAGCACATCACGGAAACTAGCCTCCCGTCCATCGACTCAGTCTACACTCCCCTCTGCATCAGTAAAGCTCCCAACAATATCAAAGATCCCACCCATAAACACAGATTCAGAATTAAGCTATTCTTTACTTCTTGAATGTAGCTACACAGTTTGATAGGGAGGTCAAGAAGATATATGCCGTGCTTGTCTTTATTAGTTGAAGCATTGAATTCAAAAGTCAGGAAGTTGTGTTGCAGCTTTATGAAACTCGAGTTAGGCCACATCTGGAGTACTGCATACAGTTCTGGTCACCCCACTTGAGGAAGGAATTTGTGGCTTTGGAGAGGGTGCAGAAGGGGTTTACCAGGATGCTGCCTGGTTTAGAGGGCATGTGTTATCAAGGAGGCTAGAAAAACTTGGGATGTTTTCTCTGGAGCGCCGGAGGCCGAGAGGAGATCTGATAGAGATTTATAAGATTATGAGAGGCACAGATAGAGTGGACACACAGTACCTTTTTCCCTAAAGTTGAAATGTCTAATACCAGAAGACATATATTTAAGGTGAGAGCGAGTAATTTCAAAGGAGATGGGAGGGGCATTCTTTTTTAAATACACAGAGAGTGGTGGGTGCCTGGAATTGCTACCGTCAGGGATGAGGTACAGGAGCTGGATAGACACACACTCCCCTCCACCATCAGATTTCTGAATGGACATCAGCACTACCTCACCATTTTTCTTACCTTTTTGCTCACTTATTTAATTATATATGTACTTTTTATTGCAATTTAGTTTTTAATTATGTATTTTCATTCCTATGTATTGCACTGTGCTGCTGCCACAAAATGACACATTTCACCACATATGCCAGTGACATTCAACTCGATTCTGATTTTGAACGTGCTGCCTGGTGGTGTTGGAGGAGGCAGATACTTTAGACGTTGAGAGATGTTTAGATGGGCACGTGAATGTCAGGAAAATAGAAAGATATGGACACTGTGTAGGCAGAAGAGATTTGTTTAGATGGCTATTTGATTACTAATTTAATTGGTTAGGCACAATATTGTGGGCCGAAGGGCCTGTTTCTGTGCTGTATTGTTCTATGTTCTCCCATGGTAGATCCTCCGACTGACTCTCTTTTCCTGTCCAATCCCCCTTTCAACTCAAATGTTCAACAAATAATCTCAAGTTGACTCAGTGACTGATAACCCACAAGCTCCCGGTGCAGAAATTTCAAAGAAAACCTCCTTTCAAAGTAAGAAAAAAGGCAGATACTGAAAATCTAAAATAAGGGCAGAGCACATCGACACAGAGCGCTGTCGCAGGAAAACAGCATCGGGGGCCCCTACCACCCAGGTCATGCTCTCTTCTCACTGCTGCCATCAAAAAGGAGGTACAGGAGCCTCAGGTCCCACACCACCAGGTTCAGGAACCGTCATCGCCCCTCAACCATCAGAATCTTGAACCAGAGAGGAGAGGGTACAGGAGCCTCAGGAATACCACCACCAGGTTTGGGAATAGTTATTACCCCTCAATCATCAGGATCTTGGACTAGAGGTGATAACTTCACTTGCCCCATCACTGAGCTCACGTATGGGTTGCCCACAACCCATGAACTCACTTTCAATGATTCTTCGCCTCATATTCTCGATATTTATTATTCTTTTGTTTTTATTTGTATTTGAAAAGTTTGTTCACCTTGCTCAGTAAAGTCTTCTCATTGATTCCATTGTGTATCTTTGTATTCACTGTGAATGCAGGCCCTCAAAGGTAGTAATCTCAGGATTACTGCCTGTGCCACGTGACAGTGAGTATAGGAATAGAATGAGATGGAGGATGAATGCGTGGCTGAGGGATTGGAGCAAGGGGCAGGGATTCAGATTTCTGGATCATTGGGACCTCTTTTGGGGCAGGTGTGACCTGTACAAAAAGGACAGGTTGCACTTGAATCTGAGGGCAACCAATATCCTGGCGGGGAAGTTTGCAAAGGTTATTGGGGAGAGTTTAAACCAGAATTGCTGGGGGTGGGAACCGAACTGAAGAGACAGAGGAAGAGGCAGTTGGCTCAGAAACAGAGAAAGCTTGGAGACAGTGAGAAAGGGAGGACAGGCAGGTGATAGAGAAGGGACGCACTCAGACCGATGGTTTGAGATGTGTCTATTTTAATGCAAGGAGTATCATGAATAAAACGGATGAGCTTACAGTGTGGATCAGCACTTGGAGCTATGATGTTGTGGCCATTACAGAGACTTGGATGGTGCAGGGGCAGGAATGGTTACTTCAGGTGCCAGGCTACAGATGTTTCAGAAAGGACAGGGAAGGAGGCAAAAGAGGTGGGGGAATGGCACTGTTGATCAGAGATAGTGTCATGGCTGCAGAAAAGGGGAACTCATGAAGGGGTTGTCTATGGCATCTCTGTGGTTGGAAGTTAGGAATAAGAAGGGGTCAATAACTCTACTGGGTGTTTCTTATAGACCACCCAATAGTAACAGGGACATTGAGGAGCAGATAGAGAGACAGATTCTGGAAAGGAGTAATGATAACAGGGTTGTTGGGGTGGGAGATCTTAATTTCCTAAAAATTGATTGGCATCTCCCTAGAGTGAGGGGTTTAGATGGGGTGGAGTTTGTTAAGTGTGTTCAGGAATATGTAGATAAGCCTACAAGAGGAGAGGCTGTACTTGATCTGGTATTGGGAAATGAACCTGGTCAGGTGTCAGGTCTCTCAGTGGGAGAGCATTTTGGAGATAGTGATCACAACTCTGTCTCCTTTACCATAGCATCGGAGAGGGATAGGAACAGACAAGTTAGGGAAACCTTTAATTGGAGTAAGGGCAAATATGAGGCTAAAAGGCAGGAACTTGGAAGCATAAGCTGGAAACAGATGTTCTTAGGGAAACGTATGGAAGAAATGTGGCAAATGTTCAGGGGATATTTGTGGGGTTCTGCGTAGATATGGTCCAGTGAGACAGAGCAAGGATGGTAGGGTACAGGAACCGTGGTGTACAAAGGTCGTTGTAAATCTAGTCAAGAAGAAAAGAAGAGCTTATGAAAGGCTCAAAAAAACTAGGAAATGATAGAGGTCTAGAAGATTATACAGTTAGCAGGGAAGAGTTTAAGAATGAAATTAGGAGAGCCAGATGGGGCCATGAGAAGGCCTTGGCGGGCAGTATTAAGGAAAACCCCAAGGCATTCTACAAGTATGTGAAGAGCAAGAGGATAAGATGTGAGAGAATAGGACCAGTCAAGCGTGACAGTGGAAAAGTGTGTTTGGAACCAGAGGAGATAGCAGAGGTACTTAATGAATACTTTGCTTCAGTATCCACTACGGAAAAGGATCTTGGCGATTGTAGAGATGACTTGCAGCAGATTTAAAAGCTTGAGCATGTAGATATTAAGAAAGAGGATGTGCTGGAGTTTTTGGAAAGCATCAGGTTGGATAAGTCACTGGGTCCGGACGGGATGTACCCCAGGCTACTGTGGGAAGCGAGGGAGGAGATTGCTGAGCCTCATTGATGATGCAAAGATCATCGCTAGAGGATGGGAGAGGTTCCGGAGGATTGGAGGGTTGCAGATGTTGTTCCCTCATTCAAGAAAGGGAGTAGAGAATAGCCCAGGAAATTATAGGCCAGTGAGTCTTACTTCAGTGGTTGGTAAGTTGATGGAGAAGATCCTGAGAGGCAGGATTTATGAACATTTGGAGGAGGCCTTTGACAAGGTTCTACACAGAAGGTTAGTTAGGAAGGTTCAATCATTAGGCATTAATATCAAAGTAGTAAAATGGATTCAGCAGTGGCTGGATGGGAGATGTCAGTGAGTAGTGGTGGATAACTGTGTGTCAGATTGGAGGACGGTGTCTAGTGGTGTGCCTCAGGGATCTGTACTGGGTCCAATGTTGTTTGTCATATATATTAATGATCTGGATGATGGGGTGGTAAATTGGATTAGTAAGTATGCAGATGATACTAAAATAGGTGGAGTTGTGGATAATGAAGTAGGTTTTCAAAGCTTGCAGAGAGATTTAGACCACTTAGAAGAGTGGGCTGAAAGATGGCAGATGGAGTTTAATGCTGATAAATGTGAGGTGCTACATTTTGGTAGGAGTAATTAAAATAGGACATACATGGTAAATGGTAGGGGATTGAAGAATGCAGTAGAACAGAGGGATCTAGGAATAATGGTGCACAGTTCCCTGAAGGTGGAATCTCATGTGGATAGGGTGGTGAAGAAAGGTTTTGGTATGCTGGCCTTTATAAATCAGAGCATTGATATAGGAGTTGGGATATAATGTTGAAATTGTATAAGGCATTGATGAGGCCAAATTTGGAGTATTGCATATGGTTCTGGTCACCGAATCATAGGAAAGACGTCAATAAAATTGAGAGAGTACAGAGGAGATTTACTAAAATGTTGCCTGAGTTTCATCTCCTAAGTTACAGAGAAAGGTTGAACAAGTTAGGTCTTCATTCTTTGGAGCATAGAAGGTTGAGGGGGGACTTGATAGAGGTATTTAAAATTATGAGGGGGATAGATAGAGTTGATATGGATAGGCTTTTTCCATTGAGAGTGGGGGAGATTCAAACAAGAGGACATGAGTTGAGAGTTAAAGGGAAAAAGTTTAGGGGTAACATGAGGGGGAACTTCTTTACTCAGAGAGTGGTAGCTGCGTGGAACGAGCTTCCAGCAGAAGTGGTTGAGGCAGCTTTGATGTTGTCATTGGATAGATATATGGACAGGAAAGGAATGGAGGGTTATGGGCTGAGTGAGGTCGGTGGGACTAGGTGAGAGTAAGAGTTCGGCACGGACTAGAAGGGCCGAGATGGCCTGTTTCCGTGCTGTAATTGTTATATGGTTATAAGTATAATATGATTAGGAATAGTCAGCATGGCTTTGTCAAGGGCAGGTCGTGCCTTACGAGCCTGATTGAATTTTTTGAGGATGTGACTAAGCACATTGATGAAGGAAGAGCTGTAGATGTAGTGTATATGGATTTCAGTAAGCATTTGATAAGGTACCCCATGCAAGGCTTATTGAGAAAGTAAGGAGGCATAGGATCCAAGGGGACATTGCTTTGTGGATCCAGAACTGGCTTGCCCACAGAAGGCAAAGAATGGTTGTAGACAGGTCATATTCTGCATGGAGGTCGGTGACCAGTGGTGTGCCTCAGGGATCTGTTCTGGGACCCCTACTCTTCATGATTTTTATAAATGACCTGGGTGAGGAAGTGGAGGGATGGGTTCGTAAATTTGTTGATGATGCAAAGGTTGGGGGTGTTGTAGGTAGTGTGGATGGTGTGGAGGGCTGTCAGAGGTTACAGCGGGACATTGATAGGATGCAAAACTGGGCTGAGAAGTGGCAGATGGAGTTCAAACCAGATGAGTGTGAGGTGGTTCATTTTCGTAGGTCAAATATGACGGCAGAATGTAGCATTAATGGCAAGACTCTTGGCAATGTGGAGGATCAGAGGGATCTTGGGGTCCGAGTCCATTGGACACTCAAAGCTGCTATGCAAGTTGACTCTGTGGTTAAGAAGGCGTATGGTGCATTGGCCTTCATCAATCGTGGGATTGAGTTTAAGAGCTGAGAGGTAATGTTTCAGCTCTATAGGACCCTGGTCAGACCGCACTTGGAGTACTGTGCTCAGTTCTGGTAGACTCACTACAGGAAGGACGTGGAAACCATAGAAAGGGTGAAGAGGAGATTTACAAGGTTTCCTGGATTGGGGAGTATGCCTTATGAGAATAGGTTGAGTGAACTCGGCCTTTTCTCCTTGGAGCGACGGAGGATGAGAGGTGACCTGATAGAGATATACAAAATAATGAGAGGCATTGATCGTGTGGATAGTCAGAGGCTTTTTCCCAGGGCTAAAATGGCTAGCATGAGAGGGCATAGTTTTAAGGTGGTTGGAAGTAGATACAGAGGAGATGTCGGGTAGGTTTTTTTACGCAGAGAGTGGTGAGTGCGTGGAATGGGCTGCCGGTGGCGGCAGTGGAGGTGGAAACTAGACACTAGAATACTACAGCACAGTACAGGCCCTTCGGCTCTCGATGTTGTGCCAAACCATATATTCCTTAAAAAAAAGTACTAAACCCACCCTACCCTGTAACCCTCTATTTTTCTTTCATCCAAGAGGCTCTTAAATACCCCTAATGTTTTAGCCTCCACCACCATCTCTGGCAAGTCATTCCAGGCACCCACAACCCTCTGTGTAAAAAAACTTACCCCGATGCCTCCCCTAAATTTCCCTCTCTTAATTTGTACATATGCCCTCTGGTGTTTGCTATTTGTGCCCTGGGAAACAGGTACTGGCTATCCACTCTATCTAAGCCTCTCATAATCTTGTAGACTTCTATCAAGTCCCCTCTCATCCTTCTACGCTCCAAAGAGAAAAGTCCCAGCTCTGCTAACCTTGCCTCATAAGACTTGTTTTCAAATCCAGGCAACATCCTGGTAAATCTCCTCTGCACCCTCTCCATAGCTTCCACATCCTTCCTATAATGAGGTGACCAGAACTGAACACAATACCCTAAGTGTGGTCTCACCAGAGATTTGTCGAGTTGCAACATGACCTCTCTACTCTTGAACTCAATCTCCCTATTAATGAAGCCTAGCATCCCATAGGCCTTCTTAACTATCCTAGCAACCTGTGCAATGACCTTGAGGGATGTATGGATTTGAACCCCGAGGTCCCTCTGTTCATCCACTCTCTCAAGTAACCATTAACCCTGTACTCAGCCTTCTGGTTTGTCCTTCCAAAATGCAGCACCTCACATTTATCCAGATTGAACTCCATAGGGTCTTTTAAGAGACTCCTGGATGGCCTCATGGAGCTAATTAAAATAGAGGGCTATGGGTAAGCTTAGGTAGTTCTAAGGTAAAGACATGTTCAGCACAGCTCTGTGGGCCGAAGGGCCTGTATTGTGCTGTAGGTTTTCTATGTTTCCCTGTTTCAATGCCTGCAAAAAAATGAATAGTAAGGTTGTATCTGGTGTGATGAGGTCCTGAATGACCCCTATGAACTGTACTTTTGGAGAGAGCGAGAGCGAGATGCCCAACACAGATACCTTGTTAAAAAGAGAGAGAAAGAAAGAGAGAGGCGAAGACTGCTCATGTTTACACTTTCTACAAGGACACTAGCCATTTCCAAGTTCCTACAGAGAGAGAAGGGAGGAGCTGTTTGATTGACAGCTAGTATTCAGCATGGTGAGATAAATAGAAGGTCAGATGATAGACCCTGAGACACATGGTTTTGGACACTGAATGAGCTTTGTTGTGCCCACAGAAAAAGTGGGTTTTGGAGGATCAATCACGAGGATTGATCAGCGGCTCTCACAGTGTGAAAAGGGAGTGACTGGTGGGGAGTTATTTGTGTGTCCAATCCTCGCCTGGGTTGATAATTCCACCACAGAAGAACAGTCCCCTTTGTTGTGGTCACAATCGGTGACTTCTAAAGGATTTTGGAGGACGACGGGAAGATCAACGGTGTCAGCTCACCTGAAGACTCAAATCTCTCCCTCTCTCTTTCCATCACTACTCAACTCAATACCACGAACTGAACTGAACTTTACTTATCATCATAAGACTATCTATTTACCCCTAGACTTGAAGCTTGGTTTTCATATATTTCCACACTTACTTACATATAATCATTGCTAACCTGTTTGATTTATCTGCATTTATATTACTGTATTGCGTAATTACTAATAAATACCATTAGTTAATAGCAATACTGGACTCCATTTCTGCTGGATCTTTAACCCGTCACGGGGTACATGACACACGTGACAGATGTGTACTTTGATAATAAAGTTACTTTGAACTATGGAATGTTCAATGAGTCAGGCAGCATCTGTGGAGAAATGGAGTTAATGTGTCCAACTGATCATTCCCCTGGCCTGAGACATTAACACAGGCTCTCTTTCCCCACAGATGCTGACTGATCTGCTGAGTGATTCCCCCCACCTTCTTACTCTGACTTCTCATCTTTTTTCTCCAGTCCTGATGAAGGGTCTCAGCCCAAAATGTCGGCTGTACTCTTTTGCCTGGCCTGCTGACTTCCTCCAGCATTTTGTGTGTGTTGCTTAGATTTCCAGCATCTGCAGGTTTTCTCTTGTTTCTGTTTCCAGAACTTTCTAGTTTTACTAGCTGTGGACACAGCCCTGTACATCACGGAAACCAGCCTCCCCTCTAAGGACTCCGTCTGCACTTCCGGCTGCCTTGGGAAAGCAGTCAGCATAATCAAAAACCTTGTTTTCTCACCCGTCCCATGGGCAGAAGATACACGTACCACCAGGCACAAGGACAGCTTCTACCCCAGTGTCATCAGAGTCTTGCACAAACCTTTTATAACCTTTGCAAACCTTTTTGCACAAGCTTTTATCTGCCTCCTCCTGACCGTTGCAATATACTTGTCCATTGGCACTACACTTTCTCCATAACTGTAGCACTATGTTCTACAATCTGCTTTCCTTTTGATCTACAGTACTGTGCAAAAGTCTTGGGCAGACGTAAAAAAATTTTGTAAAGCAAAGATGCTTTCAAAAATAATGAAATGAAGAGTTTCTAAATATCAAAAAGTTACTATAATGAGCAGTGAACAGCAAAAAACAAAATCAAATCAAAGTTCAAAAGTGCAACATAAAATTTATTATCAGAGTACATATATGTCACCGCATACAACCCTGAGATTATTTTTTCCAGCGGGCACACTCATCAAATCTATAGAATGGTAACGGTAAACAGGTTCAAATGGAAGAGGAAAAGCGTAGAAGATATCAATCTGTTGAAATGCAACTATAAATAGATAGCAATAAATAACCAGAGCACAAAATAACAAGACAAGGAGTCCTTAAAGTGAAATCATTGGTTGTGGAAACTTCTCAATAGATGAGTGATTAGATATAGGAGCAGAATTAGCCCATTTGGCCAATCAAGTCTGCTCCGCTATTCAATCATGACTGATCTTTTTTCCCCTCCTTAGCCCAGTGAGCCTGATGGTGGAGGGTATTAACTATTCTTGAACCTGGTGGTGTGAGTCTTGAGGCTCCTGTACTTTCTACCTGATGACAGCAGCGAGAAAAGAGCCTGGCCTGGGTGGTGCTTTCCTACAACAGGGTTTCATGTAGATGTACTCAATGGTTGAGAGGGCTGTACCCATAATGCATTGGGCCGAATCCACTACCTTTTGCAGGATTTCCGCTCAGTATCAAATCAATAGTTGGTGTGACTACCCTTTGCCTTTAAAAATGCATTAGTTTTCTTAGTACACTGTCATGCAGTTTTATAAGAAAATCGGCTGGTAGGTTGTTCCAAGCACCTTGGAGAACTTGCCACAGTTCTTCTGCAGACTTTGGCTGTCTCGCTTGCTTCTGTCTCTCCAGGTAATCCCAGATTGTCTCGATGATGTTGAGATCAGGGCTCTGTGAAGGCCATTCCATCTAAAACCATGTAAAAAAAACCTCGGGTGGCATAGGCTTTTGCAAAGCACTGTACCGTATGCATGGAATTAATTTGTCTAGATGGCAAGTAAACAAAAGATAGTCACTGTATCTCAGCATGGAAAATAGAAAACCAAGTACAATACCCTCTCGTACCACCATGCGACATATGTCTGTGGAAACAGTGGATGTTTCCTGTCGTGGGGGAGTCTAGGGTCAGCGGGCACAGCCTCAGAATAGAGGGCTGCCCCTTTAGAACAGCGATGAATTGGAATTTATTTATCCAGAGGGTGGTGAATCTGTGAAATTCACTGCGACAGACGACTGTAGAGGCCAAGCCATTATTTAAAGCAGAGGTTGACAGGTTTATGATTAGTCAGGGGATCAAAGGTTACAAGGAGAAGGCAGTAGGATGGGGTTGAGAGGGTTAATAAATCAGCCATGTTGGAATGGCGGAGAAGACTTGACGGGCTGAATGGCCTAATTCTGCTCTTATGTCTTATACTAAGCTTGATTCTGATTCAAGTACTAATAGCAATACCCTACACCACCTCAGCTCCAAGGGTCTGACCCCTTTCTGGTTCTGACCCCATGTAAGAGCAACACCAGGATGCTGCCTGGTCCATACAGCATATCAGGCTGAGCAAGCTGGTGCTTTTCTCTTTGGAGTGAAGGAGGATGCCAGGTGATTTGAACATTCAAAGTAAATTATGAAAGTATTGTATACAATCTGTGTCCACTTTATTAGTTACACCTGTACACCCCAATAATACAAATATCTAATCAACCAATCATGTGGCAGCATCTCAATGCATTAAAGCATGCAGACATGGTTAAGAAGTTCAATTGTTGTTCAGACCAAACTTCAGAATTGGGAAGAAATATGACTGATTGACTTTGACCATGGAACGATTGTTGGTGCCAGGTGGGGTGGTTTGAGTATCTCAGAAACTGCTGATCTCCTGGGATTCTCATGCACAACAGTCTCTAGAGTTTACAGAGAATGGTGTGAAGAACAAACAACATCCAATGAGAGGCAGTTCTGTGGGTGAAAACGCCTTGTTAATGAGAGAGGTCGGAGGAGAATGGCCAGACTGGTTCAAGCTGACAGGAAAGCGACAGTAACTCAAATAACCATGTGTTACAACAGTAGAGTGCACAAGGCATTTCTGAATGCACAACATGTCGAATCTTGAAGTGGGTTGGCTGCAGCAGAAGACCAGGTTCCATTCCTGAGTGTATCTCACTCTTTACTACCCTGAGATTCATTTTCTTGTAGGCATTCATAATAGAACAAGGAAATACAAAAGAATCAATGAAAAGCTGCACACAAAGGCTGATAGAGCTGTATAAAATGATAAGAGGCAGAGATCGAGTGGACAGCCAGAGATTTTTTCTCAGGGTGGAAATCGATAATACCAGGGGGCATAATCCTAAGGCGTTTGTTGGAAAATATAGGGAGGAATGTCATTTAAAGTTAAATTGGATAGATATATGTATAGGAAAGGAATGGAGGGTTATGGGCTGAGTGCAGGTCGGTGGGACTAGGTGAGAGTAAGAGTTCGGCACGGACTAGAAGGGCCCAGATGGCCTGTTTCCGTGCTGTAATTGTTATATGGTTATATAGTTCGTTTTTGAGATATATCGAGAGAGTCGTGGGTGTGTGGAACGCCCTGCCAAGAGTGGTGGTAGAGGCAAATATATTAAAGGCATTTAAGAAACTCTTAGATAGACACGTGGATGAAAGACAGATGGTGGGCTATGAGGGAAGGCAGGGTTAGATTGATCCTAGGATTAGGCTATAAGGACGACACAGCATAGTGGGCCGAAGGGCCTGTATTTGCTATGATGTTCCATATATCTTTCTGCACCTTGACCACACTCAGCGTTCAGATCCCCAAACTCCAGATTACAGACCTCTACCACTCAGACCCTGGGGACAGCTCAAAACCGGAAAATAACACCAGCCCCAAGATTAACCCATTGCTGACTGATGGGGTTTAAGCAACTGGAAAAGTCCATTTGGCATACCATCCTTTAAACCCTGAGCGCACCAACCTTGATCGACTTGATCTCCTTCCGCCAGGGCCACAAGTACAGGTTGACGGCGAGCATCTCCAGCAGCTCGAAGGCTTTGCCTAGGCCCCGGAAGCCATCGCGTCTCAAATGCTGACCTCCCCCGGTACCAACAAAAAAATCGAGGGCGAGCCGGTAGAAATCCAGGAACTGGAATCGGTGTCCCGAGCTGGGCACGGAATTGAGGAAATGCCTGCCCAGACGCACCTGCTCTTCCCCGGTGCAGGGCGACGCGGTGCCCGCAGCGAGAGCTTCTCGGTAAAACTCCAGGAAGTTTTGGTAAACTTCTTGCTTGCTGCGACTACCCATGGTGGAGGCGGGTGGGCGTCACGGACAAAAGGCAGCTGGATACAATGTGTCAGTTTCACGTGTCAATTTCACGGTTTGTTGCAGCGGCCGCGTCGTCAACAATGTGTCACCGCCTGCCAGCGCTCCGCTCCGCTCCCCTGCCCGGGCCAAGGGCAAGTGCGGAAAAGCGAAAGTACACATGCGCTCTCAGTCCTCCGTAGATTGCTTGGTTCACCATCAATTGACGGCCGGGGGAAGTCGTGCAGGACGGCAGAAATTTAATGCTGGTTGAGACACAGACACAGACACAGACACACACACACACACACACACACACACACACACACACAAAGGTGCTGGAGGAACTCAGTCAGGGGACTGGACAGTCGACGTTCAGGGCTGTGACCTTCACCGGGACAGCGGGATCCAGTCGGACGAAGGGTCTCCCCAGAAATGGCAACTGTCCATTTCCCTCCACAGATCAGGATCAGATTTATCATTACTGATTTTTTTTTGCTAAGATGAGGCCACCCTCGGGGCGGAGGATATTATATTCCGTCTGGGTACCCTCCAACTTGGTGGGATGAATATCGATTTCTCCTTCCAGTGCACAAATTCTCCCCACACCCCACTCAATTCCCCACTCTGACCTTACATTCTTCTCTCCTGCCTATCACTTCCCCCAGAATCCCCTCCTCCTTCCCTTTACCCTATTGCCCACTCTCCTCTTCTATCAGATTCCTTCTTCTCCAGCTCTTGACCTTTCCCACCTACCTGTCTTCACCTATCACCTTTCAGCTAGCCTCTTTCCCCTCCCTCTACCTTTCTCGTCTGGCATCTAACCCCTTCCTTTTCAGTCCCGATGAAGGGTCTTGACCCTAAGTGTCACTTTTTATTCATTTCCGTAGATGCTACCTGACCTACTGAGTTCTCCAGCATTGTGTGTGTGTGTTGCTTTGGATTTCCAGCATCTGCAGAATTTCTCATGTTTGGTATTGTTGTTTTGCAGCAGCAGTACAGTGCTGTACATAAAAAAGGACTTTAATGAAAAAATACATGCAATAACAAAGGCTGACAAACAACCAAAATAAAAATAATATTGAGAGCATGGGTTGTAAAGACCTTGAAAGTGAGTCTGTGGGTTGTAGAATCATTTCAGTGTCGAGGTGAGTGAAATTGCTCACGCTGGCTCGGAAGCCTGGTGGTTGTCGGATAATAACAGTTCCTGAACATGGTGATGTGGGACCCAAGGCTTCTGTTCCTGGCTTGGGTGGTGGGGGTCTTTGATGATGGATGCCGTTTTCCTGCAACAGCGCTCCATGTAGATATGTTCAGTGGCAGGAAGGGCTTGATTGGGCCATATCCACTACTTTGTGTAGACTTTCCTGGCCATTGGTGTTTCCATACCAGTCTGTGATACAGCCAGTTAGGATACTCTCCACTGTGTATCCAGGGAAGTTCAGCAAAGTCTTTGGTGACATGATGAACCTACACAAACTTCTAAGAAAGAAGAGCCCTTCTTTGTGTTGGCATTTACGTGCTGGTCCTAGGACACATTCACTGATACGTTAACATCAAGGAATTGAAAGCCACTGACCTCCTCCATCTCGGATCCTCTAAAGAGAACTGGCTATGTACAAGTGAAAATATAAGAATGGTGAAAAAAGGTGTTCCAGCTTGGGCAGAATGAAGGTGAGATGAATTGAGATAGGGTGCTTTCTATGATGCATTGATAAACTTTGGTGAGGCTCAAAGGGGATGTGTGGAATTTCTTTAGCCTCATGAGGAAGTTCAAGTTCATTGGCGTCTGTTTGCACAAAAATACAACCAAATGAAGCAGTTTCTCCGGACCACAGTGCACCAGAAAACATTATGCACGGCACACAAAATATTACCACAAATAAATTAATAAAATACAATGCCAAGTGAAAGTAGTGCGTAGCACAGGTAAACAGTAAACAGGTCAGTCCTAGTGACGAGACCCTGGAGGTGGCAGGGTGTCCATTAGTCTCACAGCCTGAGGGAAGAAGCTGTTACCCAGTCTGACAGTCCTCGTCCTGATGTTCCTGTACCTCCTTCCTGATGGTAGTGGGTCAAAGAGGCTGTGGGATGGGTAGTGGGGATCCTCAACAATGCTTCAGACCTTTTGTATGCAATGCTCCCAGTAAATGTCTCAAATAAGGGGGGTGGGGGGGGGGAGGGAGAGACCTGGTGATCCTCCTGGCGGTTTTTACTGTCCTCTGTAGGATCTTGCAGTCTGATGTTTTCTGTACTACACAATTATGCGGCCAGTCAGGGCAGTCTCGGTGGTGCTCTTGTAGAAAGTTGGTTGCATGGGGATGGGGAGCCTGGCACATCTCAATGTCTTCAAAAAGAGTAGATGCTGCTGTACCTTCATGACTAGTGAGGTGGTGTTGTGATCATCCGTTATGTGTACAAAGAACTTTGTGCTTTTCACTCTCTCCACGGCAGAGCCTTTGATGAGTAATGGAGTGTAGTCGACCTGTGCATTCCCGAAGTCCACAAACACCTTTTCAACTTGCCCATGTTGAGACTCAGGCTGTTGTTCTCACACTATTTGACAAGCCTCTCTATCTCCTCTCTGTATGCGGACTCATCATTGTTGCTGACGAGGCCAACCACTGGTATCAGAGAACTTGATGAACTGGTTTGAGCTGGGCCTGGCAGTGTAGTCACCAGTCAGCAGCGGACTGAGCACACAACCCTGTGGGCACCAGTAATCAGCATGAGGCCCTGTGTGCAGGGCTGGGTTAAGCCAGTGCGGGGCCTGTAGCATATGTCATAAAGGGGCCCTACATTTTAAAAATGCACATAAGTATTAAAACATAAGTTATTTACTTGCATAGTAAAGTAATTCAACGGCCAGATAATACGACTAATGTCTGACACTTCAGTAATAGTATTATTTACATGTAGGTATCAACTTCAAACGTCAAAAGTAACAAAACTACAATTTAAAAGTTAGATTTTCTAGATTTAGCATGAGCAAATTTGTTGATGATACTGGAACTGTCTATTTCACGCAGGAGTTCATGTTTGATGCTCATTAGAGTGAGATTGTTCAATCTGTTTTGACCCATGGTTCTCCTTAGTTCATTTTTAATCCTTTTTAGTTTTGAAAATGAGCGTTCTCCACTGCAGTTGGTAACCATGAGTGACAAATAGATGTGTGAGGCATTTTTTACATTTGGAAAACATGACTCCAAAGAATTGTCAATTATCAAACGGTACAACTGTAACTCTACAATGTCTTGTTTGGTGCTAATATGAGAAGCAAGATCAGTTTGCAACAGTTCAGAAACTGTACAAATTCTTCATCAAGACTTTCTTCCAGATCTTCCAGACATGATTTAATAAGATTTGATGACCTCTTTACAATCTCTTCAGGTGTAAACGACTGTAACTGATGAAGGAATCCAAAAACACCATTCACCTTTAGATAAACTTTCTGCCTTTTTGACAGGGCAGAAAGCAAACTGTCAATAACGGCAAGAAATGTTCGGCTTTTAAACCTCTGAGAAGGCATTTGAGGTTCAACAAGTGGATCAAGAATGTTGGAACCACTGAAATCATCATATGTGCAATTTTGCTTGTGTTTTCTTTGAGTTTGCTGTTGATAATCTTCGCACTTAGTCAGATCCTTGGCTTTTTGCTCAATATCTGAAAAAATAGACCGCATAGCTTGAATATATCCATGCAAGGATTCATAGAGTGTACAAGCTGATCTCAAGTTTTGGCCGGAAGATTGCAAAGAAGCACTGGTCATTTGAAAATGCTGTAATATTTGATCCCACAATATGACCATTATTCCTGTTTCCAGCTTCATCATGGCTGAAAGTAGTCCACGAGCCTGCTGTCGACACTCTGCCTTCTGATCATTGTTACTTGAAATGTCATCCAAGACTTGTTTTATTGCAGAAAAGCTGTGTAAAAGTGCTTTTGTTGCATCTGTATGAGCTGACCACCTGGTATCTGACATTCTTTTCACAATGGGCAAATGAGCACCACCATCAGATAATGCAGCAGAAAGGAGATCCCACTGATAAGTAGAAGCAGAAAAAAACGTGTACAGGCTTTCTACAAATTGAAAGAAAATTAATGCTTCTTGACAACATTCAGCAGCACATTTTCTAACCAAATTTAGTGAATGTGCAAAACATGGAATGTAATCCACAAACTCATTCAGCTCTTTAATTCGTGCTTGTAAGCCACTATACTTGCCACTCATGTTGCTGGCTTTGTCATAACTTTGACCATGGCAGTGTTTTATACCAACGTCATTTTCCTTTAAAAAGTCGAGTAAACTTTGAACGAGCTGTTCAGCACTATGACCTTCCATATCCAAAAACTTCACAAACCTTTTAACTGGCACAGACAGCAAAACATAGTGCACAGTCAAAATCAGCTGGTCCACTTTAGATATATCTGGAGTAGAATCCAATGAAACAGAATAATACCTGTATTTCTTCACTTCACCGATAATGTGATCCAGTATGCCGGATCCAATCAGATTGATGATTTCCTCACATGTTGTTTTAGATAGGTATTTAGATAGATTTATGTCCCCTTCCTTGGTTTGCATGAGCATTTATACCACGACACAGCAAGGAGCCAACACACGCCTGCACACACATACTGTACCATGCAGCATGCAGCTCCCCGACATGAAAACAACAGCATTGCCAGATCGTCGTTGTTGTGGCCTGGATGAAATCACAGAGCGTTGCATTACTGGTAGGTACAAGGCAGTTTCTCTATTTGACAAAACAAGGTTACAGCAGGCAGAGATCCCTGGCAGAACAAGACTAACTGCCTTGTGATCGAGGCTCGATATTTATTTGCTAAATACAAAGAACAGCTCATAGTTACAAGTATAGACAATTCTTTGAAGTTTTCACATCTTTTGATTAGATTCATTCTACCGGCGCCAGTATGCCTAAGCTGGCATTCATGGCCTTAGGAATGCAAGTCAAAATCCATAATACATTATTTGATATATTACGTGCTAACATAGATGACAATTCATATTCGAAAAGCATAGAAATGGTGTCTTTGCAACTACCTGTAAGCTTAGCATTCTTGTCTCAGAGGCGCCGTGCATTGTTACAAATGAAACTGGGTTCATAGCTTTTAGGAAATGCATTGCTATGAACTCAATCCACAGTACTTTGTCAAAGAACAGAAGACTGATGGTTGAAGTCATTTATTTAAGTGTAAATGAATCGTCTACCCAAAACTCACTCTAACAGTCGTGAGAATACGGTGAGATGCCGATTTCACCAGACTGCAGCTTGCAAGCGTTTAGTGCGGGCGGGGCCCTCGAAAATGCGGGGCCCGAAGCATATGCTACTTTTGCTATGAGGTTAAAGCGGCCCTGCCTGTGAGCTTCCCAGGCTGTGACATCAACATGATTGGACCAGGACAGGTTGTTGATGATGTTCACACCCAGGGACTTGAGACTCTCAACCCTCTTGACCTCAACACCTTTGATGTAAACAGGAGCATGTGAACCACCCTCTCTTCCTGTAGTCTCTTCCTATCTCCTTCCTGTACTTTGACTCATTGTTATTTGAGATAGGCCTCTCCTCCTTCCTTGCTATAGGCTAGAGACAGATACCGGAAACCAACCCCATCTGGTTCATAAGTAATCATGAAGAGGTATTTGTTCGCAGATGACCGCAGAGTCACAGAGCTATACAGCATGGGATCAGGCCCTTCGGCCCAACTGTTCAATGCCAGCCAAGTTGTCCGCTCAAGCTAGTCCCACTTCCCCATGTTTGACCCATACCCCCGAGCCTTTCTTATCCCTGCACCTGTCTGAATGTCATTTGACTTTTGTAATACCATTGTAACACCTCTACTTCCTCAGGAGGCTAAAGAGATTCAGCACGCCCCCATCAACTCTCACCAATGCAGTGATTCAAGACTGCTTAAAGATGGTCACAAGTGTAAACGAGAAGAAGATAATTGTTACTCCTGATCCAAAAATAACACAACACAATAAAAACAATAAATACAAACACATGAACGAGGAAATCTGCAGATGCTGGAAATTCAAGCTGGTGGAATGCAGCAGGCCAGGCAGCATCCCTAGAAAGAGGTACAGTCGACCGAGACCCTTCGTCAGGACTAACTGAAAGAAGAGCTAGTAAGAGATTTGAAAGTGGAAGGGGGAGGGGGAGATCCAAAATGATAGGAGAAGACAGGAGGGGGAGGGATGGAGCCAAGAGCTGGACAGGTGATTGGCAAAAGGGATATGAGAGGATCATGGGACAGGAGGCCTGGGGAGAAAGAAGGAGGGAGGGGAGTACCAGAGGAAGATGGAGAGCAGGCAAGGAGTTATTGTGAGAGGGACAGAGAGAGAAAAAAAAAGAGAAGAAGAAAAAGGGAAAAATAATAAATAAATAAATAAGGGATGGGGTAAGAAGGGGAGGAGGGGCATTAACGGAAGTTAGAGAAATCAATGTTCACGCCATCAGTTTGGAGGCTACCCAGATGGAATATAAAGTGTTTTTCCTCCAACCTGAGTGTGGCTTCATTTTTACAGTAGAGGAGGCCGTGGATAGACATATCAGAATGGGAATGGGATGTGGAATTAAAATGTGTGGCCACTGGGAGATCCTGCTTTCTCTGGCGGACAGAGCGTAGGTGTTCAGTGAAACGGTCTCCCAGTCTGCATCAGGTCTCGCCGATTATATAAAAGGCCACATCGGGAGCACTGGACGCAGTATATCACCCCAGCCGACTCACAGGTGAAGTGTCGCCTCACCTGGAAGGACTGTCTGGGGCCCTGAATGGTGGTGAGGGAGGAAGTGTAAGGGCATGTGTAGCACTTGTTCCGCTTACAAGGATAAGTGGCGGGAGGGAGATCGGTGGGAAGGGATGGGGGGGACGAACGGACAAGGGAGTCATGTAGGGAGCGATCCCTGCGGAAAGCAGAAGGGGGGAGGGAAAGATGTGCGTGGTGGTGGGATCCCGTTGGAGTTGGCGGAAGTTACGAAGAATTATATGTTGGACCCAGAGGCTGGTAGGGTGGTAGGTGAGGACAAGGGGAACCCTATCCCTAGTGGGGTGGTGGGAGGATGGGGTGAGAGCAGATGTACGTGAAATGGGAGAGATGCGTTTGAGAGCAGAGTTGATGGTGGAGGAAGGGAAGCCCCTTTCTTTAAAAAAGGAGGACACCTCCTTCGTCCTGAAATGAAAAGCCTCATCCTGAGAGCAGATGCGGCGGAGACAGAGTAATTGTGAGAAGGGGATGGCATTTTTGCAAGAGACAGGGTGGGAAGAGGAATAGTCCAGGTAGCTGTGAGAGTCCGTAGGTTATAGTAGACATCAGTAGATAAGCTGTCTCCAGAGATAGAGATCAAGAAAGGGGAGGGAGATGTCGGAAATGGGACCAGGTAAATTTAAGGGCAGGGTGAAAGTTGGAAGCAAAGTTAATGAAGTCAATGAGCTCAGCATGCGTGCAGGAAGCAGCGCCAATGCAGTCGTTGATGTAGCGAAGGAAAAGTGGGGGACGGATACCAGTAAAGGCTTGTTACATGGACTGTTCCACAAAACCAACAAAAAGGCAGGCATATCTGGAACCCATACAGGTGCCCATGGCTACACCTTTAGTTTGGAGGAAGTGGGAGGAGCCAAAGGAGAAATTACTAAGAGTAAGGACTAATTCCACTAGACAGAGGAGAGTGGTGGTAGAGGGGTAGAGGGGTAGAGAGGAATCCAAAAAGAAGTGGAGAGCTTTGAGACCTTCCTGGTGGGGATGGAGGTACATAGGGACTGGACATCCATGGTGAAAATAAAGCGGTGGGGGCCAGGGAACTTCAAATCATTGAAAAAATTCAGAGCGTGAGAAGTGTCACGAACATAGGTGGGAAGGGATTGAACAAGGGGGGATAAAACAGTGTCGAGGTATGCAGAAACGAGTTTGGTGGGGCAGGAGCAAGCTGAGACAATGGGTCTGCCAGGACAGGCAGGTTTGTGGATCTTGGGTAGGAGGTAGAAACGGGAAGTGCGGGGTGTGGGAACTATAAGGTTGGTGGCAGTGGATGGGAGATCCCCTGAGCGGATAAAGTCGGTGATGGTGTGGGAGACAATGGCCTGGTGCTCCTTAGTGGGGTCACGATCGAGGGGTAAATAAGAGAAGGTATCCGCGAGTTGTCGCTGTGTCTCGGCAAGGTAGAGGTCAGTATGCCAGACTACAACAGTGCCCCCCTTATCAGCGGGTTTTATAGTAAGGTTAGGATTAGTGCGGAGGGAGAGGAGAGCAGGGTGTTCGGAAGGACTGAGATAGTTTGTACCGTAGTGGCATCATAGAAAGCATCCCATCTGGATGCCCCGTGGCTTGGTACAGCAACTGCTCTGTCAGTGACCACAAGAAACTGTAGAGAGACGTGGACACAGCTCAGCACATCTGAGAAACCAGCCTCACCTCCATGGACTTGTCTACACTTCTCACTGCTCAGTAAAGCAGCCAGCAGAATCAAAGACCCCAACATCCCAGACATTCTCTCTTCTCTCTCCCGTCGGGCAGAAGATACAAAATCCTGAAAACATATCCCACCAGACGCAAGAACAGTTTCTGTCCTGCTGTTATCAGACTCTTGTGTGGGCCTCATCTTGAGACAGCTGACTAGGTAACTTCCTGACTTTTAACTTCCCTCACACTGAATCGTGGTGAATTCAATTGCATAAAGAGAAGTCACTCAAAATTAGAGGGCAAAGATCCAATAAGGCTTTACCTGCTTTCTTAGCAGGCAAAGTATCGGCAGAGGGCCCAAAAAGAAAACTCACAGGCAAAGTCAAAATCCCAAAAAACATGAACTAAAGATTCCTACAAACAAAAGCCAGGCTTCACTTACAAATAAGGGACAAGCAACTTCTCTCAGGATACAAACAAGGCACTGGTGATAACAAAAATTAGCCTAATAGGCAGGTGAGTAGGAAGTGGTTGGCCTTGCAATCTCTGCCTCCCTCTGGTGGCCAGTTTGAGGTGTGCCACTTCTGTGATAAGATGGACTCTTGGCCTCACAATCTACCTCATTATGATCTTGCACTTTAATGTTTACCTACACTGTAGATTTACACTTTATTCCACATTGTTATTGTTTTACCTTATTTTAGCTGAATGCACTGTGTAATCTCATCTGTATGAACAGTATGCAATACAAGCACTGTATCTTGTGACAACAATACCAATAATTGCACCTGGTTTTACACTTCAAGGAGCATCTATGGAGGGGAATAAATGGTCGATAATTTGGGCCAAAACTCTTCATCAGGACCCCAAATGTTGACTGTTTATTCTCCTCCATAAATGCTGCTTGACCTGCTGGGTTCCTCCAGCATTTTGTGTCTGTTGCTCAAGATTTCCAGCATCTGCAGAATCCCTTGTATATTTTTTTAGGTACTTTATACTGTTGGGATAATATAATAGTAATAATAATCATAACAAGTACTTTATTGATCTCGAGTGGGAAATTCTTTCGTTACAGCAGCAACATTTAAAAACACAGTTAGCAATGTGCAGACTTAACTAATAATAAAGTACAGAATAATAATATACATAATAATAACATACCAATGTGCAATAATAAAACAGAGACTGTTGTACTATGATGAGTGTTCTCTTGTCACACGGAGATGAACCGTTGCATATGCTTATTGCATTTGATGGGAAAGATTTGCTGTAACAATCCTTGTGACAGTGGACCTGAATGAGTCTGTTCAACGTGCCTGATTGTCCATAGTGGATAACAGTTTGTTTAGTGACCTCTCTCCACCACTAACTCAAGAGAGTCCAGGTTGTAGCCCAGGACGGGTCCAGCCTTTCTGATGGGTTTATTTAGTCTTTTTGCATCACCAGCTCTGATGTTGCTCCCTCAACACAAAGCCATAAGGAAGACTGCACTTGCTACAACAGATTGATAAGAGATCTCCAACACCCTGCTGCACCCATTGAAGTGTAACTCTCGCTTCGGCTAGTGGCTTAATATAGGGGGCGATAGCCCCTGGCCCGGCCAAACTTAAGAAATCTTGTTTGGATGGATGCTGTGTGATGTGTCCTCTGTTACAAATCAGTACCCCAAAATAACAAACAGTACACAATATGTGATTAAGTGAGTCGAAGTTTCGGGCCGGAACCCTTCGTCAGGACTATAGAGGGAAGTGGCAGAGATCCTATAAAGAAGGTGGGGGGAGGGTGGGAAGGAGAAGACTGGTAGGTCCAGTTGAAAAACCAGTAAGGGAAAAGATAAAGGGGTGGGGGAGGGGAGGCAGGGAGGTGATAGGCAGGAAAACAATGGGTAGTAGAAGGAGGCGGAACCATGAGGCAGGTGATAGGCAGCTGGGGGAGCGGGCAGAGTGACATAGGGATAGGGGAAGGGAGGGGGAGGGAATTACCGGAAGTTGGAGTATTCTATGTTCATACCAAGGGGCTAGAGACTACCTAGATGGTATATGAGGTGTTGCTCCTCCAACCTGAGTTTAGCCTCATCACGTCAGTAGAGGAGGCTATGTATGGACATATCTGAATGGGAGTGGGAAGCAGAGTTGAAGTGGGTGGCAACTGGGAGATCCTGTCTGTTGTGGCAGACGGACCGGAGGTGCTCGATGAAGTGGTCCCCCAATCTGTGTCGGGTTTCACCAATGTAGAGGAGGTCGCACCGGGAGCACCGGATGCAATAGATGACCCCAATAGACTCACAAGTGAAGTGTTGCCTCACCTGGAAGGACTGTTTGGGGCCCTGAATGGTGGCAAGAGAGGAGGTGTAGGGACGGGTGTAGCACTTATGCTTACAGCGATAAGTGCCTGGTGAGTGTTGCTTTGATCCCAGCATCTGCAGATTATTTTGTGTTTATGTGATTAAATGATTGAGCTTTATAATTCTTACTTTGACTATATGGTTAGTAAAGAAAACAAAAAAAGAAAAAGAGCCCATTTGCATGAAACAGTCTATTGTGCAATGTTGGAGCTTATTGATAAGCTGGTCATCCACCATCGACCTCCTCCGATCGTCACTGCCTTTCGGCCCCTCGCTCCAAGTCCACTCCATCCGGGTTCTACCAACTCTCTCCATTCACATCTTCCCTCCTCATCTCTCCCCGGCAAAAGACTGCAAAAATCTCTCTTCCAGACTCACAAGAAAGAACAACATTTCTCTCGCATAACCCTGCATTCCAAAACCCCCTTATCTCTAGACATAACCCAAATCTTGCTGCTACAGAGAAACCATTACATTAGCAGTGAAACCTTACAGCATATTACAGAAGGATCTCGGCTTTTCTTAGAAAGTAGGGTCTGCTCATCCCCTTCTTGTAAACAACCATGGTGTTAGTTTTCCAGTCAAGTCTGGTGTCAAGGTGAACATCCAAGTATTTGTACTCCTCCATTACTGCAACAACTTCTCCCAGAATGTATACAGGACTAGTCACAGTCCTCTTCCTCCTAAAATCAATCACCATCTCCCTGATAACACAGCCCAACAACAGCAGCTACACAATTTCAGTGTGGTATTCATATGTGTTTCAATGTCTGGAAATTGAAGTTGTAGAACTTATTAGGAGTAACTCCTTCCCTGGTCCTGCTGCACTGATATTGCAATGCCACAACTTCACTGCCGGGGGAGCTGCTGAGCTGCCATCCCCACTTAGCACCTCAGCGCCACCACCAGGGAAGGAACTGATCTGCAGCTTTGCACAGTAAAATTTGCAATTTGATATGTTCAAAGTTCAAAGTAAATTTATTATTGAAGTACGTATATGTCACCATATACAACCCTGAGATTCATTTTCATGCATGCATTCACTGTAGAATTACAACAGAATCAATGATTTTGATCAGGTATTTAATCTATTGATTTGATGAGCTCAATGCCTTCTGCGCTCGCTTCGACCATCAAAGAACATGGAGAAACCATCACGAACTCCACAGTCACTGATATTTCAATCTCTGAGGCTGACATAAGGGTATCCTTCAGGAAGGTAAACCACCAAAAGCATCCGGCCCAGGTGAAGTATCTGGCCGAGAACTGAAGACCTGTGCTAATCAACTAGAAACATAGAAACATAGAAAATAGGTGCAGGAGTAGGCCATTCGGCCCTTCGAGCCTGCACCGCCATTCAGTATGAGCATGGCTGATCATCTCACTCAGAACCCTGTACCAGCCTTCCCTCCATACCCCCTGATCCCTTTAGCCACAAGGGCCATATCTAACTCCCTCTTAAATATAGCCAATGAACTGGCCTCAACTGTTTCCTGTGGCAGAGAATTCCACAGATTCACCACTCTCTGTGTGAAGACGTTTTTCCTCATCTCAGTCCTAAAAGGCTTCTCCTATATCCTTAAACTGTGACCCCTCGTTCTGATCTTCGCCAACATCGGGAACAATCTTCCTGCGTCTAGCCTGTCCAATCCCTTTAGAATTTTATACGTTTCAATAAAATCCCCCCTCAATTTTCTAAATTCCAGCGAGTATAATCCTAGTCAATCCAGTCTTTCATCATATGAAAGTCCTGCCATCCCAATCTTTGTACTCCCTCTATGGCAAGAATGTCTTTCCTCAGCTTAGGGGACCAAAACTGCACACAATACTCCAGGTGTGGTCTCATCAAGGCCTTGTACAACTAGCTGGAGTGTTCTCCAATACCTTTAACATCTCTCTTTGGCATTCTGAGATAACTAACTGCTTAAAGCAGACTTCATTATACCAGAGCTTAGGAAGAATGTGGAGACCTGTCTCAAAAGACTATTGTCCAGAAGCACTTGTCTTGAGTCCTGAAGAAGGGCCGTGGCCAAAACATCGACTGTTTACTCTTTGCCATAGATGCTGCCTGATTTGCTGAGTCCCTCCAGCACCTAGCGTGTGTTGACTTCTTTTGAGAAGTTGGTGATGAAACATATCCTGCCTGAGGAGCGACTTGTATCTACTCCAGTTTGCCTAGTGGCACAACAGGTCCACAGCAGATGCCATTTCATTAGCTCTTCACTTAACCCTGGAACAGCCAGACAGCAAAGATGCATACATCAGGATGTTCTTTATCAACTACAGCTCAACATTCAGTGAGTTTTTCTCTTCAGGCTTCTGCACCTCCCTTCTGATGGTAGCAATGAGAAGAGGGCATGTCCTGGGTTGGTGGCATCATCTTTTGAAGGTGTCCTTGATACTGGGGAGGCTAGTGCCCATGAAGGAGCTGGCCACTGTTCCCTCTAAGCTGCGGGGTGTGCGGTGCGCAGTAGCTGAAATGCTCCCACGCACATAGCCTTTGTTGCTGCACAGCTGGAATTTAGTGTAATGTTTTATTAAAGTGCCGCGCAGTTTTCAGCCTGCGTAAACACTTCCTGCTCAGAGCAATGGTGGATCCACCCAGCTGTAAACAAAATGAGAGGGAACGTCGGAGGCTGCTGAGTCCGCAACTCTCTGCTGCTTTTTCCGATCCCGTACATCGACGCCTCCACGCCAGACTGAGATGCAGCCAGGCAGAATGACTGCCACCGTACATCTGAAGAAATCTGGTGACATGCCAACTGTCCTCACTTTCCTAATGAAGTATAGCTGCTGGTGGACCTTCTTCATAATTGCATCAATAGGACCCAGTATTTCATGGAGTATTTTCAATAAATATGTAATTTGATAGAACATTAAGACACCAGAGATTCTAGAAATCTGAAGCCACACACACACACTCTTCTTCTTCTCTTCTTCAGTTGTCCATCGAAATCCGATGATGACGTCCACTCCTTTAATGGTGAGATCTTTGATGGCTATGCAGTCCTATCCTGGACCCACAAGGTCTATTGCAGGTGGGACATGTATATGTGGTAGTGGTGGCAACCATGGCTGCATTTCTCCTGGCTCTCTTCTGCTGTCTTCTGGTTGTTCTTTCCATCTCCAGAGTACAAACCCCGTCCCTACACAGCTGTCACCAAGTGGAACGGTCAGCAGCAACCTCCTCCAGGTCCTCGGGTCTGATCTTGCACTTCCTTAAAACATTCTTCATCTGATCCTTATAGCACTTCTTCAACCCTCCAGCTGAGCGTTGACCATGATGTAGCTGGCCGTATAACACTCTGTGGGGTAGCCGACATGGGGGCATCTTTATCACGTGCCCCAGTCACTGCAGCTGACTCTGGGTGATCATGGCCTCAATACTTCTGCAGTTGGTCTTTACAAGTATTTCAGTGTGAGGCACCTGCTCACGCCAGGTAATTCCCAGGATGCGCTGGGAGCAGCTTATGTGGAAACGCTCCTAGGATTAGATGAGACCGCTGTAGGTTACCCAAGCTTCACAGCTATAAAGGAGGATGGTGACACAGACCGCTTGGTATATGGCGACCTTTGTGGAGGGATGAAGGCTCCTGTTCTGAAAGACTCTACACCGAAGTCTCCCAAAGGCAGTTGATGCCTGTTTAATGCGGCTCTGGATGTCGTTGTCAATGCCGCTATCCTCAGAGAGAATGCTCCCCAGATATTTGAAAGATGGCACTACTGACAGCTTTTCGTCTCACACAGACACACACACACACACAATGCAGAAGCAACTCAGCAGGCCGGGCAGCATCTGTGGAGGAGAAAGAATGGTCGAGGTTTCAAGCTGAAACCCGTCATGTGGACCGGAAAGGAAAGCGGAGTGGAGAGAGCAGGTATGCAAGGTGACGGGTGAGGGGGTGGAGTGGGAACAATATGAGAAGGTGCAGAGGTGATGGGTGAAAGAAAGAAAGGGAGAAAGATTAGCTTTATTTGTCACATGTACATCGAAACATTCAGTGAAGTGCATTGTTTGCGTCAGAGACCAACACAGTCTGATGTTGTGCTGAGGGAAGCCTACAAGCATTGTAGGCACCAACACAGCATGCCCAAAACTTAATAGCCCTAACCCGTGCATCTTTTTGGACAGTGGGAGGAAACCAGAGCACCCAGAGGAGATCCACGTGGTCACAGGGAGAGCCTTACAGACCGTGGCACGAATTGAACCCAGGTCACTGCTTTCGTAAAGCGTTGCACTGCAGTGAGGGGAGAGAATCAGATGGTGAGGAGGAGGAAGTGGCGGAGGCGGAGGCAGTGTGTGTAGGTGTTGGGTGGATCCAGGTGTGGATGGCAGGTAGGCAGGTGAGGAGGGGGAGTGGGAATGATGTCAGAGGCTAGAGGGTGATGGGTGGACGAGGTAAAGGGCTGAAGCAGATGGAATCTGATAGGACCATGGTGTAAAGGGAAGGAGGTGACGAACCGGAGGGAGGAAGATGTGGGCGATGGGCAGATAGTGAGTGTAATGGAAGGGAAAGAGAAGGAGTAATGGGGCCAGAGGGATGACTGATAACAAGTGGGTGGACAGAAGGAAGTGGTTACTGGAAGTTTCAGAAAATGATGTTGACAATATCAGTTTGGAGACTACCAAGGCAAAATATGAGGTGCTGTTCTTCTATAAAACAGTGAATAAAAGATTAAAAATGTTTCACAATTCTCTTGGCAATTACTTACTCAGTTCACTGCTTCTGCAGATACAGCAATCATCTCTCAGCACAAGCAGTATGTTGCAATGGTAGACACAAGAGAGTCCAGTTGCTGGCATGATGGTGGGGACCTTGGAGATAGAGGCCACTTTCTTGAGGCAGTGTAGCAAAAATTTTTCCCCATTCCCTCCTCTTCTATTCCCCACTCAGGCCTGTTACTTCTTCTCCTCACCTCCCCTTGGTGCCTCTCATTCTTCCTTTTTTCCCATGATC
This sequence comes from Mobula birostris, assembly GCF_030028105.1. Lineage (NCBI taxonomy): Eukaryota > Metazoa > Chordata > Chondrichthyes > Myliobatiformes > Myliobatidae > Mobula > Mobula birostris. The sequence goes on along the minus strand of NC_092384.1, from coordinate 78,934,560 downwards.
CACTCTCCTCTCCTATCAGATTCCTTCTTCTCCAGCTCTTTACCTTTCCCATCCATTTGGCCTCACCTTCTGGCTAGCCCTCCTCCCCCTCCCCCACCTTTTTATTCTGCCATCTTCCCCCTTCCTTTCAAGTCCTGAAGAATGGTCTCAACCTGAAAAGTCGACTGTTTATTCATTTCCCTGGTTGTTGCCTGACCTGCTGAGTTCTTCCAGCGTTTTGTATGTGTCTCCTGTAGATTCTGTCGGTGATGGGCCGAGCTGTGTCCACTATTCTTCACAGCCTCTGTTCCTGTGAGTTGGAATTGCCATGGTGCAACTATGTCCTATGTAAATTGTCTGGAAGGACCTATTCCACACTGTATCTCAATAAATAAATAAAATTTTTGGCTCACAGAACACTAGGTTCAGGTCCAGTTATTACCCTACAACCATCAAGCTCCTGAACCAGAGTTGATAAGTTCACTCACCTCAAGGACTCCACAACTCATGTTCTGAATATTATTTTTTTCATTTGCATAATTTGTCTTCTTTTGCTGATTGGTAGTTCGATAGTCTTTGTGTGTGTATAGTTTTTCGTAAATTCTATTGTATTTCTTTATTTTCCTGTAAATGCCTGCAAGAACATGAATCTCAAGGCAGTACCGTACCCAGTAACATATTCATATTTTGGTAGTAGATTCTACTTTGACTTTGACAGGGAAATCTCGCTCCTGCTGAGACAAGGTCACATCTGGAGTACTGTGTTGAAGTCTCGTTAATTAAGGAAGGATATAGTGTAGGCTGTTCACGGAAGTTCATGAGGTTCATTCTTGGGGTGTTTCCTAAGGGAAGTTCAAGCAGTGAGGTCCCATGCTCCTAAGATTAGAAGGTGGGTTCGTTGAAGCGTTCTGGCAGGGAGGAATATTGAACCGGGGCACAGTTCCAGAATAATCATTCCCTCAGGAGGAGAGCAGGAGGAATTTCTTCTCAGAGGGATTGCCTACCCTACCCCAGTGGAAGTGAGTCATGGAGTGATAGAATATGGATGCCGGCCCTTTGGGCCAACTTTTCCGTGTCGACGAAGTTAATTGAACCTCAATGTTGACAAGAGGCAATCGGTAATTGGTTTGTTATTGCCATTTGTACAGAGTTACCGTGAAAAGCTTTACTCTGCATGCCACCCACACAGATCATTTCATCATTGAGGCCGCATAGAGGGAAACAATAGAAAATGGCTGCCACAGTAGCGTTGCAGTTAGCGCAGAGTTTGAAGTTCGTACGTTCTGCCCTGGAACGCAAGGTTTTCCTTCGGGTCCTGCGGTTTCATTGCACAGTCCAAAGATGTATCAGTTGTTAGGTAAATTAGTCATTGTAAATGGCCCTGTGATTAGGCTAGGTGTTAAATCATTGGGTTGCCGGGGGGCACTGCTTGTTGGGCCAGAAGAGCCTATTCAAGGCTATATATCTAAGGAGGTGCAACATTAAATACTTTAATTTGTAATTTCGTTTTCTCTACTGATCCTTTAACATCTGCCGTATGATGCTGAGGATGTTCTATGAGTCTGTGGTGGCCAGTGCGATCATGTTTGCTGTTGTTTGCTGGGGCAGCAGGCTGAGGGTAGCAGACACCAACAGAATCAACAAACTCATTCGTAAGGCCAGTGATGTTGTGGGGATGGAACTGGACTCTCTGACCGGTGGTGTCTGAAAAGAGGATGCTGTCCAAGTTGCATGCCATCTTGGATAATGTCTCCCATCCACTACATAATGTACTGGGTGGGCACAGGAGTTCATTCAGCCAGACTCATTCCACCGAGGTGCAACACAGAGCGTCATAGGAAGTCAATCCTGCCTGTGGCCATCAAACTTTACAACTCCTCCCTTGGAGGGTCAGACACCCTGAGCCAATAGGCTGGTCCTGGACTTATTTCCTGCATAAATAACTTACATATTACTATTTAACTATTTATGGTTTTATTACTATTTATTATTTATGGTACAACTGTAACGAAAACCAATTTCCCCCAGGATCAATAAAGTATGACTATGACTATGATAGTATTTACCACTGAAAGTATATTTTCAATCTACCTTATATGAAGTTTATTCAGGATTAAACTTTAGTGTCAGCACCATGAAGAATACTTCTTCCAATCTTCCAGTTTCCCTGACTGCTGCCTTGACTAGAGGGCTTGAGTTATAGAGAGAAGTTGGCCACTCTAGATCTTCATTTCTCTGAGTGTGGGAGAATGAGGGGTGACCTTATACAAGTTTATAAAATCATGAGGGCTATGGACAAGGTGGACAGACATAATCTTTTCCCCAGGGTGGGGAAGTCTAAAACTAGAGGGGACAGATACAAGATAAGAAGGGAGAGATTTAAGAGAGACCTGAGAGGTAACTTCTTTCCACAGTGGGTGGTGAGAACCTGGTATGAGCTGCCAGAAGGAATGGTCAAGGTGGGTACAATTGCAGAATTTAGGAAGCATTTGGATAGGTACATGGAGGGGAGGGTTTTAGAGGGTTATGGGCCGAACATGGCAACTAGGATTAGCAGGGAGGATGCTAGTTTATTAGAGACACAACATGGTAACAAGCCCTTCTGGCCCCATGATCCTGTACTACCTAATTAAACCCCAGTGACCAATTAATCTAGTAACCCACATGTCTTTGAGACTCTTGGAGGAAACCTGAGCACCCAGAGGAAACCTATGCGGTACAAACTCCTTACTGGCAGTGGTGGGAATTGAACCCAGGCACCATAAAGCGTTATGCTAACTGTTATGCCACTGTATCACCCGAACATTAATTATGAAAGGATGCACTGGGATTTTATTGGGGTTAAGGGTCCACAGAAGCACATCCTCTAGAAGTTACATCAAGATCCCAGTGTACTTTAGGCCGCAGGTCTCTGAAGTGAACCAGAAACCGTGACCTGCTGTGTATATTACGAAGCAGAGAACTGAACCGTGGCTGTCGTTCCATTAACAGTTAGTGGAGCTGTGAATAAGTGATCTTAAAATAGCCACTTCAGTGAGCCGGCATATAATGACATTCTGTTCACCTTCTCTCTTTTAACAACCGGCCAGTGAGAAATGACTGGTGCAGAACAGGCAATATTTCCTCAAACAGCATTGCACAATAAATAGTGATGATCTCCCCTCATGCGTCAAGTGTTGACTGCAAAATGGGTTCAATGTCCTTTTAGAAATTGGAGGGTAGAGGGATCCTCATAGCTGTTGTTTTATTCTCCCTTTCAAAGTGAGCATAAAGGACATTGAGCTAGTCTGGGGGTGAAGCATCACGGCCATTCATGATGTAGAGGGAGTCTTCACTAAGGAGGACATAAATAATCTTCCAGAAATAGTAGGGGACAGAGGGTCCAGTGAGATGGAGGAACTGAGCGAAATACTTGTTAGTAGGGAAGTGGTGTTAGGTAAATTGAAGGGATTGAAGGCAGATAAATCCCCAGGGCCAGATGGTCTGCATCCTAGAGTGCTTAAGGAAGTAGCCTAAGAAATAGTGGATGCATTAGTGATAATTTTTCAAAACTCGTTAGATTCTGGACTAGTTCCTGAGGATTGGAGGGTGGCTAATGTAACCCCACTTTTTAAAAAAGGAGGGAGAGAGAAACCAGGGAATTATAGACCGGTTAGCCTAATGTCGGTGGTGGGGAAACTGCTGGAGTCAGTTATCAAAGATGTGATAACAGCACATTTGGAAAGCGGTGAAATCATCGGACAAAGTCAACATGGATTTGTGAAGGGAAAATCATGTCTGACGAATCTCATTGAATTTTTTGAGGATGTAACTAGTAGAGTGGATAGGGGAGAACCAGTGGATGTGGTATATTTGGATTTTCAAAAGGCTTGTGACAAGGTCCCACACAGGAGATTAGTGTGCAAACTTAAAGCACATGGTATTGGGGGTAAGGTATTGATGTGGATGGAGAATTGGTTAGCAGACAGGAAGCAAAGAGTGGGAATAAACGGGTCCTTTTCAGAATGGCAGGCGGTGACTAGTGGGGTACCGCAAGGCTCAGTGCTGGGACCCCAGTTGTTTACAATATATATTAATGACTTGGATGAGGGAATTAAATGCAGCATCTCCAAGTTTGCGGATGACATGAAGCTGGGTGGCAGTGTTAGCTGTGAGGAGGATGCTAAGAGGATGCAGAGTGACTTGGATAGGTTGGGTGAGTGGGCAAATTCATGGCAGATGCAATTTAATGTGGATAAATGTGAAGTTATCCACTTTGGTAGCAAAAATAGGAAAACAGATTATTATCTGAATGGTGGCCGATTAGGAAAAGGGGAGGTGCAACGAGACCTGGGTGTCATTATACACCAGTCATTGAAAGTGGGAATGCAGGTACAGCAGACGATGAAAAAGGCGAATGGTATGCTGGCATTTATAGCGAGAGGATTTGAGTACAGGAGCAGGGAGGTACTACTGCAGTTGTACAAGGCCTTGGTGAGACCACACCTGGAGTATTGTGTGCAGTTTTGGTCCCCTAATCTGAGGAAAGACATCCTTGCCATAGAGTGAGTACAAAGAAGGTTCACCAGATTGATTCCTGGGATGGCAGGACTTTCATATGAAGAAAGACTGGATGAACTGGGCTTGTACTCATTGGAATTTAGAAGATTGAGGGGGGATCTGATTGAAACGTATAAAATCCTAAAGGGATTGGACAGGCTAGATGCAGGAAGATTGTTCCCGATGTTGGGGAAGTCCAGAACAAGGGGTCACAGTTTGAGGATAAAGGGGAAGCCTTTTAGGACCGAGATTAGGAAAAACTTCTTCACTCAGAGAGTGGTGAATCTGTGGAATTCTCTGCCACAGGAAGCAGTTGAGGCCAGTACATTGGCTATATTTAAGAGGGAGTTAGATATGGCCCTTGTGGCTACGGGGATCAGGGGGTATGGAGGGAAGGCTGGAGCGGTGTTCTGAGTTGGTTGATCAGCCATGATCATAATAAATGGCGGTGCAGGCTCAAAGGGCCGAATGGCCTACTCCTGCACCTATTTTCTATGTTTCTATGTTTCTATGAAAACTGTTTCTGAATCGCTTCAGGCTTCTGTAACAAAGAGAAGAGGGCATGTCCTGGGTGGTGGGGGTCCTTAATGATGGACACCACTTTTTTGAGGTATGCACCTTGAAGATGTCCTGGATATTGCAGAAGCTAGAACCCATCCATGATGGAGCTGATTAATTTTCCAGCTTTCTGTAGCTTCCTTTAGTCCTGATAGTAGCCCGCGCCCCTCCCCCCCCATACCAGGTAGTGACGCAGCCTGTCAGAATGCTCTCCACTGTACATCTACCGAAGTTTTTCAGTGCTTTTGGTGACAAACCAAACCTCCTCAAAGCCCTAATGAAAAATAGCCACTGTTTTGCCTTCTTTATAGCTGCATTGATATGTTGGGACCAGGTTAGATCCTCTGAGATATTGATATCCAGGAATTTGAAATTACTCACTCTCTCCACTTCTGATCCTTCTGTGAGGATTGGTTTGTGTTCCCTCGTCTTACCGGTTCTGAAGTCCACGATCAGTGCTTTGGTCTTACTGACATTGAGTGCAAGGTTGTTGCTGCGGCACCACTCAACCAGCTGATAGATCTCACTCCTGTACCCCCTCTCGCCTCCATCTGAGATTCTGTGAACAATAGTTGTCTTGTCAGCAAATTTATAGATGGGGTTTAAACTGTGCCTAGCCACATTGTCGTGGGTATAGAGAGAGTAGAGCAGAGGGCTAAGCACACACCCCTGAGGTGCGCCAGAGTTGTCAACACGGTGGTAATGTTATTACCAATCTGTACAGATTGTGGTCTTCCAGTTCGGAAGTTGAGGATCCGGTTACCGAGGGAGGTACGAAGGCCCAGATTCTGTAGCTTTTCAATCAGGACTGTAGGAATGATGGTGTTAAGCGCAGAGCTATATTCAATGAACAGCATCCTGACATAGGTACTTGTATTGTCCAGGTGATCCAAGGCTGTGAGCAGTGTCAATGTAATCATGTTCGCCATAGACCTATTGTGGCGATAGACAAACTGCAGTGGGCACAGGTCCTTGCTGAGGCAGGAGTTCATTCTAGCCATGACCAACCTCTCAAAGCATTTCATTACCATAGATGTGATGCTATTGGATGGTAGTCATTAAGGCAGCTCACTTCTTCTTGGCATTGGTATAATTGTTGACCTTTTTGAAGCAGGTGAGAACTTCTGACCGTAGCAGTGAGAGGTTGAAAATGTCTTTCAATACACCCGCCAGATAGTTGGCATAGATTTTCAGAGCCTTACCAGGTATTCCTTTGGGGCGTGTCGCCTTGTGAAGGTTTACCCTCCTGAAAGACAGCCCGATGTTGGCCTCCGAAACAGAGGTCACAGGGACACTGGGTGCTGCAGGGATCCTCATAGCTGTTGTTTTATTCTCCCTTTCAAAGTGAGCATAAAGGGCATTGAGCTAGTCTGGGGGTGAAGCATCACGGCCATTCATGATGTTAGGTCTTGCTTTGTAGAAGAAATGGTCTGCAAACCCTGCCAGAGATGACATGCACGTGATTTTGCCCCCAGCTTCACTCGGGATAGTTTCTTCGCTCTTGAAATAGTCCTCCGCAAGTTATCCCTGGTTTCCTTGTACAGATCCGGGTCACCTGGCTTGAATGCCACAGCTCTAGCATCAGCAGATTCGAAACTTCTGGTTCATCCACACCTCTTGATTTGGGAATGTACAGTGAGTTTCTGTGGGCACACAGTCATCCACACGGGTTTTAATGAAGTCAATGACAGGGGTAGCATGCTCACTCAGACTTAAAGATGAATCCCTGAATACTGTGCACTTACAGGATTGTTTTGCATTGGTGGACTGGACAGTACTCAGGGATTCATCTTGTCCATACCTTCTTGGTCCTCACGTCTGGTGCTGCAATCTTAAGTCTCTCCCTATACTCAGGGAGTAGAAATACAGCCAGGTGATCAGGCTTCCCAAAGTGAGGGTGTGGAATATCATGGTGAGCATTCTTGATGGTGGTGTAACAGTGGTCCAGTGTGTTGTTTCCTCTGGGGTATTACCTAGAGACTCGTTGATAATAATTACTTAGGGATTTTTATCAAGCTGGCCTGGTTAAAATCCCTCAAAATGATGGGAAGGCATCAGGATGTGTTGTTTCATGCCTGATGATTACATCGCTCAGCTTGTCTGGAGCCTGTTTGCCACTGGCCTGAGTTGGCATGTACACTGCTACCAAAATCTCCCGCAACAGGTAAAATGACAAGCACTTGATTGCGAGGTGTTCCAAGTCTGGTGAATAGAACTGGGACAACACCACCATGTTTGTACACCATGAAGAATTGAGTATGAAGTAACCTCCCCTGCCCTTGGCTTTAAAAGACTCAACGGTCTTGTGAACCTGTAAATCTGAATCGCTGCATTTGGAACGGAAGGGGTTAACCAAAATTCCGTGAAACAAGAGACACAAGTGGTCCTAATGTTCCTCTGGTACGGTACCCTAGCTCTTCAATTTTATTTACTGGAGCTTTTGCCAGCAAGTTATTGGAAGGTATTCTAAGGGTCTGGATGTATAAGTATTTGGATAGCCATGGACTGATTAAGGATAGTCAGCATGGCCTTGTGCATGGTAGGTCATGCCTAACCAATTTTATAGAGTTTTTCGAGGAAGTTATCAGGAAAATGGATGAGGGAAAGGCAGTGGATGTTGCCTACATGGACTTCAGTAAGACACTTGGCAAGGTCCCTCATGGGAGGCCGGACAAGAAAGGTCAGTCTCTCGGGATTCAAGGTGAGATAGTAAATTGGATTAGACATGGGCCTTGTGGGAGAAGCCAGAGGGTGGCAGTAAAGGCTGGCCTCTCTGACTGGAGGCCTGTAACTAGTGAAGTGTCGCAGGGATCAGTGCTGAGTCCTTTGTTGTTTGTCATCTATGTCAATTACCTGGATGATAATGCTGTTAACTGGATCAGCAGATTTGCGGATGACCCCAAGATTGGGGGTGCGGTGGACATTGAGGAAGGCCATCATGAATTGTAGAGGGATCAGCATCAGCTGGAAAAATGGCTTATAAATGACAGATGGAATTTAATGCTGACAAGTGTGAGGTTTTGCACTTTGGTAGAACTAACCAGAGTAGGTATTATAGTGAACGGTAGGGCACAGAGGACTGTGGTAGCACAAAAGGATCTGGGAATACAGGTGCATAACTCGTTTAAAGTGGCATCACAGGTAGAGAGGGTCATAAAGAAACTCTTGGCACATAGGTCCTCACAAATCAATGCACTAAGTGCAGGAGATGGGATGTTGTGTTGAAGTTGTATAAGACATTGCCAAGACCTAATTTGGAGTATTGTGTTCAGTTTTGGTCACCTACTTACGGAAAAGATATGAAAAAGGTTGAAAGAGTATCTCAGTTGTACAGCAGCTGATAGGAAATCACTTCAGCAGGTCGTCTCTAGTACACAGAAGACCATTGGGACACAGCTCCCAGTCCTGGAAGACACCTACAGCTCTCACTGCCTAAGGAAAACTTCAAGCATCTGTATGGACAATACACACCCATGCAATCATCTGTTTGAACTTCTTCCGGGAGACTGCGCCTGTCTGTAAATGGAGTAGCAGCAGTTTTTGTGCTGCTCTTAGTTCTGTTCCTTTCCCTCTAGTTTAAACTTCGAATTTAATATTTTTATTTGCTGATTCTTGAGGGGGAACAATATATCTATGTCTATGAGGAGTGGGCAGAACTTGTCTGAACCTAGTGATAAAGGTAATGGGAAAGGAAAGGTGCAAAAGGAAAGATCAGATGAAATGCCACCATGGGCTGAAGATATCGTTCGGACGCTGAATTCAATTAAAGATCAGAATGGATCAATTAAAGACCAACTGGAAAAGAATAGTAATGAAATGAAGTCGTTTCTGGGAAAACTTAAAGACCTGGAAACTCAAGTTATTACACACGAAGAGGAATTGAAGATAACCAAGCAAAAAATGTTTGAAGCTACACCTCATTTGGAAAGATATCAAAATAAGCTTATAGACCTGGTCTTGCCGAAGGAATATATGAATTGTTGGGCTGCAAGAAGGAGCTGAAGATGGAGATTTAACTGCTTACTTTGGTAAGCTTTTTCATACCTCATTTCCTACCATATTATCACAGCCACCTACTATAGAAAGAGCACACAGAGCTTTTACTTCAAAATCTAAAGATCCAAATAAACCAAGGTCTGTTTTGGTTTGTTTTCATCACTTTAAAATTAAAGATCAAATAATGCGACAGGCAAGAAAACAGAGAGTTTTAGATTTAAGGAATCTGAGCTCCGTTTTTATGAGGATTATCCAAAGGAGGTAATGGAACAAAGATCAAAATTTGCTCTGGTAATGAAACAGGCATATGATAAGAAACTGTTCCCTTCCTTGCGTTACCCGACAAGAATTAAAGTTTTTCCTCCTAATTCTCCTCCTCGTACATTTTTTGATCCAAAAGCTGCACTGGACTTCATTCAAACTATACCTGTTGCCGCTGCTGAATGAACTGTCTGGAAGGTTGTTTGGTTATCTGTATATTATAGGCATTTCGGAAAGAAGATTTATGAAGGTTACTTGGATATTTCATTGAGAGACTATTAAAAGAAGATAAGGAAATTTGTTCATTATTGCATATTATTGGTTTTTTTTAGAAAGAAGATCTATGGTTCAAGTATGACTGTTTAAATGGTTATTCGGACATTCCACTGAGAAAAAGAAGATAAAGAAACTTGATCCTTTAACCTAATATCTGGTTTGATGTTTTTTTTGTTTCTTTCTTAATTAATTAATTGGTAGTTTTTCCTACTAATGGGGCTTCTTTTTATATGTATACTTAGGGGAGGGTTCAACTACTTATAATATTATTAGTTGGTATTTTTGAAAATTTAGTTGGGTTAAATATGCTATTAACTTTTTTTCTGCTTTATTATAGCATCTTATAAAAGAATTCAAAGCTTTTTTTTAGGGATTTAATGTTAAATTTAAAAATGGCGCTGGTTTTTCTTTTTAAGGGATAACATTATTATTGTTCTTTCTCGTTTAAAAAAAGATTAAATATAAGCATGGGACAGTTTGTAGTTGCTGGAAAGTAAACACTTTCCTTCATTGAGACCTTGTTGTTCCTCTTACAAGGTCAGTGGGTTTTGTTTTTTTTTAACTGGGGCTGGGGGAGAGAATCTTTAAAAATTTTTTGTACAGACAGAGCGGTCTCTGGCTTCGTATTCTATCATAGCGTGCCTGCTTTTTTTGGGCTATGGGGGGAGGGGGTGGGGTTAGAGTTGGGGTTTTTTCCCCATTGGGTGGTTCCAGAGCATGTGTGTTTTCTATGTGGTTGTATTCTTCATCACCGCCATTTTTGATCATCCTGTATTGGTATGTGCTCTGCGCATGTGTAAAGTAGAATAAAATTAAAGTATGGTATTTAAATAGATTAATGTAATAAGTGTGAATATACGTGGTTGGAATCATCCTATCAAACGAGAAAAGACTTTTAAAATCATTAACCGATTCCAACCTGATATAATTTTTGCCCAAGAGACACATATCAGGGTGGGAGATCAAAACAGATTTTTTGGATGGTGGAGGAGTTTGCAGTTTCACTCCACTTCTCAGAGTGTGTCCATCTTTGTTAAATCCAATATATTTACTCAAGAGGATATTAAGTCAGATTTTAATGGTAGATTTTTAATTGTTAAAGGAGTAATCTGTAACAGAAAAGTTGTTTTGGTCAATTTGTACGGACCTAACTTAGATGATCCTTCTTTTTTTAAAAAAGTATTTGCTTTACTGCCTGATTTAAATGAATATATGTTGATAATGGGTGTGGATTTTAATTGTTGTTTAAATCCTTTGATTGACAAGCGCTCAACCAATCAGCAACTTCCAAAGCGCTCCGCGTCACTTATTAACTCCCTTTTGACTAATTTTGGATTGATTGAATTATGGAGATATCTACACCCTGATAACAGAGAATATTCTTTCTTTTCACATGTTTATAAAAAATATTCGAGGATCGATTAATCGATCCTCGCTTCTTGCTTAGTGTTAAAAACTGCGAATATGACACTATTGCTATATCTGATCATGCACCTCTGAGTTTGTCTTTTGAATTTGATGATGTCATTCTTGCCCGTCCACCTTGGCGCATGTCTCAGACATTATTGCAAAACTCTGACTTTGTCAGCTTCATTGAAACCCAGATAAAATAATTTTTTTCTTTTTAATGATGTAGGGGGTACATCTAAATTAATCATACGGGATACAATTAAAGCATTTTTACGTGGTCAGATCATTTCTTATTCAGCTAAGCTTAAAAAACAGACTAAAGTAGAATTAGATAAGATTTCAAAACAAATTAAAGACTTAGATAATATTTATGCAATTTCCCCTAATATTGATTTATTCAAACAAAGGGTGGAACTGCAATCATAATATAATCTATTATTAACTCATCCTATTGAAGGCTATTTGTTTAAGTCAAAGAGCCAATTTTATATGTTTGGAGATAAAAGTAATAAACTGCTTGCATCTCAATTAAAAACGGCTACAGCCAAAAGGCAAATCATGAAAATCTGTAGGAAAGATGATACCCTGGCTTGGGGATATGAAGAAATTAATAAGATTTTTCAAAATTTTTATACTGAACTTTATAAATCTCAATGTCCAGTAGATTCTTCTAAAATGAATGCTTTCTTACGAAGGATTGCTTTTCCTAAAATTTCTGTTGAGGATCAAAAACTCTTGATGCCCAAATTACTGAAGCTGAAATTCATAAAGCTATTTTTTCAATGCAATCTAGTAAGGCCCCTGGACTTGATGGCTATCCTGGAGAATTTTATAAAAAATTTGGAAAATTGCTTTCTCGCTATATGTTGGAAATGTTTAAGGATTCTTTTGTGAAAGGTGATTTACCCTCTACTTTCTATGAGGCTTCTATTTATTTAATTATTAAAAAGGATAAAGATCCTACTGATTGTGCCTCATATTTCATTACTGAATGTCGATGCTAAGATTCTGTCAAAGATAAAGATCCTACTGATTGTGCCTCATATTTCATTACTGAATGTCGATGCTAAGATTCTGTCAAAGATAATGGCCAATCAGTTGGAGAATATTTTGGGTAAAATTATTTTTAAAGATCAAACAGGCTTTATAAAGGGTCATTATTCTTTTTCAAATATTCGGAGATTATTTAATATTATATATTCGTCCTCTTTTAAAACTTCACAATGCGTTCTCTCTTTGGATGCTGAAAATGCGTTCAATCGAGTTGAATGGAAAAATTTATTTAATGTTTTAGAGAAATTTGGCTTAGGCGTTAATTTTAATAATTAGATTAGAATGATATATAAAACACTATTGCTACTGTTATTACTAATAACTGTAGGTCTCCTTTTTCTCAGCTTTCACGGGGGACAAGGCAAGGCTGTCCATTAAGTCCTTTGTTATTTAATTTAATATTAGAACCCCTTGCTATTGCTCTTCATGAAGCTAAAGATATTTATGGGATTTTTGTAAATGAGACCATTCATAAGATCTCTCTTTACGCTGACGATTTATTGGTTTATATATCCAATCCCGAGGAATCTATTCCTGCCTTGCTAAAATTATTTAATGAATTTGGAGATTTTTCAGGATATAAAATAAATTTTAATAGAAATGAACTGTTTCCTTTAAATGAATCTGTTTCTATATATAATACCACTCCTTTCAAAGTCATGGATTCTTTTAGATATTTAGGTGTTACAATCACTAAAAAATATAAGGAGCTAATTTTGTTCCCTTGGTAGACTCTATGAAGTATTTATTTAGTAGATGGAGTCCACTTACCTTTTCACTTGTTGGTCGCATCCATATAGTCAAAATGATGATTTTACCAAAATTTTTATATTTATTTCAGAATATCCCTGTTTTTTTGACTAAGAAGTTTTTTGATTGGATTGATTCTATTATTTTATCTTTTAATTGGAATAATAAAAGACCAAGAATTAGTAAATGTCACTTACAAAAGTTGAAAAAGGATGGAGGTCTCGCTATGCCTAATCTAAGAATGTATTACTGGGCTGTTAATGTGCGATACATGTCCTTTTGGTTACATTGGGTTGATAAGAATGATCGGCCAATTTGGGTAGACTTGGAATTGAAAGCTGTGAAACAGTTTCATTTAACCTCGTTATTGGGAGCTGCTTTACCTGTATAATTAGCTAAAGTTGCTAATTTAAATTTATACCCTGTGATTAAGTATTCTTTACAAACTTGGCTCTAGTTCCGCAATTTTTTTAATCTTAAAAAATTTAAACTTTGTAGTTTAATTTATCGAAATTACTTTTTTAAGCCTTCTTTGAGTGATCCAATTTTTTTACTTTGGAAAAAAAAGGTATTAATTCTTTTTGGGATTTATTTAAAGAAGATAGACTGATGTCTTTTGAACAATTAGTTGATAAATATTCTCTTTCATACTCACACTTTTTACAATACCTTCAAGTTAGACATTTCTTACAAAAATATTTAAGTAATTTTCCTTACATATTGGATGCTGACCTGTTAGATACTATTATGAGTATGAAGGGTTCTATTGGAAAAATTTATAATTTACTATTACAATGGGATAAGCGTCCTTTATTTAAGATTAAACAAGCTTGGGAAAAGGAACTTAATTTGACTTTTATGATGGAGGATTGGACGCGAATTCTGAAGCTGGTTAACTCTTCTTCGATCCATGCTAGTCATTCACTGATTCAATTTAAAATTGTGCATTGTTACCATTTGACGAAGGAGAGATTGTCTAAAATATTCCCTAACGTTGATAGTTATTGTGATAGATGTAAAACTGAGACAGCTACATTGAAACACATGTTTTGGTCTTGTTCTATACTGGAACAGTTCTGGAACTCAGTTTTTTCAACAATTTCTAAAGCACTTAAAATGAATTTACATCCTAACAAATTAACTGTGCTTTTTGGAATAATTCCTCAAAATATCCATGGTATCTCTTTGTCTGACCAACATGTTATTGCATTTGTTACATTGACAGCTAGGAGGGCCATTTTGTTGAAGTGGAAGGACACATCGGCTTCCACTTTGTCACAATGGTTCTCTCAAGTGATGCTATGTCTTAGTTTGGAGAAAATTAGAAGTCGAACCTTTGAACCTATGTTTGATTTTGAGAAAAGATGAGGTTCATTTGCTCATTATTATCATTTGAGTTAACTGATAGATTTCCTCCATGATCTAATTGTAAATTTTTGGTACATTTTCTTTTCTTGCTGGCGGTTTGATGTTTATCTTTAGAAGCTTTTTGTATGATGCATGGCTCCGGGGTTGAACACCTAATGGGTTTTTTTCTCACTTTTTCTTGCTTAGTAGGGTTTTTTCCCATTTTTTTAATCACCAAAATTTTTTCGATCTTTAAAATAATGTTTTTTTCCTTGAGACATTGTAAGTGTTGCACTCTTGTTAATTTTGAATAATAATAATAAAAAGATTTGAAAAGAATATAACTTCTTCCATGTAGCAGACGTTATAAGATTTTCTATGCCTGCACTTCTAGACTGAAAAATAGCTTTTTCCCCAGAGCTATAATTGCTCTGAACCAATGAATCAAGCATCATCCATAAATTTGTTATGTTGCTACTTTAATACTGGTTTTGTGGCTGTCATGCATCTGACTTATGCTTTTGTACTGCTGGACATTGCTTGTACTGGCTGGTTACTTGATTTTATTTATTGTTTATTTTATTTGTTGTTTAATAGCATTGAGTATGAGAGTTGCAAACTCATTTTCGCTGTATTGGTGCATGACAAATTGTCCTATGCAATGACAATAATGGTATTTCATTTCAAGAATGCAGAGAAAATTAACAAGGATTTTGCTGGGTCTGGAGGACCTGAGTTGTAAGGAAAGATTGAAAAGATTAGGACTTCATTCTTTAGAACAAAGAAGATTGAAAGGCTTTTGATAGAAGTATACAAAAACCATGAGGGATATAGATAGGGTAATTGCAAGCTGGCTTTCTCCATTGAGGTTGTGTGAAAGGTGAGAAGATTAAGGGGAACATCAAGGGAAATTTCTTCACACAGAAGGTCATGAGATTGTGGAATGAGCTGCCAGCATAAGTGGTCGATGCATGCTCAATTTCAACATTTAAGAGAAGTTTGGATAGGTACATGGATAGTAGGGATGTGGAGGGTTATGGTCCAGGTGCAGGTTGATGGGAGTAGGCAGTTTAAATGTTTTTGGCAAGGACTAGTTGGGCTGAGTGGCCTGTTTCTGTACAATACTTCTCTATGACTCTATTCCTGGTTTGACTACACTTGGAATATTGAGCTAAGTTCTGGTCACATGATTTTAGAAAGGATTTGGAAGTTTTGGAGAGAGTGCAGAGGAGAACTACCAGGATGCTACCTGGATGAGAGAGCATCTCTTATGAGGATAGGTTGAGCGAGCTCAGGCTTTTCTCCTTGGAGTGGAGGAGGATGAGAGGTCACTTGGTAGAAGTATACAAGATGATAAGAGGAGTAGTTCAAGTCGATAGTGAGAGATATTTTCCCCAGATGGAAATGACTGATGTGAAGGGGTATAATTTTAAGGTGATTGGAGGAAAGTATGAGGGGGATGTCAGAGATAGGTTTCTGTTTAGAATGGTGGGTGTATGGAACACCCTGCCACGGGTGGTGGTTGAAGCAGATACATTTGGGACATTTACGAAACTCTCAGATAAGCACATGGATGATAGAAAATAGGAGGGTATGTAAGAGAGGTGGGTTAGACTGATCTTGCATTAAAAGATCAGCACAACTTCATGGGCTGTATTGCATTTTATGTTCTAATCCAAACCTCTGCTTTTCACTTGTGGGAGAATTTCGACTGAGGGGACACCATTACAGGGCAGGGGGCAATAAATTATAGCGGAATTTCCTTTTGCAGAGGTGCTGAATTTTGCACTGAACACGAGGCTGCATCACCAGACTAATGGTTATAAAATCAATTGCTTTGTCCACTGTGGCCGTCGGAAGGTCCCGGTTTGCCGGTCATTTTCAGTTCCCTTTCCCACCTCCCCATTTCCACACACACCTGCTGTACAGTGTGTGCTCGCAACCTCCTCTACTTCCGAGATGAGGCTAATTGCAAACTGGAGAAGCTGCACCTCACTTTTTGCCAGTGTTGTCTGCAACCTGAGGACACGAGTGTTGGATTCTCCAGCCTCTGGACACTGTTACCCCTCTGTCCCTATCTGACCTACTTTTCACTTCCCCATCACCCTATTTCTTCCCCTTCCAGCTACACCATCGGCCCTTCATCCACACACCCCTCCCACTGGGACCCCTCCCCATACTGTTCCATCTGTCCTGCCCATTTGCCTCACTTGGTTCCATGCTCCACCCTCCTCTCTTATCAGATCCCACCATCTCCAGTCCTTTGTCACCTCCACCTGTCACCTCCCAGACTCTGTCACTGTTCCTACTCTCCCCTCATCCATTTGTTCAACATTCCTCCTCACCTGGGTCCACCCACACCTCCCAGCCTCTGTCACTATTCCCACTCTCCCCTCCTCCATTTGCCCAACACTCTTCCTCACCCGGATCTACCCATCATTTCCCGGCCTTGGTCACTATTCCAACTCTCCCTGCCTCCATCTGCTTATCACCCCTCCTCAGCTGGATCCACCTATCACCTTCCAGCCTCGGTCACTATTCCAACTCTCCTTGTCTCTATCTGCTTATCACCCCTCCTCAGCTGGATCCACCCATCACCTCCCAGCCTCAGTCACTATTCCCACTCTCCCTTCCGCCATCTGCCTGCCGTCCCATTTTACCTGGATCCACCCATCACCTATTTGTTTCACTCTTTCCCTCCATATTTTTACAATGGATATCTCCCTCTATCTTTCAGTCCAGACGGAGGTTCTCAATCCAAGACATTGAGAGTCCTATTCCCTCCACAGATGCTGCCTGACCTAGTGAGTTCCTGCAGCCTCTTGTGTGTTGCTCTAGATGTAGATGTATATATAAGGTAGTTTCACTTGCCTGTGATTGGTCCATGTCTCTCTAAAACAGGGACCAATGGACCCCTATGTTAATGGTAGGGGTCCATGGTAGAAACAAGACTGGGACCCCCTGCTCCAAACCTTTCCTATCCATACAAGTTCATCAGGTCAGGCAGCACCTACAGAAATGAATCAACAGTCAACAGCTCAGGCCAAGATTGTTCATCAGGACTGGTAATTTCTATTCTTCTATTCCCCACTCTGCCCTCTCACCTCTTCTCTTCATCTGCCTATCACATCCCCCTGTTGACCCTCATCTTTCTTTTTCTCCCATGCTCCACTCCCCTCTCCTATCAGATTCCTTCTTCTCCAGCCCTTTGCCTTTCCCACCTATCATCTTCCAGCTTCTTACTTCATCCCCCTCCTCCTGGCTTCACCTATCACCTTCCAGCGTGTACTTCTTCCCCTCCGCCCTTCTTATTGTGTCATCGTCCCCCTTCCTTTCCGGTCCCGATGAAGAGTCTCGGCCCAAAACGTCGACTGTTTATTCATTTCCACTGATGCTGCCTGACCTCCAGCATTTTGTGTGTATTCCTCCTGAAACTTTCTTGTACCCTCTCCAGATTAATTTACAACAGTCTGACTGTCTTCCAGTTCACTGTTAATCAGACTAGTTATTAACTAAATTTAACTTCCACACATAAATCCTGGGTCCCCACTGCCCCAATAAAAACATACAAGAAGCTTCTGTCTTCTTCCCCCTTCCTCTCCAGTACCAATGAAGGGTCTTGGCCTGAAACATTGACTGTTTATTCCTCCCCATAGATGCTGCCTGATCTGCTGAGTTCCTCCAGCATTTTGTATGTGTTGTTCTGGATTTATAGCATCCGCAGAATCCCTTGTGTTCTTGTACTTGCCCAGTGTCTTTTAAGTGTTGTTAATGTACCTGTCTCAACTACAGAGTGCAATCATTCCAACGATGTGCCTTGACTTTATATAAAGACACCACTCATTCTACTACGCTCTGAGAGATAAAACCTGAGACTGCCCAACCTCTTCCAACACATCAGGCCTTTGAGTCATGGCAACATTCTCATAAAGACAAGAGATTCCACAGATGCTGGAAACATTGAGCAACTCACACAAAATGCCGGAGGAACTCAGCAGGCCAGGCAGCATGTACGCAAAAGAGTACAGTTGATGTTTCGGGCCCAGACCCTTCGGCAGGACTTGCTGGAAACAACCCACACAAGGTACTGGAGAGAGAGATGCTGAAGGACACCACGGTAGGGTAACAGTTAGTGTGACACTTTTATAGCTGGGGGCATTCCAGAGTTCAGAGTTCAATTGCAGTACCACATAAAAGGAGTTTGTACACTCTCCCCGTGACGGCTTGGGTTTCCTCCAGGTGCTACAGTCTCCTCCCGCAGTCCAAAGACGTATCAGTTAGGAGGTTAATTGGTCATTGTAAATTGTCCTGTGATTAGGCTGGGTAAATGAGGGGGATTGTTGGGTGGTGTGACTCACTGGGCCAGGACGGCCTGTTGGGTGGTGTGGTTTGTAGGACTGGAAAGGCCTGTTGGGCGGTGTGCTTTGTAGGACTGGAAAGGCCTGTTGGGTGGTGTGGTTTGTAGGACTGGAAAGGCCTGTTGGGTGGTGTGGTTTGTAGGACTGGAAAGGCCTGTTGGGTGGTGTGGTTTGTAGGACTGGAAAGGCCTGTTGGGTGGTGTGGTTTGTAGGACTGGAAAGGCCTGTTGGGTGGTGTGCTTTGTTGGGCTGGAGGGGCCTGTTGGGTGGTGTGGTTTGTTGGGCCAGAAGGCTTGCTGAGTACTGTAGCTCTAAAAACTACAAATTATTGTTAAATAAACTTAACATGTCAGACTTTGCTATCTACATTAAACCTATGCCCTCTGGTTTTTGACATTCCATCCTGGGAAAAGGACTGCATCTATTCTATCAGTTCATCTCCTATTTGATATATTTCTATCAGCTCTCCCCACGGCTCTGACAATCCAAGTTTGTTCAACTTCTCCTTGAAACTAATAGTCTCTCTAATCCAGGCAGCAGCCTGGTGAACCTCTTCTGCACCCTTCCCAAAGCCTCCTTCAACCTTCCTACGATGGGGTGACCGGAGTAGCACTAGGCCTCAAGCCTTGGGTTTACCTGCTGCAGCAGTCCAGATGGGGAGATGCCGGAGGTGGTGTGGCGCGGATTGAGGGCTGGCACCGCCTGTTGGTGCTGCCCCCTAGTGTTCGCTCGGTGGAAGACAAGCTGGATTGCGTTTGTGCATACGTTCGTCTGCGGACTGCTGAGAACTGCTTGTTCTTGCCGACAACACCCATGCATCATCAGTTTACAGGACATGTCACTTAGGGACTTGGGCTACTGTATATTTTTTTGTGTGACTCTATGTTTACTGCTCTCTTATAGAATCAGAACCAGGTTTATTATCACCAATGTGTGTTGTGAAATTTGTTAACTTAGCAGCAGCAGTTCAGTGCAATACATAATATAAAAAAATAAATAAATTCCAGTATATTTATATTGAAGACATTAAAAATATGTGCTATATGTGCTTGGTGCTGTGATTGACTGTTGACATTGTATTTCACAATTGGCCCCGAAGGAACGCTGTTTTGTTTGGCTGTATTCATGGGTAATTGTGCATGGCTGAACGACAATTAAACACAAACTTGAAACTTCTGTGCGGTGGCCAATCTCCAGTCCACGCTGACACACTTTGCCCAAAGATACACACAGGCATTTGCACAAATCGTATCTTTATTCTGTCCTATATACAGCACATAACACAATGCGACGTCCAAGTCCATTTATAACTGCTCTCTTCTGCCATACCGGGGTTGTCATAAGAAGGGAACTGTCACAAAACATCAACGTGAGACAGAAGAGTATATTTTAAGCATGTCATTAAAGGACCCGTCTCTATAGTATCTCGTCAACTTCAGTACAGTACATCTCAGATAAATAAAGTACATCTCATACCAAATAATTAGTTTTAATGGGAAATATTAATCAGGGCACAGGGCAGGGCTTCCCTGCTCTTCCTTACACAGTGCTGGGGGTGGGGGTGGGGTGGGGCACTCGTTTAATGCTTCTCCCTCTCACCGAGCGGCATTCCCTTCTTCCTGCCCAGGACAGGTTATTTCGCTCAGGTCCCTGGGGCAGGACTTGAACCCATGAACTTGCGTCACCTCTAGGTGCAAGATGCAGGGTTCCTCCCTCAGTGTAAGCTGACAGGGCAGACTCAATTTCCTGACCCTCCGGTCACACTCACACTCACACACACACACACACACACACACACACACACACACACACACGTGAGGCCCCTCTATGCTCCCGGTGCCAGTGAGCGTGCGGGTCAAGGGCTGGCTGAGGGCGAGGAGGGCAGGTGTTTTTTATAAGAAGGGTGTGGGCGGCAGGTTGTGCTGCCTCTGCCCCCAAGCCGCACCCGAGCCTCCCCCATCACACGATCGTGCGGGCGAGGGATCTGCCCTCCCCGGCCGTCTCCTTCAGTTCGGCCTGTGGGATCATCGGGAGCGCCACGTCCCGCCCACGCCGAGCCACACGCTCGTAAGGTGGGGCCTGAGCCGATGGCAACGAGGTGGTGGAGACGGACGAGACGGCTTCCTGCTGGCTCTCTGGGGCCATCGCCGGACCATCCGTGCGGTCTCCGCTCTCCAGGACGGCGGATTCCTGCTCAGGGAGGAGTCGGGGGGCCGGTCTTTGCCAGGGGTCGGTCAAGGAGTACGGCGGAGGGTCATCCTCTGGGAGGTACATTCCCGGCCCCGCATCACGGACACAGTCTTCATAGCTGGAGAGAGAAGGACAGCAGTTTAGATGTGAGACATTAGACAGACCTGTGTTGTTCACCGTTGAGCGTCCGAGACTGAGGGGACAGCTGACAGAGGCGTGTAAAATCAGGAAGCCATGTTTCACTTATTTATTGGAACTTTAAGTGGTTTATTGAGTTCAGATTTCAGTGTGGGCACGTGGCCAAGTGGTTAAGGCATTGGACTAGCGACCTGAAGGTCGTGAGTTTGAGTCCCAGCCGAGGCAACGTGTGTTGTGCCTTTGAGCAAGGCACTTAACCACACATTGCTCTGCGACAACACTGGTGCCAAGCTGTATGGGTCCTAATGCCCTTCCCTTGGACAACATCAGTGGTGTGGAGAGGGGAGACTTGCAGCATGGGCAACTGCTGGTCTTCCATACAACCTTGCCCAGGCCTGCGCCCTGGAGAGGGAAGACTTTCCAGGCGCAGATCCATGGTCTCGCAAGACTAACAGATGCCTTTTACTAAGTGGTTTATTGATTTTTGATTTCTGAACGGACCGTGAACACATTAATACTACTTCATGAATTTTTTTGCAATTTTGTACTAATTTAATTTTAAAATATTTATTATGATTGATCATATTTCTTCTAACGATCTTTTTAAAATGGGTTCTATTGTGTTTCTTTGTTTTGTAGCTGCCTGTAGAGAGACAAATGTCAAGGTTGTGTAAAGTATACATACTTTGATAATAAATGTACTTCGTATGTTTTATGTTACACTGTACTGCTGCCACAAAACAACAAAGTTCACAACATACCTGAGTGATAATAAACCTGATTCTGAAAAACTAATACCCATCTTTATATCGAACAGATGAGATTGCTGCAATACACTTTTTACTGACCATCCAAAGCAATCTATTGTCAAACTTCAACTCATTCAGAACGCCACTGTTAGACTTTTAACTAAAACCAGGATGAGGGAACATATCACTCCCATACTAGCTACTTTGCATTGGCTTCCTGTATCTTTTAGAATTGATTTTAAAGTTCTCTTACTTGTTTTTAAAGCTCTTTATGGTCTGGGACTCGAATACATCAGAGAATCATTTTTGTTTTATAATCTTGCTAGAGCTCTCTGGTCTTTTTCCGCTGGTCTTTTAAATTTAAATAATCTCCCTTGAAAGATAACTGGCAGCTCAGCTTTTTTGAGCTATGCTCCTAAACTGTGTAATTCAATACCAAAGGGATGCAGACTCAGTTGACACTTTTAAACACCAGCTCAAAACTGATTTATTTAACCTTGCATTTAATTAACATCGTTTTGTCTTTTATTTTTATGTTTGCACTTTATGCCATTGTAAAGCACTTTGAGTGACATCATTTTATGAAATGTTCCTTATAAATAAGTTATTATTGCTATTAATATTATTATTGTCACATGACAGTGAAAAACTTGTCTTGCATACCGATCAGATCATGACACAGTGGATCGAGTTAGAACTGCTGTGTACATACATCTATTGGTGCTTCTGGACGCATCTTCAGTGACGTTCCTGGAATCATCGGGTGTTTCGGGTCTTTCAACATCATACAGCCTCCTCCAGGTGACCCAGCCGGGGCTGATCAGACCCCAGCTTGTGTCCAGATGGCTAGCTACTTATGACTCCATGGCTCCCCTCTTTTGAGCCACAGCCATCTTGAGGCCCTCTCTGCCGCATCGGTGGTACTGCGGATGGCTCTCCTCTTCCTCTCTCCCTCGATGCCCAAAATGCTGAAGGCTTTAACTAAAGAACGGGCTATGAATCCCCTACAACCAACCTCCACTGGGAGACACTTCGCTCTCCATCCAGCCTGCTGACAGTTGCTGACCAGTCCTGCATACTTGGAGAGCTTCCTTTCAAAGGTCTCTTCCAAGCTATCTTCCCATGGGACTGTCAGCTCCAGCAGCACCACTTGCTTAGTAGACTCAGACACTAGGACAATATCTGGTCGCAGGGTGGTGGCTGCGATATGGTTGGGGAACTCCAGCTGCCCTTCGAGGTCCACCAACAGCTGCCAGTCCCTTGCAGAGGTCAGAATGCCTGCAGATGTTCTTTTGGCATCTGTTGAATAAAGTGTAATAGGTACAGAAAAAGTGCAGTGCAGGTAACCAATAAGGTGCAAATACAGTTGAAACATTTAAAACTCAGTTGGAGTATTGTGTCCAGTTCTGGTCACCCCATTACAGGAAGGATGAGGAGGCTTTGGAAAGGGTGCAGAAGAGGTTCACCAGGACGCTGCCTGGATCAGCGATACGGACAGGTTGGACAAATTTGGGTTGCTTTCGCTGGAGTGTGAAGAGGGTGAGGGGAGATCTGACAGAATTTATAAAACTATGGCACAGTACAGGCCCTTCAGCCCACAATGTTGTGCCGAACTTTTAACCTACTCCAAGATTAATCTACTCTTCCCTTCCACATAGCCCTCCATTTTCTATCATCCATGTGCCTATCTAAGAGTTTCTTAAATGAAACCCAACGTATCTCCCTCTGCCACCACTCCTGCAGCGTGTTCCATGCACCCATGACTCTGTAAGATACCTACCTCTGACATCTCCTCAGAACTCCCCTCCAATCACCTTAAATTTATGTCCCGTTGTACTAGCCATTTCCACCCTAGGAAAAGGTCTCTAGCTGTCCACTCTATCTATGCCTCTTACCATTGTATAAACCTCTATCAAGTCACCTCTCATCCTCCTTCACTCCACAGCGAAAAGCCCTAGCTCACTTTACCTTTCCTCGTAAGACATGCTCTCCAATCCAGGCAGCATAATTCTCCTCTGCACCCTCTTTAAAGCTTCCACATTCTTCCCATAATGAAGCAACCAGATTTAAATGCAATATTCCAAGTATGGTCTAACCAGGGTTTTATCGAGCTGCAACAATACCTCATGGCTCTTGAACTTAATTCCGTGACTAATGAAGGCTAACACACCATATACCTCCTTAACAACCCTATTATCTTTGAGGACGTAGACCTTTAGACCCTTTTGTTCCTCCACGCTTCTAAAAATCCTGCCACACTGCAGAGAAAGCAGAATCCATTATCACAGACCCCGACCATCCAGGCCATGCTCTCTTCTCACTATTACCATTGGGCAAGAGGTACGGGAACCTTATGTCCTACACCACCAGGTTCAGGAACAGTTATTGTCCCTCAACCATCAGCAGACATCCCACCTCTCCCGGAACTTCCGGGAGTCTCCCGCATATTAATAGTGGCTCCCTGATGCCCGCAAAATTATATACAATATCACAGAAATCAATTTTTTTGAGAGCGAGCAAGAGAAAAGCAAGAGAGAGCGCGAGAGCAACCACGAGAGGGAGAGAGAGAGCAAGAGAGAGCACGAGTGAGAGCGCGCCATGGCAGAGTGTTCCAAAAAAAATATAAAACGTACGTCACCCCAGACTACACTAAAGTGTACCCCTGCCTAATAGGGGTCAAAATAATGACAGTGCTGCTCGCTGCACTGTTTGGAACTATGACTTTTCTATTGCCCATGGTGGGTTAAGGCTGTAAAAGACATATTGAGGTGAGTTTAACAGGTGTCATTCATTCATCAGCATAGCCAACATTATTTAAACTAGCTGGCTAGCTGCTAAGGAGCTACTCTATTGCAGACATCCCACCTCTCCCGGAAGTCTCCCGCAAATTGATGGTGCTACCTCCCTGAAATGAGTTTTTGCAGGGTGGGATGTCTGCATCAGGCTCCTGAACCAGTGTGGATAACTTCACTCACCGCAATTCTGAACTGACTCTATAACATACAGGCTCATTTTCAAGGACTCTACACTCATGTTCTCAGAATTATTTATTTACTTTGTTTACTTGGACAATTTGTCTTCTTTTGCAAATTGCTGTTTGTCAGTCTTTGTTAATGTGAAGAGCTTGAGGGCGGCTTTGGGCTGGATGACAGAATCTGAGTCCTTCCCTGCAGCTGGATCCGAGTGTGAGGGATAATTTTCTCTTCAGACAATTTAAATGCTGGCCCAGATTGGAGGTGAGAGATGATTTCACTTGCTTTCTGCGATCTTCTCTCCTCTCTCCAGGGCGTGGAACCCTTTGCTGTTCCATTGTTTCATTCTCGATTCTTTCAAGAATCATTTGATTCTTCATCACACTGAGGCTATGAAGACTGCCCTGGCTGCTGTCTTCCATGCCCCATAACATGATGAACTGATAAATGAGGTTTTGGGACTACTCTGGGGTTCAGATCTGAGGACTCAGTTTTAGTTTGGAATGTTGTTGCTGTTCACTTAAATTGTTTGCATGATTTGTATTTGTTTCTTTCTCCTGTGCATCGAGTCTTGGTCTTCTATTATTATTTTTATTCTTTTATTTCTTTAATTGGCTTCTTCGGGTTTCTAGCTTTGTGGCTACCTGTGAGCAAGCAAATCTCAAGGTTGTATAATTTTATACATTCTTTGATAATAAATGAATCTTGTATGGTTTTCATAAACTCTGTTGTATTTCTTTACTCTCCTGTGAGTGCCCACTAAAAAAATTATTTCATGGACGAACGTTGACATCCTGCAGACAGCTGACGAAACTACTTCTGTTTTTTTTAGGTATGCAGTTGATCGCAGTCTGTAATTCCCATTTTGACAATGTATTTTTGGGCCGACTGAGCGATCTAGTGCTTTTGCTGTCTCCTGGGGAAGTCGGCGAGGTTGAGATCAGAGTTTCCTAATGGTGGATCGTGTGGAGCAAGATGGAAATTGACGAGGATCAGAGTGGAAGATAAGCAGGTGTTCAGTGGCGTCTGCCTGAGTTTGACTGATTTCTATCGCTCCTGCCGGAGGAGGATGCAGGTTCATCGCCTTGGCATGGCTCGTGGCTGTGGGATTTTTTTTTGGGGGGGTCCCTGCAGTTTGATGTTTAACGTCCTCAGTGCTGAAAGCGCTCTGCAGTTGTTGCCTCATTTTTGGAGGACTTCGCGGTTTGTGTCCCGTGTGTTTCTGGTTGCTCTTTTTTTTGCTACTTGTGTGATTTGACTGAACCGTTTCTGCACGGAACTGGCTCTGCGGCTGAGGCCTGCAGTCATCAACACGGTGCTAAACCGAACTGACTCAGTGGCTGTGGCTCCTGGACCGTTTCGGGGATTCTGCACTTTGATGTTTAATAGTCTTTGTATTACTTGTTCGCTCTTCGCTGTTAGTGCGATTTGTTCCTTTCTTCACGTGTTGGGTGTTTGATGTTTTCTTTCAACGGGTTCCATGGTGTTTCTTTATTTTGTGGCTGCCTGCGAAACTCAGGGATGTATACCATATGCAAACTTCGATAACAAATGCACTTTGAAACTTTGAAAAGTGAACCTCAAGGTAGTAAATGGTGACATATACATATTTTGATAATAAATTTACTTCAGCCTGTATTCTGTCTTCAGCTTTGACTGTACAAAGTGAGTCACCACACCTTTTTTTCTGCACTCTGTCACCTTCCCTTGTACTACCTCAATGCACTGTTGTAATGAAATGATCTGCTTAGATGGCATGCAAGACAAAAGTTTTCCACTGTACCTCAGTATATGTGACAATAATAAAACAGCTTACAAATTTAACTCCGAGAATTCCTATTACTTCATCTTTTTCTGCTTTTCCAATGACCTTGCAACCCATTTCCACTGCCCTTTTGGGAATCCTGCTCCAGCTCACTCTAATGCACCATCTTTAAAAATAAATTTGCCCTCTTGTGACTTGCAACAAATAAGCATCACTGTTTACTAACCCCCGCTCCCAGCAGAAGCAACTCTGCATCCTCGTGTGGTTTCTGTTTAGCGTTTGTTTTGACGTGTTGCAGCTTTTAGCTAGGGGCAGTTTGCAGCTGATTTGCATTAATATTGCAAACTTCATGACCTCATTGTAGCACGAGTAATGGTCGCTAAGGAGAAAACAAGCCAGTTGACTTCTATTCCCAGCCAGCCCCCATCAACTGTAACGTAACAAAAACCAGATCATAGGTTTCATTTTTATCCCACTCTACTGAGGAATTCGTTGTCTCTGTTGTATTTCCTCTATTTACAGTGATTGTCTGCAGTAACCTTACGCTCATTGTCAGTCAGACCAAAGAGCTGATTGTGGACTTCAGCAAGGGTAAGACGAGGAAACACATACCAACCCTCATAGAGGGATTAGAAGTGGAGAGAGTGAGCAATTTCAATTTCCTGGGTGTTACCATCTCTGAGGGTCCAAAGCTGGACTTGACATATGGATAAAGCTGTAAAGGAGGCAAGGCAGCAGTTAATTTCATTAGGAGATTGAGAAGATTTGGCTTGTCACCTAAAACACTCTAAAATTTCAATGGAGGTACCATGGAGAGCATTCTGACAGGCTGCATCACTGTCTGGTATGGGGTGGGGGAGATACTGCACAGGATTGAAGTAAGCTGTAGAAAGTTGTAAAATTAGTCAGCTCCATCATGGGTACCAGCCTCCATGGTATCCAGGACATCTTCAAGGAGCGGTGCCTCAAAAAGGCAGCATCCATCATTAAGGACCCCCATTACCCAGGACATGCCCTCTTGTCATTGCTACCATCAGGGAGGAGGTACAGGAGCCTGAAGACCCTCACTCAATGATTCAAGAACAGCTTCTTCCCCTCTGCCATCTGATTTCTGAATGAACATTGAACCCATGAGCATTACATCTCTACTTTTTTAAATTTCTGTTTTTGCACTACTTACTTAACTATTATAGGTACTTACTATAATTCTTTTTTTTTCTCTATATTATCATGTATTCCATTGTACTGCTGCCCAAAGTTAACAAACTTCATAACATATGCCACTGATATTAGACCCGATTCTGATTCTGAAAATGATGCTCAGGTTTGTACATGATGACATATATGCACTTTGATAATAAACTTACTTTGAACTTTGAACAGGCTAGGAATTCAAGGATAAACTTCACTCATTAAAATAATGATCTAAATCTTTTACAAACACAGGCAAGGCATTGCAGCCAAAAGTCAAGGTAAATTTATTACCTAAGTATGCATACGCTCAGTGGCCACTTTATTAGGCACCTCCTGTACTTAATATGGGTGACGGGGTGGAGATTCGTCTCTACCAAAGGAGGTGCAAGGCACTCCTTCCCTCCGCTAGCCTGCAGGTCACCCCTGGGCGAGGTGTAGCCCCCCCCACCCTGACCAGGGTCACATGATGCCATGGGAGCAGATGGTGGATGGTGGTGCATATCACATGCCCTGGTTATGTGACCACTGACACCAGGCAGACAATCTCTGAAGAGTATTGATCACTGCTGAGGTCACCCATCTTGTAAAGACACTGCCCAGAAAAAGGCAATGGCAAACCACTTTTGTAGAAATATTTGTCAAGAACAATCTCGGTCATGGAAAGACGATGGACTGTATGCGTCTGTACACTGCTGGGAGACTGTACCATTGATTGCTGGGCACTGTCGCTCAGGGTCTTCGACTATATATGTTTTTTTTCCAAGTGAATATGCTTCTTTGCTTGGTATTTTGAATAATGTTACTTGCTACTTTTGAATGTTTACACCTTGGCCCCGGAGAAAAGCCATCTCATTCAGCTGTATCTATGTATGGTTTGAATGATAACTAAACTTGATTTGCTTTGATTGGCTATGTCATACAACATAGTACATAATGATGCACCTAATAAAGTGGTCACTTAGTGTATGCTCTTCTGCTGCTGGTTCGACGTCTTCTGTGTTTAGAGCTGCCTTTCTGCACACCACTGTTGTAAAGTGTGGTCATCTGAGTTACCATCACCTTCCTGACAGCTTCCAGGTGAGGTGACATACTATGTCCGTCTGGTGCTCCTGGTGTTGCCTCCTGTGTATCGGTGAGACCCAACGTAGATTGGGAGACATATGCTCCGTCTTTCAGAAGAAGCAGGATCTCCCAGTGACCATCCATTTTAATTCCACTTCCCATTCTCATTCAGGTATGTCCATCCATGGCCTCCTCTACTGTTGTGATGAGGACACACTGTGGTGGAGGAACAATACCTTTTATTCTGTCTGAATAGCCTCCAACCTGATGGCATGAACATCGATTTCTCAACTTTTCGGTAATGCCCCACCTCCCCCCACTCTCCTTCACTATTCCCCATCCCCTTTTCCCTCCCTCACCTGATCTCCTTGCCTGCCCACTGCCTCCCTCTGGTGCTCCTCCCCCCTTTTCTTCCCTCCATGGCCTTCTGTTCTGTCCTATCAGACTCCCCTTCTCCAGCCCTGTATCTCTTTCACCAATCAATTTCCCAGCTCTTTACTTCACCCCTACCTCCCGGTTTCACCTTGTGTTTCTCTCTCCTTTCCCTCACCTTTTAATTCTACTCATCTTCTTTTCTCCAGTCTTGGCCCAAAACGTCAACTGTACTCTTTTCCATAGATGCTGCCTGGCCTGCTGAGTTCCTCCAGCATTTTGTGGGTGTTGCTTGGATTTCCAGCGTCTGCAGATTTTCTCTTGTTTGAACTTGAATCAGTCTGACCATTCTCCTCTGACCTCTCTCACTAACAAAGTGTTTTCACCAACAGAACTGCTACTCACTGAATATCCTTTGTTTTTTTCTCACACCATTCTCTGTAAGCTCTAGAGACTGTCTTGTGTGAAAATCCCAGGATATCATCGGTTTCTGAGATATTCATTCCATGGTCAAAGTCAATCACTCCAACAATCATTCCGTGGTCAACAATCATTTCATGGTCAAAGTCAATCACTCCAACAATCATTCCATGGTCAACAATCATTTCATGGTCAAAGTCAATCATTCCAACAATCATTTCATGGTCAAAGTAAATCATTCCAACAATTATTCCATGGTCAAGGTCACTTAGATCACATTTCTTCCCCATTCTAATGTTTGGCCTGAACAACTACTGAACCTTTTGACCATGTCTGCATGCTTTTATGCACTGAGTTGCTAAATAATGATTGGCTGATTAGATATTTGCATTAACGAGCAGGTGGACAGGTGTACCTGATAAAGTGGCCACTGAGTTTTAATGGGCCAGGGATTCAAGGATAAACTGCACTCATTAAAATGCATAATTATATGGGATCATGTGAAAACACTGGCAGGCAGTGCAGTCAAAAGTCAAAGTAAATTTATTATCAAAGTAAGTCACGTCACCATGTACAACCCTGATTCATTTTTTTGCCGCCATTTGTAAACAAAGACCGACAAACAATGTGCAAAAGAAATTAAATAGTGCAAATATAAAATACTGAGAACGTAGACTCCTTGAGAGTGAGAAGCTCAGGGTTGTGGTGAGTGGAGTTATCCACGCCGGGTCAAGAGGCTGATGCTTGTAGGGTAATAATTTAATTTATTTATTTATTGAGACACAGTGTGGAATATGCCCTTCCGGCCCCTCGAGCCATGCTGCCTAGCCACCCTCAATTTAATCCTAGTCTGATCACAGGACAATTTATAATGACCAATTAATCTACTAACCTTTGGACTGAGAGAGGAAACTGGAGAACCCGGGGAAACCCCACACAGTCACGGGGAGTGCGTGCAAGGCCCTTACAGATGGCAGCAGGCACTGCTCCTCAACCTGGCGGTGTGGGTCCTGAGGCCTGATGGTAGTAGTCAAAGGTAACATTTTTGTCAGCACTGTAAATGGAGTATTTGTTGTATTAGAGTCATGTAGCAGTACAGCACAGAAACAGGCCCTTTGGCCCATCTAGTCAGTGCTGAACTGCTATTCTGCCTAGTCCCATCGATCCACATCTGGACCTACCCTCTATACCTCTCCCATTCACATACTTATCCAAACTTCACTTAAATGTTGAAATTGAACCCGCGCCCATCACCTCCACTGACAGCTCATCCCACAGTCTCACTACCCTCCGAGTGAAGAAATTCCCCCTCAGGTTCACCTATCACCTTTAACTCATAATCTCTGATTCGAGTCTCACTCAACCTCAGTGGGATCAGTCTGTTTGCATTTACCTGACCTATAGCCCTCATCATTTTGTACCTGTATACTTCCATCAAACACAAAGTGCCGGAGGAACTCAGCAGGTCAGCCAGTTATGGAAATGAACAGACAGCCAACGTTTCAGACCGAGACCATTCCTCAGCACTGGAAAGGAAGGGGGAAGATGGCGGAATAAAAAGGTGGGGGGGAGGGGAAGGCAGATGGCTGGAAGGTGAAAGGTGAAACCAGGGAAAGGGCTGGAGGTGAAGGGATCAGGGAGGAGAAGAGAGTGGACCTTGGGAGAGAGAGATGGAGAAGGGCATCAGGGGGAGGTGATAGGCAGGTGAGGAGAAGAGGTACGAGGCCAGAGTGGGGAATAGAAGAAGAGGGAAAAATCCTACCAGAGGGAAAAATCGATGTTTATGCCATCCAACTGGAGGCTACCTAAACGGAATATGAGGTTACAGCTCTATCAAGTCACCTCTCATCCTCCTCCCCTCCAAAGAGAAGATTAAAGTTTCAAGATTCAAGATTGCTTAATGTCACTTCCAGTACACGAGTGTAAAGGAGATTGTATAATTGTTACTCCCGATCTGATTCAGTACAAAAAATTCACAATAACATAAAGACAGTGGATAGGCCATATTCAAGTTTGCTGATGATACCACTGTTGTGGGCCAAATGAAAGCTGGTGATGAAACAGCATGCAGGAGGGAGATTGAAAATCTGGCTGAGCAGCGTCACATCACAGCCTCTCACTCAATATCGGCAAGACCAAGGAACTGATTATAGATTTCAGGAAAGGGAAACCAGAGGCCCATGAGCCAGTCCTCATTGCAGGACCAGAGGTGGAGAGGGTTAGCAACTTTAAATTCCTGGGTGTCACTATTTCAGAGGACCCGCCCTGGACCCAGCACATAAGTACAATTGTGAAGAAAGTATGGCAGTGTCTCGACTTCCTTGTGCGTCTGCAGAGATTTGGCACGGCATCCAAAATTTTGACAACCTTCTGTGAGTATGTGGTGGAGAGTGTATAGAATAGCTGCATCATGGCCTGGTTGGTATGGAAACACCAATGCCTTTGAACGGAAAATCCTACAAAAAGGTAAAAGGTTTGGCCCAGTACCTCACGGGTAAAGCCCTCCCAACCACTGAGCACATCTACATGAGGTGCTGTTGTAGGAAATCAGCATCCATCATCAGAGATCCGCACCACCCAGGTTCAAGAGCAGTTACTCTCATTGCTGCTGCCATTAGGTGGACGGTACATAAACACCACCAGGTTCCAGAACAGTTAATACGTCCCAACCACCAGGCTCTTGAATTAAAGGGGATAACTCCACTGACTTGCCCCATCGTTCAAGTATTCCCACAACCAAAGATTTCACTTTAAGGACTCTTTATCTCATTATCTCACATTCTCGTTATTTATTGCTATTTATTTATATTTGCATTTGCACAGTTTGTTGGATTGTGCACTCTGGGTGATCTTTTATTGATCCTGTTATAGTTACTCTTCTTTAGATTTGCTGAGTGTACCCACAAGAAAATGAACCTCAGGGTTGTATATGGTGACATATATGATTATAACATTTACTCTGAACCTTGAAGAGCATAAAAATAAAAAACATTATAAATGTAAATATAAAAGATAGATTACATACATGGATTAATTGTATGTCCATAAATTGATGCTAGGTATGGGAGTGTCTGTACATAAGGTGACTGACAGGAAATGATGAAGTAGTGGTGGTTGGGGGTGTGGAGGGGTGGGTCAGTGGGTGGAGGTGTTGATCAGTCTTACTGCTTGGGGTAGGTAACTATTTTTGAGTCTGGTGGCCCTGGTGCGGATGCTACGTAGCCTCCTCCCTGATGGGAGTGGGACAAACAGTCCATGAGCAGGGTGGGTGGGATCCTTCATGGTGTTACTGGCCCTTTTCCAGTTCCTTTCTGCATGTATGTCCCTGTAAAAGTACTTAGCTTCAGCCATTTGGTCACATAAATGAGTATTACAAAATGAGTATTTAGATCAATTTAACTGAGAATTTTTATTTGTGAATCAAATGTTCCTTTTTTCACAGTACAGCCACAAAACAAAAAAATTGTAAGGCATGAGAAACTAAAAATTCAAAACCTGAAATGTCAACAGTTCAAAAGTTTTCATCCTCCTTTGCTCAGTCCTTAGTTGAACCTCCTCTCACAGCTATTACACCCAGTAGTCTTTTTGGATAAGCCTCTATTAGCCTTGTGCAATGTGATGGAGCAAGATTTACCCATTCCTCCTTGCAAAATTGCTCAAGCAGTGCCAGTTTAGTTGGGGAGTGGTGGTGAACAGCAATCTCGAGGTCTTGCCAGAGATGCTTGATTGGGTTAGGGTCAGGAATCTGACTGGGCCACTCAAGGACATCAGTTTTCTTCATTTGAAACCACTCCATGGTTGCTCTGACAGTGTGCTTTGAGTCGTTGTCCTGCTGAAAGATGAACTTCCTCCCCAGCTTATGCTTTCTGGCAGAGACATGTAGGTTTTTATCCAGGAACTATTTAGCAGCGTTCATCTTCCCATCAATCCTGATCAGATTTCCAGTGCCTGCTGCTGTAAAGCATCCCCGTAGCCTGATGCCACCTCCACCATACTTTATAGTAGGGATGAGTTACCAAGCTGATGCACAGTATTAGATTTATGCCACACTTACCGATTTTGACTCATCTGACCACAAGACCTTCTTCCACATCTTTACATTATCTTCAAAGTGACACATCAAAGTCTTTAGGGGCAAGGATATACTTTTGTTTTTAGCCAGGGCTTTGTCCTTGCCACTCTTATATAAATACCCTTTTTGTGCAAAACCTTAGAGATTGTGACAATAGACAATAGGTATAGGGGTAGGCCATTCAGCCCTTCGAGCCAGCACCACCATTCACTGTGATCATGGCTGATCATCCACAATCAGTACTCTTTTCCTGCCTTCTCCCCATATCCTTTCACTCCGCTATCTTTAAGAGCTCTATCTAACTCTTTCCTGAAAGAATCCAGAGAATTAGCCTCCACTGCCTTCTGAGGCAGAGCATTCCACAGATCCACACTCTCTGGATGAAAAAGATTTTCCTTAACTCCGTTCTAAATGGTCTACCCCTTATTCTTAAATTGTGGCCTCTGGTTCTGGACTCCCCCAACATCGGGAACATGTTTCCTGCCTCTAGCGTGTCCAATCCCTTAATAATCTTATATGTTTCAATCAGATCCCCTCTTATGCTTCTAAATTCCAGTGTATACAAGCCCAGTCGCTCCAAACTTTTGACATATGTCAGTCCTGCCATCCCGGGAATTAACCTCGTGAACCTACGCTGCACTCCCTCAATAGCTAGAATGTCCTTCCCCAAATTTGGAGACCAAAACTGTACACAATATTCCAGGTATGGTCTCACCAGGGCCCTGTACAACTGCAGAAGGACCTCTTTGCTCCTATACTTAATTCCCCTTGTTATGAAGGCCAGCATGCCATTAGCTTTCTTCACTGCCTGCTGTACCTGCATGCTTACTTTCAGTGACTGATGAACAAGGACACCTAGATCTCGTTGTACTTCCCCTTTTCCTAACTTGACACCATTCAGATAGTAATTTGCCTTCCTGTTCTTGCCACCAAAGTGGATAACCTCACATTTATCCATATTAAACTGCATCTGCCCACTCACCCAACCTGTCCATGTCACCCTGCATTCTCATAACATCCTCCTCTCATTTCACACTGCCACCCAGCTTTGTCATCTGCAAATTTGCTAATGTTTCTTTTAATCCCTTCATCTAAATCATTAATGTACATTGTAAATAGCTGTGGTCCCAGCACCGAGCCTTGTGGTACCCCACTAGTCACTGCCTGCCATTCTGAAAAGGACCCATTAATCCCTACTCTTTGTTTCCTGTCTGCCAACCAATTTTCTATCCATATCAGTGTGGAGCCATGAACTTCTGCAGCTCACTCAGAGTGACTGTTGGGTCACAGTAGCCTCTTCCAAGTGCCATTCTTCTCCAGTGAGTGACTAAGTTTAGAGGGTTGGCTTGACCTAAGGCAGTGTGGCTGTGATTTCAGGATGGATTGCACTGAACTCTGGGGTATGCTTAGTGCCTTTGAGATGATCTTGTATCCTTCCCCAGATTTGTGCTTCTCTATCATCATTCCCCTGACTTGCCTATAATGCTCTTCTGTTTTCATTTTGGTTTGGTCTGATGAACATCTACCATACTGTTGGACCATACAGATGTGTGTGTGGGGGGGAGGGGTGTATTTATTCTTATGAATTCTTTGAAAACGAGAAGTGATCCTCCAATTTTTTACATTGGCAAATTGGGTGAGTTGGTGAGGTAATATATTGCACCTGAGAAAATTTAGTGTTGTAATCACAAAGGGGATGAACACTTTTTCAGTCTCACAATTTTGGTTTTTAATTTTTAGTAAATTTTTGACAGGTTTTGGAATTTTTTCTTTTGATTTAACATGATGTACAACGTTTTATAGATCAGCTCAAAAATTCTCCTTCAATAATTTAAACTTAGAAAGTGAGACAGTCAAATGTGAAAATACTGGTGGGGGCTGAAGGCATTGTATATGTCCTTGATGGTGGTTAGGCTGGTGGCAGTGATGCATTGGACAGTCTTGACTACCTGTTGTAGAGCCTTTCTGTTCGCCGCAGTGCAGTTCCTAAACCATGCAGTGATGCAGCATGTTGGGATGCTCTCTCCAGTGCATCTGTAGAAGGTCATGAGTATTGATGTGAATAGATCAGGAAGTAGAGGCATTGGCGAGCTTTCTCAGTTGTGTAGGATGTATTCTGGGACTATGAGAGGTTGTAAAAGCCCTAGATCACTTAACCTCTCCACATAAGACATGGTCTCATCCTGATGCATCCTGATAAATCTTCTCTGAACCATCTCTAAAGCTTCTACATCCTTCCTATAACGAGGTGACCAGAATTGAACACAAATGTTCCAAGAGTGGTCTAATCAGAGTTTTGTGGAGCTGCAACATCACATCGCAGCTCTTGATATTTATAACGTTATGTCTTTGCTCTGTACTGCTGCTGCAAAATAACATATTTCATATCACGTAAGGCAGTGATAATAAGTCCGATGCCTATTCCGACAAAACGGATAGACTGAGTAGCCTTCGTTTACAATTATGAAACATGACTCAATACTATTAACTTCCTATAATGCAATTAAGCAAAATGTACAGGAGCTGAGGCCAGGAAGTTTCTAAAATGTCAAGTGAAGCAAAGAGCATAGTTGTCTTTAACAGCTGTTGGATAAATGCCCAGGAACACAAGTGATAGGATGTATAGATGGCATTAGAGGAAATGAGACGGAGGATGCTCGCATGGACCCTGTTGTGTATTTAATGTTTCAATAACATTTAAGTAATCTTGTATATATATATATATATATATATATATATTGGTTGATTAAGCATTCTTGTTTAAATAATTAATTACAGGTTATATGTAAAAATACAGTAATTGCAGATGTCATCACACTACCACGTGTGCGCCTTGCTTGAAGTAAACTTGAACTGTATTTTGAACTACCATGTTTTCCTTGAATTAATTTAATGTTTTGAAGTTACAAGACTTTAAAGTCTTGAAGTTACAGCTTAAAATTAACACACTTATCTTCTTAATAGTACAGTGGTTTGTACTGGAAACAGTATGGGTTTACAAGTACTTGTGGGTGGGTGGCACGGTAACGTAGCTGTTAGTGTAAAGTGCCAGTGACCATGGTTCAATTCCCGCTGCTGCCTCTAAGGAGTTTATACTGTGTGGGTTTCCTCCCACATTCCAAAGACATACGGATTAGAAGGTTAATTGGTCATATGGGTGTAACTGAGAGGTGTGGGCTTGTTGGGTCAGAAGGGCCTGTGACTGTGTACTGTCTCTAAATCTCTACTTGGAGGGTAACAGAGTGGGTTTGCCAAAGATGAAATAGTGATTACACATCGAAAAGTAATTATGGGGCTGTGAAATATTAGAAATGTTGTTGGTGTTCATTTTGATTGAAATAGAATATAAAAGCAAGGATATAATTCAGCGGCTTTATAAGGCATTGGTCAGACTGCACTTGCAGCATTGTGAGCAGCTTTGGGCCCCTTAACTGAGAAAAGATACGCTGGCGTTGGAGAGGGTCCAGAGGAGATTCATGAGAATGATCCTGGGAATGAAAGGATTAGTGTACAAGGAGTGTTTGTTGGCTCTGGGCCTGTATTCACTGGAGTCTAGAAGAATGAGGAAGATCTCATCGAATCCTAATGAGTATCGAAAGGCCTAGACAGAGTGGATGTGGAAATAGCCAATAGGTGGTGAATCTGTGGAATTCATTGCCATAGGTGGCCTTGAAGGCCAGGTCAGTGGGTATATTTAAAGTGGAGGCTTATAGGTTCTTGATTAGTCAGGGTATCAAAGATTGCAGAGAGAAGGCAGGAGAATGGGATTGAGAGGGATAATAAATTGAGAGGGAAGCAAACTCAATGGGCCAAATGGCCTAATTCTGTTCCTATGTCTTATGGTCTAATAAAGCAGAGAGCTCTGTGACTCTGTGACTCCCTCCCTATCTGTGGATTGGCAGCCAATCAGAACAGGACTTTATTGTGTGGATGTGAAATGTTAGAAATGTTAGCATTCACTTTGTGGAGACTAGAATATAAGAGCAAGGGTATAATGCTGGGGATTTATAAGGCACTGTTCAGACTGCACTAGGAGTGTTGTGAGCAGTTTTGAGCTCCATTTCTAAGGATGGATGTGCTGGCATCGGAGAGGGTCCAGAGAAGGTTCGTAAGAAAGATTCCAGGAATGAAAGGTGTGGTGATATGACGTGTCAGAACATGATTGAAGAGAGTTCTGAGCACGTGCAGAAATGATAGAATGATCGAGAACATGGTACTGTAAGAAACATGGTTTGGTTGTTGCTGTAAATAAAAGTACTATGTCTTCCAGAATATGATTCTTTATTAGACACAACATGGTGTCAGAAGTTGGTCTGGAAGAATAATACGTTACCTAACGTGGGAGAATCGATGATAATCGAAAAGAGTTCAAACTGTTTTGGTGTTTGCTGACAGTTTACAAATGGAAGGTTTGCAGCTTCCACCGACACTTCAATTGTCTGGGAACGTAGCTGAGAACCGGAGAAAATTTAAACAACGTTTTGAATTATATTTATCGGCGATCAAAGCGAATGGAAAACTGGAAAAAATGAAAGCTGTGCTTCTACTCCACGTAATAGGTGAAGACGCAATTGTGGTATATAATCAGTTTATTTTTGAAAATGGAGATAATTTGAAGTTGGAATTGATAATGGACAAATTTCAAGCATTTTGTATACTGAAGTGTAATGTGACATTCGAAAGGCACAAATTTTTTACATGTGCGCAGAGAGCTGGTGAAACAATTGATCAATATGTTATGGAGTTGAGACACTGGAGTAAAACATGTGAGTTTGGAGAACTGACAGACTCTCTCATTAAAGACAGAATTGTTTGCGGCATTCGGGATAATGGTCTGAGAAAAAGACTGTTAAGAGAACAAGATTTAGACTTGGCAAAAGCTTTGATGCTCTGCAAAGCTTCGAAAACCGTGACGTCACAGGCTAAAGACCTTTTTATTGAGAGCTGCAATGTAGATGCTGTAAAAAAGTGCAAACATATTAGAAGAAATAATAAAACGATAACAAAACTGACAGAGAGTAAGACGTCATCTGAGAGAAAAAAGCTATGTGATCGCTGTGGGCGGCAGCATTGGCCAAAACAGTGTCCAGCGTATGGGAAAATGTGCAACGACTGTGGTAAGAGTAATCATTTTTCACGCTGTTGCAGAAGTAGAAAGAAAATAAAACAAGTAAATGCAGTGCTTAGAAATGAACTTGAGGAGTTTTATATAGATGTGTTTTGTGAAAACAAACAAAGTAAGAATGACTGGACTATTCCATTGCAAGTGAACCAAAACAATATTCTGTCTAAACTTGATACTGGACTACAAGTAAATGTTCTTGCAGAATCTGAGTTTAATGCATTAAAGCCAAGACCAAAGTTACATGAGACAAATATAAAAGTGACTGGGTATTCAGGTGCAGACATTCCAGTTAAAGGAACATGTGTTACAAAAGTATCACACAAAAATATTGTGCACACGCTTTCATTTGTGGTGGTGCCAAGGAATGTACAGACAATACTGGGTTTATCTGCCTGTGAGAGACTGAATTTTGTGAAAAGAGTCTTAGTCCTGGACAGTGACACAGTCAGAATACTGTGACTTGATGAAAGAGTATGAGGACTTGTTCAAAGGGCTTGGTTTTCTTGCAGGAGAGCACACGATTAAAATTGACAACACAGTGCAACCCGTAGTACATCCATGTAGAAAAGAGCCTTTTGCACTACGTCATCAACCGAAAACAGAGCTTGACAGAATGGAACGGGTAGAAGTCATAAAGAAAGCTCCCAGACCCATCCCTTTGTTATCAGCATCTGACAAAGCATTGCCACCAAAACCAGGAGTTGCAATTTTGCCCTCTGGAAGTAACGCACATGCATTCCATCACAATCTCACCTCTGCAGGAGGACAGAGGCCAAACTTGCCAGTACAGTACAATACTGATCTGAAGCCAAAGAGTGACAAGAATCAGGATCCAATTGAAGAAGTGAAAGCACAAGTGAAGGAATTGAGAAGTTTTATTGAAATGATGAAGTCTCAGCATTAAAAAGAGATTACACAGTTAATGAATGAATTAGATGAAGAAAAGAAGATTCGTATTTCATTACAAATGGAAGTGGAAGGAATTAAGAAAGCTACCGTACTTGAAGTATAACCCAGATCATACATGGTCCAAACAGAAGGAGTTGTGTTAAGAAGAAATCGCAAAGACCTTAAGAAAGAGCCAACTTTAGAGTTTCAGTTAACTGATGCAGACCAGATAAAACATGGAAATAACAACGAAACACAAGAACTGTGTGCGTGAACCACTTAGAAGGTCTACTCGTGTTCGTAAACCCCCAGAGAGACTAGTAGAGACATGTTACATTGTGCATTTGCTTTGGTCAATGTTGCTAATTGTTTTTCTTTTTAAGGAAAGGAAGATGTAGTGTCAGAACGTGACTGAAGAGAGTTCTGAGCATGCATGGAAGTGATAGAATGATCGAGGACATGGTACTGTAAGAAACGTGGTTTGGTTGTTGCTGTAAATAAAAGTCCTATGTCTTCCAGAATATGATTCTTTATTAGTAACCCATGGTACGTACAAATATAAGGAACACAACAGAAGGGTTAATGCATGAGCAACAGTTGATGACTCTGGGCCTGTACTCACTGGAGTTTAGAGAAATGAGGGGAAATGAGCCAAAATGGTGGTTTTGTCCTTCAGGGTTTGTAGTTTTAACTGGAACCATGAATAGCTTAATGTAGAACGTCTCTGTGTGTACACTCTCCCTGGTACATAACATGCTAGCTCCCTTTACGTGTGATAAAAAGATATAAACAAGTGATTCTGCAGATACAGGAAATCCAGGTTGACACAAAATGCTGGAGGAACTTAGCCGGTCAGGCAGCATCTATGGAGAGGAGTAAAGAGCCGATGGTTTGACCAGAGACCCTTCATCAGGACCCAGTTAAGCTTTTCATCAAACGTTCATGTAACTGGGTCTCCTAGAGCAGACGGCTGGGAGGACTAGCATGTCCCCAGGATGCTGTTTCTGATCAGGAATGTGTCTTTCCCCGCTGGTATTTTATGTTTTAGACTGACCTGAGAGAGTAAATGGAAGTGAACAGCTGATTGTGATAAGCCGGGATTGGAAGTGTCTGAGAAGCCCGGTTTGTTGTCAATGGAAACTATGATTAATGCTTGGGAATTAAATCCCCCAGGCTCAGGGACCAGCTCGCTCACTTTTCATATTCCTCTCCCTGCAGTCGACATGGTAGCTGGGCAACTGTACAATACAGAGTCATATGGCACAGAAACAGGCTCTTCGGCCCCTCACATTATATAGAACATGGAACAGTATAGTACAGGAACAGGCCATTCGGCCCACAATGCTGTGCCAAACCAACTAAATTAGTAATCAGATGGCCAACTAAACTAATCCCCTCTGCCTACACAATGTCCATATCCTTCCATTCATGAGTCTATCTAAATGTCTGTTAAGAGTCTCCAGTGTATCTGCCTCTACCACCACCCCAGGCAACGCATTCCAGGCTCCCACCACTCTTTGTGTAAAATACTTAAATTTCCTTTACAATTACACCCCCCCCCCACCTTAAATTAAAGGTTAACGATGAACAGTTTTGGACTTCATTCCCTGGGCACAGGAGAATGAAGGGAGATTTAACAGAGATACAGAATACATAATTATGAGGAGTATAGATAGGATAAAAGCAAGC
The DNA here is from genome assembly GCF_030028105.1 of Mobula birostris. Taxonomy (NCBI): domain Eukaryota; kingdom Metazoa; phylum Chordata; class Chondrichthyes; order Myliobatiformes; family Myliobatidae; genus Mobula; species Mobula birostris. Next base: position 78,893,397 of record NC_092384.1, on the reverse strand, counting down.
AGGTTTTCCCCACAGAGGTTGGGTGAGACTAGAATCAGCGGCCATAGGTTTAGGGTGAAAGGTGAAATATTTAAGGGGGGGGGTTTGATGGGGAACTCACTCAGAACATGGTGAGAGTGTGGAATATGGTGCCAGAGGAAGTGGTGGTTTCGTGTTCGATTGGAACATTTAAAAAGTTTGGATCGGTACAGGGAGGGGAGGGGTTTGGAGATAGGGTCTGGATGAAGGTGGATGAAGGTAGATGAAGGGCCCTGTTTCTGTGCTGTAGTCCTCTGTGACTCTACGTCTGTGCTGACCTATCTTCTTCTTCTGCCTATTACCCCGCTGGTGTTTAGGGCAGCGATGAACGTCCTCCATCTCTGGTGGTGTTCAGGGTTTCCTTCATCGTGTCAGAATGAGAATGAGAATCAGAATCAGGGTTAATATCACCGGCATACGTTGTGAAATTTGTTAACCTTGTGGCAGCAGAACAAGGCCATACATGATAATATACAAATGTACTGTAAATTACAGTAAGTGTTTATATGTATATTAAATAGTTAAGTCGAATAAGTAGAGCAAAATCAGTTGGTTTTCACCACTGTCAGTCATGCAAGTCCTGGGTGGAGACTCAGGAATACCGTCACACTCAGATGTAGAAGGATTCTTCACCGCTGTTTCTTTGTCAATTTTGTCTTACTGTCGAGGTTTTTAGCCTTGAGCTGAACCCCTGAAGCTGGAGGACTGGGGTGGACAACTCTTAGTCTGGCCTCTACCCTTTGACCTCTTTGGCATGGGTGACCTTACCAAAAGTCGAAGCAAAAAGCCCCAACTCCAGCCAGCGCAGCTGTCCAGGTCAGTGAGGCACACAAGCCTCCAAACCACAACACATTGTGGTCCTTTTGGAGGCTGACCCATCGAAACACCCTAATTTTCAGTGTTCACCCGCATCCTTTCATGCCTTGGTGTCTCAATCATTATGTAAGTAGTTAAATGCAGAATAACCCTTCAAAGTTCAAAATGAATTTATAATCAGAGTACATACACGTCACCGTATACAACCCGGAGATTGATTTTTGTGGTGTGCTGAAGAGCCTGTTTGACTCTACCGCAAAGGGGCTGAGGAACGTACAGTTCAGGCACGAACTCATTGAATGGCAGAATCAGGCTGACTGGTTGGAACCTCATCCTATGACGGGTATCTCCTTTGCCACTCTCCGTGCTGCTTCCTTAGCTGAGTTCAGGGTTCAGATCCTGCTCTAGGCAACCCTGCCAAGGAATTTTGGATTCACCTGTTGCGTGTTTCCTTCATTTTTCTCCCTACAGATGGGAAATTCCTCCCCAGCTCTGTTCTAAATGGACATCCCCACAAGTCTGAGGATAGTGCTCTGGTCCCAGACTCATCTACAAAAGCAAACATCCTTTCCAGATTCATTCTATCAAGGCCTTTCAATATTTGATACATTTCAAAGAGATCCCTCTTATTTCTTCTAAACTCCAGCAAGTACAAGCCTAGAGCCATCAAACACTCCTCATACATTAACCCGTTCATTCCTGGGATCATTCTCGTGAGCCTTCTCTGGACTCCCTCCAATGCCAGCATATCTTTTCTTAGGTACCCCAAACTGTTCACAATACCTCAAGTGCAGTCTAATCAATATCTTATAAAGCTTCAGCATTATATCATTGCTTTTTAACATAGAACAGTACAGCACAGTACAGGCCCTTCGGCCCACAATGTTGTGCCAACCCTCAAACCCTGCCTCCCATATAAGCCCCCACCTTAGATTCCTCCATATACCTGTCTAGTAGTCTCTTAAACTTCACTAGTGTATCTGCCTCCACCACTGACTCAGGCAGTGCATTCCACGCACCAACCACTCTCTGAGTAAAAAACCTTCCTCTAATATCCCCCTTGAACTTCCCACCCCTTACCTTAAAGCCATGTCCTCTTGTATTGAGCAGTGGTGCCCTGGGGAAGAGGCGCTGGCTATCCACTCTATCTATTCCTCTTATTATCTTGTACACCTCTATCATGTCTCCTCTCATCCTCCCTCTCTCCAAAGAGTAAAGCCCTAGCTCCCTTAATCCCTGATCATAATGCATACTTTCTAAACCAGGCAGCATCCTGGTAAATCTCCTCTGTACCCTTTCCAATGCTTCCACATCCTTCCTATAGTGAGGTGACCAGAACTGGACACAATACTCCAAGTGTGGCCTAACCAGAGTTTTATAGAGCTGCATCATTACATCGCGACTCTTAAACTCTATCCCTTGACTTATGAAAGCTAACACCCCATAAGCTTTCTTAACTACCCTATCCACCTGTGAGGCAACTTTCAGGGACCTGTGGACATGTACCCCGAGATCCCTCTGCTCCTCCACACTACCAAGTATCCTGCCATTTACTTTGTTCTCTGCCTTGGAGTTTGTCCTTCCAAAGTGTACCACCTCACACTTCTCTGGGTTGAACTCCATCTGCCACTTCTCAGCCCACTTCTGCATCCTATCAATGTCTCTCTGCAATCTTTGACAATCCTCTACACTATCTACAACACCACCAACCTTTGTGTCGTCTGCAAACTTGCCAACCCACCCTTCTACCCCCACATCCAGGTCATTAATAAAAATCACGAAAAGTAGAGGTCCCAGAACAGATCCTTGTGGAACATCACTAGTCACAATCCTCCAATCTGAATGTACTCCCTCCACCACCACCCTCTGCCTTCTACAGGCAAGCCAATTCTGAATCCACCTGGCCAAACTTCCCTGGATCCCATACCTTCTAACTTTCTGAATAAGCCTACCATGTGGAACCTTGTCAAATGCCTTACTAAAATCCATATAGATCACATCCACTGCACTACCCTCATCTATATGCCTGGTCACCTCCTCAAAGAACTCTATCAGGCTTGTTAGACACGATCTGCCCTTCACAAAGCCATGCTGACTGTTCCTGATCAGACCATGATTCTCTAAATGCCTATAGATCCTATCTCTAAGAATCTTTTCCAACAGCTTTCCCACCACAGATATGGTCACTGATCTATAATTAGGTCACTGGTCTATAATTACCCGGACTATCCCTACTACCTTTTTTGAACAAGGGGACAACATTCACCTCCCTCCAATCCTCCAGTACCATTCCCGTGGACAACGAGGACATAAAGATCCTAGCCAGAGGCTCAGCAATCTCTTCTCTCACCTCGTGGAGCAGCCTGGGGAATATTCCGTCAGACCCCGGGGACTTATCTGTCCTAATGTATTTTAACAACTCCAACACCTCCTCTCCCTTAATATCAGCATGCTCCAGAACATCAACCTCACTCATATTGTCCTCACCATCATCAAGTTCCCTCTCATTGGTGAATACCGAAGAGAAATATTCATTGAGGACCTCACTCACTTCCACAGCCTCCAGGCACATCTTCCCACCTTTATCTCTAATCGGTCCTACCTTCACTCCTGTCATCCTTTTTTTCTTCACATAATTGAAGAATGCCTTGGGGTTTTCCTTTACCCTACTCGCCAAGGCCTTCTCATGCCCCCTTCTTGCTCTTCTCAGGCCCTTCTTAAGCTCCTTTCTTGCTTCCCTATATTCCTCAATAGACCCATCTGATCCTTGCTTCCTAAACCTCATGTATGCTGCCTTCTTCCTCCTGACTAGATTTTCCACCTCACTTGTCACCCATGGTTCCTTCACCCTACCATTCTTTATCTTCCTCACCGGGACAAATTTATCCCTTACATCCCGCAAGAGATCTCTAAACCACATGTCCATAGTACATTTCCCTGCAAAAACATCATCCTAATTCACGCCCGCAAGTTCTAGCGTTATAGCCTCATAATTTGCCTTTCCCCAATTAAAAATTTTCCTGTCCTCTTTGATTCTATCCTTTTCCATGATAATTATAAAGGCCTCTCAATATATTCTAGTCCTCTCAAAATGAATGCTAACATTGCATTTGCCTTCCTCACCACCGACTCAACCTGCAAATGAGCCGTCCTTCTTGACTGCCTGTCAGTAGGAAACACTTGCTTCCTTTTCTGTTCAATCCTTTGAGATTTCAGCCATAGCACATAGAAAAAACTGAATCTTATAGAACAGTATAACCCTTCGGCCTGCGATGTTATGCTGACCCTTTAACCTACTTTAAGATCAATGTAACCCCTCCCTTCCTCATAGACCTCCAAAACTGGAAGATTGTTAGAGGAACACAGAGCACTACAGCACAGTTTTACCCAAGAGTCTCTTAAATGTCCCTGAAGTATCTGTCCCTACTGCCACCCTGGCAGCACGTTCCACACACTCACCGCTCTCTGTGTGAAAGTCCTACCTCTGAGATCCACCATCAAGTCACCACGTTAAATCATCACTCAGTCTTTTCCACATCAAGATATTTTCACATCAGTATGCCCACAACACTTTTATGCCAGTACATCCAGTGCTGATACTGAGAAACAGGGCTGTTTATTAGCATGCAGCAGAGTATTTCACAGAGTCTCACACACACAGTCCTGTAGGAACACAGCACGTCAGGCAGCGTCTATGGAAGGGAATAAACAGTCAACATTTTGGGCTGAGATCCTTTGTGAAAACAATCTCCCTTAAGAATGTCACAGATGGATAAATATTAACCCAAATGCTGTTAAGGTATCATAACACTGGTCAGACCACACTTGGAGTATTGTGAGCATCTTCCTCCTTCCTTCTCCATCCTGATGAAGAAGGGTCTTAGCCCAAAACGTCGACTTTGTACTCTTTTTCCATTGATGCTACCTGACCTGCTGAGTTTTGCGTGTCCTGTGTTGTGAGCAGTTTTGGCCCCTTTAGAACAGAGACGAGGAGGAATTTCTTTAGCCAGAGGGTGGTGAATCTCTGGAATTCATTGCCACAGACACTGTGGAGGTCAAGTCATTGGATGTATTGAAAGTGCAGGTTGATAGGTTCTTGATTAGTCAGGGCATCAAAGGTTATGGAGGAAGCAGGAGACTGGGGTTGAGAGGGATAACAAATCAGCCATGATGGAATGATGCAGCAGACTCGATGGGCTGAATGGACTAATTCTGCTCCAATGATATATGGCCTTATGGTCTATGGCCTTCCACTCAGAAGAGCAGACACGACCTCAGTTTATGATCTCACTTAAAGTAATTGTGCAGGACTTCCTCAGAAGCAGCACTGTTCACACCTGTGGGTGGAATGGTAGTGTAGTGGTTAGCACAACGTTATTACAATTTGGGTGTCGGAGTTCCGAGTTCAGCTACAGTGTCATCTGCAAGAACTTTGTACGCCCTCCCCATGGTTGCATGGTTTCCTCCGGGTGCCACGGGTTCCTCCTACAGTCGAAAGGCTGACCACCTAGTAGGTTAATTGGTCATTGTAAATTGTTCCGTGATTAGGCTAGCCTACCGTGGCTCGGTAGACTGGAAGGGTCTGTTCTACGCTGTATCTCTGAATAAATAAATCCATAAATTCTGAGATCCGGGGTTTCCGGCAAGCTCAGCATGACTTGCTCAGCCCCTATTGTCCCTGAGAGGTGGTTGTGAACTGCCGCAGCCCCTCGGGTGAAGGTGCTCCCACTCCTGTCTGGAATGGGTGCCAGGGTTTGGACCCAACGATGACAAGGAAAAGGACTTGACCCCGGTATGCTTGGCCCCAGGAGATGAAAGGACTACTACTGAGAAAATGCCGTGGGAGTTAACCAGGCTTTCCTGGCAAGACACAGAACATAGTCAAAGTTTATTGTCATTTAATTATATACATGTATATAACATATATAACCATATAATGCATATAGAAATGAGACAATGTTTCTCCAAACCAGGGTGTAGAGCACAGTAGTACACAAACACACAAAACACACGATAACTTATGAAGGTAAGGATAAAACCTACAGATGAACCACACATAAATAACAAACTAAAGTGCATTAACATTAAGTATTGCAGGGTACGGAACAGATTAACCAGTGACACTTCAAATAAGATGTGGCAGGGAGTCCAGAAGCCTAATGGCCTGGGGCAGAGTACAGGCCATTCGGCCCACAATAGGGTGCTGACCTTTTAACCGACTTCCAGCAGTAATACAGGTGGATTTGGGCTAAACTGAGGGTTGGACAAATTGGAAGGAAATCTGTGCTTACCTAGAACGTAGAACAGTACAGTATAGGCCTGCAATGTTGTGCTGACCCTTTAACCTACTGCTAGATCAATCTAACCCTCCTCTCCCACATAGCCCTCTATGTTTCTATCATCCACATGCTTATTCAATCCTGGCCAACTTGATTTGATGTAAGCATCACATGCACATGCGACCAATAAAGTTAATCTTTCTTTCTATCTAAGGTTCTCTTAAATGTCCCTAATATATCTGCCTTTACCATTACCCCTAGCAGGATATTCAGAGTACATTTATTATCAAAGTATGCATCCATTATGCAACCTTGAGATTTGTCTCCTTACAGGCAGCCACAAGACAAAGAAACCAGCCAAAAAATTTAAAAGTCGGACACCGGATGTGCAGAGAAAAAAACCCAAATTATTCAAACAATAAATGCAAGCAAATAGCATTCTGAGCTAAAGTGCACAAAGTGAGTCCTTCCACAGACCCTTAGTTCAATGCAGAGCAGGGCAGCAAGCTGATCTGGCCCGACCTTCGCCTCAGGCCCCAACACCCCGACCTTTTCAATCTAGACCAGCATTGAAATCATCATTCGGACGCTGGGTTCAGTTGCCTCGTTATGCATGCGGTCTGTACCCTGCTGCCTCGATTCCAGCATGTACTCGACCTTTCCACTTTGACCCAGCACTTAAATTGTTGTCCAGGCATCCGGTTCAGTTGATTTGATACACTCTGGGTCGTGGACCTCGCTGCCTCAATTCAGCCTGTGTCCGACCTTTCCAATTCGGCCTGGCCCTTAAATCAATCGAAATTCAGGTATTCATGCACCCATCACTCTCTGTGTTAAAAAACCCATCTCTGACATCCTCCAATCAGTTTAAAACTATGCCCCCGGTATAAACCATTCCCAGCCTGAGACAAGGCCTTTGGCTGGCTGTCCATTTATAGCAATGACAGTGAGAGTTGTAATTAGGGTTGCCAACTGTCCCGTATTAGCTGGGACATCCCATATATTGGGCTAAATTGGTTTGTCCCATATGGGACCGCCCTTGTCCCGTATTTCCCTCGCTAAGGTAGAGCGTTCCTATGAAACCTTTCGTGCCGAAATCGCGTAAATCGAAGAAGCAATTACGATTAATTTATATGGGAAAAATTTCTGAGCGTTCCCAGACCCAAAAAATAACCTACCAAATCATACCAAGTAACACATAAAACCTAAAATAACACTAACATATAGTAAAAGTAGGAATGATATGATAAATACACAGCCTATATAAAGTAGAAATAATGTATGTACAGTGTAGTTTCACTTAACAGAATCAGGAAGATTAAGCCAAAACAGATTTGTAGAAAAAAAATCGGCACGTACACACATGCACATGTCACGTATGCGCATGTCACGTATGCGCACATCACGTATGCGCATGTCACGTATGCGCACATCACGCATGCGCACATCATGCATGCGCACATCACGCATGCGCACGGAGGTGCCTGCGCAAGGCTTCATGGTCATGGTAGTCTTTCTCGGAGTAAACACAAGTGTCCCATATTTGACTGCTACTTTTGTCCCTTATTTGGCAGTGAGAAAGTTGGCAACCCTAGTTGTAATGGGCTCGTGTGACTATGTGAAATGGTTCAGTTCAGTGTTGTCGGGGTTGCTTTACAGCAGGAGTAATTTTAGAAATGCTTTTATTTAGAGATACAACAGGGTAACAGGCCCTTCTGGCCCAACAAGCCTGCACTGTCCAATTACACCCGTGTGACCAATTACTCTACCAACCCGTACGTTTTTGGAACGTGGGAGAAAACCAGAGGGCCCAGAGGAAGCTCAGATGGTCATGGTGGGGAGCTCCTTACAGACAGTGGTGGGAATTGAACACAGGTCACATGCTGCGGGTAAGATAGATGATCATTTAAAGAATTATTCACACTGTAATTTTTTTTCTCATTTCTGCCTTCTCTGCAGCTCAGGGCTGAGTACAGGGGTCACCAAACATGCCACTGCATACGGTTCCTACATCCACCTATTCCAATCGCCAGTGGAAATGGGGTTCATTTTGGGAACATTAACCTTGGCACTGCAGGGCGAGGATGGGGAGGAGATTGAGGGCAGAGGGCTTGTGAAGGACTAGCAAGGGGCCGATTCGTGTTAACAACATCCAGAATTTTGGAATGGCAAAGAAAATAGGATCCGCACCAAGGACGGTCCCAAGCCTGGCTGAGAAAGGAGGAGAGTTGGACATGTGACTAGCAAACTCCATCCTGCAAAACCCCTGAGCTACGGCAACACCAGCAGAAGCTCTGGAGACCTCATTCCCTGAGAAAGGAAGAAGCTTTGCCCAGAGGACTTACGAAGTTGTGTTGTGAACACAGGCCGATCAACCTTCTGCTCAGGACAGAGGCTTCTGGCGAGCTGCTGTCGGTGGACTATGCCCTGGTAGGGGTGATGGGCTTAAGAAGAGAAGATGAAGAGGAAGGAAGAAAAGAAGGAAAACCATATTGGCACATCTGTCAGTTAAAACGCTGAGACAGTAGTGCAAAATCTCCACCCTGTCACATCATATTGCGATGAATAATTGGATAGCTCAATTTCCATGACAACCTAAACCAAAAAAAAATTACTCATTTAACAGTTGGTCATTGGCAGACCGAGTGCTGGGAGAGGAGGGGACGAGGATTTTCACAAGGACGTAGGCCTTCCTGTAGAACACCTGAAGCTGGGAAATATATCCTTATTTTAATATTTTCATCCCTCACTGATTAAGATATGGCCCTTGTGGCTAAAGGGATCGGGGGTATGGAGGGAAGGCTGGTACAGGGTTCTGAGTTGGATGATCAGCCATGATCATACTGAATGGCGGTGCAGGCTCGAAGGGCCGAATAGCCTACTACTGCAACTATTTTCTATGGTTCTATGTTTCTATCACAAGTGAAACGTCAATATCTAAACACAAGAGGTTCTGCAGATGCTGGAGGTCTTGGGCAACATGCACAAAATGGTGGAGGAACTCAGCAGGTCAGGCAACATCTATGGAGAGGGCTGCTATCCCCTTCCGTAGATGCTGCCTGACTTGCTGAGTTCCTCCATTATGTTTTGTGTGAAATGTAAATTCTGATATTTTGTTCTTGTATCGGGAATATATTTTAAGACCATAAGATCAAAAGATATAGGAGCAGAATTGGGCTATTTGGCCCATCGAGTCTGTTCTGTCATTTCATAATGGCTGATCCCTTTTCCTTCTCATCCTCAATCTCCTGCCTTCTCCCTGTATCCCCTCATGCCCTGACCAATCAAGAATCTATCAACCTCTGCCTTAAATATACCCAATGACTTGCCTCCACAGTCACCTGTAGCAACGAATTCCACACATTCACCACTGTCTGGCTAAAGAAAGAGAATATAATATTTATAATATTAACCACGATTTTTATTTTATGATATATCTTTTAGTGCATATAGCACACCAGTAAGGCTCCAGTTTCCTCCTGCAGTCCAAAGAGGTACAGATTAGAATTATTAAGCTGTGGACATGCTACGTTGATGCGGGAAGCATGGTGATACTTGCGGGCTGTCCCCAGCACATCCTCAGACTGTCTTGGTCTTTGACTGAAATGATACATTTCACTGTATGTTTCATAATACCATAAGACATAGGAGCAGAATTAGGCTAATCAGCCCATCGAGTCTGCTCCACCATTTCATGATGGCTCATTTATTATCCCTCTGAACCCCTTTCTCCCCATAACCTTTGATGCCCTGACTAATCAAGAACTTATCAACCTCCGCCTTAAATATATCCAATGACTTGGTCTCCAAAGCTGCCAGTGGCAATGAGTTCCACAGATTCACCACCCTCTGGCTGAAGAAATTCCTCCTCATCTCTGTTCCAGAAGAATTACCCTCTATTCTGAGCTGTGCCCTCTGGTCCTAGACTCTGCAACTACAGGAAACATCCTCTCCACATCCACTCTCTCTCGAGGCTTTCAATATTCAGCCTTTCGATGAACATGTGACAAGTAAAGTTAATCTAATCTTAATATGCAAAACTCGACCATCGTGACGTCCTGACTTGTATGCAGTGCTCTGACAGATGAAGTCATGCGTGACAACTGCCTTCTTTACCACCTTGTCCACTTGTGTTGCCATATCAAGGGCACCTGATAGGACCGGGAATTAGCACAGGAGTTCAATTAATGCTCACCTCCTGTGCTGACTCTCTAAAGGAAAAATCTGGTCTGTCCTCTCCTTCACCACCTAACCTTAAAACCTTCTTTTCTTTTCAGCCTTTATTAAGTAAGTGGGAATCTAGGTTTCCCTATACAATATTTCAATATTTCTTTCATAATGAGTGTGCAGAGATTTGATATGGGACCAAGCCTCGACAGGTGTACGATGGAGAGCATTCTGACTGGCTGCATCACCGTCTGGTACAGACGCTCCATTGTACAGGATCGGAAAGAGATGCAAGGGTTGTCAGCTTAGGCAGCTCCCTAATGAGCACAGCCCTCCCCACTACCAGTTCAAACCACACCATCAAGTTCGCTGATGACACAACAGTGGTTGGCCTCATCAACAGTGGCGGTGAGACAGAGTACAGAGAGAGGGTAGAGTGGCTTGTAGAATGGTGTGAGAACAACAAGAGTCTCACTGGGGACAAAACTTAAGAGACTCTGGAAAGGTGCAGGCTGACCACGCCTCACCGAACATAAGTGGTCCCTCCGTGGAGAGAGTTAGGAACACCATGTTTCTGGGAGTGCACGTATGGACGATATCACCTGGCCCCTCAACACCACCTCTTTGGACAAAAAATCACAACAGCGGCTCCACTTCCTGAGGGGATTGAGGCAAAGTGCTGCCTCCCCCCAATCTAATCAACTTTTACAGGAGTATAGGAATTACTAGGCATCTGACCAAGACCTACGAAGGATTATGAGGACTGCTGAGAGAATCATCGGGGTCTCTCTTCCATCCATTAGAGATATTTATCAGGAGCAGAACTCTTTGCATTGTCAATGATCCCCCCCATCCACCCCACAATCTCTTTGACCCCTACCATCAGGCAGGAGGTATCGTAGCATTCGGACAGGAACTGTTAGGATGGGAAGCAGCTTCTTCTCCCAGGCCGTGAGACCACCAAACTCCCTGCTACCACCCAGGTCTCATCGTCAATGAAGCACCAGTAGTGTTAAACTGTTTACTTTGTAAATTGTGTTGTAAATGCACCTTATGCTAAATGTCAGTCTTCTGGAACATATTTAATTATTTGTTAATTTACTTGCGGTAATATTACTTTACGTGCTGGGTGTGAGTTATAAGTACAGTGTGCTCTGTGGTCCGGAGGAACATTGTTTCATTTGACAGTATACATTACACAGCTGAATGACAATAAACTTGAACTTGATCTTCAAAAAGCCAGTGCCTCAGAAGTGGCATCCATCATGAAGGGCTCCATCGTCCAGGACACTTCCCCTTCTCATGGCTACTATCACGGAGGAGGTACAGGAGCCTGAAGACACACACTTAACGTTTTAGAAACAGCTTCATCCTCTCCGCCATCAGATTGCTGAATGGATCATGAACATTACCTCACTAATTTGCTCTTGTCTTGCACAACGTTTTTTCAGTGTAGACCTATTGCAATTGACAGTAATTTTTCCATACTGCACTGCACCGCTGCAAGACAACGCATTTCACAACAACACACACAGAATGCTGGAGGAACTCCGCAGGCCAGGCAGCGTCTATCGAAATGAATAGAGTCGATGTTTTGGGCCAAGACCTTTCTTTTGGACATATATTTCACAACATACTGTATATCAGTTATGATAAAGCTAGCTTCTGACTCTGATCCGCCTGGACCACTTGGACGATGAGAGTCTGAGTTCCTGCACAAGGAAGGGGTGATCAATGTAAAACTGGAGAAAAAAATGGATACATGGACACGGTCAGGAAGAGAAAGAACCACGCTAGCCTGGCCTCCACGGCACATTCTACTGTCTCTGACCTTGCAGGAGGGGCAGCGGGCTGGGGATATCACTTACTGTGGTGGAGAATCTTGGTACATCACGTTGACCTGAGAGAGCGTCTCCGTGTAGGAATCAAAGTCAAAGACCGGTGGATAATCCTCGATACAAGTTGACCTTAGCTCACCAATGGACTCTCCAAATGAAAAGGCATCTGGGGCTGTGGAACAGAAACATGGAGATATGATCAAGCCACGTTTTATTAACTACGCTTCAAACCACAAGCTGCATCATCATCTGGAATGGGATCTGCACGAGATCAGAAAAAGCTGCAGAAAGTTGTGAACTCAGTCAGCTCTATCATGGGCACTAGTTTCCCCAACATCAAGAACACCTTCAAAAGGAGATGAAGAGATCTTGTAAGTGAGTGCATAGGTTATTCTTTCTCTTAGCACTACATATTTACTTCTTATTGTAATTTATAGTTTTTTATTATGTATTGCAATGTACTGCTGCTGCAAAACCACACATCTCGAATTCTGAAAATGCCATGTTTTATAGATGAAACTGAGCCACCCATTGTGCTGGGAAAACTATCTGCTCTTTTGTGTTGGAGGGAACTTGTTGAGGAATCAGGACTATTTGAACCTGCACCATAGATCTGCAAACCCAACCATTTATGTACTTATCCAAACTTCTCTTAGACGTTGCAATTGAACTTGCAGAGGCCACTTCCCCTGGCAGCTCATTCACACTTGCATTTCTCTGTGTGAAGAAATTCCCCCTCAGCTTCCCAGGTGCAATGAAAAACTTGCTTTCTGCAGAATCACTGAAACAGGCCCTTTGGCCCATCTAGTCTATGCCAAACTGTTATTCATCGAACTGCACCTGGACCACAGACGTCCATACCCCTCCCATCCACGTACTTTTCCAAAGATGTCTCATCACATACTCCGAGGGCAAGGACAGAAAAGGTTAAACATAGAGTATCTACACATTTCCAATAATGAACACAGGAACTTAAGAAACCGCAGAGAGCGGTTGTCTCTGCTCAATACACAGCAGATGCTGCCTCAAGAAGACACCGTCTGTCATCAGAGACTCCCACCATTTGGGCCACGATGTCTCCTTGCAGCTACCATTGGGCAGCAGGTACAGAAACCTGAGGTCTCACATCACCTGGTTCAGGAACAGCTCCTTCCCTTCAACCACTCAGTGTTTGAGCTAGCCAGCCCAGCCCTGATCACTGCAGTTAAGCAACATGATGACTGCTGTAAGTAAGCTCTTCATTGCACCTGGGAACCTGGGAGGCAACTTATTCACTCAGAGGATAGTGTGAATATGGAACGAGCTGCCAGTGAAAGTGGTGAATGGGGTTCAATTGCAACATTTCAGAGCTGTTTGGATAGGCACATGGATGAGATTGGTATAGAGGGTCATGGTCCAGGTGCAGGTCGATGGCACTAGGCAGGTTAATCGTTTGGCACAGACTAGATGGGCCAAAGGGCCTGAAGGTGCGTCTGTGCTCGACCCTATGCTCGACTCCTCTGCTTTCCCAATTCAGGGGCAATTTCTTTCTCCCATGGACATATCAGATGCCTTCTTCTCCAGCCCTTTACCTTTCCCACCCATCTGGCTTCACCTATCACCTCCCAGCTTGTCCTCCTTCTGTTGACCCCTCCTTCTTATCCTTCCCCCTTCCTCTCCAGTCCTGAACAAGGGTCTTGGCCCAAAACGTCAACTATTTAATCATTTTCATAGATGCAGCCTGACCTGCTGAGTTCCTCTGGCACTTCGTGCTTGATGGAGGTATATCAGGTATAAAATTATGAGGGCTAGAGGTCAGGCAAATGCAAGCAGGTTGAGTGAGACTAGAATTAGAGGTTATAGGTTAAGGGTGAAAGGTGAAATATTTAAGGGGTACCCAAGGGGGAGCTTTTTCATTTGGAAGGTGGTGGGAGTGTGGAATGAGCTGCCAGAGGACGTGGTGAATGTGGGTTCAACTGTAGCATTTAAGAGAAGTTTGGATAAAGTACATGGATGGGAGTGGAATGGAGGGATATAGACTGGGTCAATGGGACAAAGCAGAATGACAGTTCAGCATGGACTAGATGGGCTGAAAGGCCTGTTTCTATGCTGTAGCACTCTATGACTCTGTCCCTGTACTTGTGCATACGACAATAAACTTGATTTTGACTTTGATGTGGATCAGTTCCAACACGAGAAGGAAATCCCCGTCTCTTCACTGTATTGAATTTCTATCACCATTTGCATGTTTATGGAGAAGGTGGAATGATCTGAATTAGAATCAGATTTACTGCCACTGATCTACTGTCAGTGACCACTTCATTAGGGACATAAGTGGAACCTGTTCTGGTCTTCTGCTGCTGTAGCCCATCCACTTCAAGGTTCAGTGTGCTGTGCATTTAGAAATGCTCTTTTGCACCCCACTGTTGTAACACGTCACCTTCCTGTCAGCTTGAACCAGTCTGGCCATTCTCATCTGACCTCTCTCACTGACAAGGCGTTTTCCCCCACAGAACTGCCACTCACTGGATTTTTTTTTGTTTCTCTCTGTAAACTCTAGACTGTTGTGTGTGAAAATCCCAGGAGATCAGCAGTTTCTGAGATACTCAAGCCACCCTGTCTGGCACCCACAATCATTCCACAGTCAAAGTCACTTAGGTCACATTTCTTCCTCATTCTGATGTTTAGTCTGAACAGCAACTGAACCTCTTGACCATGTCTGTATGCTTTTATGTATCGAGTTGCTGCCACATGATTGGCTGATTAGATATTTATATTAATGAGCAGGTCTACCTAATAAAGTGGCCACCGAGTGTAAGTAGTGAAATATATTAATTTGTGGCAACAATACTGGTAATACATAAAGTTATTAGTAATATTAAAGGTAAAGGAATCGCGCAGAAAACGGGAATACGAGGTCGTGATATCGGGGAATCGAGGAATTGAGGCAGACAGGCGAGTGTATGAAAGGGAAGAGGTATCTTTGAACACAGTGACCCTGACTTGAGGCTACAGATTGTTTCCTTGTCCCTGTGCACAGTTTTTAAGAAGCTGACTGCTGGTACAAAGTCCGACAGAAATAAATCTGAGCTCGGTGACCAGCCAAGCAGAGCAGGTTGCATTAGAAGGAGGCAAATTTGCAGGAGACTTTGCTGCTCTGAATTGTCTTGCTGATGACCTTGAACCGATCCACGGACGTGACAAGCAAACCAATACCCAGGCGCTGGAGCCTATTCCAACATAATGTCTGCCAGAACAAGTCAGGGTCAATGCTGGATATATTATACGGACTGACAGTTCCCTAATGGTCTGTCTCATGCTTCACGCTCTCCTGATTCACACCAGCCTCTTGCTTTTCAGTGACAGACAAAGAATATGAATCTTATTTTAATTTTACTAATTTATTTAGAGATACAGCGTGCAACAGGCCTTCCAGCCCAGCAGCCCACTGATTTAACCCTAGCCTAATCACAGGACAATTTACAATGACCAATTAAATTACTAACCGGTATGTCTTCGAATTGTGGGAGCAAACTGGAGCACCCGGAGGAAACCCACGTGCACACGGGAAGAACGTACAAACTTCTTGCAGAGGTCACTGGAATTGAACTCCGATGACCAGAGCTGTAATA
This sequence comes from Mobula birostris, assembly GCF_030028105.1. Taxonomy (NCBI): domain Eukaryota; kingdom Metazoa; phylum Chordata; class Chondrichthyes; order Myliobatiformes; family Myliobatidae; genus Mobula; species Mobula birostris. Next base: position 78,877,668 of record NC_092384.1, on the reverse strand, counting down.
GCGCTGTGCTAACCGCGACACTACCATGACACCCATGGTACCAAGGAATCTTTAAAGAAGACATGCAGGGCAGTATTTTTAATAGACATTGTGGTGGGTGCCTGAGGTGGCGGGGGTGGTCTCATAGATGCTGCCTGACCTGTTGTGTTCCTCCAGTTCCTTTGTGTGTCACTGCAGATTTTCAGCGTTCCCACTCTCACCAATCTCTGCTACCAACACTGGCTAATTTTCTCCCTTCTCCTTTCCCGGTGAAGGATCGTTGTGTCCTTTATCTAAGAAAAGATGTGCTGGCATAGGAGAGGGTCCAGGGAAGATTCACGAGAATGATTCAGGGAATGAAAGGGTTAACATATAAGGAACATTTGATGGCTCTGGGTGTGTACTCACTGGAGTTTAGAAAAATGGGGGGGGTGTGTGGAATCTCATTGAAACCTATCAAATTTTGAAGGACCGAGGCAGACTGGATGTGTAGAGGATGTTTCCTATAGTGGGGGAGTCCAGGACCAGAGGGCACAGCATCAGAATAGAGAAATGTCCATTTAGAAAAGAAATGAGGAGGAATTTCTTTAGTGAATTCAGAGTTCACTCTGTGGAATTCATTGCCATGGATGACTTTGGAGGCCAAGTCATTGAGTATATTTAAAGAAGAAGTTGATAGATTCTTGATTAGTCAGGAACCAAAAGTTAGGTGAGAAGGCAGGAGAATGGGTTTGAGTGAGAGAATAAATCAGCCATGATGGAATGGGGAGAAGACTTGATGGGTCAAATGGCCTGATTCTGCTTCTATGTCTTATGGACTTGATGTCTGATGATTCTTTCTCTTTCCCTGTGGATGCTGCCTGACCAGCTGAGTCTTTCTCTCAGCTTTCATTTTAGACATCCAGTGTCTGCAGTTCTTTTCTCTCAGGTGGGGCTCAGTGTCATACAGCACTGCATTACATTGTTGATCTTTGCTCTTACTCCCTGACAGAATTCCCTGGCTTGGAGTGCAATGTACAATTTGCTGAGGAACCCAGTGGGTTGAATATTATCTGTAGGTGGGAAGACTGGGGTGGTGGGGATGGAGAGAAATTGCTAACGTTTCCATTCAAAAGCCTGCATTGGGACTTTTGACCTGTAACATTGACAATTCTTCCCAACTTGCTCCTTTAAGCCCGGGGTAAACACTGCTGAGCCAGTCCAAGTGGGAGAGGGGAGTATTTCTCTTATCATTGTTTAGGTATGATTCGAAATGACCATTACCCAGAATATAAAAAAGTTAAGTGGCTCTGAGATTAAAGATTGGTTTTGATCTCACTGATAGCACATTCCTACTTTAAAAAATAATCTTTTAAAAACAATATTTTATTTTCATATATCCCGTGTGTTACTGTGGGAATGTGAGAATGTGTGCGCGTGTGCAAATGTGAGTGTGTGTGTATAAATATGTGAGTATGCACATGTAAATATAAGTGCAAGTGTAAATATGTGTGTGCGAATGTGAGTATGTGGATGTAAATATGTGGTGTGTGAATGAGAGTGTGCGTGTGCAAGTGTGCCCGTGTGAATGAGTGCGCGCAAATGAGTGCACATGCGAGTGAATGCATGTGCGTGTGTGTGTGAATATGTGCACGTGTGTTACGCACGAGTGTGCGAGTCTGTGGATATCAATGTATGCTTGCGTATGTGTGAGTCTACATGTGAGAATGTGTATCAGTGTGAGTGAGTAACTGTGTGTGTGTTTGAACGAGTGAGTGACTGTGTGTGTGTGAGTGAAAGCAAGAGAGAGTGTGTGCGTGTGAATGTGAGCAAATATGTGCGTGTGAATTTGTGCCTGAGTGAGTGTGTGAATTAATGGACCCACTCCAATGACCATGCATGGGCCCAGGGTACCTCCAGTTAGGTTCCCAGAACAAAAGGCATATATTATTTATTTTTATTTAGAGATACAGCAACGACCGTGGTGTCCAATTAGACTCATGTGACTAATTAAGCTCTTATCCTGCGCATCTTTGTAATGTGGGCAGAAACCAGAGCACCCAGAGGAAACTCATGTGGTCACGGGGAGAATGTACAGACTCCTACAGACAGCAGCGGGAATTCAACCGCGATAGCTGGATCTGTAATGAAGTTACACTAACTGCTACTCTCCAGTGTCCCCTTATATATCCTGGGAACAGATTTCTGGGAAGAGGGGCCGACCAAGATCAGCCCAAGCTCACTGAATTGCTCAGTAGGTTAAAGAGGCTGAATGGCCGACTTGTTCCTCTTCCTCAAGTCCTGAAGGTCTGATAGGAGCTCTGCTCTGCAATAGCTCGATGTCCACCCTGCTAGTCTTCTTGAGCTAATGGACAATGTTGCACTGGCATTTTGAACCATCGCCGGACCCGAGGTCCTTCCTCCTCCAACCTCCGCCCCGAGTCCCCGTCACTACCACTTGCCCCTCGTGCCTGACCTGTCACTTCTCCTGGTGAGGTCAAGGAAGGAACCACCCATCCCAGAATCCCTTTAACCCATTACCATCAGGAAGGAGGTACAGGAGCATCAGGACTGGGACTGCCAGACTGGGTAACAGCTTCTTCCCTCAGGCTGTGAGACTAATGAGTACACTGTCACCACCGGGCTCTCATCACTAGGACAGCGAGATGTTTACTGTTTACCTGTGCTGCGCACTACATACATTTTGAATTATATCTAACTTCTTGAGGTAATATTTTGTTTTATGTGTGATATATGTTTTGTAGGTGCACCGTGGTCCGGAGTCACATTGTTTTGTTTGGTTGTATATACATGCAGTCATATGGCAACAAACTTGACTCTGAACTTGAAACGCAAGGGAGGGTGGGGTGGGTTGCTGATCAGAGCGCTCGAGAGGCTCACCGTAACTGGCTTCCGCCCTGATATTGGAGTTCCTCAGCCGGCTGTCCTTCCTGAAGCTGCCGACGATGATGGTCATGCAGGAGAGGAAGAGGACCAGGCCGATGACGATGCCCGCCACGACCAGGGGTGACACTAGCAGGTTGGCATCACTGCCGCTCTCGTAGTGCGGATACCCGTGGCTCCCGCCGCTCTGGTTCGACAGCAGCTCTGCAGGAGCACAGAAGGTTTGTGATGAGCTTTTGCTGGCGTGAAAAGACTTCACAGTCAGTGTTGAAACATTACCCAGCAGTGCACGGCAACCGCCCCCCCCGGCATCCCTCCCACTGCCTTTGTGAATCTGCATTTAGATCTCTTTCGAAATTCTGATAGTGACTGAGGGGAAACAAATAAACACAGTGACATATACATCCTCAGCAACACACACAAAACGCTGGAGGAACTCAGCAGATCAGGCAGATGGAAAGGAATAAACAGTCGACATGTTGGTCTGGGACCCTTCCTCTGGACTGGAAAGGAAGGGGGAAGATGCCAGAATGAGAAGGTGGGGGGAGGAGAAGAGGGAAAAATTAGAAGGTGATAGGTGAAGTCAGGTTGGTGAGGGGGATGGGAATGAAGCAAGAAGCCGGGAGGTGATAAGTAGAAAAAGGGCTGAAGAAGAAGGAATCTGATAGGAAAGAAGAGTGGACCATGTGAGAAAGGGTACGAGGAGGGGCACCAGGGGGAGGTGGGAGGCAGGTGAGGAGAAGAGGGAAGAGGCCAGAGTGGGGAATGGAAGAAGATGGAATGGGGAGGAGTGCACATCTTTCCGACCTAGTGAACTTGAGCTAAGCAAACTGGATCAACTGGAAGGAAGCCAGTGTTTACATAGGTCACAGTACAGGCCATTCGGCCCACAATATTGTGCTGACCTTTTAACCCACTCCAAGATCAATCTAACACTTCCATCCCACATAGCCCTCCATTTTTCTTTCAACCATGGGCCTATCTGAGAGTCTCTTAAAAAGAATATAGAATTGTTACTTTTTATAGCAGTTTAACTTTCCTATGCTTGCCTGTACTTTTATATAATTATCAATATACACTTGGCCACTTCACTTGGTTCGTCCTGTACCTAATAAAGCGGCCATTGAGTGTGTGCTCATGATCTTTTGCTTTGTAGCCCATCCACTTCAAGGTTAGACATGTTGTGCGTTCAGAGGTGCTCCTCTGCACTGTTGTAACGTGTGGTTATGTGAGTTACTGTCACTTTCCTGTTAGTTTGAACCAGTCTGGCCATTCTCCTCTGGCCTCTCTCATTAACAAGGCAGTTTTGCTCACAAAACTGCTGCTCACTGGATGATTTTTGTTTTTCACACCATTCTCTGCAAACCCTAGAGCAGGGGTTCCCACCTTTTTTTTTAACGCCACGGACTAATACCATTAAGCAGTCTGTGGACCCCTGGTTGGAAACCTATGCGTCTAGAGACCGTTGTGGGTGAAAATCCCAGGAGATCAGCAGTTTTCGTGATACTCAAAGCACAAGACCCAGGAAATAGAATTAGTGCATTCAGTCCATCCCGTCATTCTTCTCAACACCATTCTCTTGCCTTCTCCCCGCAACCTTTGATGCACTGATTAATGACGACATCCTGTCTGGCACCAACAATCATTCCATGGTCAAAGTCACTGATCACATTTCTCCCCCATTCTGATATTTGGTCTGAACAACAACTGAACCTCTAGGCCATGTCTGCATGCTTTTATGCTTTGAGATGCTGCTACATGATTGGCTGATTAGGTAACTTGCTTTAATGAGCAGGTGTACAGGTGGACACTGAGTGTAGGTTAATTAATTCAGTGAATTTTTCAGTAATTGCAGTTCAGCTGTTTCTGTATTTTTCTACAGGCCCCTGGGTCGGTGCTCCTGGAAGTGAGAGGCCTGACGTCTGCAGGTCTGGGGTGAGGATCGGAGGTTGGTGGCCGGGAGGTGTTCCGTCCTGGTGTGGGAGGCCTGTCTGGGTGTGGGTGTAGGTGGGTGGGGGGGGGAAGAAACGAGCTTATTTTACTGTTGCTGTTTTGAGTCACTGTCATTGTTACTTATTAAACCTATCACCCCTGCTGTGGTACAGGCCACTGATAGCAGCTTGCCAGAGTCCTCTGAGATCTTTGGAGCTTCTGCTAGTGTTTCTGTAGCTCTGGGTTTTTATGGGATGGGGTTACTAGCCACATGCCCACTCCTCCTCCTCTTGCAGGTGGGCTTGGGACTGTCCATGGCAGATATTGTCGTTGCTGTTTCTTGTTGAACGTTGGCTGCGTGTTTTTCTACTGAACATTGTGGACTGGCGTGTTGGTGCCGGAATGCGTGGCGATACTTGTGGGCTGTCCCCAGCACCTCCTTAAGTTGTGTTGTTTGTTAAAACAAACGGCACATTTTACTGTATGTTTCGAATAACACATGATAAGTAAACAAATCGAAATCTGAATCTGATTGACGGAGTGCTGGAGGACGAGACTCTCACAAACTTTAGAAGCACTTGGACCAGCACAGAAAGCCAATGACCTTCTGCAAGGTAAATAGGATTAGTACAGGTGGGGATAGCTGCAGAATGAGGTTTATAGAACATAGAACATAGAAATCTACAGCACGTTACTGGCCATTTGTCCACAATGCTGTGCTGACCATGTAACCTACTCTGGAAACTGCCTAGAATTTCCCTACCACATAGCCCTCTATTTTTCTATGTACCTATCTAAGAGGCTCTTAAAAGACCCTATTGTATCCGCTTCCACAACCATCGCTGGCAGTGCATTCCATGCAGCCACCACTCTGTGTGTGAAAAACTTACCTCTGATATCCTCCATTTCCAAGCTCCTTAAAACTATGCCCCCTCATGTTAGCCATTTCAGCCCTGGGAAAACGTGTCTGGCTATCTACCCAATCAATGCCTCTCATCATCATATACACCTCTATCAGGGCACCTCTCATCCTCTGTCACTCCAAGGAGAATAGGCCGAGTTCACTCAACCTATTCTCTTAAGGCATGCTCCCCAATCCAGGCAACATCCTTGTAAGTCTCCTCTGCACTCCCTCTATAGTGTGCACATCCGCAGTTTGTAGATGGTGTGCTGACTTAGACGATCAGAATTGTCCAGATAGTATAGGACGTGATGGATTACTCTTGGAGTATTGTGTGCCGTTTTGAGTGACAAACTCATGGAGTCATTCAGCATGGAAAAAGGCCTGTTGGCCCATCTCGTCCATGCTAACTGTGTTGCCCAGTGAGTTGGTCCATCAGTCTGCACTTCAGAATCAGAATTAGGTTGATTATCACTGACCTGCATTGTGAAGTTTGATATTCTGCAATAGCAGTACAGAGCAAGACATAAAAATTACTAAGTTACAAAATAAACAGACAAAGAGAGAACGAGGAATAGCGAGGCACTGCTCACAAATCTGATGTTGGAGGGGATGTGCTATTCCTATAGATGGCTGTGGGGCTTCAGGCTTTGTGTGATCCTGTGCACTGCAGTGTCCATACCAGCTGGAGATGTCTGTAACCCAGTGGCACAGTGGGGTAGCAGCTAGTGAGTCACTTTACAACGCCAGAGGTCTGTGTTCAGTCCCCGCCGCTGGCTGTAAGGGGTTTGTAGGTTTTGCTCACGACCACATTAGTTTCTTCCAGGTTCTTTTGTTTCCCCCCAAGTTCCAAAGAGCGACAGGTTAGTCAGTTGTGGACATGCTATGTTAGTGCTGGAGGCATGGAAACACTTGCAGGCTGCCCCCAGCACATCCTCAGACTGTGTTGGTCGTTGAGGCGAGTGACACATTTCATTGTATGTTTTGATGTACATGTGACAAATAAAGGTAATCTTTAAAGATCTTTATTGTTAATGTCCCACCTCAAACACCATTTCTGGTCACTCATTCCAAACACACACCATGCCTCTGATCTTAACCCTATGTCCCTGTTGAAGAGTTCCAGAGTGTGGGAACTGGCCTATATGCACAGCAAACACTTTATTAGCTGCAGGAGTAGAAGCCGGTGTGGTCTTCTGGTGCTGTAGCCCATCTTCTTCAAGGTCTGCTGTGTTGTGGATTCAGAGACACTGCTCTGCACACCACTGTGGTAGCATGTGGTTATTTGAGCTACTGTCACCTTCCAATCAGCTTGAACAAGCTTGGCCATTCTACTCTGACCTCTCTCATTAACAATGTATTGGTGCCCACTGAACTGCCATTGACTAAAGTTATTTTTAATTTTCACACTACTCTCTGTAAACTCTAGTGAAAGCTATGTGTGAAAATCCCAGGAAATCAGCCGCTTCTGAGATACGCAAACCACCCTATCAAATACCAACAATCATTCCACAGTCAAAGTCACTTAGATCACATTTCTTTCCCAGGCTGATGTTTGGTCTGAACAACAACTGAACCTCTTGACCACGTCTGCATGCTTTTATGCATTGAGTTGTTGTCATATGGTTGGCTGCTTGGATATTTTGATTAACAAGGTGTACGGGTGTACCTAATAAAGTGGCTACTGAGTACAAGTTCTAAGGAGGGAGGAGAAGATGACAGCATCTTCGGTGAAATGATATCGTATTTGTTAAATAGGGGCCGTGCACAATCCTGATTTGATGGAGATGGACGTGAGAAGCACAGAGGAATATCTGGAGAAACTTCTGAAATGCCCAGTTCGCTGCCACTGCTACCGTGTGATCGAGAATCTCCGAAGGGAAGGCCCCAAATCCTCGGCTTTACCTGTTGCTGGCAGCCGGGGCTGGGGTCAAAGCACTCGGCAGAGATGGTGCTCGGTGTCGGAGGGCTGGTCGGAGGCTCGAAGTTTTTGGAAGGACTGAGAGTCAGACTGTGGTTGGATGCTTCCAGGATGCTGCATCAGCAAGTTTGCGGCCCTGGAAGCTCATGGCAGGGAGAGTTTCTCCCTTCTACCGTCTGCGTGAGATGTTGGGACTTCCGAGAGACTTTGAGACTTTTTTTTTTACCATGCCCATGGTCTGTTCTTCTATCAAATTATGGTATTGTTGCACTGTTGTAACTATATGTTATAATTATGTGGTTTTTGTCAGTTTTTCAGTCTTGGTCTGTCTTGTGTTTCTGTGATATCACACTGGAGGAACATAGTATCATTTCGTAATGCATGCATTACTAAATGACAATAAAAGAGGACTGCGTGTCCTCATAATCTAATCTAATCTATTGTCCGTGCTGACCAAATTGCCTACTTGAGCTAATGCCATTTGCCTGCATTTGGCCCATATCTCTTTAGTCTTTTCTACCTAGGTACCTGTCCAAATGTTCTTAAATAGATTTGGAATTTATTCCCTGGAATGTAGGAGAATAATGGGTGATTTGATAGAAGTATACAAAATTATCAGGGGTATAGATAGGGTAAATGCAAACAGGCTTTTTCTACTGAGACGTCAACTAGAGGTCATGAGTTAAAGATGAATGGTGAAATGTTTAAGAGGAGCATGAAAGAAGTCTTCACTCAGAGGGCGTTAAGAGTGTGGATCGAACTGCCAGTGCAAGTGGTGGATGAGGGGTCGATTGTAATCTTTAAGAGAAATTTGGATCGGTACACGGATACGATATGGTCTGGATATAGCTCGGTGGGACTATGGGACTAGGCAGATTAATGGCTAGGCATGAAAGGTGGTGTAGTGGCAGTGGTCCTGGGTTCAAATCCGGCCGGCTCCTTGCACACTTTCCTGCTGTGCTGGGTTGAGCTTCTGGCTAGCCCTGGAGTTCTGAACTACCTGCCATACCAGCATGTTTGCTTTCAGTGACAGATTACAAGAATACCCAGGTCCTGCCTCACACCAACACTTACTGCAGCTCTAACAATTATAGAAAAGATGTAGAAGCTTTAGAGAGGGTGCAGAGCAGGTTTACCAGGATGCTGCCTGGATTAGAGAGTGTATCTTAGAAGGATAGATTGAGTGAGCTAGGGATTTTCTCTTTGGAATTGAAGGAGGATGAGAGGTGACTTTATAGAGGTGTACAAGATGATAAGAGACAAAATGGTCAGCCAAAGACATTTTCCCAGGGCAGAAATGGTTACTATGAGAAGACATACTTCTAAGGTGATTGGAGAACAGCATAGAAGGGGAAGTCAGAGGCAGTGCATTGGGTAGCAGTGGTGGTGGAGACTCTTAGATAGGTACATGGATGATAGAAAAAAGGAGGGCTAAGTAGGAGAAAAGTGTTAGATTAATCTTATGGTAGGTGAAATGGTCGGCACAATATTGTGGCTGAAGGGCTTGTACTGTATTGTTAAGTGCTGAAACCAGCTAAAATGGCCAATAATAGAACTCACTATTTGTAATAATTACATTACTGAAACTTCGAGGGATAACCCAAGGAGACAGTGGGTCTGCGAAATCTGGCAATAACAAGCTTCGAACGAGTCTTAAAAGCCCTTGTGTCTGGATCATAGCCATGGAGTGTACAATTCAGAAACAGGCCATTTGGCCCACTGTGTTGATGCTAACCATTGTGCCCATCTATAGTAATTCTACTTGGTTGCATTAATTCCATCTCCCTCTCTGCCCTGCTAATTCAGAATGAGAATCAGGTTTGTTATCAGTGACATAAGTTGTGTCATTTGTTGCTTTGCAGCAGCTGTACAGTGCAAAACATAAAAAATTACTAGAAGTTACAATGCAAGGTAGTGAATACATCAACAGTGCAAAAGAAGGATAGTGAGGTAGTGTTCATGGACCATTCAGAAACCTGATGCCAGAGGGGAAGAAGCTGTTTCTAGAATGTTAAATGTGTGTCTTCAGGCTCCTGTACCTCCTCTCTGATGACCATGATGGGAAGAGAGCATGTCCCTGGTGGCGAGAGTCCATAGTGGTGGACGCCACCTTGATGGGACATCGCCATTTGAAGATGTCCTCAATGGTGGCTGAGTCTACAACCCTCCGCAGCCTCTTACGATCCTGTGTACTGGAGCTTCCATACAGTCGGTGAGGCAACCAGTCAGAGTGCTCTCCGTGGTACATCTGTAAAAATTTGCAAGCGTCTTTGGTGACGTACCAAATCTCCTCAAGCTCCTAATAAAGTCGAGCTGCTAGTGTGTCCTCTTCAAGAACCTGTACAGATGTATCTTAAATGTTGCTAATGTTCTTGCCTCCACCAACAACTCTAGAAGATCATTCCCCATACCAACTACGCACATGTGAAAAATTCACCCCTCAGATCTCCTTCAAACCTCCCTCTCACCACCACCATGGAAAACAGATTTTGACCGTCTAACATCTATGCTTCATATAGTTTCATTTACCTCTGTCAGGCCACGTCTCAGGTCATAGAGTCATCTAGAACATTTCATGGATACAGTCCATGACAATGTGGTGCCCACCCAGCTAGCCCCATCTTCCCGTGATTGGCCCATATCCCTCAAAACCCCACTGCCCTATGTACAATACTGGCAAAAGTCTTAGGTACATATAATATACACATACAGCTAGGGTGCCTAAGACTTTTGCACAGTACTGCATTGGCACAGATAGCGAGTTTGCAAATCTGGCAGAAGCAAAGGATGTTGGGAATGGCGAGGGTGGAGTGCCACAGGAGGGGTGTGGGACATGTGGCAGAGAAGGTGTGCCTGGAGCAGGGGTTGGCGCGGGTGCATACACACCCAGCCCTGAGACACCAGGCAAGGTAATTTGATTCCAAAAAATTGTTTTATTGATCATCACAGAATGTCTCTCTGGGGCGCTTCCCACTCCCTCCCCTCCCCCTTCCCCTTTTCCCAACCACGATTCCCCTCTCCCTGTGCCTTTCCCACTCTCAGTCCACAATAGAGACCCATATCAGAATCAGGTTTATCATCACTCACATATGTCATGAGATTTGCAGCAGCAGTACAGTACAGTACATAAGGTTACTCTCAGGCACCCTAGTTATATACAAGTGCTGAAGACTTTTGCAAGGTACTGTATACCGTCAATTGCTTCTACAGTGAAACTGTTGTATCTGCCTCAACCACTTCCTCTGGCAGCTCCTTCTATTCACTCACCACCCTCTGTATGAAAAGTTACCCCTCAAGTCCCTTTTAAATCATTCCCCTCTCACCCTAAATCGGTGCACCCTAGTTTTGGACTCCCCTACCCCGGGGAAAAGATTGTTACAGCCTAGTTTTGGACTCCCCTACCCTGGGGAAAAGATTGTTATAGCCCACCTCATAATATTTCTATCAGGTCACCCCTCATTCTCCTATTTCCAAGGAATATAGCCTGGCCAACCTCCCCTTGAACTCCAGGGCACTCTAGTCTTGGTAACATCCTTGTTGAAGGCCCTGGAGAGAAAGGTTTGGTACGGACGATATCCAATGGGCACTGCTCTTGGCTGGATACACTGCCTCAGCAAAGCAGCCTCCATCATCAAGGAAACACAGCATCCAGGCTATGCTCTCTTCACACTGCTACCAGCAGGAAGGAGGTACGAGAGTTTTATGTCTCACTTCACCAGGTTCAACCATCAGGCTCCTCAACCTGCATGGATAACTTCAGTTACCACAATTCTGGACTGATCCCACAACATACAGGCTCAGTTTCAAGGTTGGGCATGGGGCTAGAAACCTCATCCCATAAAAAGCCAGAGCTTCAGAAACACCAACAGAAGCTCCAAAGACCTCACCCCTGGGAGAGGAAGGATCTTCAGCTGCTACACCTTGAAACACCGAAAGACTGGCCCAGGACAAGGGACTCTGGCGAGCTGCTATCGGCAGCCTATGCCCCAGTAGGGGTGATTTCCTTGTAGGTAAGTAAGTAGTATATAGTAAGCTATTTAAGATTCAGATTTATTTATCCCAGGTACATTGAAACAAATAGTGAAATGCCTCATTTGTGTGCTCTAAAGATGTGCTGGTAGCAGCGCACAATGTAGATATACTACACATACTTTAATAATAAATTTACTTTAACTTCTGAGTTGTTTAAACAATTTGTTTTTCTGAGTTAGATTATCAGAAAACAGCCACTGCAGGATACACAGGAGGAAGTTCCCAGCAGGGCTTATGAACATCCCGTCCAGGGAGTGGAGATGATAGGAGTGGTGGTAAGGCTCCGGTCGGGGCCACCCTGACAACTACGTTCAGTGCTGTCGGTGAACGGCCTCTGCATCAACACAACACACTGTATAAGAAACGATGAAAATAACGTAATGAGCCCAACAATCCCACAATCCCATATGCCAGCTGAGGAGGGGCAGGGCTTCTTAAAATAGGAATTTAACACAGGAACATTTTCAGGCTGTTGGATGCATTCAGTGACCTTGAGTTCTCTCTCTCTCTATCCCCCTCTGTTTGTTGTCTCTCTCTATCTCTCCCCCTTTCACCTTCTCTCTCTGTTTCTGCCTCTATATCTCTTCCTCTAGCTCTCTAAAAGTCTATGGCTCTCTCTTTTTCTCACTGTCTCTCTCTCTCTCACACATACACACACTTCTTCTGTCTGTCTCTTCCAGTCATTTTTTTCTGTCTCCCCCCTTGTAACTCTCTCACTCCCTTTGTCCCTTTATCTCTGTATCTCTCCCTCCTTCCCTCCCCCTATCTTATTCCTCTTTCTATCCCTCTTTCCCTTTCCCTCCTCAACATCTCCACAGATGCATGGAGACTGTTCATTTTTGTTTAAGCACATGCACCACCATTCTGTGCCAATCGCACGGGCTTCAGGAGAAGCACAACAGAATTAATCATTCTGTGGTGTGTCACAGTGGGAGGGTGTTAATGGCTTGCCTGTGTGCGAGTGAGAATGAGTCAGTTTGTAAATGAGTGTACTGTGTACACACTGCAAGTGCTGTGCTGTGCTTCATTGTTGTACTGTATGTGTTTGTGCATGTTCTGATTAGTGCATGTTGTGTGCTTGCATGTGTGGTTCGTGTGTGCATGGGGTGGGGTGGGGAATGATGCTCCTTACCTATGTATAAGCTCAATATATAAGTTTGCTGATGACACAACAATTGTAGGCCGTATCTCGGGTAATGATGAGTTTGAGTACAGAGGTGCGAAGACAATAACCTATCCCTCAACGTCAGCAAGACGAAGGAATTGGTTGTTGACTTCAGAAGGAGTAGCAGACCACATGACCCCATCTACATCAGTGGTGCACAAGTGGAACAGGTCAAAAGCTTTAAGTTCCTCGGGGTCAATATCACAAATGATCTGACTTGGACCAACCAAGCAGAGTCCACTGCCAAGAAGGCCCACCAGCACCTTTACTTCCTGAGAAAGCTAAAGAAATTTGGCCTGTCCCCTAAAACCCTCACTAATTTTTATAGATGCACCGTAGAAAGCATTCTTCTAGGGTGCATCACAACCTGGTATGGAAGTTGTCCTGTCCAAGACCAGAAGAAGCTGCAGAAGATCGTGAACACAGCCCAGCATATCACATAAACCAATCTTCCATCCTTGGACTCACTTTACACCGCACGCTGTTGGAGCAGTGCTGCCAGGGTAATCAAGGACACGACCCACCCAGCCAACACACTTTTCTTCCCTCTTCCCTCCGGGAGAAGGCTCAGGAGCTTGAAGACTCATATGGTCAGATTTGCGAACAACTTCTTTCCAACTGTGATAAGACTGCTGAATGGATCCTGACCCGGATCTGGGCTGGACCTGCCTCTCGGTTTTTTTTGCACTACCTTACTTTCCCTTTTCTATTTTCTATTTATGATTTATAATTTAAATTTTTATTATATTTACTATTGATTTGTACTCCAGGAAGCGTGAAGCACAGAAATAAAAATCGCTGTGATGATTGTACGCTCTAGTATCAATTGTTTGGCGACAATAAAGTAATAAAGTAATAAAGTATGTGCATCTGTGAGAGTGCGTGAGGTGTGATTTGCCTATGAACACGTGTCGTGGAGTTTTTGAGCACACGCACGTGATGTTGTTTGTCTGTGTGTGCATGTGTGTGTACGCACAACTGGTTCCCATTTCAAAGTTCAAAGTAAATTTATTATCAAAATACATGTATGTTACCATAAACAACCCTGAGATTCATCTTCTCGCAGGCATAATCAAAAAATCCATAATAGAATCAATGAAAGACCGCCCCAACTGGGTGTTCAACCGGTGTAGTAAAAAACAACACACTGTGCAAATGCAAAAAGAAAGAAATAATAATAATACATAGGAGCAGAAGTAGGCCATTCGGCCCATTGAGTCTGCTCCGCCATTCAATCATGGGCTGATCCAATTCTTCCAGTCATCCCCACTCCTCTGCCTTCACCCCATACCCTTTGATGCCCTGGCTAATCAAGAACCTATCTATCTCTGTCTTAAATACACCCAATGACTTGGCCTCCACAGCTGCTCATGGCAACAAATTCCACAAATTTACCACCTTTTGAATAAAGTAATTTCTCCGCATCTCAGTTCTAAATGGACGTCCTTCAATCCTGAAGTTGCGCTGTCTTGTCCTAGAATCCCCTACAGTGGGCAATAACTTTGCCATATCTAATCTGTTCAGGCCTTTTAACATTTGGAATATTTCTATGAGATCCCCCCTCATTCTCCTGAACTCCAGGGAATACAGCCCAAGACGTTCCTCATACCGTAACCCTTTCATTCCTGGAATCATTCTTGTGAATCTTCTCTGAACCCTCTCCAATGTCAGTATATCCTTTCTAAAATAAGGAGCCCAAAACTGAACACAATACTCCAAGTGTGGTCTCACGAGTGCCTTATAGAGCCTCAACATCACATCCCTGCTCTTATATTCAAAAATCGCTGTGATGATTGTACGTTCTATTATCAGTTGTTTGGCGACAATAAAGTATAATGTATTCTATAGCTCTAGAAATGAATGCCAACATTGCATTTGCCTTCTTCACCACCGACTCAACCTGGAGGTTAACCTTTAGGGTATCCTGCAAAAGGGCTCCCAAGTTCTTTTGCATCTCGATTTTGAATTCTCTCCCCATCTAAATAATAGTCTGCCCATTTATTTCTTCCACCAAAGTGCATGACCATACACTTTCCAACATTGTATTTCATTTGCCACTTCTTTGCCCATTCCCCTAAACTATCTAAGTCTCTCTGCAGGCTCTCTGTTTCCTCAACACTACTCACTATTCCACCTGACAGAAGACACTGGAATTGAACTCTGGTTTCAGATGCCTAGAGCTGTAATAATGTCCTGTTATTGTGGTACCCATGTACCGAGTGACAGGGAAACACAGTTTACATGCCGTCCATACAGATCATTTCATCACATCAGCGCATCGAGGTAGTACTTGGGAAAACAATAACAGGATGCAGAATAAAGTGCTTCACTTATAGAGAAAGTCCCATGGGTGTTGCTCGACTTGCTGATTTCTTCCAGCCAATTGGTAAATAAGTTAATTATTATTTATCAAGCAGTAGTAAATCAAGGCTACTGGACTTGCTGTGTGGTCTAGCAGATGCTTCGCCACTCATCTGAGAGGCTTCTTCAGTCTGATCCATGGTGCGTAATTTACTGGCTTATAAACTCTATGAGTTGTTTAAAGGTATATCAATCACACGAGGGTCATTAAGAGCCGTAGAGGTAATGAGAGGGTCATTAATCTTATCTTTTCATGAATGGAGCTGTGAACTGTTGTGGAGACACAGAGGGTTGTAAATTCAGCCAACTCTGTCATGGGCACTAGCCTCCCTACCATCAAGCGTATCTTGTGGGAGGAGACCAGAACACCCGGGGAAAGCGCGCACACACACACACACACACACACACACACACACACACAGGAAGAACGAACAAACTTTTTGACAGAGGACGCTGGAATGGACACCTCCATGTTTCTTAGACAACACAGCAAGTCCAGTTGCCTTGATTGATTCCTGCTTGACATACAATGACCTGGATACCTGAGAAGGCATGTAGGCATAGTTTGTTACTATTGTTATTACCAAGGTTCTGTGCAGTGAAAAGCTCGATTTGCAACAGGACCCTTCATTTGGGCATGAAACATCAACTGCTTATTCTCCTCCACAGATGCTGCCTGAGTTGTAGAGTTCCTCCAGCATGTTGTTTGCGTTCTGTAACCATACCAGCTTCCACAGCGAGACCCTGAGGGCCTTCACTCTATTCTGAGAGACAGTGGTCTGGTAAACTAAGTGTTAACACGGCACAAAGGAAAAATCCTTGTAGAACTTGATTGAACTGATATCATCGTGAAACAAAGAACAAAAGATCTTCTGTAGGCAAAAAAAAAATTACTGTAACGAACCATTAGCAGGACAGAGGGACGCCTCCAAAACACAGAGGGAGCCAAGTGGTAATTACAGATCCATTAGTACCAGGCCGTTATCCAAGCTCTTTAGCCCGTCTGCTGTGGTCGGCACTGATATTGGCAGCGCCATGAGGGCACAAGAAGAGTCATACAGAATGGAGTCAGGCCCTTCAGCCCAACTGGTACATGCTGACCAAGTCTTCCATTTAATCTACTCCTTTGAGGGCAGTGGGACAGCAGGTGGGACTTATGAAGGCTCTCTCAAGAGAGCTGACATAAAATGTCTTCTGTTACATCATAAGACATAGAAGCAGAATTAGGCCATTTGGTCCATCGAGTTTGCTCCGCCATTCGATTGTGGCTGATTTATTTTCCTTCTCAAACCTATTTGCCTGCCTTCTCCCTGTAACCTTTGACACCCTTACTAATCTAGAACCCATCAGCCTCTGCTTTAAATATACCCAATGACTGCCCTCCACCACCATCTGTGGCAATGAATTCCACAGATTCACTACCTTCTGGCTAAAGAAATTCCTCCTCATCTCCAACCTAAACGGTTTCTTCTAATCTGAGGCTGTGCCCGCTGGTCCGAGACTCCCCCACTATAGGAAAAATCCTCTCCACATTCACTCTATATAGGTCTTTCAATATTTGATAGATTTCAATAAGATCCCCCCAACACCCACATCCTTCTAAACTCCATTCTTTTCAAAAGTGTCTTTCAAAGAGTTTTCTAAATATCTCTAATGTACCTACCTCTACCACCTGATAGTGCATTCTACTGTGTAGAAAACCCCATCTCTGAAATCTCCTCTATATTTTGCTCCAACCACCTTAAAATTATGCCCTCTTGTATTTGACCCTTCTGCCCTGGGGGAAAAAAAGATGCTGGCTATCTACTCTATCAAAGCCTCTTACCATCCTATAAGCCTCTATCATGTCACCTCTTTGTTCAATGTCACATCCTAACCAACACATCATTGCAAATTCCTAATAAGTGTAAACACAAGAGACCCTGCGATGCTGGAAGTCCAGAACAATACACACAAAATGCTGGAGGAACTCAGAAGGTCAGGCAGCATCTATGGAAAAGAGTGTAGTCGATGTTTTGGGCTGAGACCCTTTGTTATAATGATGTAAATCATTACAGCAAATAGATTTGTCCTTGATCCTTGAATTGATCTGTATGAACAGTATGCAATGAGTTATACATTGCATCATGTACACATCAATAATAAATCAGTTTTCCAATACTTCTCCAACAGAAAACCTGAAGCAGTATGAGTGTGGTGCAGTTGAATATCCTCCCCAGCATCGAGGAAATCCTCAAAAGGCAATGCCTTAAAAAGGCATCATCCATCATTAAGGACCCCATCACCCATGTCATGTCTTCTTCTCATTGCTACCATCAAGGAGAAGGTACAGAAGCCTGAAGGCACATACTCAACAATTCAGGAACAGCTTCTTCTCCTCAGCTTTCTGAATGGACAATAAACCCATGAACACTACCTCACTATCTTTTCCCTCTCATTTTGCACTACTTATTTTTAAAAAATATATACTTATTGTAATTTATAGTTTTTAATTACTATATATTGTGAAGTACTGCTGCCCAAAACAACAAATTTCACAACATATGCCGGGCCGGCGATAATGGATCTACTTCTGATTCTGTATTCCAGCAAGTCTTTTCTATTCAATCCCCACTTGCTGCTTTACAGTAACCTTATTAAATCAAAGGTATGAGTAACTTTGCATTTCCAACACATTTCTTCAACCCCATATCATTCCTGGTCAGTGGAATGCAGCTAAACTGAGTCCATTGATGTAACAAAAGAAATGCAAGAGCCAACCTACGTGTACCCGGCAAGCTCCCACAGCAATGACCATAAGACCATACAACATAGGAGTCCATTTGAGCCTGCTCTGCCATCCCATTATCGATGATTATTATCCCTTTCACTCCCAGTCTCCTGCCTTCTCCCCATAACCTTTGCTGTTCCGACTAACCAAGAACCCATCAACCTCTGCTTTAAATACACTCAATGACTTGGCCTCCACAGCCATCTGTGGCAATGAATTCCACAGATTCTCCACCCTCTGGCAAAAGAAATTCCTCCTTATCTCCATTCCAAATGGACATCCCTCTATTCTGAGGCTGTGCCCTTTGGCCCGAGACCAACCCCCCCCCCCCCCACTATTAGAAACGTCCTCTCCACATCCACTCTATTTAGGCCTTTCAATATTTGATAGGTGTCAATGAGATCTCCATTATTCTTCTAAACTCCAGCAGGTACAGGCCCAGAGTCATCAAACTTTCCTCATACGTGAACACTTTCATTCCTGGAGTCATTGTCGTGAATCTCCTCCGGACCCTCTCCAATGCTAGCACTTTGTTTTAAAATAAGGAGCCCAAAGCTGCTCAGTATACTCCAAGTGGGGTCTGACCAAAGCCTTATAAAGCCTCAGCAATGCTTCCTTATTCTGACTACACAGCACACCTCAGTGAGCTGGGACTCCAGGGAGAACTCCCGAGACATCCTTCAAAAAGTCAATCACTTAACTGAGAAAGTTAGACATTTGAGAAGGTTGAGGAACCTCACTCCTGGGCATTTATTTTTTGTGTAAATGAGCCCCCTCTCCCTTTCAAATCTCTTACTAGCTCTTCTTTCAGTTAGTCCTGACAAAGGGTCTCGGCCCAAAACGTCGACTGTACCTCTTCCTAGAGATGCTGCCTGGCCTGCTGCGTTCACCAGCAACTTCTATGTGTGTGTTGCTTGAATTTCCAGCATCTGCAGATTTCCTCATGTTTGAGGGAAAGGTTCAATGGGTTGGGACCTCTGGAGTGTAGGAGAATGAGGGGAGATTTGACAGAGGTACACAAAATTATGAGTATAGATAGGGTAAATGCAAGCAGGCTTTTTCTACAGAGGTTAGGTGAGACACCATATCTCAGTCACAGGCTAAGGGTAAAAGATGAAACGCTTCAGGGGAACCTGAGGGAGAACACCTTTACCCAGAGACTGGTGAGAGTGCGGAATGAGCTGCCAGTGCAAGTGCTGGATAGTGGTTTAATTCCAACATTTAAGAGAGATGTGGACGGGAGGGTTATGAGGGTAATGGTCCAGGTGCAGGTCGACGGAACTAGGCAGATTAATAGCTCGGCATGAACTGGGTGTGCTGTAGTGGTCTGCGACTCTCTAACTCCCTCCCTCCCACCTGAACCCCTCAAGCAGATTGCAGCCCGTACTTCACAATCAGTTTTCTATTATGCTATATATAAATCTGTGAACATCTCAACGAGGTTGCTGTCTGCAGTTCTTGCCCAGTACCTGTTATCCTGTACGCAAATGGCTGCAACTATCCTTTTGAGGAGCAACGGTTTCAGTTTCCACTGGTATTCTCATTCCTTGATCAGTCTCCCTCTACACCTCCCTTTTGCTTTACACAGATTCCTTTGTTTTGAAATGCAGCCTAAATATTGGTTTAGACATTTAGATTATTCACACAAGAGACTCAGCAGATGCTGGAAATCTTGAATAATGTGTTGAAGGAATTCAACAGGTCAGGCAACATTTATTGAGGGAAATGAACAGTTGACGTTTTGGGCTGAGGCCCTTCATCAGGACTGGAAAGGCAGGGCCAGAAGAAGGTGTTGGAGTGGGAGGGGAAAGAGCACAGACTGGGAGGTGATAGGTGAAGCCAGATGAGGGGGAAGATAGGTGGGGGGGGGGTGGCTGAAGTAAGGAGCTGGGAGGTGATTGGCAGAAGAGGTAAAGGAGTTTAGAAGAAGGAATTTGATAAGAAAGTGGACTATGGGAGAAAAGAGAGGAGGAGGGGCACCAGAGGGAGGTGATAGATGGGTGAGAAGAGAAGGGGTAAGGGGGAACCAGAATGGGGAGTGGAAAAACAGAGCAAGGGCTGAGAAATTTGCAAAAGCCTGAAAACCGACATTCATGCCATCAGGTTGAAGGTTACCCTGACGGAATATGAGGTTTTGCTCCTCCAACTGAGTGTGGCCTCATTGTGGCAGTAGAGAAAGACCATGGACCAATATGTCAGAATGGGAATAGGATGTCAAGTTGAAAAGAGTAGCCACTGGGAATGGATTTAAATTGTGAGTATATGGGAGCAAAGTTCAAAAGCCTGTGCTACACTGGAAGAGGCAGGCTATTAATCAGTGAATGATTCATTTATCTTTCCTGTCTGATAACCAATTTTCTATCTATGTCAATATATCACCCTCAAAATCCATGAGCCACAACCTTATTGTCCAAACTCCAAAGAGCCTTGACAAATCCAAATATATCACATCCAGTTTATCCACTAGTCACATCTTCAGCTAATTGAAATGCTTTGCCTGGGGTGGTGGTGGTGGATATTTAAGAGATGTTTAGATAGGCACATGAATGTAAGGAAAATGGAAGGATATGGACATTGTGTAGGCAAGGGGGATTAGTTTAGCTGGCCATCTGATTACTAATTTAATTGGTTTGGCACAACATTGTGGGCTGAAGGGCATGTTCTTGTTTCTGTGCTTTACTGACCTCTGTGCTAAACCCAAAGTGACTCTTCTCAATCCTTTTCTTCTTTTCAAAATAGTGTTGTATTCATCATTATCATTATGTGCTGTGTCATAAGACATGGGTGATCACTGTCTTTCCATGAACATGATTGTTCTTGGCAAATTTTTCTACAGAATTGGTTTGGCATTGCCTTCTTCTGGGCAGTGTCTTTTCAAGACAAGTGACCCCAGTCATTATTAATACTTGTCAGAGATTGTCTGTCTGGTGTCAGTGGTCGCATAACCAGGGCTTGTGATATGCAGCAGCTGCTCATAGGACCACCCATCCCCTACTCCCATGGTTTCACATGACCCTGATTGAGGAACTAAGCAGGTGCTACACCTTTCCCAAGGGTGACCTGCAGTCTAGCAGAGGGGAAGGGGTGCCTTACACCTCCTTTGGTAGAGACGCATCTCCACACCACCACCCTAGAGTGGCTCCTGATGAATTATGTATGACAGTGAACATTACAGGACTCACCATATATATGTTTGTACACATGACAATAAACTCAAATTTGAGTATTGATGAGAATGTGGGGAGAATATGTTCCAGGGAAAATTAGTGAGATTGCTCCAAGAACTGACAAAGTTGATGGGCTGAATGGCCATCATCGTGATCACTAAACACCTAACAAAATGCTTTTTGCAAAATCTCCATTTGAAAAGCACAACAGGGATATTAAAACAAAAACTTCATGCTATCTTAAAATTTTCTTCTCTGAGGCAGTTAATCTGATCAACCATTCTAATTAGCCCTTACTACGCCCTTCTATCTATTACCTCAGTTACTGCACTGTAAACACTTTAAACCACTTTTTATCATGTTGTTAACATTGTAAATTCAAGCTGGTATTTATGTATTTATGCGCATTTTATTCCATATTCATACTTTAACCTTTAACTATTATTTGTATATATTTTTTCTTCATCATTTTTGAATGTTGTTTCTTGTTGCATGTCATGCTCTGACCAACATATTACAGCAAATTCCTAATCCATGTAAATATATTTGGTGAATAAAGTTGATCCTTGATTATTTTAGTTCCCCCTAGAGCCGACACTATGTATCAGAGATGCAAGATCACAAGGCCATAAGACATAAGGGCAGAATTAGGCCATTTGGCTCATCGAGTATGCTCCACCATTTTATAGAAAACAGAATATTACAGCACAGTACAGACCCTTCAGCCCACAATGTCATGCCGACCCTCAAACTCTGCCTCCCATCGAACCCTCCCCACCTTAAATTCCTCCATATACCTGTCTAGTAGTCCCTTAAATTTCACTAGTGTATCTGCCTCCACCACTGACTCAGGCAGTGCATTCCATACACCAACCACTCTCTGAGTAAAAAACTTTCCTCTAATATCCCCCTTGAATTTCCCACCCCTTACCTTAAAGTCCTCTCGTATTGAGCAGTGGTGCCCTGGGGAAGAGGCGCTGGCTATCCACTCTATCTATTCCTCTTATTATCTTGTACACCTCTATCATGTCTCCTCTCATTCTCCTTCTCTCCAAAGAGTAAAGCCTTAATCTCCCTTAATCTCTGATCATAATGCATGCTCTCTAAACCAGGCAGCATCCTGGTAAATCTCCTCTGTACCCTTTCCAATGCTTCCACATCCTTGTGAGGCGACCAGAACTGGACACAGTGCTCCAAGTGTGGCCTAACCAGAGTTTTATAGAGCTGCATCATTACATCGCGACTCTTAAACTCTATCCCTCGATTTATGAAAGCTAACACCCCATAAGCTTTCTTAACTACCCTATCTACCCGTGAGGCAACTTTCAGGGATCTGTGGACATGTACCCCCAGATCCCTCTGCTCCTGCCATTTACTTTGTACTCTGCCTAGGAGTCTGTCCTTCCAAAGTGTACCACCTTATACTTCTCTGGGTTGAATGCCATCTGCCACTTCTCAGCCCACTTCTGCATCAATGTCTCTCTGCAATCTTCATCAATCCTCTACACTATCTACAACAGCACCAACGTTTGTGTCATCTGCAAACTTGCCAACCCACCCTTCTACCCCCACATCCAGGTCGTTAATAAAAATCACGAAAAGTAGAGGTCCCAGAACAGATCCTTGTGGGACACCGTCACAACCCTCCAAACCGAATGTACTCCCTCCACCACGACCCTCTGCCTTCTGCCTTCAATTCTGAATCCACCTGGTCAAACTTCCCTGGATCCCATGTCTTCTGACTTTCTGAATAAGCCTACCGTGTGGAACCTTGTCAAATGCCTTACTAAAATCCATATAGATCACATCCACTGCACTACCCTCATCTATATGCCTGGTCACCTCCTCAAAGAACTCTATCAGGCTTGTTAGACACGATCTGCCCTTCACAAAGCCATGCTGACTGTCCCTGATCAGACCATGATTCTCTAAATGCCCATAGATTCTATCTCTAAGAATCTTTTCCCACCACAGACATAAGGCTCACTGGTCTATAATTACCCAGACTATCCCTATTACCTTTTATGAACAAGGGGACAACATTCGCTTTCCTCCAATCCTCTGGTATCATTCCTGTGGACAACGAGGACATAAAGATCCTAGCCAGAGGCTCAGCAATCGCTTCCCTCACCTTGTGGAGCAGCCTGGGGAATATTCCGTCAGGCCCCGGGGACTTACCCTCCTAATGTATTTTAACAACTCCAACACCTCTCCCCTTAATGTCAACATGCTCCAGAACATCAACCTTACTCATATTGTCCTCACCATCATCAAGTTCCCTCTCATTGGTGAATACTGAGGACCTCACTCACTTCCACAGTCTCCAGGCACATCTTTCCACCTTTATCTCTAATCGGTCCTACCTTCACTCCTGTCACCCTTTTGTTCTTCACATAATTGAAGAACGCCTTGGGGTTTTCCTTTATCCTACTCGCCAAGGCCTTCTCATGCCCCCTTCTTAAGCTCCTTTCTTGCTACCCTATATTCCTCAATAGACCCATCTGATCCTTGCTTCCTAAACCTCATGTATGCTGCCTTCTTCCACCTGACTAGATTTTCCACCTCACTTGTCACCCATGGTTCCTTCACCCTACCATTCTTTATCTTCCTCACCAGGACAAACTTATCCCTAACATCCCGCAAGAGATCCCAAAACATCAACCACATGTCCATAGTACATTTCCCTGCAAAAACATCATCCCAATTCACACCCACAATTTCTAGCCTTATAGCCTCATAATTTGCCCTTCCTCAATTAAAAATGTTCCTGTCCTCTCTGATTCTATCCTTTTCCATGTTAATGCTAAAGGCCAGGGAGCAGTGGTCACTGTCCCCCAGACTCTCACCCACAGAGATCTGTGACCTGACCCGGTTCATTACCTAATACTAGATCTAGTATGGCATTCCCCCTAGTCAGCCTGTCCACATACTGTGACAGGAATCTGTCCCGGACACACTTAACAAACTCTGCCCCGTCTAAACCCTTGGAACTAATTAGGTGCCAATCAATATTAGGGAAGTTAAAGTCACCCATGATAACAAACTTGTTATTTTTGCACCTTTCCAAAATCTGCCTCCCAATCAGCGCCTCGGTATCTCTGCTGCTACCAGGGGGCCTATAGAATACCCCCAGTAGAGTAACTGCTCCCTTCCTGTTCCTGACTTCCACCCATACTGACTCAAAAGAGGATCCTGCTACATTACCCACCCTTTCTGTAGCTGTAATAGTATCCCTGATCAGTAATGCCACCCCTCCTCCCCTTTTTCTACCCTCTCTATCCCTTTTAAAACACTGGAATCCAGGAATATTGAGAATCCATTCCTGCCCTGGTGCCAGCCAAGTCTCTGTAATGGCCACTACATCATAATTCCATGTATGTATCCAAGCTCTCAGTTCATCACCTTTGTTCCTGATGCTTCTTGCATTGAGGTACACACATTTCAGCCCTTCTACCTTACTGTCTTTACACCGCTTATTCTGCTTCTCTTTCCTCAAAGCCTCTCTGTATGTTAGATCTGGCTTCACTCCATGCACTTCTTTCACTGCTCTATCGCTCTGGGTCCCATCCCCCTTGCAAATTAGTTTAAACCCTCCCGAACCATGCTAGCAAACCTACCTGCAAGGATTTTGCTCCCCCTCGAGTTCAGGTGCAACCTATCCAATCTGTACAGGTCCCACCTTCCCCAGAGGAGATCCCAATGATCCAGAAATCTAAAACCCTGCTCCCTGAACACTCAGCCACGCATTCAACTGCCATCTCCTCCAATTCTTACCATCACTATCACATAGCACTGGCAGCAATCCTGAGAACGCCACCCTTGAGGTCCTGTTCTTCAGCCTTCTGCCTAGTTCCCGAAACTCACACTTCAGGACCTCATCCCTCTTCCTGCCTATGTCATTGGTACCAACATGTATCATGACTTCTGGTTGCTTTCCCTCTCGCACCAGGATGTCATGCACCCGGTCAGAGACATCCCAGACCCTGGCACCTGGGATGCAACAAACCATGCAGGATCATGGTTGATCCAATTTTCCTCTCAGCCCTAATCTCCTGTCTTTTCCCCATATCCCTTCATGCCCTGATCAATGAATAATCTATCAATCTCTGCCTGAAATACACATAAAGACTTGGGCTCCACATCTGCCTGTGGCAATGAATTCCATAGATTCAACACAACTCAACTCAATCTCCATTCTAAAATGATGGCCCTCTATTCTGAGGCTGTGTCCTCTGGTCTTAGGCTCTCCCACCATAGGAAACATTCTCTCCACATCCACCCTATCAAGGTCTGTCACCATTCGATAGGTTTCAATGAGGATACCCCTCATTCTTCTGAATTCTAGTGAATACAGGCCCAGAGCCATCAAACACTCTTCAAATGACAAGCCATTCAATCCTGTGATATTATTGTGACTATGTACTGAATCATAACTACAGTATGTCTGCTATGTGTAACTACATGTACTGCTTTTGGCACCTTGGCCCCATAGGGACGATGTTTTGTTCAGCTGTATACATGTGTATGGTTGAATGACAATAAACCTGAACTTGAAGTATTTCCTTCCCTAAATCTCTCCTCCACTCTTTTGTCCTCTTAGACATTCCTTAAACCTGCATTCATCACAGACTTCCAGTCAATTGTCTGTGAAGTTTCTAAAAATCAGTCAGTGGATCTTGTTTGATATGACATCTTAGAAGTGCATAGAGGTGTTTTAGTCTGATAAAGGTGCAATATAGACAAGTTGTTATTCTAGAGATCTGATGGTTTCTAGGAAGGTGGGAGTGACAGGGGAGGAAGTGTGTGGTCATGACGACAATGGATTTGCCATCATTACCGATGGGACGTGCAGCAGGACGTCAGCTGATTTCCTGCCTGCGCACTTCCAGAAATTGGGTTACTGCAAACTCATTTTTCCACATCCCCTGGAGCTCAGAGGCAAAGCACGACTTCTGCCAGTCCTCCTGCTATAAATGAGCAGAGCCTTGTTTCTCTATCTCAGCCCTCACAACCCTGAGATATCCCAAGGAGTACTTGGAATCACATGATAACACAGGCCAAAGTCAGCATCGTTTCCTTGAGGGGAAAACACTGCCAGACAAATATGTTGCAATTCCAATATCCTGGTGGGGAGATTTGCGAGGGCTACTGTGGTGACTTTAAACTAGAATGGTTGTGGGGGGAGGGAGGAATCAAATTAAGGAGACTAGGAGAGGGGAGGTTGACATAAGGGAAAAAGAAGATAACGAAGTTGTTTGTTCAATTAAGGATAAACAGAGAGTGGGAGGTGGAGAGTTTCTTTCTTTTTCAATCTTTTTATTAATTTCATAGAATGAAAACAAAGCAAAAATACAAGTAGTAGGAGATACATTATTACATTTAAAATGAGTAATTGTAAAACCAAATAGTAACAATTAACAAAGCTCCCAATCGTGCAGAATAATAATGAATAATACAAAGCAAAAAAAAACTGAAGAAAAATCATGAAAAAGAAAAAGAAAAAAAAAACAAACCCCATCCCCCAAAAAAACTAAACTAAACAGAATTAGTCAACTAAACTAAAAGACTTGGGCAATACTAACAACTTGAAAATGGGAAAGAAGAAAACAGTGTCGACGACTCCATTCCTCTCAACCAACAGTACAGAGAAATAAAACAAGTTTGGAAATGGTCAAATTACATCAAATGAAAATGCTGAATGAATGGCCTCCAAGTTTTTTCAAATCTAATAGAAGGGTCATAAACCGCACTTCTAATTTTTTCCAAATTTAAACATACCATAGTTTGTGAAAACCAATGAAATACAGTAGGAGGGTTAATCTCTTTCCAATTCAGCAAAATTGATCTTCTAGCCATTAGAGTAAGAAATGCAATCATCCTACGTGCTGAAGAGGTTAAATAATTTGAATCTATCATTGGTAATCCAAAGATAGCAGTAATTCGATGAGGTTGTAAGTCTATATTCAAAACCGTTGAAATAATGTCAAAAATGTCTTTCCAATATTTTTCCAACAAAGGACATGACCAAAACATGTGAGTTAAAGAAGCTATCGCGGAATGACATCTATCATATATAGGATTTATATAAGAATAATAACGAGATCGTTTATCTTTAGACATATGAGCCCTGTGTACTACTTTAAACTGTATCAACACATGTTTAGCACGTATAGAGTTTCCTAAATGCATCTATTTTAATGCTAGGAGCATTATAAGAAAGGTGGATGAGCTTACAGCATGGATTGATACCTGGAAATATGATGTTGTAGCTATTAGTGAAACGTGGTTGCAGGAGGGGTGTGATTGGCAACTAAATATTCCAGGATTTCGTTGCTTCAAGTGTGATAGAATAGGAGGGGCAAGAGGGGGAGGTGTTGCATTGCTTGTCAGAGATTATATAATAGCAGTGCTCTGGCAGGATAGATTAGTGGACTCGCTTAGGGAGGCTATTTGGATCGAATTGAGGAATAGGAAAGGTGTTCTGATGCTTATAGGGGTGTATTATAGACCACCTAATGGGCACCAAGAACTGGAGGAGCCAATTTGTAAGGAGATAGCAGATATTCGTAGTAAGCACAAGATTGTGATTGTGGGAGATTTTAATTTTCCACACATAGACTGGGAAGCACATTCTGTAAAAGGGCTGGATGGTTTGGAGTTTGTAAAATGTGTGCAGGATGTTTTCTGAAGCAATACATAGAGGTACCAACTAGAGAAGGAGCAGTGTTGGATCTCCTGTTAGGGAATGAGATAGGGCAGGTGACGGAGGTATTTGTTGGGGAGCACTTCGGGTCCAGTGATCACAATACAATTAGTTTCAGTGTAATTATGGAGAAGAATAGGACTGGACCTAGGATTGAGATTTGTGATTGGAGAAAGGCTAACTTTGAGGAGATGTGAAAGGATTTAGAAGGAGTGGATTGGGAAAATTTGTTTTATGGGAAGAATGTAACAGAGAAATGGAGGAATATGGTCCGTGTGCAGGTCAGTGGGACTAGGCAGAAAATGGTTCGGCACAGCCAAGAAGGGCCAAAAGGCCTGTTTCTGTGCTGTAGTTTGTATGGTTCTATGGTCATTTAAGGGTGAAATTTTGAGGGTTCAGAATCTTTATGTTCCTGTTTAGGCTGAAAGGAAAGGTTAAAAGTTTGAGAGAGCCATGGTTTTCAAGAGATATTAGAAACTTGGTTCAGAAAAAGAGAGATCTTCAATAAATATAGGCAGCTTGGAGTTAATGAGGTACTCGAGGAATATAAAGAATGTAAAAAGAATCTTAAGAAAGAAATTAAAAAAGCTAAAAGGAGATACGAGGCTGCTTTGGCAAGTAAGGTAAAAATAAATCCAAAGGGTTTCTACAGTTATGTTAGTGACAAAAGGATAGTGAGGGATAAAATTGGTCCCTTGGAGAATCAGAGTGGACGGCAATGTGCGGAGACAAAAGAGATGGGGGAGATTTTGAATAATTTCTTTTCTTTGGTATTCACTAAGGAGAAGGATATTGAATTGTGTAAGGCAAAGGAAACAAGTAGAGTAGTTATGGAAAGTATCACAATTAAAGAAGAGGAAGTACTGATACTTTTAAGGAATATAAAAGTGGATAAGTCTCCGGGTCCAGACAAGATATTCCCTAGGACTTTGAGGGAAGTTAGTGTAGAAATAACAGGGGCTCTGACAGAAATATTTCAAATGTCATTAGAAACAGGGATGGTGCTGGAGGATTGGCATATTGCTCATGTGGTTCCATTGTTTAAAAAGGGTTCTAAGAGTAAACCTGGCAATTATCGGCCTGTGAGTTTGATGTCAGTGGTAGGTAAATTGACGGAAAGTATACTTAGAGATGGTATATATAATTTTCTGGATAGACAGGGTCTGATTAGGAACAGTCAACATGGATTTGTGCGTGGAAGGTCATGTTTGACAAATCTTATTGAATTTTTTGAAGAGGTTACTAGGAAAGTTGACGAGGGTAAAGCAGTGGATGTTGTCTATATGGACTTCAGTAAGGCCTTTGACAAGGTTCCACACGAAAGGTTAGTTAGGAAGGTTCAATCGCTAGGCATTAATATGGAAGTAGTAAAATGGATTCAGCAGTGGCTGGATGGGAGACGCCAGAGAGTAGTGGTGGGTAACTGTGTGTCAGATTGGAGGACGGTGTGTAGCGGTGTGCCTGGTCCAATGTTGTTTGTAATATACATTAATGATCTAGATGATGGGGTGGTAAATTGGATTAGTAAGTATGCAGATGATACCAAGATAGGTGGTGTTGTGAATGATGAGGTAGATTTTCAAAACTTGCAGAGAGATTTAGGACAGTTAGGAGAGTGGGCTGAAAGATGGCAGATGGAGTTTAATGCTGAAAACTGTGAGGTGCTACATTTTGTTAGAACTAATCAAAATAGGGCATACATAGTAAATGGTAGGGCATTAAAGAATGCTTTAGAACAGAGGGATCTAGGAATAATGGTGCACAGTTCCCTGAAGATGGAATCTCATGTGGATTGGGTGGTGAAGAAAGCTTTTGGTATGCTGGCCTTTATTAATCAGAGCATTGAGTATAGGAGTTGGGATGTAATGTTGAATTTGTATAAGGCATTGATGAGGCCAAATCTGGAGTGTTGTGTACAGTTCTGGTCACTGAATTACAGGAAGGATGTCAATAAAATTGAGAGAGTACAGAGGAGATTTACTAAAATGCTGCCTGGGTTTCATCTCCTAAGTTACAGAGAAAGGTTGAACAAGTTAGGTCTTTATTCTTTGGAGTGTAGAAGGTTGAGGGGAGACTTGATAGAGGTGTTTAAAATTATGAGGGGGATCGATAGAGTTGACATGGGTAGACTTCTTCCATTGAAAGTGGGGAAGATACAAACAAGAGGGCATGGGTTGAGAATTAGAGTACAAAAGTTTAGGAGTAACATGAGGGGGATCTTCTTTACTCAGAGAGTGGTAGCTGTGTGGAATGAGCTTCCAGCAGAAGTTTTTGAGGCAGGTTCTATGTTGTCGTTTAAAGTTAAATTGGATAGATATATGGACAGGAAAGGAATGGAGGGTTATGGGCTGAGTACAAGTCGGTGGGAGTAGGATAGGGTAAGAGTTCAGCATGGACTAGAAGGGCCGAGATGGCCTGTTTCCATGCTGTAATTGTTATATGGTTATAATTCTTTGAGAAAATAAGAGGCAGGAGAGAGAAAGGAGAGTCAGTGGATGTTGTTTAGTTGGATTTTCGGAAGGTGCTGCACATGAAATTACTTAATGAGATGGCATTACTGGAATGGTACTAGCATGGATGGAAGATTGGCTGATTGACGAGAACCAAACAGTGGGGATAAAGGGGGTATTTTCTGGTTGGCTGACAGTGACAGGTGATGTTCCTCAGGGGTGGTATTGGGACCACTTCTTTTTGCACTAAGTGTTAATGATTTGGATGATGGACTGGACGGCTTTGTGACCACATTTGTGGATGATACAAAGATAAATGGAGGGGCAGGTAGTGTTGAAAAAGCAAGGAGTGTGCAGAACGACTTAAACAGATTGGAGAAATGGGCGAAGAAGTGGCAGATGGAATATAATATAGGGAAGTATATGGTCATGAACTTTGAAAGAAAGAATATAAGTGTACACTAGTTTTCAAACAGGGGAAAAAAAAAATCAAAAATCAGAGGTGCAAAGCAACTTGGGAGTCCTTGTGCAGGGCTCCCTAAAGGGTAACTTGTGCAGGTTGAGTCTGTGGTAAGAAAGGCAAATGCAATGTTAGCATTTATTTCGAGAGGACTAGAATATAAAAGCAAGGATGCAATGCTGAGGCTTCAGAAGGCACTCGGGCAGTTCCACTCTCTTGACCCCAAAAGCCAACTATGGTAGCTGCTTTGTATAGAGAAAGGTCCCAAAACATCAACCAAAACAAAAATGACAGATTGTATTTAAAACATAAAGAGTACAACACAGTACAACCTTCTCCATAACCAATATAACCCATTCCTCTTACATGGGCCTCCATTTTTCTTTCCTCAATCCAAGAGTCTTCCTAAAAGTCCCTAATATATCTGCCTTTGTCACCACTTCCAGCAGTGCATTTCACACTCCAACCATACTCAGTGTAAAAAAAAACTATGTTTGATATCTCCCCTTAACATTACTCCACTCACCTTGTCGTATTGGCCATTGTCACCCCGAGGAAAAGGCATGGGTTGTCTAGTCTATCTATGCCACCTATAATCTTAATTTACTCATAATGAGGTATACATCTTACGAAACTGTTCAATAGTCTTGTTGCAATCTGATGGAAACTGTCCTTGAGTCATAAAGCAGGCAACATTATCAAAGGGTCCACCCACTGCTACAGAAAGGCGTTGGAGTCAATGCGCGAAGTCTAACTGAGAGTGACTGTCTTGGCCATTTTTCTTGCGATTGCAAGACCCCATTGGACACCGGTGATGTAAAATACTGGAAGTCCGGTTCACCAGTTTCTTGACGAGACCGATGACAGGGGAGCTGTGTGGCATTGGTTGTAGCGAGGACTCGGCCTTATGCCTGGGGCTTGCCTGTTGCAGCAGTCCAGGAGGGGAGATGCCGGAGATGATGTGGCTTGATGTGGTGTTGCCCTCCAGTGTTCACTTGGTGAAATGACAAGCTGGATTGTGCCTGTGCGTCTGCAGATTGCTCAGAACTGCTTGTTCTTTCCAACAACATCCATCAATGTAGAGGACGTGTCACTCAGGGATTTGGGACATATATAATATATATTTATTCGTATTTTTTTTTTGAGTGACTGTATGGTTATTTGCTTTCGTATATGTGCTGTATGTGCTTTGTGCTGTGTATGACTTTTGGTACTGTGTTTTGCACCTTGGCCCTGGAGGAACATTGTTTTGTTTGGCTGTATTCATGCATGGTTGAACTTAACTCAACATTCTCTCTTCTCTCCCTTCCCATCAGGGAGAAGATGCAAATACCTTAAAGCATGTATCACCAGGCTCAAGGACAGCATCTATCCCACTCTTATCAGACTCCTGAATACACAGTTCCCAAGTACAATAAGATAGACTTTTGACTTCACAACCCACCTCGTTATGATTATACACTTTATTGTATACCTACACTGCACTTTCTTTGTAGCTGTTGCTCGTTATTCTGCACACACTGGAGGCTATGGTAGAACAAAGGATGCTGCCTGATCAGAGTCTCATGAAGCCATGGGAGCTGGTGGTGGATGGTCAGATGAGCAGTTGGTGCATATCACAAGTCCTGGTTATGCGACCACTGACACCAGGCAGACAATCCCTGAAGTGTAATAATAATGGCTGGGGGCACCCATCTTGTAAAGACACTGTCCAGAAGAAGATGCTTACGTAGAAAAATTTGCCAAGAACAATCATGGTCAAAGACCATGATCACCTATGTCTTAGACATGGCACATAATGATGATGATGGTTCAAGGTATTTTCATAAAAAGGAACTGGGAATCAGGTTTATTATCACTGAAATACAGTTTGTGGTAAATTTGTTTTCTGGCTGCATCACCAAGACCTCAATGGTGGAGTTGACGGAAGATGATTTCACATCACAATGGTATTGAAGGTGGAGGAAGGCTGTGGAAGTGAAGGGTTCCTGTCATTTTGCACTCCATACCTGATCTGTCGAGGACTGTGGTGCTGCTGGTGTATCAGCCTCCCTATGTTAAAGTCACACACAGGCATCCTCCATTACAGAATCCACTTTAACATTCTGGATTAAATCCTGTGGTGATCAGCAAGTGGCCAAGGGGCAGGATTGAGAGGGTCTGGAGCTCCTCAGAATATATGGATCCCAGATCAGCCTCTGGAGCCACCTGAAGACCCAGCAATAGACAACTCCTCAGAAGATCATCATTCTCAACCTCAGTGATCGCATTACACTATATATTATTATCACAGACACACACACACACACACACACACACAAACACACACACACACACACACACAGTGGATTCTGGTTCATTGTTATGTATCAGGACCAGTACATTTTAGCCAAATTAAGTGGCTGTCCCAATTAGCTGGTTTCATGGAAATAGTTAGAAGGTATAAAAAAGAAACTACCATTTAACTGAGTAAAAAAATGTATTTAAATGAAAAACAGAATATGATAGAACACTACCAATGCTACTACAGTACTATAAAACTGTGTGTTAGTTCCTAATAGCTATCAATGGAGGAATTCATCCAGTGTACACTGCTGTGATCTTTAGATTGACTGTAAATTAGTAAAATCAGCACAGACACTTAGTGCATACATACACTAATAATCATGTCTTCATACAATGCTTTTGACAATTGAATCCTTCAAATCCTCATTTTCATTGTAACATTCAAGGTGATTATGAATACTTTCAAATTTTCTCACAGTTCCTAACTTGAAGCAGTGAAATTGTTTCATTTTCACTCCCAGACTTTCTGGCATCTTCAAGCCTGAATGCTTGAAACTGCATTGAGTAAAATGATTCTGAATTGTCTGACTGCTTATTTCTTGCTAACTCTCAGTGACAAAAATCACTGCTTTCTGAACACAAGCACGCGTAACTGATGCTATACAAAATTGTAAATTCTAAGCATGGTGTAGTGTCTAATGGCACACAAGTGCTCGTGACTGACGCTAGTTAGAAACTGTTCAGCAACGTCTCATGTCCCAATTAAGCGGCATTGTGTCCCAAATAAACAAAGGGAATCCCAGCCATTTTCATGACTAGTTTAAGAGTTGTCCTCTCTTTCTGTGTACAGATGCACAGTAATTATTTTGCCCTGAAACCTTTCTTTTCCTTTTGGTTCTCGCTCTATTCCCAAATAAGTCAGTCCAAAAAGAGAGCAAAGGTACTGAGTTAGTGCCCATGGGTTCATTGTCCATTCAGAAATCTGATGGCAGAAGGGAAGAAACTGTTCATAAAATGTTGAGTGTGCCTTCATGCTTCTGTACCACCTGCCTGATGGTCGTAACGAGAAGAGGGCATGTCCTGGGTGATGGGGGGTCCTCAATGAGAGATGCAGTGTTTTTAAGGCATCGCCTTTTGAAGGTGTCCTTGCTGCTGGGGAGGCTAGTGCCCAGAAGGAGCTGGCCAAGTTTACAACCCTCTGTCATGTTTACCTGCAGTGGTATCTCCATACCAGACGGTGATGCAACCTGTCAAGATGCTGTCCATGGTACATCAGTAGTAATTTGTGACACACTAAATCCTTTGGGGATACTGTGCAAAGATTGATGAATATGCGCTAGCGCTATTACACGGTTGATAGCTAGAAACTTTTTCCCCCAGGGACAAAATGGCTCTTGCAAGGGCACATAATTTTAAGATGATAAGAGGAAAGTATAGGGAGGATGTCAGGGCAAGTTAGAGAGTGCTGGGTGTGTGGAGATAGAAACAGTGAAATTAATATTTCATCTCCCTCTCCATACTGAGGAAAGGCTTCTGCACTCGCTCCTTGGATGAACATTCAAGCGAACAGCGTAACTAAAGCAGAGCTAACAGACAGAGTCACTAATTGGAAAGAGTGGTGGGGAGAGAGGGTTCAAGCAACATCTGTCTGCACAATCCACCTGACAGGGGTGATGGAGGCAGATACATTAAGGATATTTAAGGAACTCTTAGATAGGCACATGGATGATAGGGAAATGGGGGGAAATGTGGGAGGGAAGGGTTAGATTATTATTGGAGTAGGTTAAAATCTGCCACAATATTGTGGGCCAAAGGGCCTGTACTGTGCTACACTGTTCTATGTTCTAAATCCACAAAAAACATCTCACTTATAACAGAAGCAAGAGCACATTGAGGAAAAAAAACAGGTTGGATTCCTCCTTCAAGGAGGGGATAGTAGCTTTACTATGAAAAAAATAACGTTTACACACCTACGACTCTGTGCAGATGGCATTATCTTTTCCTAAAGCCATTCCTTCCCTTTTGGCTCTCTTTCTATTCCCAACATGTACAAGTACATATACACATACATACACACACGCACGCACGCATGCACACACACACAAAGGGTGGAGTGTTTTGATGTTAGTGGTTTCTGACAACAGAAAGTGGGAAGTTGAATTTAAAAAGTGAGGGAGAGAGGGGGAGAGTGGGGGAAGAGAGATCAAGTGACGGGAGATAGAAACAGTGAAATTAATATTTCATCTCCCTCTCCATACTGAGGAAAGGCTTCTGCACTCGCTCCTTGGATGAACATTCAAGCGAACAGCGTAACTAAAGCAGAGCTAACAGACAGAGTCACTAATTGGAAAGAGTGGTGGGGAGAGAGGGTTCAAGCAACATCTGTCTGCACAATCCACCTGCGACATCGCTAATTGCCGAGATCTTGTCTTTCAGGAAACTTTGAAAACTATTACAGAAAGGCAGTACTATGATTACGAACACGAGCATCCATCATGCAGGACCCACACCACCTGGGATGTTCCCCCTTCTCATTGCTACCATCAAGGAGGTGGTACAGGAGCCTGAAGACACACAGTCAACATTCTAGAAACAGATTCTCCTTGTCTGCTATTGGATTTCCGAATGGTCTGTGAACTCAAAGAACACTACCTCACTATTTTGCCACTACCTATTTAAAAAAATTATATTATATTATTGTAACATAGTGATTTTTTATGTCTTGCTCTGTACTGCTGCTGTAAAACAACAAACTTCCTGACACGTGTCAGTGATAATAACACACCAAACGCCGGCGGAATCTCCGCAGGTCAGACAGCAACTATGGTAGGTAGCATCAGTGATGATAAACCCGATTGTGATCCTGATACCCATTGTGAATTTCCCTCCTCCCAGTGTGCTGGTGAGGCACTGTATATCAGAGCTTCTCATTACGTGAAGCAGCTTAATTAAAATTGTGGGAGTCAACAGAGATCTCTGCACCCTGATTTCACACGAGCCCAGCCACACTATTCCCCAAGTAGGAGACGGGCTGCGTACTCCAGACAATAGACCCTCATTTACAACTCAGTGAAATGCAGCTAAACTGGAGTACGTGCAAGGACAGGTTCGAGACAAAGAAGTGGGCAGGAAAAAACACTCATTGCCAACTCCACCCACCCAGCACACTGCGTTTTCCAAAAACTATCATCTATAAGGCGCTATAGGGTTATTAAACAAAAATTTCATGCCATCTTTAAAATTTTTTCGAACAGGGTGCTAATCGATCAACCATTCTAGTTAACCTCTCTCAATTAGCCAAGTCACTGCACTATGAACACTTCAAAGCACTTACAATAATGCTGCTTACATTGTAAATAATGCTGGTATTTATGTATTTACGCACATTTTATTCCATATCCATACTTTAATCTCCAACTTTATTTTTATCACACCACAGCAAATTCCAAATATATATAATTGTACACTCAGTGTCCACTTTGTAAGGTACACTTGCTTATCAACACAAATACAATAGACAATAGGTGCAGGAGTAGGCCATTTGGCCCTTCGAGCCAGCACCGCCATTCACTGTGATCATGGCTGATCATCCGCTATCAGTATCCAGTTCCTGCCTTATCCCCATAACCTTTGATTCTGCTATCTTTAAGAGCTCTATCCATCTCTTTTTTGAAAGCATCCAGAGACTTGGCCTCCACAGCCTTCTGAGGCAGAGCATTCCATATATCCACCACTCTCTGGGTGAAAAAGTTTTTCCTCAACTCCGTTCCAAATGGCCTACCCCTTATTCTTAAACAGTGGCCTCTGGTTCTGGACTCACCCATCAGCAGGAACATGCTTCCTGCCTCCAGCGTGTCCAATCCCTTAATAATCTTATATGTTTCAATAAGATCCCCTCTCAGCCTTCTAAATTCCAGAGTATACAAGCCCAGTCGCTCCAATTTTTCGACATATGACTGTCCCACTGTCCCGGGAATTAACCTTGTGAACCTACGCTGCACTCCCTCAATAGCAAGAATGTCCTTCCTCAAATTTGGAGACCAAAACTGCACACAGTACTCCAGGTGTGGTCTCACCAGGGCCCTGATCAGCTGCAGAAGGACCTCTTTGCTCTTATACTCAATTCCCCTTGTTATGAAGACCAGCATGACATTAGCTTTCTTCACTGCCTGCTGTACTTGCATGCTTACTTTCAGTGACTGATATAAATACCTTATAAGCCAGTCATGTGGCAGCAGCTCAATGCACAAAAGCATGCAGACATGGTCCAGAAGTTCATTTGTTGTTGAGATTAAACATCAGAATGGGGAAGAAATGTGATCTAAGTGACTTTGACCATGGAATGATTGTTGGTGCCATATAGGGTGGTTTGAGTATCTCAGAAACTGCTGATCTCCTGGGATTTTCCATGTACAGCAGTTTCTAGGGTTTACAGGGCAAAAAAAGAACAAAAAAAAACATTCAGTGAGCAGCAGTTCTGTGGGTGATAAAGCCTTGTTAATGAGAGAGGTCAGAGGAGAATGGCCAGACTGGTTCAATCTGACGGGAAGGTGACAGTAACTCAAATAACCATGTGTTACAACAGTGGGGTGCAGAGGTGCATTGCTGAACATGCAACACATTGAACCTTGAAGTGGATGGGTTACAGCAGCAGAAGACCATGAACATGCACTCAGTTATTACTCACTTTATTAGATAAAGGAGGTAGCTAGTTTAGTTATGCATAGATCAGGCGGTTCCGGCTCACCGAGCCGCACCACCGAGCAACCCGCTGATTTTAACGCTAGCCTAATCACAGGACAATTTACAATGACCAATTAACCTAGTAACCGGTACGTCTTTGGACTGTGGGAGGAAACCAGAACACCCAGAGGAAACCCACACACACACACACGGGAAGAAATGTACAAACCTGCTTACAGAGGATACCGGAATTGAAGTCTGAACTCCGAGCAGTAACAGCGTCACACTAACTGTTATGCTACTGTGGCTCCATAAAGAATGGCCACTATATGGTGAGTAAAATTGACCTTTGAAACATTTATAAAGAATTGCAAGGTCTGTAGGAAGGGGCAGATTATTTCTGAGAAGAGAAGGCAGAAATAGATTGAAATTTGACTGAACGATTTATAAGCAGCTTACAGTTGTGATTAGTATAAAAGCTGGCGGCACATTTACTGTAAAGGAATGCTGAGAGAATCCTATACAGAGTGGACTTTACTCACTTCCAGCTGCAC
Source organism: Mobula birostris (assembly GCF_030028105.1). Taxonomy (NCBI): domain Eukaryota; kingdom Metazoa; phylum Chordata; class Chondrichthyes; order Myliobatiformes; family Myliobatidae; genus Mobula; species Mobula birostris. The sequence goes on along the minus strand of NC_092384.1, from coordinate 78,839,421 downwards.
TTTCTTTTCATCTCCAGAAGAATTATTGTGTCGTTGGATCAAATACCCATGGGAATGGGCTAATTAACTGTGCAGTGCTTCACCCACTGAACAAGAAAGGATAAAGAATCTAAAATTAATTTGATTCATTAATATTTGCACAGTGAGGTAGAGAGGAGGGATGTGCCATGCAATATATGAAAGGAACAATGAAATGGAAACAACCTGGCAGGTGACATTGGTGTTTCTTCTCAACTTCTGTGCAAACCTAAAGGTCTCATCTCTACATTCTGGCTACTTCTGCATTTTCCCTTCCCACCATTCCCGCTTCTACGCTCGCTTTGACTAAGAGAACATGGAGGTCACCCTCAAAGAGGATGTCCCACCTGGAGAACTGCCTCTCTCACTTTCCACCTCCGATCTTTACGCCATCCTAAGCAGGGTGAATGTATGGAAGGCAGCTGGTCCGGATGGAATACCTGGCCGCGTGCTCAGAGTCTGTGCAGGGCAGTTGGCCGGGGTCTTCACGGACATTCTTAATCTGTCCCTGGCCCAGGCAGTTGTCCCCACAAGCTTCAAGATCGCCACCATCATGCCAGTGCCGAAGCATTCCACTGCCATGGGCCTGAATGACTTCCGTCCAGTTGCACTCACCTCTATCATTGCAAAGTGCTCTGAGAGACTGGTTCTTTCACATCTGAAATCCTGTCTGCCCACTACCCTGGACCGCCATCAATTTGCCTATCGCACCAACAGGTCAACAGAGGATGCCATCTCCACGGCACTTCACTCTGCCCTGACCCACCTGGACAGCCCCAACTCTGATGTCAGAATGCTGTTCATTGACTTTAGTTCGGCATTCAGTACTGTGATCCCCTCCAAGCTGATCACCAAACTTCACCAGCTTGGTATCAGCTCATCCCTCTGCAATTGGACCTCGGACTTTCTGACTAACAGACCCCAATCAGTTAAGTTAGACAACCTCTCCTCCTCCACTCTCACCCTGAACACCAGCGTGTCTCAAGGCTGTGTGCTGAGCCCCCTCCTGTACTCCCTTTTCACCTATGACTGCCTTCCTGTACATGGTTCTAACTCCATAATCAAGTTCGTGGACAACACCACGGTGGTTGGCCTAATCAGAGGGGATGATGAGATGGCCTACAGGGATGAGGTCCAGCACCTGGCCACGTGGTGTGCTGATAACCAACTGGCCCTTAATACCCAGAAGACCAAGGAGATCAGTGTGGACTTCAGGCATGCTAGGAGCCACACTCACATCCCCAGCTACATCAATGGAGCTGTAGTGGAGCGTGTACCAAGCTTCAAATTCCTTGGTGTCCACATTTCTGAGGATCTCACCTGGTCCCTGAACTCCTGATCAAAAATGCACAACAGCGCCTTTATTTCCTGCAGAGCATCAAGAAAGCTCACTTCTGTCCTAAGATACTGACAGATTTTTACCGCTGTACCATTGAGAGCATACTCACCAACTGCATCTTAGTGTGGTATGGCAATTGTCCCGTATCAGATCGCAAAGCACTCCAGCGTGTGGTGAAAACTGCCCAGTGGATTATCAGCACCCAATTGCCCACCATTGAGAATATCTACCATAAATGCTGCCTGGGCAGGGCGAAGAGTATTATCAAGGATGCATCTCACCCTAACCATGGACTTTTTACTCTCCTCCCATTGGGTGGGCGCTACAGGAGCCTCTGCTCCCCCACCAGCAGGCACAGGAAGAGCTTCTTCCCTGAGGCTGTGACCCTGCTGAACCTCACAGCACAGCACTAAGCAGTATTGCACCCATATTGTACTGTCTCAGTACTTTTATATTTGTGTGTTGTAGCACTTACTTTTTATTCACAGTTATTTTGTAAATAACACTATTCTTTGCATTTCTGGTCAGATGCTAAATGCATTTCATTGGCTTTGTATCTGTACTCAGCACAATGACAATGAAGTTGAATCTAATCGAATTAAGTTAGTAATCGTGCTCTTGGGCTCGCAATCCAGTTAGCGACACATGGTAGTTTGTGCGGCACGGTAGCGTTGTGGGTAGCACACGCTTTATAGTACAGGTGACCATGGTTCAATTCCCACAGCTGCCTGTAAGGAGTTTGTACTTTCTCCCTGTGACGGCGTGGGTTTCCTCTGGGTGCTGTAGTTTTCCCTGCAGTCCAAAGACTTACCGGTTGGTAGCCTAATTGGTCATAGATAGATAGATACTTTATTGATCCCAAAGGAAATTAATGTCACAGTGACATTAAGTGTGCACAGATATAAATACCAGAAGAGAAGTAGAAAGAATAAAATAAATGAGTGACCTCAAACAGTCTAACAGGAAGGGGGTCATCACTTCCCGCCTCTAGGTTGACTGATTATAGAGCCTAATGGCCAAGGGTAAGAATGACCTCATGTAGCGCTCTTTAGAGCAGTGCAGTTGTCTTAGTCTATTACTAAAAGTGTTCCTCTTCAGCCAAGGTGGCATGCAGAGGGTGAGAAACACTGTCCAGAATTGCCAGGATTTTCTGTCGGGTCCTTTGTTTTACCACGACCTCCAGTGGGTTCAGTTTGACTCCTATAACAGAGCCAGCCTTTCTAACAGTTAATTGAGCCTGTTGGTATTACTTGTGTTGATGCCATTGCCCCAGAACACCACCACATAGAAAATTGCACCGGCAACAGAAGACTGGAAGCACACGTGAAGGAGATGACTGCATACTCCAAAGGACTTCAGTCTCCTCAGGAAGTAGAGGCAAATCTCACCTTCTTGTTCACAGCCTCTGTGTTGGTTCAGGTACTTGTAGGTCCTCACCACATCCTCATCCTCACCATCAATAGTAACAGGGAGCAGTGCAGGCTTTGTCTTCCTAAAGTCCATCACCATCTCCTTTGTCTAACTGACTTTGAGCTGCAGGTGATTTAGCTTGCACCATTTGACAAAGCCCTCCACCCAGGGCTCTGTATTCATCCTCCCACTCAGTGAGGGTGTAAAACTGTCCTACCATTAGGCTAGGGTTAAATCGGGGGATTGCTGGGTGGCACGGCTCAAAGGGCTGGAAGGGCCTATTTCAATAACTATATAAACAAATAAATAAACACTCTGGTTTCTGATTTCCCCTTTTCTCGTCCTGATGAAGGGTCTTGCTCCAAGACAAAGTTCAAAATATGTACATTTATAATCAAAGCTGCAGAGAGTTGTAAACTCAGTAGCTCAATCATGGGCAATGGCCTCTCAGCATCCCGTGCACATTCAAAAGGCCTTGCCTCAAAAAGGTGGCATCTATCGTTAAGGACCCCCATCACCCAGGACATGCCCTCTTCTCATTGTTACCATCAGGGAGGAGGTACAGGAGACTGAAGACACACACTCAATGATCCAGGAACAGCTTTGCACCGCCCCCCCCCCCCCCCAGCTATCAGATTTCTGAATGGACAATGAACCCATCAGCACTACCTCACCATTTTCTCTTCTCTTTTTGCACTACCAATTTAATTTTTATATATACTGTACTTATTGTAATTTATAGTTTTTTTTAATCATGTATTGCAATGTACTGCTGGCACAAAACAAGTTTCATGACAGATGCCAGTGATATTAAACCTGATTCTGATACCATACAAAACCTTTAGATTTATCTTCTTTTAGGCTGCCACAAAGCAAGACAATAGAATCCACGATAAACCCCAGAGCACAAAGATTTTCAAACACCCAATGTGCAAAAAAAGGACAAATTGTGCAAACAGTAAAAAAGTAAACAAGTAGCACAGAGAACATGAACTGCAGAGTCTTCGAAAGTGAGTCCACAGCCACAGAAACAGCTCAGCGCTGAAAACATTGACTGTTTATTTCCCTCCATAGACGCTGCCTGACCTATTGATTTTCTCCACGTGTTGTTTGGGATACACACGTTTTAAGAAAGGGGATCACAAGGACCTGGCAGAATTGTAACGTGTGTTTTTGACGTGTTGCTTCTGTGACTTGGGACAGACAGTTTCAAAGAAAAATCCCGTGTTGAAATCAGTTACGCTAAGAAAACATTAAGTTCTGAAGAGAAATAGATGTGAGATGTTAATTCAGGAACACAAGGGATTCTGCAGATGCTGGAGATCCAGAGCTACAGACATACAAAATGCTGGAGGAACTCAGCAGGACAGGCAGCATCTATGTTGGAGTGTAATCACTCGACATTTCGGCTGACAGGGAAGGAGTACAAGCTGGCAGGTGATTGTTGTTCGTCCATCGTACGTTGATGAGGACCTCGACACCATTATTGATGGTGTTGAGACTAGCGCGTGACTTGGATTTAAGTGAGGGAGAGTTGCGCAGCGTCAGTGTCACTCTCTCTTCCCAATTCCCAGCTGAATCCAGTGGCAAGACAGAGTCGAGACGGCTGGAGATGGGACTAGGCGCAGTGGATGACCAGGACGTCCTCTGTGTCTTGTCCTGCTCTACACGTTCCACGACGCTTGCAGAGACCGCCTTCTTGACTGTTGGACCTTCCATTGGTCTCGTCTGCTCATTCTGCCGGAGTCTGTCTTCACATGCTGGGATAGACATGCAGGTGATACCAGGTGAGAGGAAGGTGGGTGAGTAGGAAAGGGGAGGTGAAGTGAGAAGCCGGGAGTTGACACGTGGAAGAGGTAAAGGGCTGAAGAAGGAAGAATCTGATTGGAAAGGAGAGTAGACCATGGGGGAGAGAGAGAAGGGATGGGCAGGTGAGAAGGCAAAGAAGGAATCCAGAATAGGGAATGGAAAAAGGGAGAAGGTGAGTGGGGAGAAATTATCAGAAGTTTGAGAAACTGACGTTCATGCTGTCAGGTTGGAAGCTACCCAGATGGAATATGAGGTGTTGCTCCTTCAACGACTTCCTTCACATTTCAAGCTCATATGGGTTAGGGCTAGTACCGCTGTGCGAATTACCTACGTTGGCACCAGAAACACAATGACACTTGTGGGCTGCCCCTAGCACGTCCTCAGACTGTGTTAACAGTTGACACAAACAACACATTTCATTGTATGTTTCAGTGTTTTGATCTGCTCTCTACCAAGCTAATCTTTTAAGCTCATCTGTAATCTATATACATTTGAATTATTAGAAGTTGGAAAATTTGGTGGTGAATCTGGAAGGTTGCAACATGTCCTAGTGGAAGATGAGGAACCCTTCCTCGGGATTACACTGGGCCTTGTTCTAAAAGCGGGATTTAAGGGACTATAGTGGAGGATTAAAACTCAGGGTGTCACAAGTCCACTTCAACTGATATCATCTCCACCCTAGTGTCAGCTTGGTTAGGCCACAAGCCATCATGGAGGGAGATGGAGGGTCAAGGACTGGACATCCATGTGAGATGGTTTGGACCGAGACGTCATCAGAAGTTGTGGGGACATACAGCATGAAAACAAGCTTTTCAGCCAGCCACAGGAGGCCATCTCACAATGACAATGCTTGAAAAGGCACAAAGGTTTCAATTCTTAACAGGAACAGAGACACAGTTTAGAAAAGCCGGAAAGGTCCAAACAGCAGAATTTAGTTCTGAAGGGTCAGAATTGAAAACCAATGAAGTTCCATACACTTACGTTTCGCCAGATGCAACACAGCTTGATACTGCACTGCTCTGCGCAAGACTACAAGAAATTGCAGCCCAGTCTGTCACACAACCCAGCCTCCCCTCCACTGGCTCTGCCTATACTTCTCTCAGGAAACATAATGGAGATCACTCCAGTTCTCTCTTCTCCTCTCTCCTGTCTGGCAGAAAATACAGATGCTTGAGGTCTAGGGCCACCAGCCTCAGGAACAGCTTCTATCCCACTGTTATCAGACTCTTGAATGGACCCTCATACGATAAAGATGAACTTCCGATCTCTCAGTCTACACCTTTGTGTCCCTTGCACTTTATTTGTCTGTCTGCACTTTCTCTGTCACCGTAACACTACATTCTGCTTCTCCTTGTGGTCCTTCTCTCTTTTCTTCCCTTCCATCGGGCAGAAGGCACAAATCCTAAAAGGAAAAGCACCACCAGGATCAAGGACCCTTCTATCTCACTGTTACAATACTACTGAATGGTCGCCAAGTACGACAAGATGGATTTTTGTCACAGTCTACCTTGCTATGATCTTGCACATTGTCGACCTGCACTGCACTCTCTCTGTAACTGTAACACTTTAATCTGCATTCTGTTATTTTACCTTGTTCTACCTCAATGCACTGTGTAATGATTTGATCTACGTAAACAGCATGGAAGCTTTTCACTGTACACGTGACAATAATAAACCGATTCTAATGACCTTCACACTTTCCCACAGATACATTCCCACGATACTCCACATTCTGCTTTTACAGTTTTCTACCTCATTGTATTTATGAATAGAATCATCTGTCTGGTTCACCTACAGTCAGAAGTTTTTCACTACATCTTGGGACATTTGACAATAATAACCCAATTCCAATATCAATAGTACAATAAGGTAGACTCTTAACATCATAATCTACCTGGTTATGATCTTTATTTAATTGAGACACAGTACAGAATTGGCTATTCCACTCCTGCTACACAGCAATCCCCTGATTTAATCCCAGCTGAATCACAAGACAATTTACAATGACCAATTACTCTACTAACCATGAGACCATAAGATATAGGAGCAGAATTAGGCCACCTGACCCATCGAGTTTGCTCCGCCATTTTATCATGGCATATCCAATTTTCTTCTCAGCACCAATCTTCTGTCTTCTCCCTGCAACCCGTCATGCTCTGACCAATCAAGAATCTAGCAACCTCTGCCTTAAATATAGAAGATAGAACATAGAAATCTACAGCACATTACAGGCCCTTCGGCCCAGTGCTGTGCTGACCACGTAACCTACTCTAGAGATGGCTCAGAATTTCCCTACTGCGTAGACCTCTATTTTTCTAAGCTCCATGTACCTATTCAAGAGTCTCTAAAAAGACCGTATTGTATCCACCTCTACCACTGTCACTGGTAATGCATTCCACACACCCACCACTCTGTGTGAAAAACTTGCCTATGACATGACCTTTGTACCTATTTCCAAGCACTTTAAAACTGTGCCCCCTCGTGTTAGCCATTTCAGTCCTGGGAAAATAGCCTCTGGCTATCCACAGGATCAATGCCTCAACACAGACCCACAACCAATATACATAAAGACTTGGCCTCCACAGCTGCCTGTGGCAGAGAATTCCGGTACGTCTTTGGATTGTGGGAGGAAACAGAGTACTCGGAGGAAACCACACGGTCATGGGGAGAATGTACAAACTCCTTACAGGGAGCAGTGGGAATTGAACCTGGGTCACTGGTACTGTAAAACCTTGCGCTACTGCTCCGCCCCTTGTCTTGCACCCTATTGTGTGCCTGTACTGCACTTCCTCTGTTACTGTTACTCTTTATTCTGAATTCTGTTATTGCCTTACCTTGTTCTACCTCACTACACTGTGTAACGATTTGATCTGTATGAACAATATTCAAGATTGTCACTGTATCTCAGTACATGTGACAACAAGAAACCTGTATCAATTAGTCTGCAAAACCAATATAAAAGCTTCCACTGCAGATAACATTTTTCAACAGGCCATCCTGTGAAATCCTAAAACCACATAGCCTCCTCCCCTATTTTATTTCAGCAGTGGTAGAACAGTAAGAAGGTGGCAGGCTCCAGGCATTCTGCCTGGTTGCATTGGTTTCTGGTATACAGGCACCACTGCACGGGATTGGAAAAAGCTGCAGAGTTGTGGTCTCAGCCATCTCCATCGCGAGCACACCCAGCCCCACCATTGACTACATCTACAATAGGTGATGCCTCAAGACAGGGGCATCCATTATGAAGAACCTTACCATCCAGGCCATGTTCTCTTCTTCTTATTGCCATCAAGGAAGAGATACAGGAGCCTGTAGACCAGGGGTTGCCAACCTTTTATATGCCATGGAGCCTGACCATTAACCAAAAGGTCCACAGACCTCAGTGTAGACATTCACTCAATGTTTTAGGAACAGCGTTGTCCCCCCTGCCATTGGGTTTCTATTTCTTTTGTTTGTACTATCCAACATATTATCTGCTATTAAGGACCATCACCATCTACCTCTTCTCATTACTACCATCAAAGACAAAATGCAAGAGTCTGAAGACACACACCTTCTTCCCATCTGCCATCAGATTTCTAAACGGTCCACAAACCCATGAACACTATCTCACAATTTTGCTCTTTTTTGCACTATTTTGTTATATTCTATATATTCTTATTGTAACACATTGAACATTACCACAACTTGCGCTGCCCTGCTACCGCAAAACGACGAACGTCATGACACACTGCATGTCGGTGATAATAAGCCGAATGCTGACTGGGATGATACACTCACCATCACTCGATTTCACACTCGCGCCCACCAGCTCAGACACTGACACTGTGTGGAACTTAGAGGACAGCATTGAGGCTGGGTCTGCATACGACGAGACACTGGGCATAGGGGGAGGGCAGCCCCAGTGCTAGCTCACCACAGGGCGAGGCCGCACATGACTTCTCCTCAGGAGGACTCAGACGAGGACCACGACGCGCCAAGCTACAGATGGGTGCACGCACCGAGAAGCCCGCTGCTTGGGTGCTCTGCCAGAAGCCTGGTAACGAGAGGGGTCGATGGAACTTTCCGGGCTCAGTGTTTTTGTTTTTTTTTTAGCCACTGCACACGGCGTGGAGGAGTTTCAAAGGCAGAACCTACTTGAACATATTAACTTGATGGAGGCGTACTCGCGGCCACAGTCCTTCCGGTAGTGACAACGCAGCCAGTTGAGCAGACACAGGCCTTTCCCACATTGTCGCTCGTCCTTCTTGCAGGGCAGTGCGCTGTGTTCATCTGATCAAACCAAAGGAAGTGGACGTCAGTTACAGACTAAAGCACAGAGCTCTTCATCAACACACTGCCTGGCAGATGTGGGTATAGAAACCCAATGGGATCAACCCCTTCCCATTTACCCCTTTGTAACAAAACTCATTAAATTCACCCCATTCTACTTATCCCTTTTACATAGATTCCCAATGAGGTTAAAACCTTTCCATTTCCCCACATTTGCATAGAATCCCAATTTGAAGTTCCAAGCAAATCTATTGTCAAAGTACATAAAAATCACCATATACAACCCTGAGATTTGTTTTAATAAATACAAGAAACATAATAGAATCATTGAAAGACCGCACCCAACAGGATGGGCAAACAACCAAAGTGCAAAAGATAATGTGCAAATACAAAAGAGGAAAAATAATAATAACAAGGAAAAAATAAGCAAAAATTATTGAGTACAGGAGATGAAGACTCCTTGAAAGCGAGTCCATAGGTTGTGAGAACAGTTCAGTGAGGGGGGTGAGTGAAGTTGTCCCCTCTGGCTCAAGAGCCTGATTGTTCCCCTTTGGGATGCCCCATTCCAACCCACCTACCTTGGGTTCTCTACTATGACTAGTGGGGTGCATCAGGTATGAGTGTGAGGACCTCAGTTATTCATTATTTATGTAAATGATTTTGATATGAATATACATGGCACAATTAGCGAGGTTGCTGATGATTCTAAATTAAAGGGTATTTTTGAAGTGAAGTAGATTAAGTGGCACAGTAGTACTTTATACTGTATTGTCGCCAAACAATTGATACTAGAACGTACAATCACAGCGATATTTGATTCTGCGCTTCGCCCTCCTGGATTACAAATCGTTAGTAAATATTAAAAATTTAAATTATAAATCATAAATAGAAAATAGAAAAATGGAAAATAAGGTAGTGCAATAAAACTGAGAGGCAGGTCCAGATATTTGGAGGGTAAGGCCCAGATCCAGGTTGGGATCCGTTCAGCAGTCTTATCACAGTTGGAAAGAAGCTGTTTCCAAATCTGGCCGTATGAGTCTTCAAGCTCCTGAGCCTTCTCCCGGAGGGAAGAGGGATGAAAAGTGTGTTGGCTGGGTGGGTCGCGTCCTTGATTATCCTGGCAGCACTGCTCCGACAGCGAGCGGTGTAAAGTGAGTCCAAGGACGGAAGTTTGGTTTAGTGCAGTGATTAATACAAAACTTTACAATACCAGTGACCCAGGTTCAATTCCCACCGCTGCCTGTAAGGAGTTTGTACGTTCGCCTTGCGACTGTGGGTGCTCCAGTTTCTTCCCTCAATCCAAAGATGAGGTAGGTAGGTTAATTGGTCATTGTAAACTATCCTGTGCTGGGCGGTGTGGCTCGAAGGGCTGAAGAGGTCCATCCCATTCCGCATTATATCTCAATAAATGAAAAGAATATTGCAATGAATTGCAAAGAGATCTTGATCAGTTAGGGAGATAGGCTGAGGAATGGAAAATGGATTTCAACTTAGATAAGTATGAGGTGATGCATTTTGGATATTCAAACCAGGGAAGCATCTATACAGCGAATAGCAGGGCACTGATGAGAATTATAGAACAGAAACCTTGATATTCAAGGCACAGTTCACAAAAAATGGCCAAGTTGAAGGTGGTGACAAAAGGCATGGAGCTTAGAAGTAGGGACATTACTGTTATATCAGTTGTCGGTGAGGCCGTACTTGGACTATTGTTACAATTTTGACCACCCTGTTATAGGAAAGCAGGGTGCAGATGTTGCCTGGATTAGAGAGCCTAAGTTACAGGGAGAAGTTGGCCATGTTGGAGCACAGCAGAATGAGAAGTTTATAACATGATGAGGGGTATGGATAAAGCAGACGGTCATAGTCTTTTCCCCAGGGGTGGGAGTCCAAAACTAGAGGGCAGAGATACAAAGGGGGAGAGATTTAAAAGAGACCCAAGAGGTAACTTTACACAGAGGGCAGTGAGTACCTGGAATGAGCTGTCAGAGGAGTGGTCAAGGTGGGTACAAATGCAACATTTAAGAGTCATTTAAATATGTACATGGATGGAAAAGGGCTTGCAGGGTTATGGCCAAACACAGGTAACTGGGGCTAGCAGGGTGGATGCTGTGGTCAGCATAGACCAGTTGTGCCCAAGGGCCTGTTTCCGTGCTGGATTGGTCTATGACTCGATGCCCTCTTTGGATGCTGCTATCAGGCAGGAAGCACAGGATCCTGTAGAATCGGGCAGTGCAGTGCAGCGTGGTGTCTAAGCTGGAGTCAGTGCTGCCCCCAGTGTTCGCTTGGCAAAAGACAAGACGTAGTGTTCAACTGCAGACTGCTGCAACATTTATGGACTTAGGAACTTGGATATATTTTTTGTGTGACTGTATTTTACTGCTATTGTATATGTACTGTATGTGCCTTGTGCTGTGTATGACTGTTGGTACTGTGTTTAGCTGTTAAATAGCATCAGTTGCATATTTTTTGTGTTCAAAAAGCAGCAATTTTTGTCACTGATAGTTGGAGAGAAATAAGCAGCAAGACAATTCTGAACTGTTTTACTTGCTGCTGTTTTAAGCATTCAGGCCTGGAGAAGCCGGAAATGGTTGGGAGTGAAATTGAAACTATTTCACTACTTCAACAAGTTAGGAACTACACTATGAAGAATTTGAAGTTATCAACATCACCTTGAATGTTACAATGAAAATGAAGAATTAGAGAATGCATTGTATTGTATGAAGTCAGTCCATTATCTGTACTAGGTGTCTGCACTGATTTTGTTCATTTACAGTCAATCAAAAGAACATGACAGTGCACAGTTTAATTCCTCCATTTATAACTATTAGGAATGCATACACAAGTTTATAGTACTGTAGTGGTATTGGTAGCATTCTAATTTGTTCTGCATTTCATTTAAATACACAATTTGTTACTCAGTTAAGCAGTAATGTCTTTTAAAAAAAACCTTTTTAATTATTTCCATGAAACTTTGGCTAATTGGGGCAGCCGCTTAATTGGGCCAAAATGTACTGTGTCCCAATTAACTGGAACTCACTGTATTAGTCTCTTGAGCAGCATCACTCAAAACACAAATTATCAATCATATTGAATGCAACAAGGCCATTCAGCCCATTGTATACTGCTGGCCTTAGCCAATTAGTCCCACCTCCTGGTCTTTCCCTATTGCTCCCTTTCACCAGCATTTCTCCAGAATCCTCTCCGGCATTCCCACTATACCTCAAACACAAGAAAATCTGCAGTCGCTGGAAATTCAAAGCAACACATACAAAATGCTGGAGGAACTCAGCAGGCCAGGCAGCAGCATCTATGGAAAAGAGTATACTGAGGTCTCGGCCTGAAACATTGACTGTTTACTCTTTTCTGTAGACACTGCCTGGCCTGCTTCCCGTTGGTTCTGCTTCCAGCACCCTTTCGTGATCCAGGTGACCGTGGATGGTGTATAGGAGGGGAGGAAGATGGGGTGAGGGGTTGCTGGTGGAAGGAGATTTGTGTGGAGCATGGACACCAACATCGGCTAGACAGGCCGAATGACCTGATTCTGCCCTCCAGCCATTTTCATAATGTTGGATTAAAGCGCAGAACTGTTATTTTACTTGTATTTTCTTGTAGTTTAACCTTCCTATGCCTGCTTGTATTTTTATACAGTCACCTACATACATGTAGTTGTTCAGTAATTTTCTAGTAATTGTAGTCTAACTGATTCTGTATTTTTCTAGAAACTTCTTGGCTTTTCTGCAGCAGGTGTTATGCCACTTGAATGTGGTTGTTTTTTTATGTTAACCGTTATCAATAGAATGCTGCCATCTTTAGCCTGAGTGTGAGACGATCACAACTTCCTTTTTGTTGTCTTCTTTCCTTGATTTATTTGAGATACAGCGTGGAATAGACCCTTCTGGTCCTTCGAGCTGTGTCGGCCAGTAAGCCCCGATTGAACCAGAGCTTAATCACAGGACAATTTACCTGCTAACTCATACATCTTTGGATTGTGGGAGGAAACCAGAGGCCCTGGAGAAAACCTATGCATTCCACAGGGAAGGACGTACAGTCTCCTTACAGGTAACGTTAGAGCTGAACTCGGAGGCCCCGAGCTGTCATAACATCATGCTACCATGGTGCCCTGCTCCTCTTGCAGCACTTTAATTAAATAACTGCAGCCACCAAGTTTTAGGCATCGTTCCTGACTTCTGAAGAACCTCTGGATCAATTTCACTAAATTCGACAGTACACCTTGAACTTTCTCGGCTCTTGCTTCTGACTCAGGGGATTGAAATATTGGCTGGAAAACCAGAACACATTTTAATGATAAATTTTAAATCTGTAACAGACATGATTCTGCACACTCAAGGTGATCCTGATGGGACAATTATTTCATTGATTATTTTAAATGTGGAGTTTATAAATTATTATTGACTAAAAAGGTACTTGGGGGAGATAGGGACAAGGATTTATATCATTGATCAGGCATGATGTTGTGATAATGGTAGAAGACATCCTCAACTTTAATTTCAATTTTAAACAGATAGATTTTTTTTATTTATCCAGAAAAAAATGGGTCTAATGTAAATAAGTGGATGTTTGATAATCAGAACTAAAGGCTTGGCTCAGGGCTCAATCCCTGATATATGTAATTTTTCACCAACAAAAACCTATCGAGTATTGGAAGATCTAGATAGAGTGGATGTGGAGAGGATGTTTCATATAGTTGGGGGAGGGAGTCCAGGACCAGAGGGCACAGCCTCAGAATAGAGGAATGTCCACGTAGAACAGAGATGAGGAGGAATTTATTTAGCCAGAGCGTGGTGAATCTGTGGAATTCATTGCTACAGATGGCTGTGCAGGCCAAGTCATTGGGTATATTTAAAGCAGAGGTTGATAAGTTCTTAAATAGCCAGAGCATCAAAGGTCATGGGGAGAAGATGGGAGAATGAGGTTGAGAGGGGTAATAAATCAGCCATGATGGAATGGTGGAGCAGACTCGATGGGCCAAATAGCCTAAACCTGCTCCTACGGCTTATGGTTTTATAATTCAAAACTGATGCATCTGATGTGGGAGTTATTGATCTTTTGGTCAAAATCATTTCCAACAGTGGAACTTAAACATCTCCGATGATGTAGTGGGAAATTACAATTTCCTGCTCAATAGTCCTGGATCGTTGGATGCAGATTTGCATAATTAAATATTAAAAGGTTGCTGAGGTTGACGATATTTTGTGTGGTATTATCCAGTCTTCCATTGCCTTCTGTTAACTCACAACAGTGGAAGAGCCAGAACAGAGATGTCAAATACCAGAAGACATAGCGTTAAAGTGACAGGGGCAAGTTTAAAGGAGATGGCCGAGTTTTCTTTTTAAAATACAGAATGGTGGGTGACTAGAATACGCTAGTAAATTAACTTACTATTGTGTCTTGCACTGAGGTACAGTCAGAGTCTTGCATAGCATTATATGGGAAGCAGGGTTTAAGGGTCGGCACAACATTGTGGGCCGAAGGGCCTGTACTGCACTGTACTAGTCTATGTTCTATCCATACAGATCACATCATCAAGGGAGTCCAAAGAGCAATAACAGAGTAAAGTACCGTGCAGGCAGACAATAATGTGCAAGGTCAAAATGAAGTAGATTGTGAGGTCAGGAGTCCATCTTATTGTACTATTGAATTGTCCAACAGGAGCTGTCCGTGAACCTTGTGATACATGCTTTTGAGCTGCCTACAGTAATAGTGGAGGCAGATAACAGAGCAGTGCTTAACAGGCATTTAAAATCAGCCTCCCCTCCATGGATTCTGTCTTCAATAAAGCAGTAAAGCAACTTACATAATCAAAGACCCCGCCTACCTCAAACATTCTCTCTTCTCCCCTCTCGCATCAGGCAGAAGATGCACAAGCCTGAAGGCACGTTTCACCAGACTCAAGGACAGCTTCTATCTCACTGTTATCAGACTCTGAACAAGAAGATAGACCCTTGACCACAATCTACCCCAACAGGGTCTGACACTTTATCATTGACCTGCATTGAACTCTTTCACTTATTCTGCAGTGTTATTGTTTTACCTTCCTCTGCATCTGTGCAATGATCTATCTGTATGAACAACCTGTGACAAGCTCGTCACTGTATCTTGGTACATGACAATAATAAACCAAATTCCAATACACAGACACATGTCAAACAGGGAGTGGTGGGACATAGACCATCTCAAGTGGATAGGTCAGTACCATGGTCAGCTCAGACATGATGGGCTGAAGGGCCTTTTCTAGTGCTGTACTGTTGCATGTTCAATGTTCCAATGGATAAAACAAAGACAAATCATTGTCACATTTATGGGCTCTTAAACACGAGCAATCCTGCAGATGCTGGAAATCCAGAGTAACACACACAAAATGGAGGAGGAACTCAGCAGGTCAGGCAGCATCAGTGGAAACCAATAAACAGTGGATGTTTCAAGCCAAGGGCTTTCATCAGGATCCCCTCCCCAGTGGCTTTCCTCCTTTCCGTTCTCCCATGGTCCACTCTCCACCAATGATTTCTTCTTCTCCAGCCCTTTACCTTTCCCACCCACCTGGCTTCACCCATCACCTTCCAGCTACCCTCCTTCCCCTCTCACTGCCTTCATATTCTGGCATCTTCCCTCCTTGTCCATTCCTGATGAAGGGTCTCTCTCCGTTGTTGCTGCCTGCCCTTCTGAGTTCCTTCAGCATGTTGTGTTTTGCAATGCACACGTTGGCTGCCCCAGCATCGCCCTGAAGCAATGACTTGTCTTTGGCTGAAAGGTTTATGGCGATGTAAACACATCACAAGTGAACAATACAGGGTCACGGTAGTCAGTGCCACCAACTCACAGCTCCAGTGACCTGGGTTCGATTCCAACCTTGGGTTTTGTCTGTCTGCACGCTCTCTGTGATGTCTGTAATCTATAGCTTTCAATCAACACACTGAAATCATGGAGTCACTGACTCATACAGCACAGAAACAGGCCCTTTGACCCAACTTCGTGCCAACCAAGATGCCCACCTAGGCCTGTGTTTGGCCCGGACCCTTTTAAATCATTCCCTATCCAAGTACTTGCACCTACCTCACCGACTTCCTTTAGCAGCTCGGGCCACGTACTCAAAACTGAGTGGAAAAAGTTGCTCCTTGTTTCCCTTTTACATCTCTCCCCTCTCTATGACCTCTTGTTCTGGACTCCCCTGCCTTGGGGGAGAAAGAGCTCTGTCTATTCTCTTTATCTATGACCCCTCATGATTTTATTAACCTTGATAATGTTGCCCCTCTCCTTCAGGAGAATAAATTCCCAGCCTCTCCTTATAAAGAGCATTACCCATTCTTGCATAAAACACAGAATGCTGGAGGTACTCAGCAGGCCAGGCAGCATCTATGGGGCAGTCAGGCAGAGACTCTTCATCAAGATCTCTCAAAGCTTAGTGACGTCATCAAAGCCAACATCCAGATGATGTCAGAGAGTTTTGCCTGATGCAATATTATTCCCAAATCTTGCCTGACTGAGCCACAGTCTCAAGTTCAAGTTTATTCTTCATTCAGCCGTACACATGTACAGAGAAGCAAAGCAAAATCCCTCTGGGACCAAGGCGCAAAGCACTTTCACTACAGCGCGGACAAGGGTGCTTGATCAATGCAGGCACGGTTTGAAATTGGAAATGGCTATAAATTTGCAGATAACACCACTGTGCATCGGAAAATAGCAGGGCATCACAGTAGTGTCGTGGTTAGTAGAACACTATTCAGCACCAGTGATCAGGGCTCAATTCTAGCCACTGTTTGTAAGGAGTTTGTAAATTCTCCCCACGACTGCATGGGTTTCTTCCAGGTGCTCTGGTTTTCTCCCATATTTCAAAGGCGTAAAGGTTAGAGTCAGATGCTGCCTGGCCTGCTGAGAGCTCCTGCAGCATTTTGTGTGTTGCTCTGAATTTCCAGCCTCTGCAGAATCTCTTGTGTTTCGGTTGGGTAGGTTGTGGACATACTATGCTGGCGTCAGAAGCACGGCGACACTTGCAGACTACCCCCAAGCACGTCCATGGACTGTGCGGGCTGTTGATGCAGATGATGCATTTCACTGTATATTTCAGTGTTCTTGCAACATATGAAGCGAACCTTTTTCTTTATGCTTTAAGGTGGTAACGAGGCAGTGAGGTAGATCTGCTAACTGAGTGCTGTCGCAGCAACAACCTCGTATTGAATATCAGCGAGACCAAAGAACTGATAGCGGGCTTCAGGAAAGGGGAAGTTGGGAGAACACACACCAGTTGTCAACAATTCAGGAACAGCTTCTTTTTCTTTTTTAAATGAAGGCAAAGCTCAGTAAGTTTACTTTTATTTACCTTGCCCAAGATGCAAAAGTGTACCTTTATATATCTAGCATCTAGTGAATTTCTTATACCTGACGGCATTTGGAAATTATCGTTTCAGCTTGAAATCATACAGTCTGTGGCCACTTTATTGGATAAGTCCATGGACACTATTTTTCCTTATTTTGCCCTATTTATTTTTAAATTTATAGTTATTTTCTGTCTTTGCATTGACCAGCTGCTGCAAAACAACAAATTTCATGTCATACAAGCTAATGATAGATGTCACATATACATTGCAAAATACAGTGAAATATGTCATTGTGTCAAATACAGTACTGTGCAAAAGTCTTAGGCGCAGACACATAGCTAGAGTTCCTAAATGGCCAGGGAGCATAAGACTTTTGCAGAGTACTGCAGTAATTTTAGGTATTGCACAGTACTGCTGCCGCAAAAAAAAACAAATTCATTATTTCATGACATATGTGAGTGATGATAAACCTGATTCTGATATGGGTCTCTATCATGAATGGAGAGTGGGAAGGGGGCAGGGAGAGGGGAGGGAGTAGGAGGCACCAGAGAGACGGTCTGTAATGATCAATAAACCAATTGTTTGGAATCAGATGACCTTGCCTGGTGTCTCAGGGCTGGGTTTGTCAGCACCTGTGCCACCCCCACCCTTGGCACTCCTTTGCCACCTGTCCCACACCCCTCCCACGGCAGCCCACTCGTGCTATTCCCAATATCCTTTGCTCCACTGGATTTACAAACTCATTCTCCCCTCCGCATTGACAAATACAGTACTAGCTATACTGTATATATGTGCCTGAGACTGTTACACAGTACTGCTCATTCAGGGAAGATTGTGCAAGTGTCACCACGCTTCTGCTGCCAACGTGAACTCAGAAACCCTAACTGTACGCCTTAGCAATGTGGGATTTGAACTTCCAGCATCTAGGAATGCTGGAGCACCCACAGGAAGCCCACACTGTCACAGGGAGAAAGTACAAATTCTTTACAGACAACGGCAGGAATTGAACCCCTGATTTTACAGCTACCAATAGTAAGCCTGGTTCTGAATAGTGACGAGCAGCTAAATGACCATCTCTCCTTCACATCCCTCTCCTGCTCCTCACAGTGGGAGATGCCATTATCTGCCACCTTGGACATGGTGGCTGGAACGTCGGATGTGTGCTTTGGACACTCATAATAACAGTGAGAGAAACTGTGCACTGATTGGGGAAGTTCCTACTGTCTCATTCCGATCACAATACTGGCATTCCTAGATGCTGGAGCTTCATATCCCAACTGGAAGGTGGATGGGAGGGTGCAATACAATTATCATTAAGCACAATGTGGTAACTGATGGTTTTCCTGCATTACTGTGCAAATCACCTGATATTGGCTGATTTTCCATACTGCAGCTGAGATGCCCAATTGTGGCTCAGTCATAGAAATCTACAGCACATGACAGGCCCTTCAGCCCACAATGTTGTGCCGACCATGTAACCTACTCTAGAAACTGCCTAGAATTTCCCTAGTGCATAGCCCTCTATTTTTCTAAGCTCCATGTACCTATCTAAGAGGCTCTTAAAAGACTCTCAGCAAGAAGTTCTACAGAAACCAAACTGGTAGGGTGGCATTGCCTGGGCAAACATCAAAGTGAGAATTTACAGCCATTCTTCAATGGCTGATCTACTATGCCTGGAAGAACCAACAGAGAAGGAACGTTGAGTACTCACTCCACATGAAGGGTCTCTGTCGACTGTTTCTCCCTCTCCATAGTTCCTCCAGCATTTTGAGTGTGGGACTCTGGATTTGCAGCATCTGCAGAATCTTGTGTCTACTCAAGGAAGGAACTATGCGCTGGCTAAATCTTTTTTTTTTAAATAGGGCAGCATGGTAACATAACAATGAGCACCAGTGAATGGAAGATCGGGGTTCAATTCCTGCTGTTGTCTGTAAGGAGTTTGTACGTTCTCCCCATGGCTGCGAGAGTTTCCTCCAGGTCCTCTGGTTTCCTCCCACATTCCAAAAGGTGTACAGGTCAGTAAGTTGCAGGCATGCTATGCTGGCACTGGAAGCATTGCACCACTTGCAGGCTGCCCCTAGCACAACCTTGGTTTGTGTTGGTTGTTAACGTAAACGTCACATTTCACTGTCTGCTTTGATGTACATGTGACAAACAAAGCTAATCTCATCTTTATATCAAGTTCCTTAAGGATGTCCTACCCAGAGAGCAGGGGTGGGAGGTGCTCCCACCACCTATTAAATGTTCCCAATGGCGCACATCTCTAATAGCTTCTGACAACCAAGTCTAGCTCCTGGCCTTCACGTGTGGCTTAGTTATTAAGCCCGGTGAACTGTTTCTACTGACAGGAGAAGGGGCAAAGGCGCATTAAAACCAGTTGCTCTGGGCAAATGGAGCTCTACAGCCGTGGTTGGCAGTTCACCTAGGAGAAGGAAAACTCTGATCTCAAACCTCTGTTGCCTTGGGGCTAAACCCACTCATGGGGAGGGCTTTAGGAGTAAAGCCGAAGAAAAAATCCAGAGCTGGAGTCCCTAAAGGCAGCCCTACGTTGAGTCCAACACTGACTGGCAACTCCTGCGATGCTGCTGGTGCCAAGCTGTATCGGTCTCTGCCGTTCCTTTGGATTCATCAGCAGCGTGGAGAGGGGGAGCCTGCAGCATGGGCAACAGCTTGCTCTCCACATCGTACCACCCTGGATCTTGTACCTGTTTGTGTATGACAGCTAGGACGCAATATCTGTAGCTGGAAAACTGCAGCTATATGCATAAAAGCTAGAGGACCTCAATAGGTCAGCCAACATCTGCAAAAGGCAAGGGACAGTCGATGTTTCACATGGAGACTCATCATCAGGACTGAAAGAAAAAGGGAGGTAGCCATATGAAAAGGTGGGAGGAGAGTGTGGAACAAGAGATGGTGGCTGATAGGTGGATCCAGTCGAGAGGGGTATGATAGATGGGTGAAGGAGGGAATGAGGGGGAGAAGCTAGGGTGGTGATAGGTGGGTGTGACAAGGACTGAAGAAAATGGAATCTGATAGGAGAGGACAATGGACCATGAAATGGGGGGGGGAGGGGAAAACCTGAGGGAGGAATGTGCAGACAGGCAGATGAAGAGGGCAGGAGAGGAGAGAAAGAGAAGGGATGATGGGGGCCATTGAGATAAGGGAAAATGAGAGAGAGGAGAGAGGTCACAGCAAGTTAGAGAAATTGATGCTGCTGCCGTCAGGTTGGAGACTACTGAGGTGGAAAATGAGATGATGTCCCCCCTCATCTGTGTCTGACCTCACTGGCAGTGGAGGAGGCTGTGGACAGATATGTCGTTGTAGGAATGGGATGTGGAATTAACGTGGTTATCAACTGGGAGACCCTAGCGGGGCTGGCAGATGGAGCAATGCTTAAAAAGCAGTCTCCCAGTCTATGTTGGCTTTCTCCAATACAGTGGAGACTGCACCGGGAGCACTGAACACAATTACTGACACAACATCCTCCTTTCCATATTGAGGGTACATTGACAAGGAGCTGCAGAAAGTTGGGTTCATGTTAATATTTACCAGAAATACATATTAATATTATTTAGTTATAACACAACTGTACAAAAAAATCCATGATTTTTATCAAATGAGTCATCATTTCTATGTACTTATGACATACAGTTTATATACGAGATCCGACATGTGGGGCTGGCAAGTCAGCTGAATGTACCACGGACTACAGCACAGTACAGGCCCTTCAGCCCACAATGTTGTGCTGACCGGTGAACCTACTCCAAGATCACTTTAACCCTTCCCACCCACGTAACCCTCCATTCTTCTTTCATCCACGTGCCTATCTAAGAGTCTTTTAAATATCCCTAATGAATCTCAGTATTACTTAAATTTTTATTAGTACAATTTGTTTTCTTTGGTACATCTGTTGTTTGTCAGGCTTAATGTAAGAGTTTTAAAATAAACTTTATTGCATGTCTTTATTTTTCTGTAAATGCCTGCAAGAAAATGAATCTCAACATTGGTACTTTGATGTTGTATCTGCATCTACCAGCACCCTTGACAGTGCATTGCACACACCCACCCACACCACTGCGTAAAAAACACCTCTGACCCCATATGTTCCTCCAATCACCTTCAATTTATGCCTCTTCGTATTAGCCATTGCCTTCCTGGGAAGATGTTTTTGACTGCCCACTCGATCTATGCCTCTTATCATCTGCTACACCTCTATCAAGTCACCTCTCATCCTCATTCACTCCAAAGAGAGTCTCTAGCCCACTCAACCCTTCCTCATGAGACATGCTCTTTAATCCAAGCAGCATCCTCTGAATCCTCTCTAAAGCTTCCACATCCTTCCTATAATGAGACAACCAGAAATGAAACAAGGAAAACAGCTAAATACTTTGTTAACTAGTGTTTCTCGAAAATGATCATCACAAGCAATAGTTAGCAACTGCCCTTTGGACTTGGAAGCAACCTGATGTGATGGTACTGAGGCAAGGCACAGCGGCAGGCTCATCGGTAACAGCGTGCCGGACCTGCGGTTCGATGGATTTAAGCACCGGGCTGAATCGGAAAGGTCGGATACAAACCGAATTGAGGTGGTAGGGTCCAGACCCCGGAGTGTATCGAAGCGACTGAACCTAACGTTTGGGCGATAATTTATGTGCCGGACTGCACTGGAAAAGTCAGGGTGTCGGGGCCCCGAGGTGAGGGTCGGGCCAATTCAGCTCGCTGCCCCACTCCGTGCTGAACTACGAGTTTGTAGATGGACTCGCTGTGGACTTCAGTTCAGAACGCTATTTGCTTGCATTTATTGTTTGCATGATTGATTTTTTTTCTCTCTGTACATCAGGTCTTTTTTTGTTTTTGTTGGGTTTCTTTGTTCTGTAGCAGCCTGTTAGGAGATGACTCTCAAGGATGTATAATGTATACATACTTTGATAATTAATGTATTTGAACCCTTTGGAATCCCTGTGTTAGGATTAATATCCAACATCAAGCCATGGTAATTTTGAATTAATGTGAATGATTCACAAAGGCATCAACTGCCGGTGGATTTCTCTCTCTGACTTTGAGGCCCTTCGTTGGTCGGGGTCAACAACCATGGATGATGCATCTCAGCTGTCGATGTGATATGCAAGCCAGGGCAGTACAATATGAGCAAGCTGTTGCCCATGTAGCAGGCTTCCCCTTTCCATGCATCTGATGAATCCAACAGAACGGCAGAAACTGATACAGTTTGACACAAGAGGCATCACAGGAGATGCCAGCCAGTGCTGAACTTAACGTAGGACTGCCTTAGGGACTCCAGGCCCGGATTCTTCTTTTGGGATTTACTCCCAAAGCCTTCCCCATGACTGAGTATAGCTGCAAGGCAGCAGAGGTTTGAGATCAGAGTTTTCTTTCTCCTAGGTGAGCTGCCAACCACAGCTGACGGGCCCCATCTGTCTAACGCAACTGCTTGGAAGGCAGCAGTAACCCACCTTTGCCTATTTTGTCAGTAAAAATGGTTCCGCTGGGCTTAGTAACTAAGCCATACATGAAGGTCAGGAGTTGGACTTGGCTGTCAAAGGCTATTTGAGATTATTTAAGAGGTAGTGGGAGCTTATCCCCATTACCACCCCTGACTATAACAACCTGACGGTACCTCTGTATCACTATGCTTGTTAAAAGAAGCCTTGAAGTAGTAACTGGTCCGAGGTTACCGCAGATGAATCATCAATTAGCTGACTCTTTGCTCAAATACCACACTCTGGTTTTAATCCAGTCACCAAGCTCACACTCATCTGGGCTTGGAGCAACCAGGTTTACACAGGCAAGTGATTGAAGCAAAGGACAAGGTTACGAGGAAGAGAACTGCAACTTCCAATTGGTGAGAGACTGGAGAGCAACAATGAGATACGGCAATGGGACCTCAGCGAGGCAATCTGTATCTCAAATCTTCCTACATTTACTTCCTACTGGATATCATCCCAGGAACATCTGATCTGCCACATCTGTCGTTACCATGTAAGTTAATAGGATGGTTAAAAAGGTGCATAATATGCTGGCCTTCATTAGTCAAGGCATTGAGTACAATATCTGCAAGGTAATGTTGCAGTTCTACAAGACTGTGGTTAGACCTCACTACGAGTATTCTGCTCAGCTCACACCCCCTCATTATAGGAATGATGTGGAACTCTTGGAGACGGTGCAGAGGAGATATATCATCTATTCCAGCTAATTTTTTCCTGAGCAGAGATGATGACCTTACTTTTTCCCATGTTACATTCCAAATGTTAAGTTTCTGCATGTTCGCCTAGTGAAGAGCAAGGAGGGAGAACTTTCCCACTTACAGGAACTCAGAAATAGTTTCCCATGAAAAATGACAGTGCACGTTATAATCCAGACTGCAGGAAGTTCAGGGGTGAATTTCAACCTGATTGCATGAATTTTGCCTAGGTAGACGCCAACCTGATGGCACGAATTCTGCCTAGGTAGACGCCAACCTGATGCCATGAAATTTCTCCAGCTTCTGGTAATTTTATTTCCTCCTCCCCCTTCCCTCTTCTTCAGTTTCTCACTCTGGCACCACTCTTACCTCTTCTCCTCACCTGCCCATCACCTCCTTTCCTTTCTCCCATGGTCCACTTTCCCCTCCGATAAGATTCCTTCTCCAGCCCTTTACATCTCCCACCTATCACCTCCCAGCTTCTTACTTCATCCTGCTTCGCCATCTACCTGGCTTCACCTATCACATTCCAGCTTGCCCTCCTTTCTCTTTTCCACCTTCTTATTCTGGCATCTTCCTCCTTCCTTTCCAGTCCTGATGAAGGGTCTCAGCCTGAAATGTTGACTGTTTATTCATGTCTATAGATGCTGCCTGACTTGCTGAGTTGCCCCAGCATTTTCTGTGTATTGCTCTGGTTTTCCAGCATCTGTAGGATCTCTTGTATTTGTGAGTTTCTTCAGCCAGAGAGAGAGAGTGGTGAGTCTGTGGAATTCATTACCACAGACGGCTGTGGTGGCAAAGTCATTGTGTATATCTAGGCAGAGGTTATTAGCTTCTTGATTGACAGGGGTCTTGAGAGATAGGGGGAGATGACTGGATTAAGGAGCTGGAAAAAAAGACATGACTGAATGGTGGAATAGACTTGATGGGCTGAATGGCCTTAATCATCTCCTGTATCTTACAGTGTTATGATGAACCCCATCTCTAACCCAGCAACAAGTGAGACACTTTCCATTGTTCACCAGCACTGAGCAAATATGCATTTTGGTAGCAACTTGTATTCATTCCAAGTTCAAGTTCATAGTTATTCAACCACACACATCTATACAGCCAAAAGAAACAACGTTCGTTTGGACCAAGGTGCACAACATAGTACACATAGCTCACACACAACCGTACACATGTATACCACCAAACGAAACAATGTTCCTCTGGACCAAGGTAGACAACACAGTACATATAACTCACATAAAACACAAAACACTATTGCCACAAATAAACTAATACTAAGGTGCATCCAAGTTAAAAAGTGAACGGTATAACCCTAGTGGTGCTCATACAGTATGTAATGAGACCTATGTGGTGGCAGGGAATGCAACAGTCTTACAGCCAGGGGATGAAGCTGTTTCCCCTCCTTACAGCTCTCTTTCTAATGCTATGGTACCTCCTGCCTGATGGGAGGGGACACCTTCACATTCAGCTCCAGAGAGGTCATTCTAACACTAGTAGGCACAGTCTCACTCTATGCAGGACTCAGTGATAAATATCTGCACCACCCCCCCCACCCCACCCAACAGCAGCATTACTCAGATCGGAGTCACTCACAGAGGTTGGACTGATTTCCTCCTAGGCCGGCCCGCATAGAACTCCCGAGGATGAGAGGAAGGCAGAACAGACTGGCTAGAAAATTGAAAAAGAAGCAAGAATGACGACCCGTGGAAAGGGAAGGGTCTCATAGCAAAGCAGAGTCCTGCCGACAGTGGAAATCCCAGGACAGCAAGAGGAGTCGTCACGCAGCAGAGAAAGCAGCACGTTGAGTTTGGCACACAAAATTCTGGAGGAACTCAGCATTTCAGGCAGCATCTGCAGAGAGCAATGTTTTGGGCTGAGACACCTCATCAGGACTAGAAAGGAAGAGGGAAGAAGCCAGAATAAGAAGGAGTACAAGCTGGCAGGTGATAGGTGAGACCAGGTGAGGGGGAAGGTGGGTGGGTGGAGGAGAGAGGTGAAGTAAGAAGCTAGGCAAAGGGTTGAAAAAGGAATCGGATAGGAGAGGACACTGGGTCATAGGGGAAAGAAAAGGAGGAGGGGCACTGGAGTGAGGAGAAGAGAAGGGGTGAAAGAGGAACCAGAATAGGGAAAAAGAGAATATGTGGGGTGAGCAGAGGAGAGTGATTACGAGAAGTTAAAGAAATCAATGTCCTTGCCATCAGGTTGGGGGCCACCCAGTTGGAATATGAGGAATTGCTGCTCCTCCAACCCATACTTGATTTCATTGTGCCAATAGAGAAGGTTTATATCATTATGGGAATGGGAAGCCAAATTGAAATGGATGGCCACCAGGAGATCTTACTGCTGCTCCTCCAGCATTTTGTGGGTGTTGGAAATCATGAACAACATCTGTGTCATTGATGGAGTTGAGGGTGGGAAACTGTTGACAAGTTTGACGTGGAAGAGCACCAGGGCTCCCAACCTGGAGTCCATGGACCCCCTCGGTTATTGGTCGGGGTCCATGGCATGAAAAAGGTTGGGAACCCTTGTGTAAATAGTTAGTATGATATATTGGTAATTGGTCTACTATTAACATCCAGGGCAAAACTCACTAAGGCGTGGCAACATCTCTGCTTCATTAGGAGTTTGAGGAGATTAGGAGATTTAGTATGGCAACAAGACTCCCTTACAAGTTTCTATAGATGGGCAGTGGAGAGCATTCTGATGGCTGTATCACAGCCTGGGATGGAGGCTCCAATGCCAGCAATTACAAGAGGCTACAAAGGGTTGTAGACTCCGCCAAATCCATCATGGGCACTAGCTCCCCATAAGAGGCTACAGAGGTTTATATGGCACTCCCCACCTTTGAGGACATCTTCAAGAGCCAGAGCCTCAAAAAGGCTGTATCTGTCACTAAGGACCCTCACCACCCTGGACTTGCTCTCTTGTCATAGCTATCATCAGGGAGGAGGTACAGGCAACTGAAGACCCACACTCAGCGGTTCAGAAACAGCTTCTTCCCCTCTGCCAGATTTCTGAACCATCTATGTTTCATGATTCCATTATTTTGCACTATCCAGTTATTTATAGAATTTTTATCTCACTGCATTGCATTGCACTGCTGCTGCAAAACCATAAATTTCACATTGTGTAACTCAGTGATAATAAAGCAGATTATGAAAGACTTGGGCTTTGGTGCTTCCTGTATAAGCTCATTCAAGTTCCATCCCCACAGAACACATGAAAGCACAGACTTCACCTTTAAACACTTGCATCCCACAGTGTGTTGGCAGAAACAGTTTGGCAGTAATTGCAAGAGTAATGCAACTTGTGTGTGACTTTTCTCATGACAAGACATTATATAATCCCATTCATATAATTAAGGTTTGGAAGGACTCCTACTGTAATTGGTAGGCATTTACTAAACTCCTAACAAAAGACCCGAGTCTCACGCTCCCTCAGCATGTGTCAAACTGCTCCACAGCCCATGAAGCACTTTGTAATCCTGATGCATTGTTATGACATGAAACTCTTGGGAAGCTAGAGGTGTACAGCAAGATCCCCACAACCTAATGCCAAGTGGGGATACATGTTGACCAAGCCAAAGGAAAGTCCACCTGGTGCCACAAGGTGCTCTGTATTTATCCAAATCATAAAGGGTATGGAAGTAGAACACAGTACACACTCAGTCCACAATGCTGCACAGACCTTTTAAACCACAGTGAGATTAATCTAATCATTCCCACCCTCATATCCTGCCATTGCCTTCATCAATATGTCTATCTAAGCTTCTCTTAAATGTCCTTAACGTATTTGCCTCTAACCCACCCCTGGCAGTGCATTCTGTGCACCCACCACTTTGTGTAAAAACCTGCCTCTGACATCCCCCACTATACTTTGCTCCCAACAGCTTAAAATAATGTTCCCTTGTATTAGTCATTTCTGTGCTGGGAAGTCGTCTCTCACTGTCTACTCTATATATGTCTCTCATCACTCAGCATCAGGCAGCATCCTGGTAAATCTCATCTGCAACCTCTTGAAAGCTTCCCCATTCTTCCTATAATGAGACGACCAGAACTTAAACACAATATTCCAGGTGTAGTCTAACCTGACTTTTAAAGAGCTGCAGTATTTCCTTGTGGTTCTTGAACTCAGTTCCCTGACTAAGGCAGGCCAACACACCACACACCTTCGTAACAACACTGTCAAACGAAGCAACACACACAAAATGCTGGAGGAACTCAGCAGGCCAGGCAGCATCTGTGGAAAAAAGTACAGTTGATATTTCAGGGTGACCCGCCGAAGGGTTTTGGCCCGAAAACGTCAACTGTACTTCCCCCCCCCCCCCCCCCCCCATAGATGCAGCTTGGCCTGCTGAGTTCCTCCAGCATTTTGTGTGTGTTGCTCGGATTTCCAGCATCTGCAGATTTTCTCTTGTTTGCAACTTGTGCAAAAACTTTGAGGGTTCTATGGACTGGACCCCAGGATCCCACTATTCCTCCACGCTAAGAATCCTGTCATTAACCCTGTATTCTGCCTTCAAGTTCAACCTTCGTAAGTGAAACTCTTCACACTTTTCCAGATTGAACTCCATCTGCCACTTGTCAGCCCAGCTCTGCATCCTGCCCATGTCCTGTAATAATCTACGACAACCTTCTACACTTATCCAGAGCACCATCAACCTTTCTATCATCTGCAAATTTAGTAACCCACTTTTTCCTCTGTCATTTATATTAACAAAAAAAATCACAAAAAGTAGGTTTTCAACCTCCAGGCAGAAAAAGGTCCATCTGCTACCACCCTCTGCCTTCTGTGGGCAAACAGATTCCGAATCCACAATCAGAATCAGGTTTAATGTCACCAGCATATATTGTGAAATTTGTTAACTTTGTGCCAGCAGTACAATGCAATAATGATAATATAGAGAAAAAATACTGAATTAAACAGTATATGAAATACTGTAGTTAAATTAAGTATGTAGCGAAAAAATAGAAATAAAAAGTAGTGAGGGAGCATTCATTGTTTCAATGTTCATTCAGAAATTGGATGGCAGAGGGAAGGAGCCATTCCTGGATTGTTGAGTGTACGTCTGTGGGTTTCAGTACCCCTCACTCCTGACGGTAACAGTGAGAAGAGGGCATGTGCTGGGTGGTGGGGGTCCTTAATGATGGACACTGTCTTTCTGAGGCACCACTCTTTGAAGATGTCCTGGAGCTGACTAATTTTACAACTTTCTGCAGTTTACTTCGACCCTGTGCAGTAGCCTCCCCCACCCCACATACTAGACGGTGATGCAGGCAGTCAGAATGCTCTCCATGGTACATCTGTAGCCAAATATCCCTGGATCCCATCCCTCCCAACTTTCTGAATGACTTACCATAGAGAAGCTTATCAAACATTTTACTAAAATTCATATACAACACAAACACTGCTCTACCTTCATCAAAGAAAATAAATTATCGAAGTACAAATTCTATATGTCACCATATACAACCCTGAGATTCATTTCCTTGCAGGTATACTCAATAAATCTATAGAATAATAACCATAACAAAAATCAATGAAAGATCACAACAATCAGAGTGCAGAAGATAACAAACTGTGCGAGTATCAAAAGATAGAAACAATAATAATAAAAACTAAGCAATAAATATTGAGAAAATGAGATGAAGAGTCCTTGAAAGTGGACCATTGGTTGTGGGAACATTTTAGTGATGGGGCAAGTGAAGTTGAGTGAAATTTTTCCCTTTGGTTCAAGAGCCTGATGGTTGAGGTGTAATAACTGTTCCTGAACCTGGTGGTGTGGGTCCTGAACCACCTTCTCGATGGTAGCAGTGAGAAGAGAGTCTGACCTGGGTGCTGGAGGTCCCTGATAATGGATGCTACTTTTCTGTGACAACGTCTCATGTAGATGTGCTCATTAGTGGGGAGGGCTTTACCTCTGACGGATTGGTATCAGTCAATTTGTTCTGTCACTTCCTCAAAGAATTCAACCAGGCTTGTGTAGGGGAGAGTTCAGAGGAGAGACTGGAGAGGTTGGTCTGTTCTTACTGGAGTGGAAGGGGTTAAGATGGGAGGTATTTGAAGCAGAAACAGACAAAAATGGAGTTTATTGTCATCTGCACAAGTACGTGTGTGCACAGGTGCAATGAGAAGCTTACTTACAGCACATCACAGGCACAGAGCATCAGATAAGCAGCATTCACAAGAAAAACATCAACATAAATTATGCACAATTTTTAAAAGAAACAGCACAATTAGAGCAAAAAAAAAACATTTTAGTGCCAAGTGATCAAAGTGGTCAGAGCGTTGCTGCCCTGAAGTAATGATTAGCGCTGTGCTGGTTGGTTCAAAAACCAAACACGTGAAGGGAAATGGCTGCCCTTGAACCCGGTGGGAGGGACTGCAGTACATAAAATCATGAGGAGCATAGATAGGGGAGACTGCTCAAAATGTTACCGGCATCAGGAGTAGATGGAACTAAAGGACACAAGGCAAGGGGAAATTACCAGTCCTGATGAAGGGCTCGGCTTGAAATGGAAATTCCCCTCCATAGATGCTGTCTAACATGCTGAGTTTCTTTAGCATTTTGGGTGTGTTGTTCTAGGGCAGGCGTTCCCAACCTCCCCCTTGCTTAATGGTATTGATCCATGGTATAAAAAAGGTTGGGAACTCCTGCTTAGGGTAAGGAGGAAGAGGTTCGGAGGGATTCTGAAACGGGATTTTCTTCACCCAGAGTGGCAAGGTCTGAGCAGAGGTACCTACAAAACACTTGTGTGATGAAGTGGCTGAAGCAGAGTTACTGATAACATGAAGACATCCACATCATCATGGCATAGACAGCTATGGACCAGGATCCGGGTTATGGGGTTAATTCAGAGGGGTACCATCCAGTGACTGTACACGAGTTGAGCTGAATGATCTGCTTCTAAGCAGTACAATGCGATGATTCTATAAGGCCCTTCAGCCCATTTAGTCTGTACAACCATCAGCCACCCATTTACTCCAGCCCATTTTACCCTCCCCACACATTCAGAATCACATTAATTATCACTTTCTTATATGATGAGAAATTTGTTATTTTGCAGCAGTAGTACAGTGCCAAGTCATAAAAATAACTAAATTATAAGGATAATAAACACAATAAAAAGGAATGAGGTCATTGTCATGAGTTCACGGACCGTTCAGAAATTTACTTATTTATTTATCTGGAGGCAGAATGTGGAACAGCCCCTTCCAGCCGCACCACTCAGCAACCCCCGACAACCCCAATTTAACCCTAACCTAATCATCAGTCAATTTACAATGACCAGTTAACCTACTTGGTGCATCTTTGTAGTGTGGGAGGAAGTGAGGGGCCTGGAGAAAGCCCTGTAGCCACATGGGAAGATGTGCAGAGGATGCCAGGATTGAATTCCGAACTCCGACACCCTAGCGTCAAGCTCACTGCCACGCTACTGTGGTGCCCTGTTTACATGGGGTGGCTGCAACGTTCGTGTATCCAGACCCAGTGGGATTATTATTAATTGGTAGTGAAAGCCAACGGTGAAGGGAAAGCAGCAGCTCCTGAATTGTTGAGTGTGTGTCTTCAGGGTCCTGTGCCTCCTCCCTGATGGTAGTAATGAGAAGAGAGCATGCCCTGGATGGCAGGGGTCATTAGTGATGGATGCCACATTCTTGGAGGTGTCCTCCTCCCAGCTTCTACCCCTCACCTACATCTGGAAGCAACTTATATTGCCCAATTTACCTAGCAACCCTCAGTTCTGTGAGGAGCTTGAGCATTCACCCCGTGGCTGTGTATGTTTCCTCCAGGTGCCCCAGTTTCCTCCCACAGTCCAAAGACATACAAATTAGCAGGTGAATTCATCATGTGCGTGGAATTGGGCAGCACAGGCTCACTGGGCTGGAAGACCCTGTTACTGTGCTGTTGTCATCATCTTTATGTGCCCTGACGTATGACCTGGGTGATCATGGATTTTGACCATGATTGTTCTTGGCAAACTTTTTCTACAGAAGTGGTTTGACATCGTCTTCTTCTGGGTAGTGTCTTTACAAGACAGGTGACCTCAGCTATTATCAATACTCTTCAGAGATTGCCTGCCTGGTGCCAGTGGTCGCATAATCATATGATCTGCACCAGCTGCTTATGCGACCATCCACCACCCACTCCCATGGTTTCACATGACCTTGATCGGGGAGGAGTGGCTAAGCAGGAGCTACACTTTGCCCAAGGGCGACCTGCAGACTAGCAGAGGGAAGGAGTGCCTTACACCTCCTCTGATAGAGGGGCATCTCCACCCCACCGCCCAATGCTGCATCCTTAAATGAAAATAAATAATACAAATCTTTGTGATGTGGGAGGAAAACCGAGCACTCGGGTGAAACTTGCACCGTCACAGGGAGAAGTTGCAGGCTCCACACAGGCAGTACCAGTGTTTGGGATTGAAACTGGGTCTCAGGCACTGTGAGGCATCTCAACCGCAGTACCATCCTCCCCACGCCACCACTCTCCCCCCAAATGCTGAGGCTTTATAAGGCATTGGTCAGACTGCACTTGGAGTACTGTGAGCAGTTTTGGGACCCTGATCTAAGAAAGGATGTGCTGGCATTGGAGAGGGTCCAGAGGAGGTTCAGGAGAATGGTTCCAGGAATGAAAGGGTTAACATTTGATGGCTTTGGCCTGTACTTGCTGTAGTTCAGAAGAATGAGGGGCATCTCAATGAAACCGATCGAATATTAGAGTAGATGTAGAGAGGATGTTTCTGACAGTGGGCGAGTCTAGGGCCAGAGGGCATAGCCTCAGATTAAAGAGGTCCATTTAGAACGGTGATGAGGAGGAATTTCTTTAGCCAGAAGATGTGAATCTGCGGAATTAATTGCCACAGACGGCTGCGGAGGTCAAGTAATGGATATATTTAAAGCAGAGGTAGCTTGGTTCTTGATTAGTCAGGGCGTCAAAGGTCACATGGAGAAGGCAGGAGAATGGGGTTAATAGATCAGCCATGATGGAATGGCGAAGCATACTCGATGGCCCGAATGGACGAATTCTGCACCTATATCTTATGGTCTTATTAATGGCCCTAGATAAATAAATCAGTTCTGTGGATTCTCAGAGAAGCAGTCTGGTTAATATCCCCAGAGATATCTGAACGCTATTCACTGTCTGAGTTCATTCTTCACGCCCCTTTAACGCACCGTAGACTTTTTTTGGAAAAGTGGTAACTGAAATCATTTTATTAGAGAGACTTCATGGGTTGACTTGGGGAACTTCCGACCATTTTTGAGCGCAAGAGCTGATATTTTAAACACATTCTGTAAATACAGTGAAGGACTAACGTTGGCACCAACTAACGATACACGAGCCGCATAAGGTATAACAGAGTTGATCTGGGTCAGGCTGAAATAAATTCCTTTAAAACCCGCGCAAAAGCAAAGACGATGGCTGGCGAGCGACCCTCGATACTTCAGCGCCCAATGAAACCGGGTAGACAGTCTGAAGCCCCCCGGTGACAAAAAAAAGATAATGATGGGAGGGGGATTTGACAATGCGATTGAAGAGACAATTGGTGCCAGCAAACACCTCGCATTCTGCTCCCGGGATTAATCCGGACCCCCAAACGTCAACAATTGCCCCCACCCACCAACCAAAGCTACAGAGCTCCCCCGGCACGTTAATTGTCGCCGAACACAACCCGGATTCACTTTAATCTAACACCTCAAAACAGACGCATTTGAGAACACTGGGGGAAAATACCAAACCGTTTCACAAAGAAATATAAAATAAAAACAATTAAAACCACAAATAATGGCTATTTTTGAAATCGCTGTTCACGAGTTAACACCTACAGAGAAGAAAGGTCTACTATGACATTAGGAATGAATTCCGAGTTCAGGGCGGGGTGAAGTTTGGAGAGGATTATTTTTTTTTGCTAATTAATCTGGAAAATGAGGGTTATTTTTTCGTGCCTTACCTGAGTATAGGTAACTGATAATCTCCATGCGCCGGTTTTCAGTCCATAAAGCAGCATATGCCGGCCAAATAACTATTTCGATGAATATTCCTTCGTCTCTGCTCCTCCCTAACGGTGGGTGACTCAGTTGCAAGCCGGAGCAGAGACAGGGGGAGTTTTGTCTTTGAGATGAGAGGGCCCTGCTATCCCTCTGATAGCCGGCCGGAACAAACTGCCATCGCAGTCGCTCTGTGCGTCTCGCTGTCAGAAGATTCCCCGCTGCTAATGCACGGATATCCTTGATCTCCCACACAACTGTACGCCCTATCTGATCATCCCCCCTCCCCACTCCCTCTCTCGTAAAATAAAAACAATGAATTACTTCCAAGGAGCGGCTGCGCCACACTACAAAACTAGTAACAGCACATCCGAGCAAGCTTGGGGTGTTGCGAGGAAAGGTAGCTCCTCTCCCTCGTTTAACATACACTTCAGAAGGGATCCTGGCAGGATTTTGTGGAGCACGCTTAAAATACCTCCATGTGACTTTATTATCCGAATGCTTGGTGACATGTAATCGACTTGCCAACTTCCCGATTTTAAAGGGCCACCCTTCCCCCTCTCAAGAATCAAAATCGCTTCAAAGCTTTATTCGTTTTCTTTCAACTGGAAAAAAAAACATTAATTGAAAGAATGAAATTGAAGGTTAGACGAATGTCATTAATCATCTTTACAAAGAAAGCACGGTCAGCACAGTTAGAATCAGAGCTCTGGGAGGCAGGCCCACCAGCCCATCCAGTCCATGCCCAACTCTTATTCTTCCCAGACCCATGGAATGGCATCTGGACCATAGTCCGCCACACCCCTCCCATCCATTAGGTATCTAAACTTCACTTTCAGTGTGGAAATCAAACCTGCATCCACCACTCCTACTGACAGCATGACCCACACTCACACCACCCTCTGAGTGAAGAAGTTACCCTCACGTTCCCCTTAAGCTTCTCACCTTTCACCCTTAATCCATGGCCTCTAGATCTAGTCTCGCCCAATCTCAGTGGAAAAAAACCTGCTTGCATTTACCCTATCTGTACCCCTCATAATTTTGTACGCCTCTATCAAATCTCCCTTCATCCTCCTATGCTGCAGGGCAGGAGTTTCTAACCAGGAGCCCACACACCTCTTGGTTAATGATAGGGGTCCATAGCATACAAAAGGCTTGGAGCCTTTGTCCAGGGAATAAAATCCTAATTTATTCAACCTTTCCCTGTAACTCTGATCCTCAAGTCTCAGCAACATCCTTGTAAATCTTCTCTGCATTCTTTCAACCCTATTGACATCTTTCCCGTAGGTAGGTGACCAGAAAAGATTTTTTTTATCAGTCTTTGTTAATGTATAGGTTTTTTCACAAATTCTATTGTATTTCTTCATTTTCCTGTAAACGCCTTAAAAATGAATTTCAGGGTGGTATACGGTGACATATATATGCTTTGATTAATTTATTTTGAACTTTGAAAACCTTTAAGCATTTTCTTTTACTTGCAAAAATATTAAGTATTGAACGATAAACCAACGCCATTAATCATTTCTACAGCAGTTGGAATCATAGAATCTTACAGCAGAGAAACAGGCCCTTTGGCTCTCTGGTCCATTGTGAGCAAAGTGTCCATCAACGTTAGTCACATCTGCTCACATTTGACCTGTGCTCATCTAAACCTTCCCTATCCACATGGTGTTGGCTAATTGTCTATTTTTAAAGAGGTAAAGGGCTTCATAGCCGCTCAAGAGTTTTCTGCAGTCATGGAGAGAGAAAAAAACAGTCCCTTTGGCCCTTCTGATTCGTGCTGACTAAGATGCCTGTCAAAGTCGGCCCCATTTGCCCTCATTTGGCCCCTATCCGCATGGTGCAGCTAAAGGATTTTATAAAGGGATAAAGGACTTCATAGGCAATCATTTTCTGAAGTCATAGACGAACAGTAGCATTCCTTTTGGCCCATTGAAACAATTCTAGCCATCCACAATGTTCCTATATTTTATTCTTCCCACTTCACCACTGTTGGAAACCCAGCAGTCTAATTCAAGCACAGCAAGATGTTCTAATTTAAGAACAGTCAACATGGATTTGTGTGTGGAAGGTCATGTTTGACAAATCTTATTGAATTTTTTGAAGAGGTTACTAGGAAAGTTGACGAGGGTAAAGCGGTGGATGTTGTCTATATGGACTTCAGTAAGGCCTTTGACAAGGTTCCACACGGAAGGTTAGTTAGGAAGGTTCAATCGTTAGGTATTAATATTGAAGTCGTAAAATGGATTCAGCAGTGGCTGGATGGGAGACGCCAGAGAGTAGTGGTGGATAACTGTTTGTCAGATTGGAGGCCGGTGACTAGTGGTGTGCCTCAGGGATCTGTACTGGGTCCAATGTTGTTTGTCATATACATTAATGATCTGGATGATGGGGTGGTAAATTGGATTAGTAAGTATGCAGATGATACTAAGATAGGTGGAACTGTGGATAATGAAGTAAGTTTTCAAAGCTTGCAGAAAGATTTAGGCCAGTTAGAGGAGTGGGCTGAAAGATGGCAGATGGAGTTTAATGCTGATAAATGTGAGGTGCTACATTTTGGTAGGACTAATCAAAATAGGGCATACATGGTAAATGGTGGGGGATTGAAGAATGCAGTAGAACAGAGGGATCTAGGAATAATGGTGCATAGTTCCCTGAAGGTGGAATCTCATGTGGATAGAGTGGTGAAGAAAGGTTTTGGTATGCTGGCCTTTATAAATCAGAGCATTGAGTATAGGAGTTGGGATGTAATGCTGAAATTGTACAAGGCATTGGTAAGGCCAAATTTGGAGTATTATGTACAGTTCTGGTCACCGAATGGTTAAGATCCCACAAACAACTACATTATTTGTTCATTATGTGCCTTGTAGTATGACGTGGGCAATCATAGCAAATTTTTCTACAGAAGTGTTTTGCAATTGCCTTCTTCTGGGCAGTGTCTTTACAAGACAGGTGACCCCAGCCATTATCAATACTCTTCAGAGACTGTCTGCCTGGCATCGCATAACCAGGACTTGTGATATACACCAGCTGCTCATACGACCATCCACCAGCTGCTCCAATGGCTTCATGTGACCCTGATCTGGGGGTTGGGGGGGGGGATAAGCAGATGTTACACCTCGTCCAAAAGTGACCTGCAGGCTAGCAGAGGGAAAGAATGTCTTACACCACACTTGATGGGCCGAATGGCCTACTTCTGCTCTTTTGTCTTGTCTTGTGATAGAGATGTATCTCTGTCCTCCCAGCCCAAAACTACACAGTAGTGATCAGCAGATCATAAATACAGCTGATGAAGGGTTTTGGCCCAAAATGTTGATACTTTATTCTTTTCCACAGATGCTGCCTGGCCTGCTGAGTTCCTCCTGCATTTTGAGTGTGTTACTGTAGTGACCAGAATATCTTTTGCTTTAATGATGCTGACTTGAGAAAGTCTGGCTCTCAAGTTGCGGATGCTTTCCAAGGTAACGCAGGGAGCTTTGACAATAGGGGAGGGCATGGGCAGAGTGTTGGCCTTGATTTGCGATGTGCCAGGTTGTTCTCCCTACTGCAGAGCCACTTCAGTAGGGAACTCTGCACCTCTCTACTCAAGTTGCAGAAAATTATAGGCCAGACCATCCCCACTCCATTAACGGTGTTGCTGGATTCTGATGGTTTTGATCCAAGGCTCTTTTAGAAGTCAGGAAAGACGTGCAAAAAATTTTTGCTTCATGATCATTTTATTAATCGATAATAGAACAAAAGAAAGTTGAACAAACAGTGATAGAGGTTGACTAAATGAAGGGAAAGCTAAGATTAAGATGGCAGTGCTTTGTGTTTAGCTATCTTAGACCCATAGGCAAATTCCATTCAAATTTTAGGTAAGAATTAACCAATTAGAGAACTATTATTCAAATATTGCAGTACCAAGTTAGCCAATGAGAAAGCACCTATTCAAATACAGTAATGCAGGACAAAGAAGCTTCCAGAGTTTTCCAGAATTGTACTTTGTATAGCCACTAGAAGCATACTAAACACATATATGCATATAAGAACAATTTAAAATACAAGCAGATAATTAATTGTTAAACTGCAAAGAAACTAACAATTAGACAGTCTAATCTAAGAATTAACCAGTGGGTTCCAACACTGTCTACACATCCCACTACCTCGGAAAAGCAGTTGGTATAATCGAAGGCCCCACCCACCTTGGAAATTCTCTCTTCTTGTCCTCCCTTCGGGCAGAAGATATAAAAGACAGAGAGCACGTACCAGCAGGCACGAGGACA
Organism: Mobula birostris; assembly: GCF_030028105.1. NCBI lineage: Eukaryota > Metazoa > Chordata > Chondrichthyes > Myliobatiformes > Myliobatidae > Mobula > Mobula birostris. Next base: position 78,801,774 of record NC_092384.1, on the reverse strand, counting down.
TCTACTATCCCACTGTTATCACAGTCTTGAATGGACTTCACACACTCTTGATGAACACTTGGTCTCTCAATTTGCCTCAGCATGGTCCATGCAATGTATTATGTGTCTTCACTGCACTTCCAAAGTTCGAAGTAAATTTATTATCAAAGTAAGTATATGTTACCATATACTACCCTGAGATTCATTTTTTCACGGGCATTGACAGAAAAAAGAAAGGAATGCAAAAGGTTCTATGAAAAATTACGTAAACAAAGGCTGACAAGCAACCAATGTGCAAAAGAAGACAAACAGAGCAAATACAAAAAAATAATCCTCAGAGGATGAGTTGTAAAGCTCTCTTAAAGTGAGTCTGTAGATCATAGTATCAGTTCAGTGTCTCTCAAAAATTGTTATACTTTATTCTGCATTCTGTTTTACCCTTTTCTTTTTCGATGCACTGTGTAACAATTTGAACAGTACGCAAAACAAGATTTTCACTGTAGCTTAATCACCCAATATTCTGCAGATGCTGGAAACTCAGAGCAACACACCCAAGATGCTGGAGGAACTCAGCAGACCAGGCAGCATCTGTGGAGAGGAATAAACAGGCAAATTCTTTTCACAAACAAGAGAAAATCTGCAGATGCTGGAAATCTGAGCAGCGTGCGGAAAATGCTGGAGGAACTCAGCAGACCAGGCAGAATCTATGGAAAAGAGTACAGTCAACGTATCGGGCCGAAACTGTTTACTCTTTTCCATAGATGCTGCCCGACCTGCTGAGTTCCTCTAGCATTTTGAGTGTGTTGAGTCAACCTCTTCTGGCTTCTTTTAATAATAATAATCATAGAGCACTTTTCATACAGATGATGTAGTTCAAAGTGACTTGCAATGGGATATAAGTACTGTAGATATCTGAAAAATAAAATAAAGAATAAAAACAAATGTAAAATTAAACATAAAATTGAAAGACAAAATGATGTTATTTAAATGCAAGGTTAAGTAAATTGGTCTCGAGCTGGTGTTTAAAAGTGTCAACTGAGTCTGCATCCCCTTGGTACTGAATTACACAGTTTAGGAGTACAGTATAGCTCAAAATTATCTTCTGAGGGAGATATTTGAGCCTGATGTAATGGTTTGGCCAGAAGTATCCACTGTTCCACAGTATCAACTGCAGGCTTTGACCTGGTTGCAATCAGTTGGTTAAAAGTTACTGCTTACTGTTTCTTGTAAAATCCATAAATCTGTTCAATAAAAACTCTTATGAGTGAAAATTACAAATTTACAATAAACCTTGAGCAGGAGCTTCCATTTGCTGAAATCAGAATGTATTTTTAACTTGTAGAAACATACAGTATGCAAGTCCAAATGTTGCTGTCTTTTAACCAACATTTTTAGAAACTCACCTGACAGCCTTGTTAGGAGAAAGATCATTCTCAGCGTGTGCTCATCACTGGAGAGGAAGACATTTTACATTTAAATGCTGAGAAGTCTCGAAAGGTGGAGATGGAGAGGACGTTCCCTGTTGTGGAAGATTCTGTAACCAGGAATCATTGTTTAAAATAAGGCGATGCCCATTTAAGGCAGAGATGCGGGGCATTTTATTTCTCTCTCCAGGGATTTTGATCTCTCTTCTTCAAAGGGCATTGGAAGTAGAGTCTTTGAAAACTGTTTAGACAGAGGTAGATTGATTTTTGATAGCTGAAAGGTGGCTGTGTGAGGTGGGAGTGCGGAAATGAGATTGAAGGCACATTAGGTGCTCTTTTACTGAACGGTAGAGCAGTGTCGAAGGTTCAGAATCGGAATTAAGTTTACTATCACTGACATAAGTCATGCAATTTGGCAGCAGTACAGTGCAGGCATAACAAACCACTCTGAGTAATAATAAAAAATGGGGTGCCACAGTGGTGTCGTGGTTCGTACGGCATTCTTACAGCTTGGAACGCCAGGGTCTGGAGTTCAATTCCAGTTCAATTGTGGTTTGTATGGAATTCTTACAGCTTGGAATGCCAGGGTCTGGAGTTCAATTCCAGTTCAATTGCGGTTTGTATGGTATTCTTACAGCTTGGCATGCTACGGTCTGGAGTTCAATTCCAGTTCAATTCTGGTTCATACAGTATTATTACAGTTTGGAACGCCAGGGTTTGGAGTTCAATTCCGGTTCAGTTGCGGTTTGTACGGCATTCTTACAGCCTGGAACACCAGGGTTTGGAGTTCAATTCCGTTGTTTTTGTAAGAAAGTTTGTACGTTCCTTCCTGTGTGCGTGTGGGTTTCCGCTGGTTGCTCAGGTTTCCTTCCACAGTCCAAAGGCATACTGGTTAATTGGTCATTAAAAATTATTCCTTGATTAGGCAAGGATTAAATTGATGGGTTGCCGGGCAACTCATTGGGCTGGATGGCCTGTTCTGCATGGTATCTCTAAATAAATAATAATTAAAATAAAAGAGTAATAGTTTCATGAACCATTCAGAAACCTAATGGTGGAGGGGAAGAAACTGTCCCAGAAATGTTGACTGTGTGTCTTCAGGCTCCTGTACCTCCTCCCTGACAGTAGCAATGAGAAGAGGGAAAGTCCAATTACCTCTCAGCCTCTGATGCAATTCCCACTCCCTCCTCTTCCATCTGCCTTTCACCTTCATCAACCAATCCACCCATCACCTCCCAGCCCCTGTCAAATCCCCATTCCTCCTCCTCCATCTGCCCATCACCCTCCTCACCTGATCCACCCATCACCTCCCAGCCTCTGTCACTATTCCCTGTCTCTCTCCCCTCCTCCATCTGCCCATCACCTTCCCCACCTGGATCTGCCTATCACTTAGCAGCCTCTGTCGCTATTCCCACTCTCCACTCTACCATCTACCCATCACCTTCCTCACCTGTATCCACCCATCACCTCCCAGCCTCTGTCACTATTCCCTCTCTCTCCCCCCTCCATCTGCCCACCACCCTCCTCACCTGTATCCACCCATCACCTGCCAGCTCTTGCTCCACCTCTTTATACTGGATATCTCCCCGCTACTCTTTCGGTCTAGCAGAAAGGGTGTCAACCTGAAACACTGGCTGTCCATGTCCTTCCATGGATGCTGCCTGACCCACTGAGTTCTCCAGCATCTTTTGTAGAGCCAGGAAAGGGTTGTTAACTCAAGCTGACAATCTAGTGTGGAGTGTTAAACTCAGAGATGGTGCCTGGATGAGATGTTAAGCCAAGCCACCATCATCTTTCTCAGGTAGACATAAGAAATGTGAAGAATATCAGAGAATTTAGAATATAGAACATACAGACCTTTCAGCCCACAATTCTGTGTTGACACTTTAACCGACTCTAAGATCAATCTAACCCTTCTTTCCCACATAACCCTTCATTTTCCTGTCACCCATGTGCCCAGGGTTCTCTTAAATGTCCCTAATGTATCTGCCTCTACCATCAACCCTGGCTGCACCCTCCACACACACACCACTGTCTATGTAAAAACCTACCTTTGACCTCGCCCAAATTTTCCTCCAGTCACTTTAAATGCTTGTTACTAGTTTGCTGAGGCTGTTCTTGGACTACAGTTCAGCATTCAACACCATAGTTCTATCCAGGCTCGACAAGACAATCAGAGACCTCAGACTTGGCCCTGCCTTGTGCAGCTGGATCCTGGACTTCCTGTCAGATCTCCGGCAAGTGGTAAGAGTGGACTCCCTCACCTCCGCTCCTCTGACTCTCGATACAGGAGCCCCTCAGGACTGTGTATTATGTCCCCTCCTTTACTCCCTGTATACCCATGTCTGTATTGCCACCCACAGCTCTAATCTGCTCATTAATTTTGCCAACGACACTACATTGATTGGCCTTATCTCAAACAATAACGATGTGGCCTTCAGGGAAGAAGTCATCTCTCTGACACAGTGGTGTCAAGAAAACAACCTTTCTGTCAATGTTGCAAAAACAAAGGAGCTGGTTGTGGATTACAGGAGGAATGAAGATGGGCTAACCCCTAGTGACATCAATGGATCTGGGGTTGAGAGGGTAAACAGCTTTAAGTTCCTTGGCATACACATCACTGAGGACCTCACGTGGTCTGTACATTCTAGCTGTGTGGTGAAAAAGGCACAACAGTGCCTCGTTCACCTCAGACGGTTGAGGAAGTTTGGTATGGGCCCCCAAATCCTAAGGACTTTCTACAGGGGCATAACTGAGAACATCCTGACTGGCCGCATCACAGCATGGTATGGGAACTGTACCTCCCTCAATCACAGGACTCTGCAGAGAGTGGAGCGGACAGACCAGCGCATCTGTAGTTGTGATCTTCCCATGATTCAGGCCATTTACAAAAATAGATGTGTAAAAAGGGCCCGTAGGATCATTGGGGACGCAAGTCACCCCAACCACAAACTATTCAGCTGCTACCATCCGGGAAACGGTACCACAGCATAAAACCCAGGACCCACAGGCTCTGAGACAGCTTCTTCCACCAGCCCATCAGACTGATTAACTCACGCTGATTTGAGTGCATTCTATGTTACATCGACTGTTCTATTTATTATAAATTATTATAAATTACTATGATTGCACATTGCACATTTAAATGGAGACGTAACGTAAAGATTTTTACTCATGTATGTGAAGGATGTAAGAAATTAAATAAATTCATGTAAAAAAAAATTCACTGGAAACACTTTGACACTTTGTCAGAGCCTTCATGTGTCTTAGCTGTCATATTTTACAGCTTTGTGATGCTAAATATTAGCTTTATATCACATGTACATTGAAACATTGAAGCACACAGTGAAATGCATCAGTTGCTTCAACAACTGGCACAGTGCGAGGACACGCTGGGGGCAGCTCGCAGGAGTTGCCCTGCTTCCGGTGCCAACAGAGCATGCCCACAACATACTAACCTGTACACCTTTGGAAGACGGGAGGAAGTCGGGGCACCCAGAAACCTATGAGGGCACACTCAGAGTGCCAGGGGCAGCTTCTTCCCCTCCGCCATCAGGTTTCTTAAATGGGGTGGCATAGTAGCTGGTGGTTAGCACAATGCTTTATGGTACCAGAGACCGGGGTTCAATTCCCACCGCTGCCTGTAAGGAGTTTGTACGTTCTCCCCGTGACTGCGTGGGTTTCCTCCGGGTGCTCCAGTTTCTTCCCGCAGTCTGAATGATGTACTGGTTGGTAGGTTAATTGGGCATTGTAAATTATCCCATGGTTAGGCTAGGATTAACTCAGGGGATTGCTGGGCGGTGCAGGTCGAAGGGCCAGAGGGGCCTATTCTGCATTGTATCTCAATAAATAAACAACGAACTCATGAACACTACCTCACTAGTATTTTTCTCTTATTTTGCATTACCTATTTAATTGTTATATATGCTTCTTACTGTAACCTACAGATTTTATTATGATGCATTAGAATTTACTGCTGTTGCAAAACAACAGATTTCATGACCTATACCACTGCTATTAATCCTGATTCTGACTATTCTAAAGCTGAGAATGTACAAACTCCTTACAGACAGCGATGGGAATTGAACCCAGTCACTGGTGCTGGATTAGTGTCACGAGAGTCGCTATGCTACTGTGATAGTAAACCTGATTCTGATTCTGTTGAAGCTGTTACCATGGCACCTCTGTTGCTCTTCTTCATTGGATGCAATGCTCTTTGGGATGTCCTGAAAGGGACATGAAAGTTGCTATAAAAATGAGACTAGTTCCTGCTGCCAGTTCCAGGCAGCCTGCCCACCATTAAGCCTCTGACGCTTGTGAGCTGCCTGAGGGCGTTGATTCAGCCCCGCAGCTGAGGGAATAGGTGCTGAGTAGGGCCCATCTGCAGGTTAGAGTTTGGGAGATATTTGCCTACCCTCTACAAGGGTCTCATCTGGTAACAGCCAGCAAAACACCAGGTCCCCGGAGACTCCCTGTGCCACGTCTAATTAATGCGATAGTGAATGGGGAGATTTACTCACGTCTGATGAAGAAACACTCAAAAGCAGCAGAAAGGCTTCAGGGACCTCACATCACTGGTGAGTGGCTAAAACTCCACACTTCTAGCAGTGGGAAGGGAAGTTCGGGGCATGGAAAAGTCAATCCAAGATCTGTCCAAATCAGAATCAGCTTTGTTAGCACTAACATATGTCATGAAATTTGTTTTACAGCATCAAAATTACTATAAGTTACAATAAAAAATATAACTATTGCAAAAGGGAGTGAAATAGTGAGGCAGTGTTCATGAACCGTTCAGAAATCTGATGGCACAGGAGAAGCTGTTGCTAAAGTGTTGAGTGTGTGTATCTTCAGGCTTCTGTACCTCCTCATTGTTAATAGTAATGAGGAGAGGACATGTCCTGGACGTTGAGGGTCTTTAATGATGGATGCTATCTTCTTGATGCATTGGCTTTTGAAGATGTCTTTAATGGTTAGGAGAGCAGATGGAGCCGCCTGAGTCTACAACTGTCTGCAGCTTTTTCCAATCCTGTGCTGTGGTCCGCTATACTAAATGGTGATGCGACCAGTTAGAATGCTCTCCAAAGTACATCTTAGAAATTTGCTAGAGTCCTTAGTGACATACAAAATCTCCCCCAACTCCTAAAGATATAAAACTGCATGCATGTCTCGTGATTGCATCAATATGTTGGGCCCAGGATAGATCTTCAGAGATGTTGACATCCAAAAACCTAAAGCTGCTCACGCTTTCCACTGTTGATCCCTCGATCATGATGAGGATGGGTGTGTGCCCTCCTGACTTCCCCTTCCTAAAGCCCACAATCAATTCCTTGTCCTTCCTGATCTTGAATGCAAGGTTGTTGTGACACCACTTGACTGGCTGATCTCACTCACACTGCACACCTCCCCTGTTTGCTTATCTCCTTTCCGTAGTGCCCCTGAAATGCTGGCACAGAACAAGGTATCTCTCTAAAGGAGAGTACGCTGTGTTGTACCTGATCTACACTCATTGCTTGGGTGTGGATTAGCAAGTTGTGTCTGGATAAAGCTTCAGTTTGGCCACACATGGAGGTCAAGTAACAGCTGGATAAAGTCTTGCTTTAGCCACATTTGGAATATTGTGCACAGTTCTGATTACCCATTAGAGAAAGGACGTGGAGGCTTTGGAGAGGGTTCAGAAAAGCTTCACCAGGATGCTGCCTGGATTAGAGAGTGTATAAGGAGAGAACAAAGGTCATAGAACATCACAGCACAGCACAGGCTCTTTGGCCCATGATACTGTGACAACCATTTAACCAACTCGAAGACCCTTACCTCCCCATAGCCTTCCATTTTTCGTTCATTCTTATGCCTAAGAGTCTCTTAAATATCCTTAATATATTGACCTCTACTACTACCTCTGGCAGTTCATCCCATGCATATACCACTCTTTGTGTAAAAAACGTTTCTCTTACACCTCCCTCCAATCACCTTAAAATGATAGCTACACACACAAAATGCTGGAGGAACTCAGCAGGCCTTGCAGCATAGAAGTACAGTCAACGTTTTGGGTTGAAATGTTTTAGTTCCTCCAGCATTTTGTGTGTGTTGCTCAGATTTCCAGCATCTGCAGATTTTCCCTTGTTTATGATCTTTAAACGATTCTCCACTACATTTCCATTCTCGGAAAAAGTCTTTGGCTGTCCACTCAATTTATGCCTCTTATCATCTTGTACACCTCTATCAAGTCACCTTTCATTGCTCCAGAGAGAAAAGCCCTGGCTTGCTTAACCTGCCTTCATAAAACATACCCTCTAGTCCAGGCAGCATCCTGGTAAATCTCCTCTGCACCCTCTCTAAAGCTTCCACATCCTTCCTATAATGAAATAAACACATATGGACTAACTAACATCTTGTACAATCTTGGTGTCATCTACAAATTTGATGATCCAGTTTACCACACCATGATCCAGATTGTTTTTTTCCCCAATATTTTTATTAATTTCTTACATAAAAGAATACAGAGTACAGTAGAATATATAATATATATCAATTACTATATAATACAAATATTAAACAACAATGTTCTCCGTTCCGACCCCTACTAGTCACAGGCCTCTCACCTTAATCCCAAGTCTCCCAGATTTGAGCTCCTTTACCCTGGGGAACAGACTGTTACTCATCCACTTTATCTATACCTCTTGTAATTTTAAACATTTCTATAATGGTGTGCTTCATTCCCCTGCGTTCAAAACCTAGCGCTGCCGACCTCTCCCTATAACTCAGGCTCCCTAGGCCTGGCAAATCCTCATAAATCTTTTCTGACGTCCTTCCAGTTTAACCATATCTTTCCAATAATAGGGTGACCAAGACTTGGCATTCCAAAGTATTTTGATTTTGCTGTTCTGAAGGCTGAACTTCATGTTGTGAAATTTTTCAAAGTAGTCTTTTCTATGAGGAGACTAACATTCACCAAGTATAATGTGCAGTCTCACCAATGTTTTCAATGTTGGCCACTTTGTTCGGTACCTCCTGTACCTAATAAAGTCATCACTGAGTGTATGTTTGTGGTCTTCTGCTGCTGTAGTCCTTGCACTTCAAGGTTTGACATGTTGTGCCTTCAGAGATGCTCTTCTGCACACCACTGTTGTAACGAGTGGTTATTTGAGTTACTGTCATCTTCCAGTCAGCTACGGTCATTATCCTCTGACCTCTCACATTAACAAGAAAACTTTGCCCTCAGAACTGCTGCTCACTTGATTTCTTTTTTGTTTTTCACACCATTCTCTGTAAACTTTAGAGGCTATTGTGTGAAAATCCCAGGAGATCTGCAGTTTCTGAGATACTCAAGTCACCCCATCTGGCACCAACAACCATTCCACAGTCAAAGTCACTTAGATCACATTTTCCCCCCCATTCTAATGTTTGGTGTGAAAAACAACTGAACCTCTTGACCATGTCTGCATGCTTTTATGCATCAAGCTGCTGCCACATGATTGGCTGCTTAAATATTTGCATTAACGAGCAGGTGTATAGGCGTACCTAATAAAGTGGCCGCTGATGGTATAACAGGTCCTCCTTTACTCTCGTAACAAAGACCAGTATACTCTTACCTTCTTTTTGCTTCCTTTAGTTTAACTAGTTTAAGTATGCAAGTTATGCTGCAGCTGTACAAAACGTTAGTCATAATGCCCTTGGAGTATCGTGTGCAGTTCTTGGGTCCCCATTACAGGAAGGATGTGGACACTATGGGGGGGGGTGGTGGTGCAGAAGACGTTCACTGGGATGCTGCCTGGACTAGAAGGTAGGAGCTCTAAGGTGATGTTGGACAAACTTGGGTTGTTTTCTCTGGAGCATTGGAGGCTGAGGGAGACCTGAAAATGAGAGACGTAGGTAGGGTTGACAGGAAGAATCTTTTCCCCAGGGAGAAATGTCAAACACCAGAGAGTTTTTAAGTTTGATAGGAGTATGGGGAGGTTTAAAAGTGACTTGAGGGAAATTTTTTTGTGCTGAGAGGGATAGGTGCTTGGAATGGGTTAGCAGGAGTAGTAGTGGAATCAGGCAGACTGGTGGATGTTCAGAGACTTCTAGAGAGCCACAGGAATCTGAAGGGAATGAAGGATATGGATGACACACAGAAGAAGGACATTTAGTATAAACTAGCATCAGAATTAGCACAACATCTTAGCCAAATGCCTTGTCCAGTGTGTACTGTTCTCCGTTCCACATTCAATCTACGTGCCAGGAACCAAAGCATCCAGATCACACTACACTGCTCCCTGGTTTAAAATAAATCTGCTTTTCTAGTCCTCTTACCAAAGAGAATAACCTCACATATTCCCATGTCTTTCCCCATCCTTCACTTAAGATTGAACAGCCTCTCAGTCAAAATTAAAGACCTGATTGTTGACTTGAGGAATGGGAAGGAGGTTGAATGTGCTCAAAGTCTTCATTAGGGGAGTGGCGGTGGAGAGAGCCAGACCCAGGGCATGTGAACATATTGGACGATCTCTCCTGGGCCCAACACATAGGGAAAGTACACCAGTCTCTACTTCCTTCAGAGGTTAAGGAGGTTCAGTTTGTCACCAAACAGTTCTACAGCCTTCCACGGATTCTGTATATTGTTGAAAGTATTCTGACTGGTTGCATCATGGTCTTTACGGCAATTTGAATGTTCAGGAATGTAAGAAGCTGCAGAGAGTATTGGACTCTGCTCAATACACAGACAGATTCCTCCCTCCCATTGGCAGTATCAACATGAAATGCTACCTCAAGAAGGCATCATCCAAAATTCCCACCATCTGGACCACAACATCTTCTCGCAGGTACAAAGCCTGAAGTCCCACACCACCTGGTTCAGGAACAGCTACTTCCCTACAACCATATGGCACTTGAACCAACTTGTAAGACTCTAGTCGCTACAGGTCAGCAAAATTTTGATCACTTTTCTTTAAAATGGACTTTTTTTAATGTTCCAATTGAGTTATTTCTTGTAAAAACTGCACATTTAGTGATTAATTGATGTTTTCATTGTGAAGGCTGCTTATCTGACGCTATGTGCCCGTGATTCTGCTGCTAGGGTGGAACAATAGCATAGTGATTCGCAGTAATGGTGATCTGGGTTCAATTCCTGCCGCTGCCTGCAAGGAATTTGTGTATTCTCCCCGTGACCGCCTGATTTTTAATTTTATTTCGAGGTACTACATGGAACAGGCCCTGTCAGCCCACTGAGCTGCGTTGCCAAGCAACCCATGTACTTAATCACACGCCGCTTTGCCCAGCAACCTGCCTAGTCTAATCACAGGACGATTCACAATGACCAATTACCCCACTGACCGGTATGCTTTTGGACTGTGGGAGGAAACCGGAGCACCCGGAGGAAACCCGTGTGATTGAAATCCTTCCTTATTGAGTACATCGGGATTGAACTCTGAACTCTGATGCCCCAAGCTGTAATAGCGTCGCACTAATCCATTACGCCACTGTGGCGCTCCTGATGGTTATGTAAGTAAGAAATAACACAGAGAACATGAGTTGTAAAGGGAGAGTTTCCACTGTCCTTTCTCATTGCCCTGGCAGGTGTGGTGCTGGGGCCTTAGCCTGCCTGCTTCCAGATAAAGGTACCACAAGCAGCTTTTAATTCATTGTGAAAGCTCTTTGCATCGGTTGGCAGATGAGCCACAACTGTCAATAGAACAGCAGGTCTTGGCCTTCAGTAACAATAATGAGTCTTCCTACGGTTTCTGCCAAGAGCGGGATCAGTTCCAATGACCTCAAGGACTGTTCGAGTCCAATGTCGGCTCAGATTACTCTGCTGCAATGTTCCAGGAGACCCTTCAGATCTAGTTCCCGATACTCAGTACATCATAAGACAACTACCTCCAAGAAGACCACAACCTTGTCATAGGGTTTGGAGGCTTGCGTGCCTCAATGACCCGGAGAGCTATGCTGGCCAGAGTCAGGGCTTGGTAGGGTCACCCATGCCAAACAGATCAAAGGGTAGAGGCCAGACTGACAGTAGTCCACCAGATCTCCAGGTTCGGGGGTTCAGCTCAGGGCTAACAACCCTGACTGGTCAATCATAATTGTTACCGAAATAGCGATGAAGAATCCTTCTATATCTGAATGCAATGATATTCCTGAGTCTCCAGCTGGGATCTGCATGACTGACTGTAGTGAAAACTACGAGGAAGCTACAGCATGATGAAGGAAGCCCTGAACACCACTAGAGATGGAGAACCTTCATTGCTGCCCTAAACACCAGCGGCATAACGGGCAGTAGGTAGATATAAGACCATTAGTTATAGGAGCAGAATTAGGCCACTCAGCCCTTCATCTGCCCCACTGTTCCTTTATGGCTGATTTATTATCCCTCTCAATTCCATTCCCCTGCCTTCTCCCTCTAACCTTTGATGCACTGACTAATCAGAAACCTATCAACCTCTACTTTAAATATACTCAATGACTTGACCTTCACAGCCGTCTGTGTCAATCTCGTGTGTCTTGGAGTTAAATCTGGACATTACGATGGCGCGATAGCGTAGAGGTTACTATAACACTACTAACCCAGAATAAAATGAGGTCTCCTTTAGAACAGAGATAAGGAAGAACTTCCTTAGCCAGAAGCTGGAGAATCTGTGGAATTCAGTGCCACAAATGGCCGAGAGGCCAAGTATATTTAAAGAGGAAGTCATAGTCATAGTCATACTTTATTGATCCTGGGGGAAATTGGTTTTCCTTACAGTTGCACCATAAATAATTAAATAGTAATAAAACCATAAATAATTAAATAGTGATATGTAAATTATGCCAGGAAATAAGTCCAGGACCAGCCTATTGGCTCAGGGTGTCTGACCCTCCAAGGGAGGAGTTGTAAACTTTGATGGCCACAGGCAGGAATAACTTCCTATGACGCTCTGTGTTGCATCTCGGTGGAATGAGTCTCTGGCTGAATGTACTCCTGTGCCCAACAAGTACGTTATGTAGTGGATGGGAGACATTGTCCAAGATGGCATGCAACTTGGACAGCATCCTCTTTTCAGACACCACCACTGGCTCTTGATTAATAACAGTGTCAATGATTACGGGGAGAAGGTGAGAGAATGGGATCGAATGGGATAGTAAACCAGCCATCATGGAATTACAGAGAGACTCAATGGGTCGAATGTTTTATTTCTAGTGCGATTTCTCATGGTCTTATGGTTTCTGCTGCCATCTGCTGTACTGATTGCAGTATTACATTATAACAGAGCACTGCAAATTCAAGTTCTAAGTACATTCATCATGAAAGTACATATATGTCACCATATATAACCTGAGATTCATTTTTTGCAGGCATACCCAATAAATCTATAGAATAATAACCATAACAGAATCAATAAAAGACCACCCATCCTGGACGTTCAACCAGTATGCAAAAGACAACAAGCTGTATAAATACAAAAAGAAGGAAATAATAATAATAAACAAATAAGCAATAATTATTTGATGAAGAGTTCTTGAAAGAACTCCAAGCAAAACACACAAAATGCTGGAGGAACTCAGAAGGTCAGGCAGCACCAGTGGAGGGGAATGAAGGTTTCGGGCCCAGACTGGAACTGGAACAGAAGTGGGCAGAAGCCAGAATGAGAAAGAGGGAGAAGGAGAAGGAAGACAAGCCGGCAGATGATAGGTGAAACTGGGTGAGTGGAGAGGTGGGTGTTTGGCGAGGAAAGAAGAAGCTGGGCTGTGATAGGTTGAAGAGGTAAAGTTCTCCCCGTGACTTTGTGCATTTCCTCTGGGTGAGCTTTACTGACCATTCTGTAGAATGTATTCTGTTACTGTTCAGTATCTCTAAATAAAACAAACAAAATAACACAAGACTGGTTGTTTTGCAGCATCAGCAGAGTGCAAAAAGTATTGAAATTTCTATAAATCAGAAAAACAAATGAAAGGGCTCTCCACGTTTATTTGGGCTCGGTGACAGTACTGATGCGCTTCCTTTTGTTGGTGAGGGGAGGGGGAATCATTGCTTGCTGTTGCTTATGCACTGGGGGGGGGGAAGCCAGGAGGGGGACTTTGGGGTTCCCATGTTTAACTGTCGTCCATTCTTTGGGGCACTTCTCTGTTTTCATGGATGGTTGTGAAGAAAAAGCATTTCACGATGAATATTATATACGTTATTAAATTCGACCTTTGAACCTTTGAACCTTTATTTATTCATGATACAGTGTGGAATAGGCCCTTCTGGTCCTTTGAGCCGTGCTGCCCCTGCAAACTCTGACATCCCCAATTTAACACCAACCTTATCATGGGCCAATTTACAATGACCAATTAACTGACCAGGTACGTCTTTAGATTGTGGGAGGAAATCAGAGAACCCGGGGAAAACCTGTGCACTCCATGGGGAGGACGTACAGAGACTCCTAACAGAATGGTGCTGGAATTGCACCCTGAGCCCCTCGGGCTGTATTAGTATCACGCTGACCACGGTGCCTGATTAACCGTGCTGCCAGTTTCTCAGCTGTTTCCCTTTACTGCAGGTTTGCTTTTGGCGATGTGGATGGTACATATTGTCCATTCCAGTTTTCCCCTGAGCAAAGGCGACAGCTCAGAACTGACCAGATTGGTGGGTGTGGAGTCACATGATGGCCATAGCAGAGGTGGTGGTGGGAGGGAGGGGGAGAATGTCTGTCTTCCCTCCCTGAAGGACATTAGTGAAACTGAAGGGATTTGTTATTTTCTTGTCTTGCTCCATTGTTGAGTGACTGATCCTGTTGGAGGGAACAAAGCACAGACATGGCAATCTGTCCGAGCAATCTTACACCTGCACCTGTTTCCTGACTGTTCAGAGCCTGGACGTTCCAAGTCCTGGGCTTTTAAAGGTTTAATCAGAATCAGAATCAAGTTTAATATCACGGATACATGTCACGTAATTTGTTGTTTTGCAGCAGCCATACTTTGCAACACATGATAATAAAAAAAACTACAATTACAATAAGAATATAAATAAAAAATTGAATTAGTTGAGTTGTGCAAAAAGAGAGCAAAAAAACAAAAAAAAAGTGAGATAGTGTTTATGGATTCATTGTCCATTCAGAAATCTGATGGCGGAGGGGAAGGAGCTGTTCCTGAAACATTGAGTGTGTGTCTTCAGGCTCCTGTACCTCCTCCCTGATGGTAACAGTGAGAGGAGGGCATGTCCTGGGTGATGGGGCTCCTTGATGATGGATGCTGTCTTTTGACACATGGCCTTTTGAAGATGTCCTCGATGCTGGGGAAGCTAGTGCCCATGATGGAGCTGGCTGAGTTTGCACCTCGCTGCAACTTTTCCCAGTCCTGTGCCATGGTTCCGAATGAACAGGCTACATGGTAAAGACAGCAAACATTCTAGTAGTGACATAGCAACTTCTTACACAGTCAAAGCTAAAGTCTGCAATCATAATAAGCCAACATAATCAAAGACCCCACCCACACTGGACATTCTCTCTCCTCATCCCTCCCATCAGGCAGAAGATTCAAAAGCTTGAAAGTACGTACCACAGGGCCAAAGGTCAGCTTCTACCCCACTGTTAGGACTATTGAACAGACGTTTTATACACTGGAAGATGAGCTTTCGATCTCCCAATCTACCTTGTCATGGGTCTTGCATCTTATTGTCTGCCTGCATTGCACTTTCTCTGGACCTGTAACACTTTATTCAGAACTCTGTGGTTACTTTTCCCTCGAACTAACTCTATTCACTTTGTTTATCCGTTATGTGCCCTGTTGTATGACGTGGGCGATCATGGTCTTTCCATGTACTCTCCATGTTCTTGGCAAAGTTTTCTACAGAAGTGCTTTGCCATTACCATCTTCTGGGCAGTATCTTTACAAGACGGGTGATCCCAGCTATTATCAATACTCTTCAGAGATTGTCTGCCTGGTGTCAGTGGTCACATAACCAGGACTTCTGGTATGCACCAGCTGCTCATACGACCACTTGCTCCCGTGGTTTCACATGACCCTGATTGGGGTGGAGGGACTAAGCAGGTGCTACACCTTGCCCAAGGGTGATCTGCAGGATAGCCAGGGAAGGAGCACCTTGCATCTTCTTTGTTAGAGACGCATCTCCACCTCGCCACCCCTCTATACTTTGGTGTGATGAAATGGACTGTATGAATAATATGGAAAACAAAGCTTTTCACTGAACCTCAGTACATGTGACAATAATAAACCAATTGACCAACGCCAAAGTTGAGTTTATTATCATTTAAACAAGTACACGTCTTCAAAGGTTGAATGAGAAACATAGCAAGATCTCAGGCACATAGCGTGAACAAAATTGGGCGAGGAAGTACACAATTGGGACAAAAAGTACATCCATTGTAGTCAGAATTAGGTTTAATATCACTGGCATTTGTCATGAAATCTGTTGTCTTTGCAGCAGCAGAACAATGCGATACATAATAATAGAAAAAAAACTGTGAATCACTAAGTATATATATATTAAATAGTTATACTAAATAAGAAATTAAATAACTGCTGAAATAGAAATAAAAAAGTAGTGAGGTCGTGTTCACGGGATCAATGTCCATTCAGAAATCAGATGGCAGAGAGGAAGGAGCTGTTCCTGAATCATTGAGTGAGTGTCTTCAGGCTCCTGTACCTCCTCCCTGATGGTAGCAATGAGGAGAGGGCACGGCCTGGGTGATGGGGGTCTTTAATGATGGATGCTGGCTTTCCAATGGCGTTGCTCCTTGAAAATGCCTTGGATGATACAGAGGCTAGTGCCCATGACTAAGATGACAACTCTCTGCAGTGTATTTTGATTCTGTGCAGTAGCCACAACCCTCCCCTCCCATGACAGACGGTGATGCAACCAGTTAGAATGCTCTCCATGCTAAGTGTGGTAGTGATTAGGAGTGAGCCGGTTGGTTGAAGAACTGAATGGTTGAAGGGAAGTAGCTGTTCCAGAACCTGGTGACGTGACACTTCGGGTTTCTGTACCTCCTGCCTGATGGCAGCTGCAAGATGACTGTGTGGCCTGAATAATGGGGATTGCTGCTGATGGACGTTGCCTCCTTGGTGGAGTGCTGCCTGGGTCAGCACAGAAGCATAGCTGTTTGTGTAATGCTTCCCAGCGCCAGAGATCGCATATCGGGGTTCAATTCCTGCCGCTATCTGTAAGGAATCTGTACGTTCTCCCTGTGACAGTGGGGGTTTCCTCCGGGGGCTCTGGTTTCCTCCCACAGTCCAAAGACATAGAGGTTAGTAAGTTAGTTGGTCACATGGGTGTAGCCGGACAGCGCGTGCTTACTGGACTGAAAGGGCTTGTAGCATGTTGTATCTCTAAATAAACACATAACTAAATTCTGATGACAATACAGGCAGCAGAATTGAAGAGTTTGAAGAGTTAGTGTTCTATAGATTGGTAGCACAGGAGAGCAACTGCAAGGAGAAGTAAGTCAACAAAATAGCCACGACCCTTCTTTGTTTGCGAAGCATTCACTGTTCAAACGATAGACCATATGATAAACATCAACAACATGTTTAAGGTGAGTGGGCGATGATTTAAAGGGGATCTGAGGAGAAGGATTTTCACTCAGATGGTGATGAGTATGTGGAAGTGCTGAGGCACGTACATTTGTGGCATTTAAAAGGCCCTCGGACAGGGACACGGATAGGAAAGGTTAAGAGGGCAAATGGGGCTGGCTTAGAACCTGCAGGATTTTCACGCAGAGGGTCGTGAGTAAATGGAACAATCTGACGAAATGTTGTACAATTACAACATAAAAAACTTTTCGCATCTCGAAGATATCCTGGGTACTACAGAGGCTAGTGCTCATGTTGGAGTTGACGAAGTCTGCAACTCTTTGTAGCTTACTTTGATCTGTGAACCATAAGAGTTTCGGGATGAGCTGCTGGTGCAGTGGCTAGTGTAACCCTGTTACAGCGCAAGTCAGCAGGGTTCATTTCCCGCTGCTATCGGTAAGGAGTTGGTATGTTCTTCCCAAGACCACACCAGTTTCCTCCCCCCAGTCCAAGGCATAAGACTAAGGAGCTGGTGGTGGACCTGAGGAGAGCTAAGGTACCGGTGACCCCTGTTTCCATCCAGGGGGTCAGTGTGCATGGTGGAGGATTACAAATACCTAGGGATACGAATTGACAATAAACTGGACTGGTCAAAGAACACTGAGGCTGTCTACAAGAACGGTCAGAGCCGTCTCTATTTCCTGAGGAGACTGAGGTCCTTTAACATCTGCCGGATGATGCTGAGGATGTTCTACGAGTCTGTGGTGGCCAGTGCAATCATGTTTGCTGTTGTGTGCTGGGGCAGCAGGCTGAGGGTAGCAGACACCAACAGAATCAACAAACTCATTCGTAAGGCCAGTGATGCTGTGGGGATGGAACTGGACTCCCTGATGGTGGTGTCTGAAAAGAGGATGCTGTCTAAGTTGCATGCCATCTTGGTCAATGTCGTCAATCCACTACATAATGTACTGGGTGGGCACAGGAGTACATTCAGCCAGAGACTCATTCCACCAAGATGCAACACAGAGCGTCATAGGAAGTCATTCCTGCCTGTGGCCATCAAACTTTACAACTCCTCCCTTGGAGGGTCAGACACCCTGAGCCAATAGGCTGGTCCTGGACTTATTTCATAATTACTGGCATAATTTACATATTACTATTTAACTATTTATGGTTCTATTACTATTTATTATTTATGGTGCAACTGTAACGAAAACCAATTTCCCCCGGGATCAATAAAGTATGACTATGACTATGACTATGACTATATGGGTTAGTAGGTTAATTGGGCAGCAATGCTCATTGGGCCGGTAGGGCCTGTTACTGTGCTGTATCTCTAAGTAAAGGACATATAGTTAGGTATATAACTAGGAAAGGTTTAGTGGGATATAGGCAAAATACAGGCAAACGGGACCAGCTCAGGAGACATCTGGATCAGCATGGATAAGCTGGGCTGAATGGCCTGATTCCCTGCTGTGTAACTCACCCACCAACTCATCTTCCCCCTCACTTGGTCTCACCCATCACCTACCAGCTAGTATTCCTTCCGCATCCCCACCTCCTTATTCTGGCTTCCAGTCCTGATGAAGGGTCTCCGCCTGAAAGGTCAACTCTTCATTCCTCTCCATGGATGCTGCCCGACCTGTTGAGTTCCTCCAGCATTTAGTGTGTGTTGCTGTGGATTTCCAGCATTGGTAGAGTCTCTTGTATTTACCTGTTTCACCACCTTTGGCCCATATCCCTTGGAATGATTCGTGATCAGCTTCTTCCCCTCCACCATCAGATTCCTGAATGGTCCACGAACCCATCTCATAATTCCTTTCTTTTGTGATATTTATTTATTTTTGTAACTTATAGTAATTTAATATTCTTGCACTGTACTGCCGCCGCAAAACAACGTTATTTGCATCATTAAGCCAATGATAATAAATCTGATTCTGATTCTAAGCCTTTCCTGTCCATACACCTGCCTTGGCAATTTTTTTTTACTCTGCTTAAGGCTCTACATAAATCTAGGTGGTTGTTGTTGTTCGGAGTGCTGGGTAATACAGAAAGTGGAAAGGCCCTGCTTATCTCTAATGCTGAAACGAAACCACAGAACATTGTCGTTGTTTTACTTGGATGTTGAAGTGGTTACATATTGCCTGTATATTTAGAGATGCGGAAACTATTAAGACATCAAAGTGTTGGCAATGTTTAAAATATTAATTGTTTGAAATAATTCAGGGTTTGCATTCTCCCTCTGATTTCCTACTTTGTAGGGACAAAATTTACCATGAGTCAGTCTGATATAGTAAAAAACAATAAATAATTTGTGGTACTTTCCATCTGAAGAGTCATCAATTTATCCATCTAGTCTCTGAGCTACACACATCCTAATCCAATGCCAAATCTGAACTGAGTTAGTTTAATATATTGCAAGATAAAAGGTTCAACCTTCTGATCATGCTCCAACTTTTAATGATTAAAAGATTCATTAAAGTGAAGAGAAAGGAACTGTTTGTCTTTGTGGGAAAGTTCAGACAAAGGGAGCATGCTACAAACTTTTAATTCACTTCCAACACTTTATCACTTTGTGCGGTGTTCTGGGGTGTGAATGTGAAAGTCATTGAATGGCTGTTGATGTGGAATTTATTTAAAATGAGGATAGAGCTTTACATATTTTCCTGGATGCTCCCATTAGTTGGGGTGTTGAGTTCAAGAGCCGGACATAATGTTGCAGCTCTATAAAACTCTGGCTAGACCATGCTTGGAATATTGTACAAGGGGTGCACCTGCCCATTCACCTCCATTCAGGGCCCCAAACTGTCTTGGCCAGAAACGTCGTCTGTACTCTTTTCCATAGATACTGCCTGGCCTGCTGAGTTCCTCCAGCATTCTGTGTGTGTCTTGCGTTCAGTTCTGGTCCCCTCATTATAGGAAGGATGTAGAAGCTTCAGAGAACGTGCAGAGGAAATTTGCCAGGATCCTGTCTGGATTAGAGAGGATGGGTTGAGCGAGCTAAGGCTTTTCTCTTTGGAGCAAAGGAGGATGAGAGGTGACTTGACAGAGGTGTGCAAGATGATAAGAGGCATAAATGGAGTAGACAGCCGAAGACTTTTACTGAGGATGGAAATAATTAATATGAAGGAGCATAACTTTAGGATGACTGGAGGAAAATATAGGAGGGGATGTCCGAGGTAGGTTTCACTTGCATTGAGAGTGGTGGGTGCATGGAATGTGCTGGAGTGGTGATAGAGGCAGATACATTAGGGACATTTGAGAGATTCTTAAATAAGCACGTGGATGATAGTAAAATGGAGGACTATGTGGGAGGGAAGGGTTAGTTTGATCTTGGAGTGGTTTAAAGTGTTGGAATAAAAATATGGGCCACAGCATCTGTACAGTGCTGTTTCATTCTATGTTGTGTAAACCCCTATTCTAAACCCAGGAGTCCTCGAATTCAACGCTGTCCTCAACGCATCTCTTCCTCTTCACACACGTCTGCCCTCACCCCATCCTCCTGTCACCCCACCAGGGATAGGGTTCCTCTTGTCCTCACTGACCACCCCGCCAGCTTCCCCATCCAGCACATAATTCCTTGTAACTTCTGCCACTTCCAGTGGGATCCCACCACCAAGCACGTCTCCCCCCCCACCCCACTTTCTGCTTTCCACAGGGATCGCTCCCTATGCAACTCCCTTGTCCATTTGTCCCTCCCCATTGATCTCCCTCCTGGCACTTATCCTTGCAAGTGGAACAACTGCTACACCTGTTCCTATACCTCCTCCCTCACTACCATTCAGGACCATAAACAGTCCTTCCAGGTGAGGTGACACTTCACCTGTGAGTCTGTTGGGGTTATCTACTGCATCTGGTTCTCCCAGTGTGGCCTCTTGTATGTCCGTGAGATCCATCATGGGTTGGGAGACTGTTTTGCTGAGCACCTACGTTCCGTCTGCCAGAAAAAGCTGGATCTCCCAGTGGCCACCCAGTTTAATTCCACTTTCCATTCTAATTCCGACATGTCAGTCCATGGCCTCCTCTCTGCTGTGGTAAGGCCACACACCGGTTGGAGGAACAACACTTTATATTCCGTCTGGGTAGCCTCCAACTACACCGATTTTGCAAACCTCCAGTAATGCCCTCCCCCTTCCTTTGCCATTCCCCTTTCCCTCTCTCACCTTATCTCCTTACTTGCCCATCGTCTTCCTCTGGTGCTCCTCCCCCTTTTCTTTCTTCCATGGCCTTCTGTTCTCTCCTACCAGATTCCCTTCTCCATCCCTGTACGTCTTTCACCAAACAACTTCCCGACTCTGTACTTCACCCCTGCCCCCCCAACCCCGGTTTCACCCATCACCTAGTTTCTTCCTCCCTCCCCCGCCACCTTCTAACCCGGACTCCTCATCTTTTCTTCTCCAGTCCTGATGAAGGGTCTCAGCCAGACACATTGACTGTATTCTTTTCGATAGAGGCTGCCTGGTCTGCTGAGCTCCTCCAGCATTTTGTGTGTTACTCGGATTTCCAGCATTTTCAGATTTTCTCCTTTTTGTCCTTTAGTTCTTGACACTTTTATTATGGGGGAAAGTTTGCTCTATTGTAAGGCAGGATATTGGCACAGATCAAGTTCCTACAGACAGAAATATGACAATCTACAGGTTGTGTGGTAATTTAATTTTATATTAGCTTATGTTTGTCCTATGTTGGTAGAATACTGTGCTGATTTTCATGGTATTTATACCCTGTCTGTGTATGCCCATGGCAACAATAACTTCGAATTGGTGCTGATATTAAATATGAGATCAATACTGGTCACAGAACCGACAGGATCTCTGCTATTTCTCAATCTCATCATGGTAACAGCTTCTACCTTGCTGTTACAAGAGTATTAAATGGTTCCCTAGCAAGACAAGAAGGACTCTTGACCTCATAATCTACCTTGTTATCATCTTGCACCTTACTGTTTACCTGCACAGCACTTTCTCTGTAGCGGTTGCACTTTATTCTGCATCCTGTTATTGTTTTACCTTGTTCTATATCAATGCACTGTGTAAAGATCTGATTTGTATGAACAATAAGGCTGATCAACACCTCCACCCGGTAACCCACCCCTCCACACCCCCAATCTCCACTACTTTATCAATTCCCATCAGAGTCTCCTTTTGTGCCTGGCATCACTTTATGGACATTCAATCAGTCTATGTATGTAATCTGCCTATGTATTAATATTTATTGTTAAAAAAATATTATTGTGTTCTTGTCGTGGCCGTTCCAGGGCAGCTCTCTCACCTCTGGTCCCCACCGGACTCTTAACTCTCACCTGTGGCTCCAAGTAGCTGTTGGAAGGGGACAGTGGCCACACCCCAGTACATAGCTTCGACACGTGGGCTAAACCAGGTGAGGGTAGCTGGTGGCCTCATATCCCAATGAGGTAACATGTCCTAGTGCATGTTCATCTCCAGTGGACTGGGTGGATGAGATCAACAGTAAAGTCCACCAGGAAGGTGATTTTGCAACACTCTGTGGAGAGCACAGAAGACATCACGGTCATCCACTGTAACCAAGAAAGACCCCAGTTTGTGATGCTTGTTCGTACCACTGGATTCAGATTTC
Organism: Mobula birostris; assembly: GCF_030028105.1. Classification (NCBI taxonomy): domain Eukaryota; kingdom Metazoa; phylum Chordata; class Chondrichthyes; order Myliobatiformes; family Myliobatidae; genus Mobula; species Mobula birostris. The sequence goes on along the minus strand of NC_092384.1, from coordinate 78,779,311 downwards.
TTAGGTTGAGGGAGTGGAACTGACTCAGTGCAATGGCTTTTACACTTTAAAAACTCTCCCACACAGGTCTCCTGGATACAACAGACAATCACCATGTATATAAGCTATCTTATTTATTTACTTTTATTTTTTGTTATTATTATTTCTGTTCTTTATCTTAATGTGTGTTTTTTGTGCTGCATCTGATCAAGGGTAACAATTATTTCATTCTCCTTTACACCTGTGTACTGGAAATTACATTAAAAAATCATGAATCTCTCTTGAATTTAGATTCAGTGCATCCTTTTTCACATTTAATTATTTTTATTGAAATTTACAAATAGTTATCAACAACTTTTTATTGAGGATTACTAGTTATGAACAAAGAACGTCTCAAAAACAAACCCTTTTCTACATCTACACTGGCCAGGTAGCAATCAAGCCCATTCAATATAAAATGTTAATAAAATTACTAAAAAAAAACACACTTGTTGGGAGGCATTGATGAGAAAATCCTGTTGTGCAAAGCTTCAGGGCTTTACTGAAATTACAATGAGTTTGCTCCCACGGATCAAAAAAAAGTTAGATAAGAATACTGCACAAAGACACCAAACTTTCACTACTATTCCAACACATTACTTTGAATACTAAAACACAAGACTTAAAAAAATTAGAATACATTGAAATCCAATGAGGAATGATTAAACCTGAGGGGTTTCATTGTTACAGAACTAAAAGGCCATGTAGAATGCACACCTTGGTTCTCCTGTAGGAGCGTCAATTAAAAATAATTTTTAGAAGATTAGCTTTATTTGTCACATGCAGATCAAAACATCGAAACATACAGTGAAATGTATCGTTTACATCAAATCACATCGGCGAGGACTGTACTGGGCGGCCTGCAAGTGTCGCCAAGTTTCTGGTGCCAACGTAACCTGTACATCTTTGGAATGTGGGAGGAAACTAGACCACCCCGAGGAGCATCATGTTGTCATGGGCAGAACGTACAAACTCCCTGTAGATGGGACTAAACCGCAGTCATTGGTGGTGTTATGAAAACGTTATGCTAACTGCTATACTACTGTGCTGCCCCTGTGACTGTGAGTTCCTGGAGATTTGCAACAGTGAGTGAACAAAATCCAGTCCCTACTGTGGCTAGCAATTCCTTGATCCTATGTCAATGCTGAGGCTTCTTATAATGTCAGTTAATTCATTCATATAAATTGTGTGGAGCCCAGTCTACATGTAAACCATGCAAGGAGCCCATCCCAGCTCTGCCTTAACTTGGATGCAGACTGGTTTTCCATAAACACAAGGGATTATGGAGTTGTTGGAAATCCAGACCATCACACACACACACAAAAGCTGAAGGAACTCAGCAGTTCAGGCAGCATCAATGGAGAGGAATAAACAGTTGTTGCTTTGGGCCAAGTCCTGATAAATCCATTTCCAATTTCAAACCATGCCTGCATTGATCAAGCACTCTCCGTGCAAATGGGTCCTCTCCTATCCTCACTGTAGTGAAGTTATTTTGGACCTTGGTCCCAGAGGAACTTTACTTTGCTTATCTGTACACATGTGTACGGTTGAATGAGAATAAACTTGAACTTGAGACGGTGAGACAAGATTTTAGAATAATATTGCATTGGAATAAATTTGTGACATCAGCTGGTTGTTGGCATTGATGACAGCACTGAGGTTTGAGAGATCTCAGCCATAAGATCAAGGATTTCTGATGAAGGGTCTCTGCCTGAAACATCAACGGTTTATTCCTCTTCCTGACCTGTTGAGTTCCTCTAGCATCTTTGTTAGTTATTTAGTGATATGATGCAGGATAGGCTCATCATGCTCTCTGAGGCACACTGCCCCAGCAAGCCCACAACTGTGATTAATACCAACCTAATCACAGGACACTTTACAATGACCAATTAACTTGCACAGTAGGTCTTTGGACTGTGGGAGGAAACTGAAGGACCCAGGGAAAATCCACACATTCCATGGTGAGGATACACAGAGAGTCCTTAAAGAATTGAACTCCGAACTCAGGAATGCCTTGAGCTGCAATAATGTTGAGCCAGCTGCTCCACCACTGCAGCGCTGTGTGTGTCAGTCTGGTTTTGTACAAATTTAGATCAGAGATAGAGGCCATTCGTGTATCATATTCTTACTGGAAGAAAGCAAGTCATCAGCAATAAAACAAACAGAACTTTGGAAAAACTCAGTAAGTCAAGTAGCATCTGTGGAGTTAAAGATGTAGGACTGCTATTTCCACTCAGTCCCGATGCAGGGTGTTCTAAAGGTCATGCCTCAAAAAGGGTAGCATCCATCATGAAGGGTTCCTACCATCCAGTACATGCCTTCTTATTGCTACCACAAAGGAGGAGGTAGATGAGCCTGAAGAGAAACACTCAATGTTTCAGGAACAGCTTCTTTCCCTCCGCAATCGGTTTCTGAATGGTCAATGAACATTTGTACACTACCTCACTTTTTTGCTCTCGTTTTGCACTACTTGTTTAATGCAGGGATGGTAGTGGGGAAAAGTTCCCACTACCTACTAAATCCTCCTAATAGTGTGCATCTCAAATAGCCTCTGACAACCAAATCCAGCTCCTGGCCTTCACGTGTGGCTTGGCCTCTGAGCCTGGTGGAATCATTTCTACTGACAGGAGAAGGGGTAAAGGGAGGCTACTGGTGCCTTAAACTCATTTGCTTTGGGCAGTTGGGGTCATCAACTGTGATTGGCAGCTCATTTAGGATAAGGAAAACTCTGATCTCAAACCTCTGCTGCCTTGCATGGGGAAGGCTTTGGGAGTAAATCCCAAGGAATAATCCAGAGCTCGAGTCCCTAAGGTCCCTACATCAAGTTCAATGCTGATTGGCAACTCCTGCAAAGATGCTGGTGCCAAACTGCATTGGTCTCTGCCATTCCTTTGGATTCATCAGCTGTGTGGAAAGAAGGGTAGCCTGCTATACGGGCAACAGCTTGTTCTTCATATTGTACTGCCCTGGCTTGTGTATCATGTAGACAGCTGAGATGCAAAATCCCTGGTCGACCCTGACCAATGGAGGATTATATATATATATATATATATATATATATATATATATATATAAAAATGTAATTGTAATTTTCCTTCTACAGATGCTGGCTGACCCAATGAGTTCTTCTAGTTCTTTGCCACCTCAGCATCTTTCATCTTCAAGCTAATTCTGCTCTGCAGCTCTTGTACAAGGCATGATATTATAATTCTCTTGACCTGATCCCACTCTAGTTCCAATCCCAGCTATGATTCCATGAGAGATTTGAATCTTTTCTGACAATAACAATGATATTTCCACCATCTGTGGTTGGAGATTAGCTCCGAGATCCAGGCGCTGAAATCTCCTAAGGCTCTCATGTATGGATCAGGTCGTCACCTTTGATTGAAAACTAGCTGTTGAAATCTCCCACGCAGCGGACAGATGGAGATAAGACTTAGGTCAGCTGTGATCCAAGTTTGAAAGACGGTGACCCCTTCCCTGACTTTGTTTCAATATATTGTTGTTGGGGGGTGTATTAAGGGTGTTGGGGGTCAAGGTGGGGTAGATAGAATGGGAATTATCAACTTTATTTTTTATTTATTTAGAGATGCACCACTGTGAGTTTCTGGGTGGTGGTGTTTGTTAAGCCGGAAGATACCCTTTTTGGCCCAACTTGTTGCACTGCCCAGCAACCCTAGCTAATCACAGGACAACTTTGCAATGACCAATTAACCTAATAACTGGAGCATCTATGGACAGTGGAAGAAACCAAGGGACCAGGAGGAAACCCACGTGTTCATAGGAAGAACGTACAAAATTCTTGCAGACGACGCTGGAATTGAACTCCAAACTCTGATGCCCTGAGCTGTGATAGCATTACGCCAGCCACTATGGTACCGTGGCGCCACTGGATTGACAAGGGTCCTTGGCATTGTCAGTGATCCCTCCCATCCGTCCAGCCATCTCTTTGACCTCCTACCATCAGACAGGAGGTAACATAGCATCAGAATAAGAACTGTTTGGATGGGAAACAGCTTCTTCCCCCAGGCCGTGAGACCACTGAACTCCCTGCCACCACCTGGGTCTCATCACGTATGAAGTGCCAGTCGTGTTACACTGTTTAACTAGTGTTATAAATGAATCTTATTATTTGTTAATCTAGTTTTGATAATATTATTTCATGTGTTGTTTGTGTGAGTTGTATTTACTGTGTTGTGCACCTTGGTCCAGAGGAATGTTGTTTCATTTGGCATATAGATTGAATGACAATAAACTTAAACTAATTGAGACTGAAACAATCAGACTGGCTGAGGGTGAGTGACCTCCCAAATGTGTGTATCTCCAGATGATCCAGTTGCTTTTGGTATCGATTTCTCCCACGATCCCATTTCCCCTCCCCCTTCCAACATGCTTCTCCTGCCTCAGTAACCCAGGCTGTCCCCGTCTGGGTCACACCCGTAGAGTTCGGCCAGCATTTGGAACCTGGGACCCCAGTCATTGAGGAAGTCATAGTCTTGCTCGGAGTCAGTGGAGGAGATGTCTAGGGAGCTTAGCGACTCAGCGACTGAGTCAGAGCCCTCATAGCCATAGATGTGGAGGGTGTCGTAGGGCAGACCGTCCCTGTCGCCGTCTGCCTCGTCCTTCTTCATCTGGACCACTGAGCCCATGTCGTCGCGGTTCTTCCTGAGCCGGGCGTACACCGGGGCACAGTCTCTCACCTCCAACGGCTGCCCCCCCTTTGTCCGGAGGGAGTTCAGCACAGTGATGTCGAAGCTGTTGGTGTCCATCTCTCCGCCACCCTCCTCGTCGTACTGCACCAGCTGCTCACGGATCTCGCCCGGTGCCTTCACCAAACCCGCAAAGGCACTCTTCTTATGTATCTTCTGACGCACGATCAGCAAGACCAGGGCTGGTGGGAAAAGAGAGAGAGGAAGGGTGTGAACTTGGGAAGGTGCAACCAAAAGAGGCAAACGTAATCATACATGCAAGAGATTCTGCAGATGCTGGAAATCCAAGCAACACACACACACACACACACACACACACACACACACACACACACACACACACACACACACACACACACTATGATGGAGGAACTCAGCCAGTCAGACAGCATCTATGGAGGGGAATAAACACTTGACATTTTGGGTCAAGACCCTTCATCAGGTTTCATGACGCTGAGCATCAGGTCTTGATGAAGGGTCCTGGCCTGAAATATCGTGCGTTTACTCACCTCTATAGATACTGCCTGACCTGTGTTCAACGTACAACAACTTGTTTCAACAACATCCTGTGCAAGAGGTTGAGTGAGTTAGAGCTTTTCGTTTTGGAATGAAGGAGCATCAGAGGTAACTTGATAGAGGTGTATAAAATGATAAGAGGCATAGATCGAGAGGACAGCCAGAGACATTTTCCAACAATGGAACTGGCCAATACAAGAGGGCATAAATTTATGACTGGAGAAACATATGGGGGGGATGTCAGGGGTAGTTTTCATTCACACAGGGTGGTGGTGTTTGGGACCTACTGCCAGGGCTTGTGGTAGAGGCAAATACGTACTTACTTTCTGCCTGTTCATGCTGTTGGCATTTAGGGCAACAGTGAAGATCATCCGTCTCTGTCTGCCCATACAGTTACACACAGATTTAGAAGGATTCTTCATTGTTGTAACACTTTCCTTTTGACCATTCAGGGTTGTCGGCCCTGAGCTAGAGGCAGATACATTAAGGTCATTTAGGAGACTGTTCTATGTTCCATAGTGTTCAGTTCTGGTGGCCTCATTATAGCACATACCGGTCGGAGGTGTAGTGGCAATCGCACCAGACTCAGACGTGAGTGGTCCTGAGTTCAAACCGGGCCAGCTCCTTGCACGCTTTCCATCTGTGCTGGGTTGAGCATCGAGCTAGCAACTCAGCCTTGTAAAAGACAGAGATTTGCTAAAGAAATGGCCAGGCTGCCACCCGATGTGTCCACAAGGCAGGGAGAGGAACAACAACATTACAGGGAAGAAATGGAGGCTTTAGAGAAGGTGCAGAAAAGATTTACCAGAATGCTGCCTAGACTTGAGAGCATGACTTATGAGGAGAGGTTGAGTGATAGGGCTTTTCTCTTTGGAGCAAAGGAAGATGAGAGGTGACTTGATAGTGGGGTATAAGATGGTAAGAGGTTTAGATGGAGTGGACAACCAATGCCTTTTCCCCAGGGTGGAAATAGCTAATACAATATAATATACTTTAAAAGTGATTGGAGTGAAGTTCGGGGGAGATATCAGAGGTAATTTTTGTATACAGACAGCAGTGGGTGCACGGAACCCTCTTGCCAGAGGAGGTACTAGAAGCAGATCTATTAGGGACATCTATGAGACTATTAGATAGATATAAGGATGAAAGAAATGGAGGGTTATGTGGGAGGGAAAGGTTAGATTGAACTTGGAGTCGATGAAAAGGTCATTATAACAGAATGGGCTGAAGAACCTGTACTCTGCTGTACTGTTCTGTGGAAGAGAAGATAGCAGGATGTCATTTTAGGGAGAAGAGAGGGGAGGAAATTCTTAGTGGGGTGAATTCCTAAACTCAGGGCCCAGGCTGGCCCTGGCTCAGACTGTGTTGGTTATTGACACAAATGGTGCACTTCACTGTGTGGTTCAATGTTTCGACGTATATGTGACAACTAAAGCTAATCTTCTTCTGTACTTCTCAGCATAATCAAAGACCCCACCCACCCTGGACATTCCCTCTTCTCCTGTTCCTCCATTTCCTCTTCAGGCAGAAGATACAGAAGCCTGAAAGCACACGTCACCAGACAAGGATGGCTGCTATCGAACCGTTATCAGACCCTTGAATGGACCTTTGTATGATAAGATGGACACTTGACCTCACAGTCTACTTCGTTACGATCTTTGACTTTATCGTTTGCCTGCACTGCACTTTTTCTGAATCTGTTACACTTCATTCTGCACTGTTATTGTTTTCCCTTGTTCTCTCTCAATGCTCTGTGCAATGATCTGATCTGTATGAACAGTATGCAAGACAAGCTTTTCACTGTATCTCAGCACCTGTGACAATAATAAACCAATTCCAATTCCATAAGAGACTGAGGGATGACCTTACAGAGGTGTATAAAATCATGAGGATCATAGATAAGGTGAATGGTCAGTTGTTTTTCAAGGATAGAAGAATCAACTGGGTGACGGGTTGAAGATACATCTCTACCTGTGCTCTTTCCTTTCACTAGCCTGCAGGTCACCCATGGGCAAGCTGTAGCACCTACTTAGCCGCCCTCCCCCAATCAGGGTTACATGAAGCCTGGGAGCAGGTGGTGGATGGTCGTGTGAGCAGCTAATGCATATCACAAGACCTGGTTATGTGATCACTGACACCAGGCAGACAATTTCTGAAGAGTATTGAGAATGGTTGGGGTTATCCATCTTATAAAAACATTGTCCTGAAGAAGACAATGGAAAATCACTTGTGTAGAAAAATTTGCCTTGTGTCAGTGGTCGCATAACCAGGATGTGATGTGCACCAGCTGCTCACACGAGCATCCACCACCTGGTCCCATGGCTTCAGGTGACCCTAATCCAGGATGGGAAGGCCAGGGACTAAGCAGGAGCTACACCTTGCTCAAGGGTGACATGCACTACTTCACTATATTGGCTCTATTTTTGCACTACTTGTTTAATTTCTTTGTCATTTATAATATTTTTAATGTATTACTCCATACTGGTGCTACAAAACAACAAATTTCACAACATATGTTAGTGATAATAAAACTGATTCAAATTTTGATTCAATCAATGAAGTCACATCTGGTCATCCAGCTCAGTTCATCCTTTGTCCTGGCCCTGGTCCTCAGTTTTCAAGGGTGAAGCCTCCACAGCCATGCTCTGTGTGAAGAAATCTCCCTTGAGCCCTGATTTGACACTCTTTTGAGTTGACAGAGGGTGCTGAGGGTGCCAGGTCTTGCTGTTAGTTGCAGGAAAGGTAGATGAAATTCTTACAAAAGCTTACACAATAAACTTGTACAAAGTTATGCATTATTGATAAATTTTAAATATTTTATAAATACAGATTAAATAATTTATCTCGATTTAGGTCACAGCTGGAGGACTGCAGCCAATTTTGTCAAGACCTTGGAAATAATGCAGAGTGCTCTAGTGGCAGGGTTGAGGGGTTTCAGTCAAGTGAAGAGTTTGTATCTGAACTCCATTGGTCAGTGAAGTTTATGGGGAGATTTAACACTGGTGTTCAGTTAACTGGGGGCTCCATTGGAGAATAAAAGCAGAAGTTGTTTCTACTCTCAAAGTTCAAAGTACATTTATCAAATTATGTATACAGTATATAAAATTATGATGGGTATAGATAGAGTGAATGCAAGCAGGCTTTTTCCACTGAGGCTAGGGGAGAAAAAAACCAGAGAGAAATGGGTTTAGGGTGAGGGGGGAAAAGTTTAAAGGGAACATTAGTGGGGGCTTCTTCACACAGAGAGTGGTGGGAGTGTGGAATGAGCTGCCAGATGAAGTGGTAAATGAGGGTTATTTTTTTAACATTTAAGATAAACTTGGACAGATACATGGATGGGAGGTGTATGGAGAGATATGGTCCGTGTGCAGGTCAGTGGGACTAGGCAGAAAAATGGTTTGGCACAGCCAAGAAGGGCCAAAAGGCCTGTTTCTGTGCTGTAATGTTCTATGGTTCTATACAACTTTGAGATTTGTCTCTTTGCAGGAAGCCAGAAGGCAAAGAAATTCAATAGAATCCATTAAGGAAAAACCCCACCCAACAAAGATTGCCAAACAACCAATTAATGAAAAAAGAACAAATTGTGAAAAGAATAATAAAGGTATACAAATAACAGATGGTCAGTTCAAAAAGGAATATGTGGGCACAAAGAGAAAACTTCCTTAACAGCGCTCCCTGTCACGGGCAGCATGGTCGCATGGCGGTTAGCGTCATGCCTAGCGCCAGCGATGGTGAGTGGGTTCAAGTCTTGCTGCTGTCTGTAAGAAGTTCTGTACATTCTTCCCGTGAATGCAAGGGTTTCCTCTGAGTGCTCCAGTTTCCTCCCATATTCCAAAGACATACAGATCAGAGTTCAGTAAGTTCTGGGCATGTTATGTTGCAAATGCTTGAAGCTGTCATTAAGGAAGAAATAACGAAACATTTAGAAAGGAGTGGTTCCATTAGACAGATGCAGCATGGATTCAGAAAGGGCAGGTCCGGTTTGACAAACTTATTGGAGTTTTTCGAGGACATAATGAGTGCAGTGGATAGAGGGGAACAGGTGGATGTCGTATACTTGGATTTCCAGAAGGCGTTCGATAAGGTGCCACACAAGAGACTTATAAATAAGATACGGATGCATAGAGTCAGAGGAAGTGTATTGGCATGGATAGTGGATTGGATAACCAATAGAAGGCAGAGAGTTGGTACAAATGGGTGTTTCTCCAGTTGGCAGTCAGTGGTGAGTGGGGTGCCGCAGGGGTCGGTGCTGGGCCCGCAGCTGTTACTGTTTACATTAATGATTTGGGAGAGGGGACTGAGTGTAGCGTAGCAAAATTTGCTGATGACACTAAACTGAGTGGAAGAGCAAATTGTATTGAGTATGTGGAGAGTCTGCAGAGGGATATAGATAGGTTAAGTGAGTGGGCCAAGGTCTGGCAGATGGAATTCAACTTTGGTAAATGAGAGATCACCCACTTTGGAAGGAATAATAGAAGAGCAGATTATTACTTAAATGGTGAAAGATTGAAGCATGCTGTTGTGCAGAGGGACTTGGGAGTGCTTGTGCATGAATCGCAAAAAGTTGGTTTGCAGGTGCAACAGGTTATTAAGAAGGCAAACGGAATGTTGGCCTTCATTGCTAGAGGGATTGAATTCAAGAGTAGGGAGGTCATGCTGCAACTATACAGGGTACTGGTGAGACCGCACCTGGAGTACTGTGTGCAGTTCTGGTCTCCATACTTGAGGAAGGATATACTGGCTTTGGAGGCAGTGCGGAGGAGGTTCACCAGGATGATTCCAGAGATGAAGGGGTTAATTTATGAGGCGAGATTGAGTTGTCTGGGACTATACTCTCTGGAATTCCGAAGAATGAGAGGGGATCTTATAGAAACATACAAAATTTTGAAAGGGATAGATAAGATAGAAGTAGGAAAGTTGTTTCCATTGGTAGGTGAGACTAGAACTAGGGGAAATTGCCTGAAGATTCAGGGGAGGAGATTTAGGATGGAGATGAAGAGGAACTGTTTTCCCCAGAGAGTGGTGAATCTGTGGAATTCTCTGCCCAGGGAAGCAGTTGAGGCTTCTTCACTAAATATATTTAAGATACAGTTAGATAGATTTTTCCATAGTAGGGGAATAAAGGGTTATGCGGAAAAGGCAGGTAGATGGAGCTGAGTTACGGACAGATCAGCCATGACCTTATTGAATGGCGGGGCAGGCTCGATGGGCCGGATGGCCTACTCCTGCTCCTATTTCTTATGTTCTTATGTTGGTGCTGGAAGTGTGGTGACACTTGCGGGCTGCCCCCAGCACAATCTATGATTGTGTTGGTCATTGATGGAAGCATTTCACTGTATGTTTCAATGTTTCGATGCACATGTGACAAATAAAACTAATCTTCATCTTAATCTTTTTTTTTTGGCGTGTACCTGTGTGCATGCGCATCTGTGCATGTGCGTCTGTGTGTGCGTGCGTCCATGATGATGTCTTTTTCATGGCTTTTACAAGGCGCGGAGCGAGAGAGAGACTGTGTGGCGTGCCACTCCTCACACAGACATTTTCGCAGTATTTTCCCTTTTATTTTACGAGGTCGAGTTGCGATCTCGACACTCAACCTGGCATGGATGGAAAGCGTACTCAGGAGCGGCCCTGACTGGTTTTGAACCCGGGAACCTCCGCTCCCGGGTCCGGCACCGATGTCACTGCGCCACCAGCCGGCCCAATCTTCATCTTAATCTGGTGAATTTAATTGTACGGTGGGAGAAGCAACTGGTCTGTTCATATTACAGTGTTGTCTTCATGTTGAAAACTACAATTTGTCCTTTTATAATCTTGAACTATGTAAACAGAACACTCATGTTCATTTCCAGAGGGACAGAAATAAAAAGGAGTTTATCTCTATTAAAAAGGAATTTTCTAGTTAGACCTGCTTGCTCTTTGAACAATTCAAGAATGATAGAACCTGTATCTGTGGACAGGATGCTACAGTAATTACAGCTCACAGCCCCGGTCCCTGGTGACCTGGGTTCGATGTTGACCTCGGGCACTGTAAGTGTGGAATTTGTATGTTCACCCTGTGACCACACAGCCTTCATTTGGGTGCTCTGGTTTTCCGCTCCATTCCTTATACCAGTGCTGAAAGGCTAATTGCCTGCTACAAGTTAAACTTTAGCGTAATTGTTGTCACATGTCAGAGAGTCATAGAACAGTACTGCACAGAAGGAGGACCTTCGGCCTATCTAGTCCATGCTGACCTGTCTGCCTAGTCCCAACCATTTGCACCCAGACAATGTCACTTCATACCTCTCCTATCCAGATACGCATCCAAACTTCTCTTAAATGTTTCAAACGAACCCGAAGCTGCTAGTTCTGCTGGCAGCTTGTTCCACACTCTCACCACCATCTGAGTGAAGAAGTTCCTCCTTAGATTCCGCTTAAACATTTCATCTTTCACTCTTAACCCATGACCTCTAGCTCTAGTCTCACCAAACCTCAGTGGACAAACCTTTCTTGCATTTACCCTATCTATACCCCTCATAATTTTGTATACCTCCATCAAATCTCCTGTCACTCTCCTACGCTCCAGGGAATGAAGTCCTAACCGATTCAATCTTTCCCAATAACTCAGGTCCTCAAGTCCCAGCAACATGCTTGTAAATTTTCTCTGTACTCTTTCAATCTTATTGATATCTTTCCTCAAGGTAGGTGACCAAAACAGCATGCAATACTCCAAAATAGGCCTTACCAACATTTTATAGAACTTCAACATAACAGCCCATCTCCTGCACTCAATACTTTGATTTATTAAGGCCAATGTGCCAAAAGCTTTCTTTACAACCCTACCTACCTGTGATACCACTTTCAATGAATTATGGACCTGTATTACCAGATCTGCACTCCTCAGTGCCCTACCCTGGTTGGTTCTACTGAACTGCAACACCTCACACTTGTCTGCATTAAATTCCATCTGCTATTTTTCAGTCCATTTTTCCAGCTGGTTCAGATGCTGCTGCAAGCTCTGATAGTTTTTCTCGCTGTCCACTACATCCCCGCTCTTGGTGTTAACTGCAAATTTGCTGATCCGTTTAACTACATTATCATCCAGATCGTTGATATAGATGACAAACAACAATGAACCCAGCACTGATCCCTGTGGCACACCACTAGTCACAGGCCTCCAGTCGGAGAGGCAATCCTCTACTACCACTCTCTGGCTTCTCCCACAAAGCCAGTGTCTAATCCAATCTACTACATCATCTTAAATAGCAAGCAACTGAACCTTCTTAACCAACCTCCCATTTGGGACCTTGTCAAATGTCTTACTAAGTCCATGAAGACAACATCCACTGCCTTGCTTTCATCAACTTTCCTGGTAACTTCCTTGAAAACTCTATAAGACTGGTTTGACATGACCTATCATGCACGAAGCCATGCTGACTATCCTTAATCAGTCCATGTCTATCCAAATATTTATATATCTGGTCCCTTAGAATACCTTCCAATTACATTCCCACTGCTGACGTCAGACTCGTCGACCTACAATTTCCTGGCTTATTCTTAGAGCTTTTCTTAACCAATAGATCAACATCAGCTATCCTCCAGTCCTCAGGCGCCTCTCCTGTCAGTAAGGATGATTTAAATATCTCTGCTGGGCCCCTACAATTTCTGCACTTGCCTCTGCAGTGCCCGAGGGAACACCTTGTCAGGCCCTGGGGATTTATCCACCCGTATTTGCCACAAGACAGCAAACACCTCCTCCCCTGTAATCCGTACAGGGGTCTACGACCTTGCTGCTGCTTTGCCTCACTTCTGTAGAAACTATGTCTGTCTCCTGAGTAAATACAGATGCGAAAAATCCATTTAAGATCGCCCCCAAAATCTCTTTTGGCTTCACTCATAGCTAACTGTTCTGATCTTCCAGAATCAGAATTAAGATTAATATCATTGGCATATGTTGTGAAACAGCAGCAGAACAACGAATATTTAATCAGCTAATCATGTGGCAGCAACTCAATGCATAAAAGCATGCAGACATGGTCAAGAATGGGGAAGTAATGTGTTCTAAGTGACTTTGACTGTGAAATGATTGTTGGTGCCAGACCGGGTGGTTTGGGTATCTCAGAAACTGTTGTTCCCCTGGGGTTTTCAGGCACAACAGTCTCAAGAGCTTGTAGAGAATGGTGCGAAAAACAAAAAAAAACATCCAGTGAGTGACAGTTCCGTGGACAAAAGTATCTTGTTAATGAGAGAGCCAGAGAACGGCAAGACTGGCTCAAGCTGACAGGAAGGCGACAGTTACAACAGTGGTGTGCAGAAGGGCATCTCTGGATTCACAACACATCACACCAGCAGAAGACCACACCGGGTTCCACTCCCCGACCTGATAAAGTGGCCACTGAGTGTATATTAATCTGAATTGGATGAGGAGGTGGGCTTCAGATAGGTCTGCAGTCCACGTCACTGGACACATTTAGTAAGTTAACCAACATTCATCTGCATACTTTGCATTAGACAAAAAATGAGGCTGAGAATATTATAATGGGAGATATCAAATGAAGGAAAGAAACACCCTTGTAAAAATTCACGGGTATGCACCTGGGCAAATGCTCATGAAATATGGATTGTTTTGTCTTCTTTTAGCCCCCTGATTTCTTCCTTAGGTGTTCTCTTGCATTTCCTCGTTTGCTCCTATCTGCCTAAAACCTGCAATGCAGAGACCTTTCTTCCTAATCAGGGCCGCAATATTTCTTGAAAATGGAAGTCTGCAAACCGGTAATCTTTACTTTTTATTCTGACAGGCACATTCAAGCTTTGTATTCTCAAAATTTCACTTACCAAGTACACCTTTGCCAGAAGTACAGCCTGTCCCAATCCATACCGTCAATAATTGGCCTTTCTCCAATGTTCTTAGTATTAATTGTTTTTTTTGTTTTTGTGCAGGCTGTCTTCCTTTGAATATTAATTGTCTGTCCATTTTTGTTTGTGTGTTTTTCATTGATTGTATTGTATTTCTTTGCACTAGTGTGAATATCCACAAGACACTGAATCTATATGGTGATGTGTATGTACTTCGATAATGAATTTACTTCTGAACTTTTTTTCATCTTTCCTGTAGGTAGGTGACTGAAACTGTACACAAGGTTAGAGAAAAGATGGAGAGTGTCAACATGGAAACACAAAGAGGGTTTACTGCTTGGAATGACTCACCTGCAGTAGCGATGATACAGAGAAATATTATCAGCAAGATGGTGACGGTAATCTTCGAGACGAGGGGGTTGGGGTTGTCGCAATTGATTGGGTTCCGGTCTTTGTCACAGGGACACACTCTAATTCTTAGAGTGGCATTGCTGCTCATGTTTGGTGATCCATTGTCGGAAACAATGACGGGGATGAAGTACTTTTGAACCTCATTTCGATCGAAGCCTGCCTGGTTCACGGTGATGTTGGCAGTGTGATCTGGAGGGCAACAGAGAGAAAATAATGAATGTAGGTTTGTTTTAAAAAAATTGGATGTAGACTTCTAAAAGGGCCACCATCTTGCTGTGGTGTTTGGAGGCTTGCATGCTTCAATGACCTGGAGAGCTATGTTGGCTGGAGTCAGAGCCTTGTACTTTGGCGCTTGGTCAGATCATCCATGCCAGACAGCTCGAAGGTTAGAGGCCAGTAAGAGTGGTCCACGGGTCCTCAAGGTTCAGAGGTTCAGCTCAGGGCTCACACCCCCTGAATGGTCAAAAAACAGTGGTTATGGAAACAGCAGTGAAGAATCCTTCTACACAGGCAGAGATGGAGAACCTTCACTGGTGCCCTAACCATCAGCAGCGTAACAGGAAGTAAATAAATGTTGAACATAGAACAGTCCAGACAGAACAGGCCATTCAGTTCACAATGTTGTGCTGATCTTTTAACCTACTCTCAGATCAATCTAAGCCTTCCTTCCTACATAATCCCCCATTTTTCTGTCACCCATGTGCTATCAGAATCTCTTAAATGACTCTAATGTATTTGCTTCTACCACCTCCCCTGGCAGGACTGTCCACTCACCCATCAATCTATGTGTAAAGGACATACCTCTGACAAACTTCCCTGTACTTTCCTCCGGTCACTTTAAAATGATACCCCCTTGTATTAGCTATTTCTGTCCTGGGAAGTCCACTCTATTGATATCTCTTATCACCTTGTACACCTCTGTCAAATCACCTCACATACTCCATCATTCCAAAGAGAAAATCCCTAGCTCGCACAACATTCCTCATAAGACTTGCTCTCTAATCCAGTCAGTGTCCTTGTAAATCTCTTCTACACACTCTCTGAAACTTGCACATCCTTCCTCTAATGAGATGACCAGAACTGAACACAATATTCCCAGTGTGGTCTAACCAGAGTTTTACCTTGCGACACTGTCTCACAGCTCTTGAACTCAATCCCCTGACTAATGCTATATGCTTTCTTCACAACCCTATCAACTTGCACAGCAAATTTGAGGGATAAGACCATAAGACCATCAAGGTATAAGAGCAGAATTAGGCCATTTGGCCCATCAAGTCTGCTGTGCCATTTCATCATGGCTGATTCATTACTCCTCCCTGTCTCCTGCCTTCTCCCAACACCCCTTCATGCCCTGACCAATCAAGAATCTATCAACCACGGTCTTAAATATACATAAAGCCTTAGTCTCCACAACTGCCTGTGGCAAAGAATTCCACAGATTCACCACTCTCTAGCTAAAGAAATTCCTTCTCATCTCTGTTCTAAAAGTACACTATTCTGAGGTTGTTTTCTCTAGCCTTAGACTCTCCCACCATAGGATACATCCTCTCCACATCCACTCTGTCAAGGCCTTTCACCATTTGATAAGTTTCAATGAGGTCACCCCTCGTCTCTCTGAATTCCAGTGAATACAGGCCCAGAGCCATCAGGTGCTCTTTATATGATAAGTCATTCAATCCCGGAACAAAATGGACATGGACCCCAAAATCCTGTTCCTCCACACTGCCAAGAAAACGGCCATTAACCCTATATTTTGCCTTCAAATTTGACCTTCCAAAATGAACCACTTCACACTTTTCCAGTTTACCCTGTTACATGTTCGGGCTTTCTCATGGATGGCGCTGAATAATAATCAGGTTGTTGTTCTCACACTGAGCTAGGAACGCCGAACATAGAAGACATTGTGGGCTGCAGGCTCTGTCCTTTGTGATCAAGATGCTAAATTGAACTAATCCCATCTACCCGTTCATGGTCCATATCCCGCCATTCTCTGCCTCCCCATGTGTCTGTCTAAATGTGCTGCTTCCATCACCTCTCCTGGCAGCACATTCCAAACACCCTCCACTCTCTGTGTAAATATCTTTCCTCATAA
This sequence comes from Mobula birostris, assembly GCF_030028105.1. NCBI lineage: Eukaryota > Metazoa > Chordata > Chondrichthyes > Myliobatiformes > Myliobatidae > Mobula > Mobula birostris. The sequence continues at coordinate 78,762,727 of NC_092384.1, read as the reverse complement.
ATCTCCCCTCTCACCTTAAGGCTGTCATAGAATCATACAGTGCTACAGCTGAGAAACAGGCCCATCCATTCCATGCAAACTGTTATTCTGCCTGGTTGCAAGGACTTGCCCACGGACCGCAGCCTTCCATACCACTCCCGTCCATGTACCTATCCAAACTTCCTTTAAACCTGCATCCACCAGTTCTGCTGACAGCTCGCTCCACACCCGACCAGCCTCTGTGTGACAACGTTTCCCCTCAGACTCAGAACCGGGTTTAATATCACTGGCATATGTTGTGAAATTTGTTGTTTTACGGCAGCAGTACATTGTAATTCGTCATAATAAAAACTGCAAATTACAGTATGTATCTCTCTTTTTAAAAAGGTAGATTAACTAAGTAGTGCAAAAAGAGAAAAAATGTCCATTCAGAAATCTGATGGCAGAGTGGAAGAAGCTGTTCCTGATTCGCTGAGTGTGTGACCTTTTCACCCTTAATCTATGATCTCTAGTTCTAAACTCACCCAACCTGTACTATGCCCTCTAATATCTATATCCTCACCCTGAGAAAAAGACACTATCTGTGCCTCTTATAATGTATATACCTCAGTCTGGTCTCCCTTCAGCCTTGGATGCTCCAGGGAAAACATTTCAGATTTGTCCAATCTCTCTTTATAGGTGACGCTCTCTAATCCAAGCAACATTCTGCCACACTCTCTTCAAAGTTTCCACATCCTTCCTGTAACAGGGTGACCAAGAACTGCACACAATACTCCCGGTGTGGCCTAACCAAAGTTTTCGATGGCTGCAACGTGATTTCCAGGCTTTTAGCAGTAGCATCACAGTTAGCGCAATGCTACGCAGTGCCACCGACGCAAGCTCAATCCCCACCGTTGTCTGCAAGGAATTTGTACGTTCTCCCCATGACCGTGTGGGTTTCCTTCGGGTGCACCGGTTTCCTCCCACAGTCTGAAGACGTACCGGTTAGTACGTTGTGGGCACGCTGCGTTGGCGCCACAAGAAAGGAGACGCTTGTGGGCTGCCCCCAGCGCTTCATCAGACTGTGTTGGTTGTTGACCCAAACAATACATTTCACAGATTTTTCGATAGACATGTGACAAATAAAGCTAATATTTAATATAATCTTTAATTGAAGCCTAATCAAAGCTTTATACAACTGAAACATGATTTCCCAACTTTTATACTCTATAATCGATGAAAGCAAGAATATTGTATGCCTTCTTTATCAGCTTATTACAACGTGAGGGGTGTATGGGGTGTCAGGGAGGGGTAGCATATCTGGTGGGGGAACATGTCGCGTCCTTTTCAGGGTGGTTTGTCCACCTTTGGTCCCTATCCGACACTCAGCTCTCACCTGTGGCTCCCTGTAGCTGTTTGCATGCGACAGCAGCCACACCCCGGGCAATGGCTTTGACAAGCCGGCTAAACCAGGTGAGGGTAGCTGATGGGTCTCAAACCCTCAGTGAGATGGGGAGTTGTCTATCCCAGAATGTGAAGACAGACTCCGGCAGATTGAGCGGACGAGACCAATGGAAGGTCCAACGGTCAAGAAGGCGGTCTCTGCAAGCGTTGTGGAACGTGTAGAGCAGGACGAGACACAGAAGACGTCCTGATCATCCACTGCGCCTAGTCCCATCTCCAGCCGTCTCAACTCTGTCTTGTCACTGGATCCAGATGGGAATTGGGAAGAGAGTGAGGCTGACGCAATGCAACTCCCCCTCACCAAAATCAAAATCCAAATCAAGCGCTGGTCTTGACACCATCATAATGATGTCGAGGACTTATCGACATCGACGATGGACGAACAATAAAAACATTCCAATGTGATCTGAGCAGGGATAATCAGAACAGAACTACTTCCAGGGCGCCTTGAGGTGACTGGTGTGGCAGCAGAACTCTCAATGGATATGATTAAATATTCTCATTTAAGCCTGATACAGCTAAAAAAGCACAACTGCTTCCAAGGTCAGTACAGTTAACAACAATGTCTTAATGTGTTTAAATGAACTATTGCTGCTTAAAACTGACGGAAACAATGCTGATTGGGGATGTATTCATCCGCGTAGGGTTCCACGCAGGGAGCGTGGTTGCAGGTCAGGGATACAAGTGCGTTTAAGGAAACGGGGTTTTAAACTCCCAATACCGACTATCTTGCTGGCAAACGTACAGTCTCTGGTGAATAAAATCGATGATCTCAGAGCTAGGGTACTGAATCAGAGGGACATTAGGACCACGTGTGTCCCACATCAAAGTTGCTGGTGAACGCAGCAGGTCAGGCAGCATCTCTAGGAAGAGGTGCAGTCGACGTTTCAGGCCGAGACCCTTCGTCAGGACTAACTGAAGGAAGAGTTAGTAAGAGATTTGAAAGTGGGAGGAGGAGGGGAGGATCCAAAATGATAGGAGAAGACAGGAGGGGGAGGGATGGAGCCAAGAGCTGGACAGGTGATTGGCAAAAGGGATACGAGAGGATCATGGGACAGGAGGTCTGGGAAGAAAGACAAGGGGGGGGGACCCAGAGGATGGGCAAGGGGTATAGTCAGAGGGACAGAGGGAGAAAAGGAGAGTGAGAGAAAGAATGTGTGTATAAAATTAAATAACAGATGGGGTACAAGTGGGAGGTGGGGCATTAGCAGAAGTTAGAGAAGTCGATGTTCATGCCATCAGGTTGGAGGCTACCCAGACGGAATATAAGGTGTTGTTCCTCCAACCTGAGTGTGGCTTCATCTTTACAGTAGAGGAGGCCGTGGATAGACATGTCAGAATGGGAATGGGATGTGGAATTAAAATGTGTGGCCATTGGGAGATCCTGCTTTCTCTGGCGGACAGAGTGTAGGTGTTCGGCAAAGCGGTCTCCCAGTCTGCGTTGGGTCTCGCCAATATATAGAAGACCACATCGGGAGCACCGGATGCAGTATATCACCCCAGCCAACTCACAGGTGAAGTGTTGCCTCACCTGGAAGGACTGTCTGGGGCCCTGAATGGTGGTAAGGGAGGAAGTGTAAGGGCATGTGTAGCACTTGTTCCTGTTGACCACGTGTGTCCTTTGTTTCATGGAATCCTGGTTAACTCCTTCCATACTGCACACCCTCACTTCGGGAAGTCTGATTACCTGGCTGTACTTCTACTCCCTGAGTACAGGCAGAGACTGAAGACTGCAGCACCAGCAGTGAGGACCAAGAAGGTATGGACAAGGGAAGCACAGGCGTGCCTACAGGACTACTTTGCATCGGTGGACTGGACTGTATTCAGGGATTCATCTTCGAACCTGGATGAGTATGCTGCAGTTGTTACTGACTTCATTAAAACCTGTGTGGATGAGTGTGTACCTACAAAGACTTACTGTACATTCCCAAACCAAAATCTGTTCATAACCCAGGAGGTACATCGTCTGCTGAAGGCTTGGTCTGTGGCATTCAAGTCTGGCAACCCAGGTCTGTACCAGAACACCAGGTATGATTTGCAGAGGGCTATTTCAAGGGTGAAGAGACAATTTTGAATGAGGTTGGAGGCAACATCGGATGCACGGCAACTCTGGCAAGACATTACTTCTTACACAGTGAAACCCAATAGCATGAATGATGCTTCACTACCAGATGAGCTCAATGCCTTCTTTGCCCACTTTGAAAGGGAGAACACAACTACAGCTGTGAAGATCCCTGCTGCACCTGATGACCCTGTGAGCTCTGTCTCAGAGGCCGATGTTAGGCTCTCTTTAAAGAGAGTGAACCCTCACAAGGTAGAAGGTCCCAATGGAGTACCTAGTAAGGCTCTGAAAACCTGTGCCAACCAACTAGCGGGAGTATTCAAGGATATTTTCAACCTCTCACTGCTACAGGTGGAAGTTCCCACTTGCATTAAAAAGGCAACAATTATATCAGTGCCTAAGAAGAGTAATGTGAGCTGCCTTAATGACTATCGCCCAATAGCACTCACATCTACAGTGACAAAATGCTTTGAGAGGTTGGTCATGACTAGACTGAACTCCTGCCTCAGCAAAGACCTGGACCCATTGCAATTTGCCTATAGCCACAATAGGTCAATGGCAGACGCAGCTCACTGGCTCTCGCCCTGGCTTTAGACCATCTGGGCTATAGCTCAGCATTTAATACCATCATTCCTACAATCCTGATTGAGAAGTTGCAGAACCTGGGCCTCTGTACCTCCCTCTGCAATGGCATCCTCAGCTTCCTAATCGGAAGACCACAATCTGTGCGCATTGGTGATAACATATCATCCTCACTGATGATCAACACTGGTGCACCTCAGGGGTGTGTGCTTAGCCCACTGCTCTACTCTGTGTATATACACATGACTGTGTGGTTAGGCATAGCTCAAATATCATCTATAAATTTGCTGACTATACTACCATTGTTGGTAGAATCTCAGGTGGTGACGAGAGGACATACAGGAGTGAGATAATGGTGGAGTGGTGCTGCAGCAACAACCTGGCACTCAGTGTCAGTAAGACGAAAGAGCTGATTGTGGACTTCAGGAAGGGTAAGATGAAGGAACACATGCCAATCCTCATAGAGGGATCAGAAGTGGAGGGAGTGAGCAGTTTGAAGTTCCTGTGGTGTCAAGATCTCTGAGGATCTAACCTGGTTCCAACATATCAATTCAGTTATAAAGCAGGCAAGGCAGCGACTATACTTCATTTAGAGTTTGAAGAGATTTGGTATGTCAACAAATACACTCAAAAACTTCTATAGATGTACTGTGGAGAGCATTCTGACAGGCTTCTGCTATGTTGTGGGGGGGGGGGGGGCTACTGCACAGGACAAAAAGAAGCTGCAAAGGGCTGTAAATTTAGTTGGCTCCATCTTGGGTACTAGCCTACAAAGTACCCAGGACATCTGCAGAGAGTGGTGTCTCAGAAAGACAGCGATTATTTTAAAGAACCTGCAACACCCAGGGCATGCCCTTTTCACACTGTAACTATTAGGTAGGAGGTACAGAAGCTTGAAGGCACACACTCAACAATTCAGAAACAGCTTCTTCCCCTTTGCTATCCGATTGCTAAATGGGCATTGAATCCTTGGACACTACTTCACTTTTTAAATATATATTATTTCTGGTTTTTTGCACGATTTTTAATCTTTTCAATATAATTGATTTACTTATTTATTTATTATTATTTTTCTTCTTCTATATTATGTATTGCATTGTGCTGCTGCTGCTAAGTTAACAAATTTCACGACACATGCCGGTGATAATAAACCTGATTCTGATTCTGATTCTGATCCAGGTCTGTGAATAATACAGAGATGTGTCAGGGACTGTGATTGGAGAGACCGTGAGCTGGGAACTGTGACGGGAACAGGGATGAGTCAGGGACTATGATTGGAGAGAGGATGAGCTTGGAACTGTGACTGGAGTAGAGATGAGACAGGGACTATGATTGGAGAGAGAATGAGTTGGGGACCATGGCTGGACCAGAGATGAGTCAGAGATTGTGATTGGAGAGAGGATGATGAGGCATTGATCATGTGGATCGCCAGAGGTTAATTTCCCAGGGCTAAAATGGCTAACGTGAGGGGGCATAGTTTTAAAGTGCTTGGAAATAGGTACAAGGGAGATGTCAGAGGTAAGTTTTTCACACAGGGAGTGGTGGGTGTGTGGAATGCACTGCCAGCAACAGTGGTGGAGGTGGATATAATAGAGTCTTTCAAGAGACTCTTAGGTAGGTATATGGAGCCTAGAAAAATAGAGGGCTATGTGGTAGGGAAATTCGAGGCAGTTTCTAGAGTAGGTTGCATGGTTGGCACAACATTGTGGGCTGAATGGCCTGTAATGTGCTGTAGATTTCTGTGATTCCATAAAGGCAATGTTCCAGCAACTCCCTTTTAATTACACAGGTATCCTTCCTAGCACTTCCCTATGGCATCTACTTATCAGGTCTTTCCCCATCAGAGATATTCCTTTGCTGTTTGCACCCCTCCTCCAATTTCTCTGCTTTTGAAAACCAGCATTTTCTCACTTTCGCAGTTCTGATGAAGGTCCCACACCTGAAAAGTTACTGCCGTTGTAGCTGCTGCATGGCCCACTGAGCGTTTCCAGAATCGTCTGCTTTTGTTTCCGGCCACCGTGGACCAGGATTACACAGCATCAAACAATCATATCCCATAGTTTGATCTCAGTTCCCGGAGTAATCTACTCACCGCCATTGTTTTTCACAGAGAAGTTGCTGACCTTCAGTGGAATACTGAAGGAGAATTTACCATCTGGTGCCATTTCATCCTTATCAACAGCAGAGATAATTTGGATTACCTGAAAATCAAATTGCAATGTTAGATCCACTCAGGTGTGGCATGTTTTAATATAATACTGACAGCTTCTATTCAGAGACTTGTGGTGGACTGTTAAGTAATGTACAAGAAATAGTTCAATCAGTGACTCTGTATGTGTGAGCTGAGATTTCCAGAAATAAATTTTCAGTAGTATGTAATGTATAACAGGTTCCCAGAAATATACATTCTGCAACCTCTGGGGCTTTCCTCTTTGGAATGAAGGAGGATGAGCAGTGACTTGATATTTCAAAAGTTCAAAGTAAATAAAATACGTACACACTCAGAGTCCACTGTATTATGTAGAACTGCTCATTAATGCAAATATCAGCCAATCATGTGGCAGCAACTCAATGCATAAAAACATGCCGACATGGTCAAGAGGTTCAGTTGTTGTTCAGACTGAACGACAGAACAGGGAAGAATTCTAACCTAAGTGACTTTGACCGAGTCAGTCAAATCAGTCAAGGTGGCTTATACTCAGTAAATCCAAGAAATGTAATAGAATCAACAAAAGACCACACCCATCAGTACAAACAACCAATATGCAAAGGACAATAAACAAATTCAAATACAAAAGAGAAAAATAAATAAATACATGATATGAAAGGTCCTTGAAAGTGAGTCTATAGGTTGTGGGAACAGTTCAGTGTTGAGGTGAGTGATGTTGAGTGAAATTATCCTCTCTGATTTAAGAACCTGATGGCTGAGGGTTAACAGCTGTTCCTGAATCTGACAGAGGGTCATGAGGGTCCTGTACCTTCTTCCTGATGCCAGCAGCAAGAAGAGAGCATGGCCTGGTTGGTGGACGACCTCAGTGATGGGTGCTGCTTTCCTGCAACGGTGCTCCGTGTAGATGTGCTCAGTGGTGGAGAGGACTGGGCTATATCCACTGCATTTTGTAGGATTTTCAGTTCAAGGACATTGGTGCTTCCATACCAGGATGTGATGCAACCAGTCAATATATTCTCCACCACACATCTATAGAAGCCTGGTTAAAGGATTGCTACTCGTGCCAGATGCTAGTGAGGCTAAAACTAGGAAGATTTTGCAGTTTTGGATCATTGGGCTCTCTTCCAGGGAAGGTGGGACCTATACAGGAGACATAGTGTTTCAAATTTACACTGGAATTGCCACTTTGCCCAGGAGATGGCTTTCTAGAGATTGTATCTGGACCCCTTGTCTCTTAACTTGGATTACCAGACCTTAATGCCACTGATCTGGCCCTTAGCAGATTGCTGATCTCAAGGTTTATCCAGGGCTTCTGGTTGGGGAAAACTGAATAATCTTGTGGACACATGTTTGTCCACATCTGTTTTTTTTATAAAGTCCATGACAACAATGGTGTACTCATTCAGACCCTCTGAGGAATCCTTGAGCATAGCCCAGTCCACTGACTCAAAGCAATCCTGTAGCCGCTCCTCTGCCTCCCGTGACCATCTCTTTGTTGCCCTTATCTTTGGAGCTTCGCCTGTATGCAGGTCGGAGAAGGACAGCCTTATGATCAGATTTCCCAAAATGTGGTCAAGGCATGGTGTGGTAAGCATTTCTTATCGTAGTACAGCAATGGTCTAGTGTTGGGACTCTTGGAGCTGCACGTTACATGCTGATAAAAATTGGGCAGGAATTTCTTCAAACAGGTCTGACTGAAATCCCCGACTAGGATTTGAAATGCACGGGGTGGACTGTTTTTTGTTTGGTGATGGCAGCATTGAATATCTTGATTGTCTGGTTAACATTGGCTTTTGGCAGTAAGGAAACTATGGTCAGGTTCATGGAGGAGAACTCTCTTGCTAAGTAGATTAGTCAGCGCTTAACATTAGGTGTTACAGATCAGAGAAGCAAGAATGCAACAAGACCACCAGGTTCGAGCACCACTGTTTATCATGAAACACAGACTCCCACCTTTTGCCTTCTCTGAATCATCAGTCTGGTCCATCCCATGTATTGAGAAGCATTGGGGTCTTACTGATGCATCTGGTATGTCCAGTGTGAGCCATGTTTCCAGGAAACACAGAACACAGCAATTCCTCATTTCCCTTCGATCAGATATCTTGCCCTTACATCCTCAATCTTGTTGGAAGTTTCAAGTTCCAAGGAGTGAACATAACCAGCAGCTTGTCCAACCACGTAGAAGCCATGGCCCAGAAGCTCACCAGCACCCCTGCTTCCTCAGGAAGCTAAAGCAATTTGGCATGTCCCCATCAACCCTCACCAATTTTTATCAAAGCACGATAGAAAGCATCCTATTCAGAGGCTCATCATCTCAAGAAACTACAGAGTTGTGGACACAGCTCAGCACATCACAGGAGCCGTCTACACTTGTTGCTACTTGGCAAAGCAGCCAGCATAATCAAAGACCCATCCCACCCTGCACATACTCTCCTCCTCTCCTCTCCCATCGGGGATAGCTTCTACCCCACTGTTATTAGAATATTGAATGATGAAATGGACTTTAGACTTCATAACCTACCTCATGGTCTTGCACCTTATTGTCTACCTAGACTATACCTTCCCAGTAAATCTAACACTGTATTTTCAGTTCTGTTATTGTCTGCCCATCTGACTCAGATCCTGTACCACCTCAATGTATTGATCCGTGCAATGAAATTATCAGTATGGCTGGCATGCAAAGCAAGGATTTTCACGGTACCTCGGTACAGGCGACAATAATAATAAGATAATTAAACCAATTAACCTTTAGACCAGGGGTTCCCAACCCGTGGTACACAGACTCTTTGGTTAATGATAGGGGTCCATGGCATAACTCCTGCACTAACCCCTTGGTGTATCATTTCCCACACTCCCTTGAAACTTACCAAATTCACTGCAAAATTTATTGTATTACTGTACTGTATTTTCCCAAAAACATGCAAACTGAAAGAATAGACAAGAGGTACTGCAGATGGTGAAAATCTGGAGCAATACACACAATGGATGGAGGAGCTCAACAGGTCAGGCAGCATCTGTAGGTGGGAATAAACAGTCGACATTTCAGGCAGAGACCCTTGTTGGATTATTAATTGGCATAACATCCAATAATCTGGTAATTCTGCCAGCGCTGCCAACAAGGTCTCAGCACAATAGATTATTGGAGATTTACTGTAAGCAGAGTGAAACAGAGATGAGGCAAAAGCAGGGGAGTAAAGTGGGGGGGAAGACCAGCTGAAGGACACAGACAGGAGCTAGGGCAAAGCGAGAGAGTGTGTGAGATGGAGAGGTGAGTGGCTGGTTTAGATCTTGCATGACCCAATTAAAAAAATAGAAAGAGGAAAGATTAGCTTTATTTGTCACATGTACATCGAAACTTTGAGACAGAAAGTGAAATGTGTCGTTTTGCATCAACAATGAACACATTACTTTATGAACATATAATCTATGAGCTGGGGGCAGCCTGCAAGGATTGCCATGCTTCCAACTCCACCATGCCCACAACTTATTAACTTGAACCTGTATGTCTTTGGAACGTTGGAGGAACCAGGAGCACCCAAGGGAAAGCCAAAGAGCATACAGGGGCTGAAATTGAGCCCAGATCTATGATTGTTGGCACTCTAAAGCATTATACTACACTATGCTACCGTGCCATCTCTCTATCATGCTGTCCTGTGCAGCTGGTTGGACCACACTTGGAGTGGGCAGTTCTAGTTACCACACTACAGGAAGGATGTGGAGGGTTTGGAGAGGGTGCAAAAGAGGTTCACCAGACTGTTGCCTGGATTAGAGAGTAATTGGTCATCACTGGTGGTTTAAAGCAATGTGCTAACACTGTGCTACCATTCCACACAAGTTCCACTTACAGTTCCAATTGGGTCGCTCTCACACACATGGGGAGAATAACTGTCTGCAAATGTTGGTGCGTTGTCATTTATGTCCCGAACTTTAATAAGTACGGTCGTAGTGGATACCGAATCTGTAAAACAAATGAAGAGAAGCATTCTGAAATATCCAGACATCTGCGATAAGAACAGGCATATTGTCATTTCCTGTACATAGTTGTAACAGAGAACAAAATGATAGTTACTCCAGAACCGATGCAGCACAAAAAAACACAACACCATAAAGAACACAATAAATATAAATACATAAGATAGCTTATATGCAGTATTGTGCAAAAATCTTAGGCATATACATAGTCATACTTTATTGATCCCGGGGGAAATTGGTTTTCGTTACAGTTGTACCATAAATAATAAATAGTAATAAAACCATAAATAGTTAAATAGTAATATGTAAATTATGCCAGGAAGTAAGTCCAGGACCAGCCTATTGGCTCAGGGTGTCTGACCCTCCAAGGGAGGAGTTGTAAAGTTTGATGGCCACAGGCAGGAATGACTTCTGCCTGATATATATATAAGGTTAGGGTTCCTAAGAGCTTTTCACAATACTGTAGTAATTTTATGTATTGCACTGTACTGCTGCTTCAAAAAAAAAGAATTCATGACATGTGAGTGATGATAAACCTGATTATGATATGGGTCTCTTTTGTGGACCGAAAGTGGGAAGGGGGCAGGGAGAGGGAAATCATGATTGGGAAGAGGAAGGGAAAGGGGAAAGAGCGGGAAGCACCAGAGAGACGTTCTGTAATGATCAATAAACCAATTGTTTGAATTAAATGACCTTGGTTGATGTCTAAGGGCTGGGTGTAGCTGAACCTGTGGCAGTCCCCACCCCGGCACTCCATCTCTGCCACCTGTCTCACACCTTTCCCACCCCTCACTCTCGCCATTCCCAATGGCCTTTGTCCCACCAGATTTATAAACTTGTTCTCCACTCCATGTTGACAAATATGGTTCTGTGCTAATGTCTTAGGAACTACCTGACTTCTGCACAGTACTATACATAGATAGATTATATGTTCATAAAGTAATGTGCTAGGCTGACGGTCAGGAAATAATAAAGCTGTAGTGGAGTTAGTGGGCGGAGGTGTTGATCAGCCTTACTACTTGGGGAAAGCAACTGCTTTTGAGTATGGTGGTCCTGGCTTGGATACTACATAACCTCCTCCCTGATGGGAGTTGGACAAATGGTCCATGAGCAGGGTGGTGGATCCTTCATGATGATACTGGCCCTTCTGTGGCACCTTTCTGTATGTATGTCCTTGAGGGCAGGTAGGGTGATTCTGGTGATACATTGGGCAGTTTTGATTGCTCTCGGTATATCTGTGTTCTGCCCTTGTGGGTTAAAGAAGGTGAAAGGATAAAAGTTAGTTGTCTTCTAGGACTATTGGTTCCAGGAAAAACTGCAGGTCACTTCAAAGTGAGTGTGTAGTGAACACTTTGAACCTGTGTGGGGCACTGGAGAGCATTGGGCTCTAAGGTTTTGAGAGGACTTGAATTAATTAAGTGTTGTTTAATGAGAGTTGTAAATCATTTAGAATTCCTTGTGTTTTCGCAAGCAACTTGCTCTTTGTAATGTGGTCTCCTAGTGCTTTCTATATAAACTTGTGCAAGTTTATTTTGATAGGCCAGGGGATGCAGGTTACTTGTATTGCTTAAGCAGACACTTGATTTGCACTAATCGCCAGGTACTAGTTTTGAGAATGTTACTTCTCACAGTGTCACTCGGCCGAGCCACAAATGCTTTTTGGAATTATTATGAATAAACTCTAGTCGCCATCTCTACATTGGAGTCTGTCTTTCCTCCACACTTGGATTCCCAAATTGCCTGCGCACATCATGACAGAGTGTACTCATCAGCAAGGCCAGCTCCCAGCCCCAACAACCAGAACAACTTTGAATTTCTGGCTATTTCTCCCCTCCCCTTCTCTCTTTTTACATTCCCCATTCTGGTTACTCTCTTACCTCTTCTCTTCCCCTCACTTGTCTGGTTCCTCCCCTCCTTCCCTTTCTTCCGTGTTCCACTGTCCTCTCCTATTAAACACTTTTTCTTCAGCCCTTTACCTCTTCCACGTATCACCTTCGGGCTTCTTACTTCAACCTTACCTCCCTTACCCATCCACATTTCCCCTCACCAGGTCTCATCTACTCCTCCCCTTTCCCTCCTCCTCCTTATTCTGGCTTATGTTCCATTCCTTTCCAGTCCTCATGAAGGGTTTCAGGCTGAAACATTGACTGTTTACTCCTCTCCAGGCATGCTATCTGACTTGGTGAGTTCCGCCAGCATTTTGTGTCTTACTTTGAACTTTCCAGCATCTGAAGAGTCTCTTTTCTTTATAATAAATCTATTCTGATGGGAAGATGTCAAAATCCATCCTTGGTCGGTGAGACTGGCTACCTGACACGGGGGACTGCTTCATCAAACAGCTTCATTCTGTTGCCACAAAGGCCAGGATCTCCCAGAGGCCACCCATTTCGTTTTGACTTCCTATTCCCACACTGACATGTCGATTCAGGGCCTCCTCTGCTGCCATGATGAGGCCAAGTTGGAGGAGAAGACACCTCATATTCCATTTTGGTAGCCTCCAACTTTATGGCATGAACATCAATTTCTCTGACTGCTGTCTCCCGTTTTGTAGAGTCTCTCGTGTTAATGAGTATGAGTAACTACTCTCACTTTGAAAATGGACACATGAGAGAAGCGTTATATCATGACAAGGACCTGATGGGCCACCAGGCCCATTTTCAGAGGTATATATATCTCAATATCTCTCTGGTGTCTGGGCAAGTGAGCATTGGAACAATCAAGACTGAATCAGAATCAGGTTTTAATTTCACTGAAGTATGTCATGAAATTTATGGAGAGGAATAAACCGTCGATGTTTCGGGGTGAGACTTGAGCTCTGATGAAGCGTCTCACCCACAGGGTTGTATATGGTGACATATAGGCACTTAGATAATAAATTTACTTTGAACTTTGAGTGGGGAAAACCACTTACCACTCTTGCCAGCTTCACTGGCAGCCACTGTAATGCTGTGCCACGCAGACTGTTCCCTATCCAGTCGCTTTCTGGTGTAAATCATTCCATTATCCTCAATTCTGAATAGTTCCGTCCCATTCTGTAAAGAATAGCTGGGAACAAATAACACTGTCAGAACTGAAAATGGTTAAGTTATATATCCAACAAGCCATAATGTAAAGAAACAAGGTCACAGTGTGTTATCTTTGAATGTAATTGATGAATGTTGGGATTTATATGCACTGTATATGTCAGGCTGTCATTTATTGATTACATCTCAGTGCTCAACATAATCATACCCTCAGTTCTAATCAGCAAGCTCCAAAACCTGGGCCTCTGTACCTCCCTCTCAACTGGATCTTTGATTTCCTCATTGGGAGATCATAGTCTGTGCTGATTGGAAATCACATCTCCTCCTCGCTGACAATCAACACTGGTGCGTGCTTAGCTCACTGTTCTACTCTCTTTACACACACGACTGGTTTATATAGAATTGGGTGAAAATAACGTGGCGATGGTTTCAGTTGAAAAGTTGATGAATTTGATAGCGCTAGTGAAGGCTGGGAGTCATATATGGTGAGGATGGAACTGTATTGTAATGTGAACAACGTGGAGGATCAAAAGAAAGACCCTACTCTTCTTAGCTTAATGGGCCCAAGAATGTACAGTCTCATATGTAACCTAGTAATCCCGAAAAGCCAACAAGCAAGATGTTTGATGAAATTATTACAATTTTACAAAATCACTTGAACCCTAAACCACTGGTAATAGCTGAGAAATGTGGATTTTACAAAAGGAACCAGCCAAAAAATGAAAGCATTTCTGAATACATTGCTGATCTGTGCAAACTTTCCCAGTACTGTGACTTTAAAGATGAACTTTCTGATGCATTAAGGGACAGGATTGTATGTGGCATGCATAGTCAAAGCACTCCAAAGAGGCTACTGTCCGAAAGAGGCCTAACCTTAGAATGGATATTGACCATTGCAATATTGTTAGAGACTGCAGCAAAGGATGCAGCAGAACTACAGAAAAGGAGGTTAGAATGTGAAATGCACAAACTGTCCTTGAATCATGCAAAAAGCCAAAAATTTTATCGATGTGGTAAATCCTCCCTTGATGCAAATAACTGCTGGTACAAAGAAAATGTCTACAGAAAGTGTCACAGACAAGGTCATATAGAGAGAATGTACAAGGCAGACAAAAAACACAACCAAGTGAAAAGTCTCAAACACAAAACTAAGCAAATGCATAAAGTTACTGAATGTAAAACAGAATCAGACAACAAAGAGTCTGGCAAAGGTGAACTGTCATGCCTAGAACTGCAGAGTATTACTGAAGTAGATCACAAAATTATCTGGGCTGTAATAGGTGTGTAGAACTGAAAATGGAGCTAGATACAGGGTCAGATTTGTCCATAATTCCTGAGGCTGACTACTACAGACTGTTTTCTTAAATACCCTAAGAGAAGACCTCAGTGATGCTAAAGACTTAACACAGGTGAAAAAGTGTCTCCCAAAGGAAAACTGAAAGTAAATGTGATATATGAAGGCCAAGCACAGCAGTTAAAGTTTTATGTGTTGAAAAGTGGAGGGCCAGCCCGTTTCAGATGTGAATAGTTGAGAAAAATCCAACCAGACTGGCAGTCAATCAAAGTTCGCAGTATGATATCAACAGGTAACTGCAGCCCAAATGGAAGTACTAACCAGAGACTGTCAAAGCTGCTTAATGCTAATGAGAAGGTATTTGAGAAGGGGATTGCAAAACTCAAAGGCATCAAGCCCAGAATTCAACCACATGAAACAGCAACACCAACATTCCATAAAGCACGGCCAGTACCTTACGCACTACGTCCTAAAGTGGATGCTAAACTGCAGAGTATGGAGGTGCCTGGAATTCTCTCTAAAACTGAGTGGAGTGATTGGGCCATGCCCATTGTCCCAGTGATCAAGAAATGGAAGCTGGAGCCATTCGCATTATGTGGGGATTTCAAAATGAGCACCAGCCCAGTGCTGTGTACCGCGCAGTATCCTCTGCCTCAAATAGAAGACATTTTTGCATCTTTGGTAGGTGGGAAGAGGTTTTCAAAGATTGACTTGTCACAAGCCTACCTGCAAATGGATTTTGAGGAGTCGAGCAGGAAGTTCCTCACAATCAACACTCACAAGAGACTGTTTCAGTATAATCATCTTGTCTTTGGTGTCGCATCAGCTCCAGCAATTTGGTAAAGAGAATGGACTGAGTGCTCCAAGATATCCCCCAGGAACACAATGTTATCTTGATGAAGAAAATCTACAGAACCTTGGTAAAGTGCTTACTAGGCTGAGTGAATATGGTCTGCGTGCAAAGAGAGAGAAATGTGAGTTTTTCACGAATGAAATCTCATATTGTGGGCATACTGAGAAGCACGACTTACAGAAGTCACAAGAGAAGACTGAAGCAGTGTTGCAGGCACCCAAACCAGAAAATGTGTCACAACTCAGGTCTTACATGGGTCTTGTAAACTACTACTACTGGTTTCTCCCAAACGTTGCTAGAGTGCTGCATCCATTGGACATACTGTTACAGACAGGAGCAAAGTGGGAATGGTCAGAAAGATGTGAAAAAGCATTCAAGGAAACAAGGAGACTAATAACATCTGATGAATTGCTCATCCACTATGATCCATCTCTGCCCATCAGACTGGTGTGCGATGCATCCCCTTATGGCATTGGAGCCATTTTGTCACACACTGTGAAAGATGGATCTGAACGTCAGATTGCGTTTGCTTTAAGATCACTGACAAGTGTATAATGCAACTAAGCACAGATTGACTGAGAGGCCCTTAATCTAGTATGGGGAATAAAGAAATTCCACCACTACCTCTATGGACAAAAGTTTACACTAGTAACAGACCACCAACCTCTTGCATCCATTTCAGTCCCTGAAAGGGAATTTCAGTGTGACTGTTACCTGGTTACAACATTGGCCACTATTCCTAAGAGCTCATTCTTATGACATAGAGTTTAAGGGTACCAAACAACACAGGAACACTGATGGCTTGTCGCATCTTCTACTATTGAAAACTGAAGATGAAAAGTCTCCATACTCTGACCCAACAGAGGTGTTCCACACAGCATCGGTCGACCAGTTGCCTGTACCAAATTCCGAAATACAAAGTGAAACAAAGAATGACCTGACATTATCAAAAGTTTATGAAATCACCACGCAAGGATGGCTAGCTCATGGTAACCCTATGTTTACAAAGTTCTCAATGAGATGAGAACAACTGTTGGTATGTCAAAGAACGCTGATTTGTGGATCTCATGTGGTGGTCCCCTCTAAACTGCACACCAGAGTGTTAGAAAATCTGCATGAAGGACACCTGGGTACAGTCAAGATGAGGAGTTTCACCCAGAACTATGTGTGGTGGCTGGCAATTGATAAATAGATTGAAGACTTGGCCAAAAGCTATTCAGGATGCCAATAAGTTCAAAGTGCACCCGAAAAGGCACTGTTAAAGCTGTGGGAGTGGACATCATCACAATGGTAAAGAGTAGATATTGACTTTGCTGGGCAATTCATGGGCTCAATGTTTCTGATTGCTGTGGATGCTCATTCGAAAAGGCCGGAGGTTATACCAATGAAGCCAGCCACCTCAGCAAAGACCGTCTCTGCTACAGGAACTATCTTCACTAGAAATGGCTTACCAGAACAAATTGTGAGTGACAACGGACCACAATACACACCAGAAGAATCACGACTGTTTGTGAAGAAAAATGGCATCAGGTGTTTCAATTTAGTTCCTTGCCACACAGCAATGAATAGGTTAGCTGAAAAGTTTATCCAAATATTAAAGAAGTCCATTAAAGCATTGGACAAGGAGGAGATTTCTTTACGTCAGAAGGTGGGCAATTTCCTTTTTGTGTATTGGAACTCTGTTCATGCAACAACAAATCAAACACCTGCAATGCTGTCCATGAACAGGAATCTGAAATCTCACATAGACCTCCTGAAACCAGATCTACAGAGGGAAGTGCAGAATAAACAATTCAGTCAGTTGCCAAGTGAGATTGGACAGGAAGTCTTAGCGCGTGATTACCGCGAAGACAATTGGACACCTGGTAGGATAGCTACAGGAACTGGGCACTGATGTACACAACCAACAGGAATTCTGCAGATGCTGGAAATTCAAGCAACACCCATCAAAGTTGCTGGTGAACGCAGCAGGCCAGGCAGCATCTCTAGGAAGAGGTGCAGTCGACGTTTCAGGCCGAGACACACAGTGGATGTTGGAGATCAGACATGGAGACGTCATGTACCAGATACTGGATGCTCAACTGAAGAACACAAGTGAGCTGATTGCCTCCAACAAGACCGACACATTACAGCCACCGACTTCCCTCTCAGTGATGATCACGTCACTGACAGCAACGTGACACCGGAAACCGAGAATGTTGTCTTAGACAAGACACCTGCCAAACCTGATGCCACTCCACAGGTCCAGGGGCGTTATCCTGAAAGAAACAGAGCACCACCCAGAAGACTGAATCTTTAGTATAGTGAAATTAGTTATGGACTGTTATTGTGAAAGCATGCTTATTTGGAATAAGGGTTCATGAAAGGGAAATTGAATGGTTTGAACATATATGGTTTTACGTTGCATTAATCTAAAGGGGAACAAGTTTAATATATGGATCTATTTCTTTTACAGCATTAACCCTGCCCCCCACTTAGCACTACATATTGATCTGCTGTCTGTGAATGTGCATTGTGCACTCGCTCTCTCTCTCTCTCTCTCTCTCTCAGTGCAATTTGAACACACCAGTTAAAGCCATCTCCCATGTGTGTGCTTTTATGCAGTTGTGCATAGACACAACACAACTGGCAATACTTCAATCACTGAGTAGCGTGCACAAACTGCTGGAGGAACTCAGCAGATCAAGTAGCATCTCAAAGAGGGGAATAAATAGTCTACATTTCAGGTCAAAACCCTTCATCAAGACTGAAAAGGAAAGTGGAGGACGCCTAAATAAGGTGGGGGAAGGGCAGAGGCCAGGCTAGAAGGTGATTGGTGAAGCCAGGTGGGTGGGGGAAGGGGGATGAAGTAAGAAGCTGGGAGGTGATAGGTGGAAAAGGCAAGGTGGAAGAAGGAATCTGATAGGAGAGGAAAGTCAAGCACACAAGGAATTCTGCAGATGCTGGAAATTCAAGCGAATTTCCTCGTGTTTATGATAGGAGAGGAGATTGGACCGTGGGAGAAAGGGGAGGAGGAGGGGCACCAATGGGAGGTGATAGGCCACTGAGGAGAAGAAGAAAGAGACCAGGGAAGGGAACAGAAGATGAGGGAAGGAGAGGGAAAACATTACCAGAAGGAGAAATCGATATTCATGCCATCAGGTTGGAGGCTACCCAGACAGATTATGAGGTAGCTCCTCCAGCTTGGGAGTGGCCTCATCACAGCAGAAGAGGAGGCCATGGACTAACGTGTCTAAACAGGAATTGGGAGAGGAAATGAAATGGTTGGCCACTGGGAAATTCTGCCTTTTTCCAGATGGAGTGGAGGTGCTCAACAAAGCAGTCCCCCAGTTTACAGTGCCTATAAAAAGTATTCACTCCCCCTTTGGAAGTTTTCAGGATTTAATTTGTTTTTTTTTGACACCGAATCAAAGTGAATTTTTTGTGTCAACGTGAAAACAAATTGATCTAAATTTATTACAATTATTATACACAAAATAATTGATTGCATAATTACTCACCCCCTTCAAGTCAGTGAAGATTTTAGTGGATTTATTTTTGTCAACATTTACAGCCTTGATTCTGTGTGGATAGACCTCTATCTGTCACAATGGGCGGGGGCATTAGGAGAAAGGGTGGACCCAAGTGCAAGACACATCTTGTGAGGTTAATTAAATTTAGTTTATTGTTCGATATCAGGAGAGCTAGGCAGGAGCAGGAGTAGCGAACTGAACAAGGACTGAGGACTACGACTAGGCTGGGACCAAGGGTCTGGGCTAGGACTCGGAATCGGCTCCCAGAACTAGAGGAGACATGAAGAGGCTAGGGTATGGACTCCGAGCCAGAGACTAGGCAAGGACCCAGTACCTGGGTCTTGCCTCGGGCTCGGACCCCAGAACCAGGCAAGGACATGACATGGGCTAGGGAGAGGAGGAACATGGGAACACAGAGCCTCGGTCTCGGGAGAGCAGGTACATGGAACCATGGACACATACACAGAACACAGAGTCGGGACCCCTCCTTGGGTACAGGACATAGGGCCGGGACTCATGATCCTCTGCAGGGCAACGGCAAGACGGCCTGACTTACCCCACAGAGGTGAGGACAAGACATGACCCCCCCCCCCCCCACGGGGCAACAGCAAGACAGCCTGAATTACCCCATGGAGGCGAGGACAAGACAAGACAAGGCCAACATGAATGAACACCAGACAGTAACTATCTAGCTCCGGTGATGGAACTAGACCGAAGTGTAGATGGGGGCTGCAGACGAGGGCTAGAGGCAAGAGGGGCACAGAAGGGATTCAGACAAGGGGGTAGGACAGGAATCACAGACCACCAGGGCCAGGACTTGACTCTGAACTGGGAAGCCGCCAGGGACAGGACTTGACTTGGTGCTTGAATGCTGCTAGGGACAGGACTTGACTTGGTGCTTGAATGCCTCCAGGGCCAGGACTTGGCTTGGAGCCTCCGGGTAGTGGCGAGCTCTCGACTCGGCCCGGGAACAGTAGACAACGGTTCTTGATTCCCTCCGGCGGGTTAACTGACGGACCCACCTCGGTGAGGAAACTTTGCTGGCTCGCTTTGGCAAGGTAACTGGACAGGGTTGCTCTGGTGAGGAAAGGTGAATTACCGGCACTCGCTTTGGCAGAGACTAGGCTTGCTCTGGCCAGATGACATCTGCACACCGTACCTTGGATGACTTTGCAGACGCACCCGCACAGAACGGCTGAAAGCCGGAGACTATAAACTACCTGTTCAGTCGAGTGTTAATTGCCTCTAATCACCAAAGTCAAGGGACACGGGAAAACAGGGAACCAACGGTCTGGATCGTAACATAAACAAGGTAAATTTAAAGGGACCCCGATCCGGACCATGACACTATCAGCTTTGCACATCTGGACGCTGCAACTTTTCCCCCTTTCTTCTTTATAGAACTGCTCAAGCTCTGTCAGATTGCATGGGGATTATGAGTGAACAGCACTTTTCAAGTCCAGCCACAAATTCTCAATTGGATTGAGATCGGGACTCTGAGTTGGCCACTCCAGGACATTAACTTTGTTGTTTTTAAGCTATTCCTGTGTAGGTTTGACTTTATGCTTGGGATCACTGTCTTACTGGAAAACAAACCTTCCCCCAAGCTGCAGTTCTCTCAGACTGCATCAGATTTTCCTCCTGGGTTTTCCTGTATTTTGCTGCATTCATTTTACTCTCTACTTTCACCAGCCTTACAGGGCCTGCCACAGTGAAACATCTCCACAGCATGATTCAGCCACCACCATGCTTCATGGTAGGGATGGTGTGCTTTTGATGACGTGCGGTGTTTGGCTTATGGCAAACTTAGTGTTTAGCCTGATAGCCAAAACAGCTCAATTTTGGTTTTATCAGACTACAGAACTTTCTTCCGGCTGACTTCAGGGTCTCCCACGTGCCTTCCGACAAACTCTAGCTGAGATTTCATAAGTTTTTTCCAACAGTGGCTTTCTCTTTGCCACTCTCCCATAAAGATTGTATCCATCTCCTGACTTGTGCTTTTCAGTAACCTTTTCACGGAGTTACCTGGAGTGTTCTTTTGTCCTCATGGTGTAGTTTTTGCCATGATACTGACTCACCAGCAGTTGGACCTTCCAGATATAGGTGTTTGAGCAGTTTTGTAAAGAAGTATGGGGAAAAATTGCAGAGTCCAGATGAGCAAAGCTGATAGAGACCTATCCACACAGATTCAAGGCTGTAATTACTATCAAAGGTGCATCTACTAAACACTGACTTGAACGGGGTGAGTAATTATGCAATCAATTAATTTGTGTATAATAGTAGTAATAAATTGAGACCAACATGTAAAAAATTGTTTTCCCTTTGACATGAGAGAGTCTTTTCTGTTGATCAGTGTCAAAAAAGCCAAATTAAATCCACTGTGATTCTAGTCAAGTCAAGTTAAGTAGCTTTTTATTGTCATATTGACCATAAACTGCTGGTACAGTACACAGTAAAAACAAAACAACGTTCCTCCAGGACCATGGTGCTACATGAAACAACACAAAACTACACTGGACTATGTGAGACAACACAAGGCTACACTAGACTACGTAAGACAACACAAAAACTACACTAGACTACAGACCTACACAGGACTACATAAAGTGCACAAAACAGTGCAGGGCAGTACAATTCAGTGTTGTAGAACAATAAAACATGGAAACTTCCAAGGGGGAGTGAATACTTTTTATAGGCACCGTACGCCGGGTCTCACCAATGTAGAGAGATCGGACTGGGAGTCAGACTGCTGTCTGTAAGGAGTTTGTACATTCTTCCCGTGACTCCAGGTGCTCTGGTTTCCTCCCACAGGCCAATGATGTGCAGGGTTAAATGGTTAAATGGTTAATTGGTCACATGGGTGCAATTGGGTAGTGTGGGCTTGCTGGGCTAGAAGGACCTGTTACCGTGCTGTATCTTGAAATAAAAAAATAAAATAAATATACTTGCACACGTGACAACAAAGTACACTTTGACTTTGTGTTACAGTCTGGGTTCTAACAGAGAGGTTCTGAATCCCAGGAGTGAGTTGTTCCATATATAAATTTTGAAATTTATATGTAGAACAACAGATCTCAGGGAAGGAGTTACAACCTGGGATCTAATCGAGGAATTCTGGGTTTATATATAAAATAATAGATTCCTTGGAGTGAAATAAAGACTGGAATCTAATTGGTGGAATTTGGGTTTCATATATAGAACAATAGGTCTCTGGAAGAGAGTTCTAGATGGGGTTACCAGGTGATGAATCAGTGGAATTCACTCCCACGGATGGCTGTGGAGGCTCTGTCTTTAAAGCAGAGGATGAGAGGTTCTTGATTAGTCAAGGTGGCAAAGGTTACGGGGAGAAGGCAAGAGAATGGGGCTGAGAGGGAAAATAAATCAGCCATGATGGAATGGTGGAGCAGCATGATGGGCTGAATGGCCTATTTCTGCTTCTATGTCTAACGGTTTCACGAGTTTTAATCCAATAAAGTACAGTATCAGACTCCATTGTCGTTTTCCCTCTAGCTGTTTCCCCTTTCCTGTCCTGATGAAGGGTCTCAGTCCGAAACGTTGACTCTTTATTCCTCTCCACAGCTACTGCCTGACCTGTTGAGTCCCTCCAGCATTTTGTGTGCGAGACTCCATTTCAATGTTTTTTTAATATTCGAATGTGCTTCCTGTATGTATAGAACTGAATGGGCACTCTGCTTAGCAACAACATGAAGTAATATCCTTCCCCTTTAGTGGAAATGCACATTTCCTGGATCTAACTCTGATTTTTAATTGTTTTATTTTAAGTGTAAGTTTGCGACGTCGCTCCCAGTGCAGTTGACAGTGGCTACGGTTCAGAGGGTGAGGGGACAGGGTCATTGTCTCTATCTCCGACATGGTCATTTCCAACAGCTCACTGTAAAATGAAACACTGCAAACACTTGCAACACTGTGTCCGACAGAGTGATCAGCAGCACTGGGGCTCCACGGGGGACTGTCTTGTCTCCCTTTCTCTTCACCATTTACACCTCGGACTTCAACTACTGCACAGTCTTGTCATCTTCAGAAGTTTTCTGATGACTCTGCCATAGTTGGATGCATCAGCAAGGAAGATGCTTGGAAACTTTGTCACATGGTGTGAGCAGAATTATCTGCAGCTTCATGTGAAAAAGACTAAGGAGCTGGTGGTAGACCTGAGGAGAGCTAAGGTACCGGTGACCCCTGTTTCCATCCAGGGGGTCAGTGTGGATATGGTGGAAGATTACAAATACCTGGGGATATGAATTGACAATAAACTGGACTGGTCAAAGAACACTGAGGCTGTCTACAAGAAGGGTCAGAGCCGTCTCTATTTCCTGAGGAGACTGAAGTCCCTTAACATCTGCCGGATGATGCTGAGGATGTTCTACGAGTCTGTGGTGGCCAGTGCAATCATGTTTGCTGTTGTGTGCTGGGGCAGCAGGCTGAGGGTAGCAGACACCAACAGAATCAACAAACTCATTCGTAAGGCCAGTGATGTTGTGGGGATGGAACTGGACTCTCTGACGGTGGTGTCTGAAAAGAGGATGCTGTCCAAGTTGCATGCCATCTTGGACAATGTCCCCCATCCGCTACATAATGTACTGGTTGGACACAGGAGTACATTCAGCCAGAGACTCATTCCACCGAGATGCAACACAGAGCGTCATAGGAAGTCATTCCTGCCTGTGCCCATCAAACTTTACAACTCCTCCCTTGGAGGTTCAGACACCCTGAGCCAATAGGCTGGTCCTGGACTTATTTCCTGGCATAATTTACATATTACTATTTAATTATTTATGGTGCAACTGTAACGAAAACCAATTTCCCCCAGGATCAATAAAGTATGACTATGACTATGACTATGACTATGACTATGAAGCTGTCTTGATTAAATGTTCTGAAGGATCAACAAATGGGCCTGTACTCACTGGAGTTTAGAACAATGAGGGAGGATCTCATTGGAATCTATCGAATATTGAAAGGGCTAGACAGAGTGGACTCTGAGAGGATGTTTCCTGTGGTGAGGGATTCTAGGACCAGAGGGCATAGCCTAAGAATAGAGGGATGTCCATTTAGAACAGAGATGGAGAGGAATTTCTTTTGCTGGAGGGTAACGAACCTCTGGAATTCTTTGCCACAGACAACTGTGGAGGCCAAGTCATTGGTATATTTAAAGTGGAGGATGAGTAGTCAGAGTGCCAAAGGTTATGGGAAGAAGGCAGGAGAATGGGGTGAGGGATAATAAACCAGCTGTGATGGAATGACAGAGCTATCTCGATGGGCTGAATTCTGCCCCTTTCTTGTATTGTCTTATGATGTGTAAGTCAGCACGTGCCTGTGCAGAGAAAAACGGTCAATGAACTGGTGGATGATCTTTCATCACGTTCCTCCTGGTCTTCCCTCCCATTTCCCTTTTACTGTCTCTGCACGTTGCTTTCAATCTTACAATGACTAATTCCTGTTCTGGTAAAAGGCCATCGACCTGAAATGTAATCACCTCCCCCCACCCTTCCTTTTTGAAATTTAAAATTGCCAACATATTCCAGTTCTGGTAAAAGGTTGCCAGTCTGAAACGTAAACAACATCAGTATCCTCCTCCCCCTCCCCTCCCCTGCCTCATTCTCTCTTGCTTTCTCTCTGCCTGTGTCTGAACTATGGAATATCTGCAGCACTTTCTGTTGCTATTTTGGATATCTTTTATTTACTAATATTTTCATCAGAGAGTGATGGTGGACCATGGACAGTACAAGAGGTTGCTAGGCCACTTCAGTCAGTATGTGGATGTAGGCCAGAGTTGCATACTGGCCAATAATAATAATCTCAACTCCACACAGTTTAAGTACTTTGCTTGTTTCCCCGTGATTTACGTCCTGTGAGAATATCGTCTTCTTAAAAAAGAAAGAGCCATTTACATCAGGCAGGAAGTACAGGAGCCTGAAGATCCAATGTTCAACGACAGCTTCTTCCTCCCTTCCATCGGGTTCTGAACCACACACACAAAATACTGGAGGAACTCGGCAAAACAGGCAGCATCTATGGAGGGGAATAAACAGTTGATGTTCGGGCTGAGTCGCTTCATCAGGATTGTTTATTTCCCTCCATAGACGCTGACCGACCTGCTGAGTTCCTCTAGCATTTTGTGTGTGTTGCTCAAGATTGCCCGCATCTGCAGATTTTCTCTTGTGTGCACAGCCTCTTGTGCTTAGGTTCAGAATCTCTTGTGCTCAGGTTCTTGAAATGACCTGAAAAACTCTAGGACAGAATTTCTTTTTCTCTCTCTCTCAACTTGCACTAGTTTGATTATGGCTCACGTGATTTGCCTTGCTATGTGATGAACTGAGACTGAGGCTATAGGCCTATTTCAGTTGCTCCAGGATTCGGGTCTACGGACTCAATTTGCTTCAGAATGCTGCTGTTTGCTTTTATTGTTTGCATGACTTTTCTCCTCTTTCTCTGAACATCGGGTGTTGGTCTTTTCTTAAAAATTGTTTTCTTTCAGGTTTCTTGCCTTGTGCAAGCAGACCAATCTCAAGATTATATAATTTATACATACTTCGATAATAAATGTACTTTCAACTTTGATGTTTAACTTAGTTAATTTGAGGTTCCTTAGAGTTGCCATAGCTGGGGAAGGGTGTAGTGGGAAACTTAAATGCTCCCAATGGCCTGTGTCTCAAATAGCCTCTGTGTCCCTGACCTTCACGTGTGGCTTAGTTATTAAGCCCTGCGGAACTGTCTCTACTGATGGGAGAAGGGGCAAAGGTGGGTTACTGGCACCTTAAACCCAGTCGCTTTAGGCAGATGGGGCTCATCAGCTGTTGTTGGCAGCTCACCTAGTTGAAGGAAAACTCTGATCTCAAACTTCCACTCCCCCTCATGGGGAAAGCTTCAGGAGTAAACCCCGAGGATAAATCTGGAGCTGGAGTCCCTGAGACAGTCCTACATCGAGCTCAATGCTGACCGGCAATTCCTGTGACTCCGCTGGTGCCGAACTGTGTTGGTCTCCGCCATTTCCTTTGAATAGAGGTGTGTAAGATGATGAGAAGCATTGATCGTGTGGATGGTCAGAGGCTTTTTCCCAGGGCTGAAATGGCTGCCACAAGAGGACACAGTTTTAAGGTGCTGGGGAGTAGGTACAGAGGAGATGTCAGGGTTAAGTTTTTTACTCAGAGAGTGGTGAGTGCGTGGAATGGGCTGCCGGCAATGGTGGTGGAGGTGGATACGATAGGGTCTTTTAAGAGACTTTTGGATAGATACATGGAGCTTAGAAAAATAGAGGGCTATAGGTAAGCCTAGTAATTTCTAAGGTAGGGACATGTTCAGCACAACTTTTTGGGCCGAAGGGCCTGTATTGTGTTGTAGGTTTTCTATGTTTCTATGTTTCATCAGCTGCGTAGAGATGGAGAGCTTGCTGCACGGGCAACAGCTTGTACACCATACTGCTCTGGCTTGCATATCATGTAGACAGATGGGATGCAGCATCCATGGTTGACCCCAACCAACGGCGGGCCTCAAGGTAATTTAAGTTTATGTTAACTTTCATTTGTCATGTCTGCAGTGCAGAGTCATAGAAAACTACAGAACAAAAACAGGCCCTTTGGCCTTTCAAGTCCATGCCAGACTTTTTAAATTGCCTAGTCCCATTGACCTGCACTTAGACCAACAGTGTTCTGCTGTTGGAGAAAGCCAACTTTCCTGGCATTTATACCCTGAGTGTGCATGCCCAAGACAAGAACTTGCACTTGAAAGTTGACTGCATCGTGGTTTAACCTCTCACCTGATGTGCTCTTTCACCTGATCCGGGTCTCTTGCAGAAACGAGTCCCACGGGAGTGGACTTGGGCTGGTTCTCGTACACCTTGAAGAGGTACCGAGAACGGCTGAACACAGGAGGCTCGTCAACGTCCAGCACCTTGATCACCAGTGTGGTGCTGGTCTTGTACCTCTTCCCCTTCACCAGCGTGGGGTTTTCGGCTTCCACTCGTACATGGTGTAGCTGCTTGGTCTCAAAGTCCAGGGGCTGTGAGGACGGAAAACAGTGATCAGCTCAGCTCAGTTCAATGAAGGAGAAAGATTTGTCCTGCAGGAGAACGAACTCCCCAAAGGAACAACTATGAACATTTCCCTCGGCATTAGAGAGGGTCCAGATGAAATTTACGAAAATGATCCCTGGAATGAAAGGGTTAATGTATGAGGAGTGTTTGATGGCTCTGGGCCTGTAGTTGCTGGAGTTTAGAAGAATGAGGAGCATCTCATTGAATCTTATTGACTATTGAAATGCCTCAACAGAGTGGATGTGGAGAGGGTGTTTCCTATAGTGAGCGAGTCCAGGTCCATAGGGCACTGCCTCAGAATGGAAGGATGTCTCTTCACAGCAGAGATGAAAAGGAATTTCTTTAGGCAGAGGATGGTGAATCTTTGGAATTCATTTCCACTGACAACTGTGGAGGCCAAGTCATTGGGTATATTTAAAATAGAGATTGATTGGTTCTTGATTAGTAAGTGTGCCAAAAGTTATGGGGAAAGGCGGAAGAATGGGGGTTGAGAGGGATAGTAAATCAGCCATGATGGAATGGCAAAGCAGACTTAATTGGCTGAATGGCCTAATTCTGCTCCTATGTCTTCTGGCTAGGCCAGGGAAGAAGGGTTGTGTAAAACTTTGGTCCCGCTGCTCTCAAAGTGTTGTGTGGATTTCTGGTTGGAAGAAGAGGTTCACCAGGATGTCGCCTGGACCAGAGAGTATAATCAATAAGGAGAGGTTGGACAGAATTAGGTCATTATTTTTCTGGGACATCAGAGGCTGAGGGAAGACCTGACAGATATACGTACAATTATGAAGCAAGGACAGAGTAGAAAAAGGTGTCTTTTTCCCAAAGTAGATACATCAGGTACTAGGAGAGTCTAGATTGAAGGTGAGAAGGGAAAAGTTAATGGGAAATGGATGGGGCAACTCTTTTTTACTCAGAGAATTTGGGTGAGTGGAACAGGCTGCCAGCGAGGTGGTAGAAGCAGATGCAATATGTCATTAAGAGGCACTTACACAGACAAATGATGGTGAAGTGAATGGAGGCATATGGATCATGTGTAGGAAGATGGGATTAGTTTCATTTGGAATCATGGCTAGCACAGTCATGATGGGTTGAAGGGCCTGTTCCCATGCTGTATTGTTCTAGGTTAGTCATGTAGTCATTGAGCCATAGAGCAATACATCACAGAAACAGGACCTTCAGCCCATCTCACTGTGCTGGCCTGGTCTTCTGCCTCATCACATTATCTTGCACCCTGACCAAAGCCCTCCATACCCCTCCCATCCACGTACCAATCCAAATTCACAGAATCAGATTTATTATCACCTACCTACTGTACAGTGTGAAATTTCTTATTCTGTGACAGCAGAACAGTGCAATACATAAAAAGTTACTAAAAGCTACAATAGGAAATATAAAAAAAATCTCTTGTATGTTATAATTGAACCCACATCCACCACCTCCGTTGGCAGGTCATTCCACAATTACACCATCCTCTGAATGAAGATGTTCCTCTCTAATTCTCCATAAATATTTCCCCTCTCACCATAAACCCATGACCTGCAGTTCTGGTCTTGCCCAACCTCAGGGGAATTTATTCCATCTGCACCCTTGTAATTTTGTATAACTCTATAAGATCGCCTCTCATTTTCCCACACTCCAGGGAATAAAATCCGAATTTACTCAACCATTCCCTATAACTCAGGTCCTCAAGTCCCAGCAACATCAATTTAAATATGTCCCAGGTGTAGGGGAGAAGTTACATTAGGGCAGGACATGTCAAACAATTGGGCTTTGTTTGTATAACAGAGGGAGCTAGGGATATGAGTACAGTACTGTTCAAAAGTTTTAGGCACATGTAAAAACATTCTGTAAAGCCAAGATACTTTCAAAAATAATGAAATGAAAGGTTTCCAAATATAAAAAAAACTATAAAGAACAGTAAATAGTAAAAAACTAAATCCAGTTAATATTTGGTGTGACCTTTAAAACCAAATTTTTAGTTTGGCCTTTAAAACTGCATCAATTCTCTTAGGTACACTGTTGTGCAGTTTTATAAGAGAATCGGCTGTAAGGATGTTCCAAGCATCTTGGAGAACTTGCCACAGTTCTTCTGCAGACTCTGGCTGTCTCGCTTGCTTCTGTCTCTCCAGGTAATCCAGACAGGGACCTGTGGAGGCCATACCACCTGAAACTATATTAAAAAACTGAGGGTGCCTAAGAGTTTTACCCAGTACTGTATATAGTTCCGTGAATATGGAGAACGAGGTAGACAAGGTGCTGAGGATTGCATTTGGCATGCCTGCCTTCTTCAGATGGGGCTCTGAGTACAAGGATGAAGAAATCATGATACAGTTTTGGTTAGACCACTTCTGGAGTGTTGTGTTCAGTTCTGGTCACCCCGTTACAGAAAGGATGTGAAGACTTTAGAAAGGCTGCAGAAGAGGTTCACCGGGATGCTGTCTGGATGAGGGAGTATTAGCCATAAGGAGAGATTGGAGAAAATTGGGTTGATTTCTCTGCAGTGTCCAAGATTGAGGAGTGACTTGATAGAAGTGAATTAAATTAGGAAAGGCACACATGAGAGGATTACCTGAATCTCAACCCCTCCCCCCACTTTGTGACATTTACCAGGAGTGTTGCAGATGAAGGGCCCGGAGCATTGTTGAGGATCCCTACCACACATCCCACAATCTTTTTGACCCTCTACCTCCAGGAAGGAGGTACAGGGACATCAGGACCAAGACTGCTGGACTGGGTATGTTGTTTGATTTGGTTGTCTATAAAATTTTTGGGTGTGCCGTGGTTAATGTTGTTTGATGTGGTTGTCTATACGGTTTGTGGGTGCGCTGTGGTTAATGTTGTTTGATTTGGTGATATATACAATTTTTGGGTGTGCCGTGGTTAATGTTGTTTGATTTGGTTATATATACATTTTGTGGGTGCGCTGTGGTTAATGTTGTTTGATTTGGTGATATATACAATTTTTGGGTGCACTGTGGTTATGTTGTTTGATTTGGTTATATATACATTTTGTGGGTGCACTGTGGTTAATGTTGTTGGATTTGGTTGGCTATATGTTTTGTGGGTGCAGTGATGGGAAAAATTAATGGAAGAAAAAGTTAGGGGCATAGCACATGACATTCATGAGTTACATCAAGGAGATGGACAGACAAAAGTTTTGAAGAGCTTATGAGAACTTCTCAGATTAAAGACAGATGGAAGACGATGGATCACCCACATCATATGACATGGTACAAAATGATGATGATAACTCTGGTCAATGTTGTTTCATTTGTTTGTATATATTTTCACTGTTTACCTGTGCTATGCACTATGAATTATCTTTTATTAACTTATTTATGGTAAAATTTTGTTTTATGTGCTGTGTGTGATATATGTTGTGTGGGTGCACCGTGATCCGGAGGACCATTGTTTCGTTTGGTTGTGTACATGTACAGTCAGATGACAATGAACTTGAACTTGACAGGGTGGATGGGTTATCTCTTTCTCAGAACAGCAGAGTCTAAAATGAGAGGACATAGCTTTAAGGTCTCATAGCCCCATCATGAGCAAAACACATCACAAACAAAAAAAAAAAAATCACCTCTTAGTGCTTCCAATAACCCATGTAGCCCATCTAGTCAATGCTGATGTCCAAGGTAGTTTTTCCCATTTTGGCTTTAGTCAGAGAGTGGGGAATCTGTGGGATTTGTTGCCACAGGTGGCTGTGGAGGCAGAGTTATTGGGTATATTTAAGGCAGAGGTTGATAGATTCTTGATTAGCCAGAGCATGAAGGAAAATGGGGAGAAGTCAGGAGATTGGGGCTGAGAAAATCAGCCATGATGAAAGGGCAGAGCAGACTCGATGGGTGAAATGGCCTAATTCTGCTCCTATATCTTATGGTCTTATTATACTAGGGTAATCATCACTTTGCATCTCCTTCAAGCTCCCCTTAAATATATCTTGATTTGCACGTCACACCCTGTGGGATGAATACAATTTGGACAAAGAAATCTCTTCTGAATTCCCCGTTGGGATTCCTGGTTCCTTCATCGATGGTTTCCTGCCATGGTCTTCAGTGGAAAACATTCCCTCTGAACTAACACCATCAAAATCTACCATCATTTCAAGATCTCTGTGAAATTGTCTCTCAGCACCCCAGAGCAAGGAGCCTTTTCAGCCTTTCCTGTTATGTACACTCTCAGATTTCCAGTGTCATAAATCTTTGTATCCAAGCACAGGGAAACTGTAGGATGGAGCTCCCTCTACACAGTCCGAGGGCAGGGATAGCACTCATTAGAGACAAAGTAAAGCTCTCTCTACACTGTCTTGTCACAGAGACAGTACTCATTTGATACAGGATAAATCTTCCTCTACACTGTCCTGTTACACAGTCTCAGGGCAGAGACAGTAAAAGATAAGTTTAGAATTTTAGCATTTATGAAAATTTACCTTTTTTAGCATTATCACACCCTGCTGTGTACGCGGATCGGTTGTGATCTGAAACATATCGTTAGATTCAATTGTGTACAAGATCTTTGCATTCTCTCCTTCATCGAGATCCTTTGCCTTCACTCGTCCGAATTCAACTCCAATCGAGGTGTTTTCTGGCACCGTATGATTATATTGGCCTGCTCAGACAACAAAACTCCACATTACTCAGACCCATAAAAAAGACCTCTTGACCTAAAATGTCAACCGTCCATTCCCCAACATAGATGTTCCCTGACTCCTTGAGTTTCTTCAGCATTTCATGTGTTGCTACATTAATCAAGGCTGGGGCTTGATTGGGAAATACTAAGTAGTTGTTTAATGACGGTAAGTGGGTTATGGGGCAGGAGACATTGTTCATCACTCTGTGTGTAGTTTTCCATTCATTCTATTGTACTTCTAATTCTTTGTTCCACAGTAAATGCCTGCAAGAAAATGAATCTCAGGACATTACTGTATATGGTTCAATGGTTCAATTTAATTAATATCAAAGGATGTATAGTTTACAACCTGAAGTTCCTACTCTTCACAGACATCCATGAAACAGAAAAAATATCCCCAAAGAATGAGTGACTGAAAATGTTAGACCCCAAAGCCCTTCCTCCTCCTTCCATACAAAAGCAGCAGCAAATGCATCAACCTTCCTCCCTTTCCCTCCCCCCGCTTGCTCCAGCAAAAGCATAAACCCCCCCACCACCACCACCCACCAAACAAGCCACAACAAAGCCCCCAGAGACCAGAGTCCATCAAAAACTACTGTCCATGGCAACACGTCGACATCTCAGACAGGCTCTCTTGCACTAGAGTGGGAGAGAGAGCTATCACTCCTGCAATAGCGAGAGGGGAGAGCAACAGACGGCTGTTTCAATGTTGCAGTCTGCCATGGCGCTTGTCTGACGTGTATGTACTTTGATAATAAATTACTTTGTATCATTACTGCCTGTGGTGCCGTAGCATAGTGGTTAGCTCATTGCTTTACAGTACCAACGATCACTGATTAGGGTTCAGATTCTGCCTCTCTATGTAGGGAGTCCGAACGTTCTCCCTGTGTCTGTGTGTGTTTCCTCTGGGTGCTCCGGTTTCCTCCTACATTCCAAACGTATATGTTTCGGGTTAGTGAGCAGTGGGCATGCTATGTTGGTGTCGGAAGCATGGCAAAATGTGGGCTACTCCCAGCATCCCCGCTGATTGGGCACGAAACAACTCATGTTTCAATATTTCGATGTACATGTGATAAATATAGCTAATCTTTATCACTTGGTTAAAAGCCCTAATTCCAATGCTAATAAATCCAAATGCAATGGGTATATTTAAAGCAGAAGTTGATAGGTTCCTCTTTGTTTTATGGGGAAAAAGCAAGAAATAGGCTTGTGTGGGATAATAAATCAGTCATGATGGAATGGTGGAGCAGACTGGATGGGCCAAATGGCCTAATCCTGCTCCTACATCTTATAGTCAAAGTCAATTCACCAGTAGTGATGTGTATCTCTATCAGACCAAAACTAATCCTGACCCACACAGCAGCTTTGACTCTCCACAAAACAAAATATCGTTGGTTCAGAATTTCTCGAGAATGCTGAGCAAGTTTAGCCGATCGACAAACTCGCTTCATTCTCACCCTTAGCCTCCTCTTGTGGTTAGGAAAGAGGTGCAGAAGGACTTAATGCAAGACTCCCAGGTGACCTTTAAGAACAGAGGTAAAGAGGAATTTTTTTAGCTAGAGGGTGGTGAATCTGTGAAGTACTCTGCCCTGGACTGTGGTGGAGCCCAAGTCTGTGGGTATACTTAAAGCAGACGTTGATTGGTCAGGGCATCAAAGGATACGGCGAGAAGGCCGGTGAATGGGGTTGAGTGGGAGCCATGATGGAATGGTGGAGCAGACTCTCTGGGCTGAATGGCCTAATTCTTTTGGTCTTATGGTCCTAGTTTGTTGGTTACTCATTCATTCTGTTACAGTTACTATTCTGTAGGTTTGTTGAGTATGCCCACAAGGAAATAAATCTCAGCGTTGTTCCTGCTGATACGTATGTACATTGATAATACATTTACTTTGTACTTTTGTGTCTGCCTCTTGCACTAGTCTGGGAGTGCATTCCATGCACTCACCACTCTCTGTAAAAAAAACACCTAACTCTGATATTCCAATCACCTTAAAAGAATGTCAACTGTTATTAGCCATTGCCACCCTGGGACAAAGGCACTGGTTTCTACTCTAACTATGTATCTTATCATCTTGTACACCTCTATCAAATTGCCTCTCATCATCCTTTGCTCTGAAAGAAAAGGCCTAGCTGACTCAACCTTAAGGCAGGCTCTCCAATGATTGACGTGTGGTATGAACACATTTTTATAGAGCTGCAGTATTACATTTTGGCTCATGAACTTAATCCGCTGATGAATCAGGACCAACACACCGTTAGTCTTGCGAGACCATGGATCTGTGCCTGGAAAGTCTTCACTCTCCAGGGAGCAGGCCTGGGCAAGGTTGTATGGAAGACCAGCAGTTGCCCAGGCTGCAAGTCTCCCCTCTCTATGACACCAATGTTGTCCAAGGGAAGTGCATTAGGACCCATACAGCTTGGCACCAGTGCCATCGCAGATTAAGTACTTTGCTCAAGGACACAACACATTGCCTCGGCTGGGGCTCGAACTCACGACCTTCAGGTCACTAGTCCAATGCCTTAACTACTTGTCCACGTGCCCACACTAACCAACACACCACATGTCTTCTTAACAATCCTATCAACTTGCATGGCAAATTTGAGGGATCTATGAATTTGGACCCCAAGATCCCTCATACCTCCACACTGCTAAGAATCCCCAATCTGAAATACTTCTTGACTCGCTGGTTGTTTCCAGCATTTTCTGCTTTTATCTCTCCTCAGTGATCTTGGAATGCTGTGGTATTAATTAGACTTTTGCAGACTGAGTTCTATGGTATTTCTCATTTGTGGATACAAATAACTTCAGCAGTGGAACTAAAGTTAAGGTCTGCCATGCATAAGGAGATCCTGCATGCTATGTCCCTGACTTTGGTGGCCAGTAGTCAGAAATAGATCTTACTGTGCTCGAAGTAGGGTGCGTTGTCATTAATGTCGGTCAGAGAGATGTATACAGTTGCTGAAGAACTCTTTCCTCCTATTTCAAATTCCATGTCCTTGGCCTGTACTACCAGCTGATAATTTTTCTTCTTCTCTCGGTCCAGTTTTGAGTTGTTTACATATATGATTCCTAGGTAAAAAAAAAATATATTATTTAAGAGCATTCTTTTATGATTCTGAATGTGGGATTCTTCACAGGCAAAACTTTCTGCAAAGGAAAGCCATCTTTATGTAAAAACTTTAGAAAGTTCTCAGAAAGTTTCAACATTCATCATCTAGAGCACCTACTCTCGCCAGTTGGCAGGGCCATGGTCTCCCAGCAGTAGAGACCCGGGTTCAACCCTGGCCTCTGTTTGTGTGGAGTTGGCACATTCTTTCCATGACCAAGTTGGCCAAGAAGCCTGACACCAGTCCAGCCAACGCAGCCTGTTTAACTAGCACCCCATTCGCTGCCCTGAATACTCATCCCCCTTCACCACCAGTGTATATTATTGATAAACTTCTGCAGTCAGTCACCCAGTATCTCCCTAAACCGAAAACCTTTCACCAAGAAGGACAAAGTCAGCGTGTGCATGGAACACATGTTCACTCCAAGTTAAACAGCATCCTACCTTGGGAAGGTATCATTCACTGCTGGTGTCGTCGTCGATGAATAACTAAAATAACTGGGCCCAGAATGCATGCACACAAACGACTCAGACATATTTTATTTACTTGTGCACAAGGAGAACAGCATGGCCCCTGTCACCCACGCTGTTCAGAAGCCAGGACAGAAGATGCCGGACGTCTATGCTGGGTTGAGGGCAGGCCCCTTTCGTCGGCGCTGCCCTCTATTGTTTGATTGGTGAAATGATAAGCCGGGTTGCATGCGTGCATGCGCCAAGGTATGTTTAATTGCTATCTTATATGTGCTATGTGTACTTTGTGCTGTATGCTTTTGGTACTGTGTTTTGCACCTTGGCCGCGGAGGAACGCTGTTTTGTTTGACTATATTCATTGGTATTCATGTATTTGTTGTTCCACTCTGTGCCAGGCAGCAACCCAGCCATTTCTTTAATATTTGTCTGCTTTTTATGTGGCCGAGTTGCTAGCTCGACGCTCAACACGGATGGAAAGAATGCAAGGAGCCGACTGGATTCAAACCCGGGAGCACTCACCTCAAACTCTGGTGTGGAATCCACAACACCACCAGCTAATTCATGTATGCTTGAATGATAATTAAACTTGAAATTGAACTTGAAAACTGCTATTTCTATACAGAATTAGCTTATCAGTTATGGATTTTGACCATTTGGCAATTTGTGTATGTTTGAATTCTTTGCTTGCAAGGTTAATCGTCATTCACAGTAGAAATGTAAAAAGTCAATAGAAACTACAAGCTGACAACCAGTGACATTTTGGAGTTAGTAAAGCAGTTTTCCCTGAGTTGTTGGGTGTATTTCACATCCTTCCATTCTTACCTGGATGTTGTCTTTAACCTTTGCCTTCCCGCAACTTTCACACTGGGTCTAAATCCTGGAATTAACTGCCCAATAACACCAGGGGAGCACCTCCACTTCAAAGTTCAAAGTACATTCAATCTCAAAGTATTTGTACTATATACAACCAAGAGATTTGCCTCCTTACAGGCAGCCACAAAACAATGAAACCCGTGGAACCCATTAAAAAAAGATACTATCAAACACACAACGTGCAGAAAAAAGCAAATTGTGCAAACTGAAATTCATGAAAGCTAGTCCACATTTGCAAAGCCAGATATCACTGCAGCAAATTCAGTAGCCTGTTAGTTGCAGGTGACAGTTTCAGTTTAGCATGGAGGTGAGTAACCCCTGTGGAGCAGCAAGCTGAACTGGCCTCCAGTTGCAACAACTTGACCTTCTCAGTCTGGCCCAAAGAACGTAGCTCATCATCTTCTCAAGGGTAGCCAGCATGGACAATAAATGCTGCCCTTGCCAGCAATATCTACCTTCTGTGAATGAATTAAGTGATGCCTCACTAACCAACTAACATGTAGCAATGTCTTGCAGACTGCAGTGTGATAATTATCCAGGCTATTCAGCTACTGATTGTATAAAAACATGGCCATGGGCACAGGGGAAAACACAACAGGCAACAAGGTCAACTTTAGGCAGGGAGAGTGAAAGCTCGGAGCAACTGGTTGTGGCTGGCTGGCTCGATGAATGAACAAGAACTGTGGATGAGAGCTGGGTTTAAATAGGCTGCAGGTGCATTCACCCTATCTATGCCCCCATGATTATTACACCAGATTAAATCAACCCGTCATTCTGCTGTGGTTGAAGGAATAGTGGTTTGTGCGTGGAATGCACTGCCTGAGTCAGTGGTGGAGGCAGATACACTAGTGAAGTTTAAGAGACTACTAGACAGGTATATGGAGGAATTTAAAGTGGGGGCTTATATGGGAGGCAGGGTTTGAGGGTCGGCACAACATTGTGGGCCAAAGGGCCTGTACTGTGCTGTACTATTCTGTGTTCTATGTTCTATAAAGTCCCAGCATGCTCTGCCTCTCTCCATAACTCATCCCCTTATTGTGCCAAGAACATAAAATATAGAACTTAGATCATTACAGCACAGTACAGGTCCTTTGGCCCACAATGGCCGTTAACCTACTCTAAAGATCAATTTAACTCTTCCCTCCCACAAAGCCCTCTATTTTTCTATCATTCAGATGCCTATCTACGAGTTACGTTTATCTAATGCATCAGAATCAGGTTTAATATCACCATCATTTATATATATAGTAATAAAAACTATAAATTACAATAAGAATATCTAAAAAATAAAGGAAACAAGTAGTGGAAAAAGAGATGGAAAAATACTGAGGAAGCATTCATGGCACTGTGCCTGTCTCTCCCACTCTGTGTAAAAAAACTTACCTCTGACATTCCCCCCAATACTTTCCTCCAGTCACCTCAAAATTATACCCCCTCATATTGGCCATTTCCACTCTGGGGAAAAAAGTCTGTCCAGCCCCTTGATCTTATCAGTGCTGCCAGGATAATCAAGGACACGACCCACCCAGCCAACACACTTTTCGTCCCTCCTCCCTCCGGGAGAAGGCTCAGGAGCTTGAAGACTCGTACGGCCAGATTTGGAACAGCTTCTTTCCACCTGTGTTAAGAGTACTGAACGGATCCTGACCCGGATCTGGGCCGTACTCTCCAAAGATCCGGACCTGCCTCTCGGTTTTTTTGCTTTACCTTACTTTCCATTTTTCTATTTTCTATTTATGATTTATAATTCAAATTTTTAATATTTACTATCGATTTGTAATCCAGGGAGTGGGAAGCGCAGAATCAAATATGGCTGTGATGATTGTACGTTCTAGTATCAATTGTTTGGCGACAATAAAGTATAAAGTATCATCTTATACATCTCTATCAAGTCACCTCTCATGCTGCTTTGCTCCAAGAGGAAAGCCCTCATTCAACAAACCTACCCTCATAACAATGCTCTCCAGTCCAGTCAGCATGCTGCTCCTTCCCTCGTTCACCTGGAGCAGTGCTAGCTAAAGGTCGCTTGTGTACCTGTGACCTAGCCTGCCCACTGCCCCTCAGTATCAGTGTAAGTAGAGATTGCACACTGATGTACTGCATCAGTCACAGGTAAGAAGAAATGTAGATGTCACGGTAGCATAGTGGTTTGCGTGACACTGTTACAGCTTGGAGTGTCAGAGTTCTGAGTTCAATTCCAACATTCTTCATAAGAAATTTTGTACGTTCTCCGTGTGACTGTGTGGGTTTCTTCCCACAGTCCAAAGATGTACCAATTACTGGATTAACCGGCCAATGAAAATTGTCCTGTGATTAAGCTAGGGTTAAATTGGTGGGTTGTTGGGCAGTGCAGAGAGGTTTAAATGGCTGGGAAATAATGTCAAAACTGGTATTGTCTAGTCTGTTTTAGATAGTCCCTTATTCACTGTATCGAATCAGACATGTCCTCTAATCCAGGCAATACCCTGGTAAATCTCTTTTGCATCCCCTCTAAATGCAGCAGCTTATGATCTCTGCCTTATAATGTGACAACCAGAACTGAACACAATATTGCCAGTGTGGTGACATCCTCGTAAATCTCTTCTGCACCTTTTCCAGATCAATGGCATTTTTTCTATAGCACGGTGACCAAAGCTGTGCACAATACTTCAAGGTACATTTATTATCAAAGTATGTTATGTAGTGTACAACTCTGAAATTCGTCTCCTCCAGACAGCTACGAAATAGAAAAAAACATTCAAAGAAACACACTGATGTTCCCAAGTGCAAAAAAACAAATCATGCTGACAGCACCAAGAACATCAAACTCCAAAACCCCAACCTTGCGCAAAAAAACCCAAACAGATTATGCAAACAGCAACAAGAACATATGTGACACTAGGAACGTGTTGGCTTTGCATTACTTGCCAACAAAATAGTGAATGTGGGGTCTTCTACATCCTCACCTCATTGTATGCCTCATCCAAAGAGTAAAGAAAGTTTGTCAGGAAAAGTAGGAGACAGAACTTCAGATTACACAGAAGATTCGGCAGATGCGTCTGAGTAATACACATAAAATGTTGGAGTACTCAGCAGGTCAGACAGCATCTCGGGAGGGGAATAAACAGCTGACATTTTGAGCTGAGATACTTTATCAGAACTTGAGTCTGCAAAGCCTCAGACCAAAATGTTGACTGTTTATTCCCCTCCACAGAGGCTGAGTTCCTCCAACAGAAGTTTAGAGGCAGTGACATTATAACCTAATTGCTATTGGCCAGGGTGTT
Organism: Mobula birostris; assembly: GCF_030028105.1. Classification (NCBI taxonomy): domain Eukaryota; kingdom Metazoa; phylum Chordata; class Chondrichthyes; order Myliobatiformes; family Myliobatidae; genus Mobula; species Mobula birostris. The sequence continues at coordinate 78,723,444 of NC_092384.1, read as the reverse complement.
TGAGATTATCCCTCACTATCTGTATTCAATCAGAGACGGTGTCCACACAAGCTGCTGATGGTCTCTGATTCACCATGTGCTTCCATGGAAGATCAATTTATAGTGTGCCACAGCAGTGTAGTGGTTACTGTGACACTGTTACAGCTCAGGGCATCAGAGTTTCAGAGTTCAATCTCAATATCCTCTGTAAGGAGGCTGTACGTCCTCCCCATGGAATGTGTGGGTTTCCTCCGGGTGCTCCAGTTTCCTCCCACAGTCCAAAGCACCAGTTATTAGGTTAATTGGTCATTGTAAATTCTCCTGTGATTATGCTTGGGTTAAATCAGAGGTTGCGGATAGTGTGGCTTGAAAAGCATGGGGGCCTATTCTGCTAAATCAATAGTTCTAATTCATTTCCCACTCATCAGACAGAAGTGCTCTGATTAGATCATGTGTACTACTTACCTGTGTATGGGTCCATGTTGAAATCTTCCTGCTTGCTCAGAATTTTGTATGTTACTTTGGCATTTTTGTAAACTGTTGGATCATCCGGATCATGAGCACTGACAGCCAGAACGGAGGTTCCTGTGGTGGGCGAAGAAATCAAATCAGAACTGACATAAGCTGATGATAGTCAGATCAGAACTGCCACATGTCATACACCTCTGTCACAGGAAAATACCCAATGCATATATACCACACTCCCATCTTCTATCATTTCTGGTTAAAATATAAATGATTCCTGTTGAGTTCCTAGGTATGTATATCACCAATTGCCTGTCCAGGTCCAACCATATTGATGTCATGGCCAAGAGAGTTCACCAACACCTCTACTTCCTGAAGAGGATGAAGAAATGTGGCATGTCTGTGTCAATACAAGACTACTAAGCAATCCCTGAGTACAATAAGATACAATGCTTATAAAAAGAATTCACCCCCCCCCGGAGGTTTTCATGTTTTATTGTTTTACAATGTTGAATCACAGTGGATTTAATTTGGCTTTCTTGACACTGACTAGTAGAAAAAAGACTTTTTCATGTCAAAGTGAAAACAGGTGATCCAAATTAATTACAAATACAAAACTCAAAATCATTGATTGCATAAGTATTCACCCCTCCTTCAAGTCAGTATTTAGTAGATACACCTTTGGCAGCAATTATAGCCTTGAGTCTGTGTGGATAGGTCTCTATCAGCTTTGCATATCTGGACACTGCAATTTTTCCCCATTTTTCTTTACAGAGCTACTCAAGTATTGTCAGATTGCATGTGAATTGTGAGTAAACAGCCCTTTTCAAGTCCAGCCACAATTCTTAATTGGATTGAGGTCTGGACTCTGACTTGTCCACTCCAGGACATTAACTTTGTTGTTTTTAAGCTATTCCTGTGTAGCTTTGGCTTTATGCTTGGGGTCATTGTCTTGCTGGAAAACAAATCTCCCAAGTTGCAGTTCTCTTGCAGACTGCATCAGGTTTTCCTCCAGGATTTCCCTGTATTTTGCTGCATTCATTTTATCCTCTACCTTTACAAGACTTCTAGGGTCTCCTGCAGTGAAGTATCCCCACGGTCTGATGCAGTCGCCACCATGTTTCACTGTGTGTTTTTGATGATGTGTGGTGTTTGGCTTATGGCAAAAAGAGTGTTTAATCAAATGGCCACAAAGCTCAATCCTTTTTTCATCAGACTATAGAACCTTCTTCCAGCTAACTTCTGAGTCTCCTTCTGGCAAACTCTAGCTGAGACTCGTGTGTTTTTATCAACATCTGCCTTCTCTTCACCACTCTCTCATAAAGCTGCGACCGGTGAAGCACCTGGGCAACAGTTGTATGTGCAGTCTCTGTCATCTCAGTCGCTGAAGCTTGTGACTGCTCTGGAGTTGTCTTGGGTCTCCTGGTGGCCTCCTTCACTAGTCCCCTTCTTGCACGGTCAGTCAGTTTTTGAGGATGACCTACTCTAGGCAGATTTATAGCTGTGCCATATTCTTGCCATTTCTTGATGATTGAATTAACTGTACTGCAAGCAATATTCAGTGACTTGGAAATTTTCTTGTATCCATCTCTTGACTTGTAATTTTCAATAACATAGGAAAAACTATTTTGTGGAGTTGCTTGGAGTGTTCTTTTGTCCTCATGGTGTAGTTTTTGTCAGGATGCTGACTCACCAGTAGCTGGATCTTCCAGGTATAGGTGTCTATTTACTACAATCAATTGAAACACCTTGACTGCACGCAGATTTATATATAGCTAGGACACCTTAACTAATCATGTGACTTCTATAGCCTATTGGCTCCACCAGTGATGATTTGGTGTGTCATATTAAGGGGAGAGGGCAAATACTTATGCAATCAATTATTTTGTGTTTTATATTTGTAATTAATTTGGATCACTTTGTAGAGATCTGTTTTCACTTTGACATGAAAGGCTTTTTTTTTTGTTGATCAGTGTCAAAAAAGCAAAATGAAATCCACACATGAGGAAATCTGCAGATGCTGGAATTTCTGCTGCGTTCACCAGCAACTTTTATGTGTGTTGCTTAAAATGAAATCCACTGTGATTCAATGTTGTAAAAACAATAAAACATGAAAACTTCCAAGGGGCTGAATACTTTTTATAGGCACCGTAGATTCTTGATCTCATAATCTACCTTGTTATGATCTTGTAGCTTATTGCCTGCTCTTTCTCTGTAACTGTAACACTTCATTCTGCATTTTATTGTTATACCTTGCATTACCTCAATGCACCGTGTAATGAATTGATCTGTATGAACAGTATGCAAGATAAGCTTTTCCACAGTATTGTGGAGGTTAAAAAATTTTAGCATATCCCTGTTGACCTTTATCAATTTTTATCAAGGCACCACAGAAAACATCCCAACTGGATGTATTACAGGTTGGTATGGCAACTGCTCTGCACGTGACTGCAAGGAACGGCAGAGAGTTGTGGACGTAGCTCAGGGCATTACAGAATCCAACCTTCCCTTAAGAACTCATTCCACACTTTACTCGGTGCCTCAGTAAAGCAGCCTGCATAATCAAAGGCCCCACACACCTTGGACATTCTCTCTTCTCCCCTCTCCCATGAGGTAGAAGACACAAAAGCCTGACAGCACCTACCACCAGTTTCAAGGACAGTTTCTACCCTACTGTTATCTGACTTTTGAATGGACCTTATATAAAATAAGACAATAGATCCTTAGGGAGAGGCTCTCCCTAAACTGGAAGATGTAGAATCTTTGTAGGTAGAGATTAGAAACTGCGAAGGTAACAAGACTCTGATGCGAGCCATATACAGGCCTCTGAACAGTAGACAGGATATGGAATATAAACTACAAAGGGAGATAGAAAGGCAACGTTCTGATAGTAATGGGATATTTCAATATGCAGGTAGATTGGTAAAATTCGGTTGGTGCTGGGTCCCAAGAGAGAGAATTTGTAGAATGCCTATGAAATGGCTTTTCAGAGCAGCTTATGGTTGAGACAACTAGGGGAAAGGCTATTCTGGATTGGGTGTTGTGCAATAAACTGGAATTGATTAGAGAGCTTAAGGTAAAGGAACTCTTAGGGGCCTTTGATCATAATATGATAGAATTCACACTGCAGTTTGAGAGGGAGAAGGAATTCTCGGATGTATCAGTATTACAATGGAGTAAAAGGAATTACAGAAGTATGAGAGAGGAGCAGGCCAAAGTTGATTGGAAGGGGATGATGGCAGAAAGCCATGGCTGGAGTTTCTGGGGCAATTCAGAAGGCGTGGGATAGATACATCTCAAAGATGAAGAAGTATTCTGAAAGAGAGGCTGAAGTACTCATGGCAGACAAGGGAAGTCAAAGGCAGCATAAAAGGAAAAGAGAAGACATAATAAAATTAGTGGGAAGTTAAAAATCAATGGAAACAAACTGAAAAAGCTATGAGGAGAGAAAAGATGAAATATGAATGAATGCAAGTTAGCCAATATAAAAGAGGATACCAGAAGTTTTCACCCCCAGATATACAGTATAAAGAGTAGAAGAGGTATGAGTGGATACCAGACCACTGGAAAATGATGCTGGAGAGATAGTAATGGGAGATAAAGAAATGGCAGATGAACTTAAGTATTTAGCATCATTCTTCACTTTGGAAGACACCAGCAGAATACTGGAGGTTCGAGAGTGCCCGGGGCAGAAGTGAGTGTCGTTGCTATTACTAGGGAAAAGGTGAAAGGTCTGAAGGCAGAGTCATCTGGACTAGATAGACTACACCCCAGGTTTCTGAAAGTGTTAGCTAAAGAGATTACGGAAGCATTAGTAATGATCTTTCAAGAATCACTAGATTCTGGAATGGTTCTGAACGACTGGAAAATTGCAAATGTCACTCCACTTTTTAATAAGGGAGGTAGACACAAGAAAGGAAATTATAAGCCAGTAAAGTCTGACTTCAGTGGTTGGCAAGATGTTGGAGTGCATTATTAAGGATGAGGTTTTGGGGAGCTTGGAAGCACATGGTAAAACAGGCCAAAGCCAGCATTGTTTCCTTAAGGAGAAATCTTGCCTGACAAATCTGTTGGAATTCTTTGAGGAAATAGCAAGCAAGGTAGACAAAGGAGAGTCAGTGGATGTTGTTTCTTTGGATTTTCAGAAGGCCTTTTGACAAGGTGCTGCACATTAGGCTGCTTAACAAGATAAAAACCCATGGTATTACATGGCTAGGAAATAGATGATTGGCTGAATGGCAGGAGGCAGAATTGGAATAAAGTTGGCCTTTTCTGGTTGGCTGCCGGTGATTAGAGGTGATCTGCAGGGGTCAATATTGGAACCACTTCTTTTCATGTTGCATGTCAATGATTTTATGTCCATAAAGTGACGCTAGGTTGTACATAAGGTGACTGGCAGGAAATAATAAAGTAGTGGTGGAGTTAGTGGGTGGAGGTGTTGATCAGCCTTACTGCTTGGGGAAAGTAGCTGTTTTGGATCTGTTGTTTCTGGCATGCTATGTGGCCTGCTCCCTAAAGGGAGTGGGACAAACAGTCTATGAGCAGGGTGAATGGGATCCTTCATGATGCTACTGACCATTTTCTGGCACCTTTCTGTATATATGAAAGGGTTAATGTATGAAGAGCATTTGATGTTCTGGGCTTGTACTCTCTAGAGTTTAGAAAATGAGGGAGTATCTCATTGAAGTCTCTTGAAAGGCCTAGACAGGGTGGATGTGGAGTGGATATTTCTTATAGGGTGAATCTAGGGCCAGAGGGCACAGCCTCATAAGAGAGGGACATCCATGTAGAACAAGGATGTCTCCTATTTTGAGGAGGAATTTCTTTAACCAAAGGGTAACGTAACTGTGGAATTCATTGCCTTGTACAGCTGGGGAGGCAAAGTTATTGAGTATATTTAAAGTGGAAGTTCAAAGATCCAAAAAACTTTATTGTCATTCTAACCGTACATCAGCTCTGCAGGGCAGAATGAGACAAAGTTTCCCAGGAGCAGTGCAATCATAACATAACAAACGCAACACTAAATAATAAACATAACAATAAATAGTAAAACACAACAGCCACATGTCAGTTAAAATCAAGTTATAAGTGTGCAGTGCAAGTTAAAAGTGTCCAAAACCGTGTCAGGTGGAGCAGCTATTTAGCAGTCTGACTGCCTGTGGGAGGCAGCTGTTTAGTAGCCTTGTGGTTTTAGTTTTGATGCTCCTGTAACGTTTGCCTGATGGCAGAAGAACAAACAGTTTATGGAGAGGGTGTGAGGGGTCTTTAATGATGTACCGCGTCTTCTGGAGGCATCGACTCTGAAGAGGTCTTGGACAGAAGGTAGGGAGACCCCAATAACCTTCTCTGCTCCCCTAACCACCCTCTGCAAGGCTTTTTTGTCGACAGCACTGCAGCTGGAGTACCAGGTTGTGATGCAAAAGGTCAGCACATTCTCAACCACGCCTCTGTAGATTGTAGTTAAGATGTTAGTGGGGAGTGATGCTTGTTTAAGCTTCCTCAGAAAGTGCAATCTCTGCTGGGCCCGTTTCACAATCCCAGTGGTGTTCCTGGACCAGGTGAGATCGTCTGAGATCTGCACCCCAAGGATAGGTTCTTGATTAGCCAGGGTGTCAAAGGGAAGAAGGCAGGAGAATGGGTTGAGAGGGATAATAAATCAGCCCTGATGGAATGGTGGAGCAGACTTGATGGGCCAAATTGTCTAATTCCACTCCTAGATCTTATGGTCTTATGATCTAAGGTGGACTCCTGACCTCACAACCTCATTACCACTTCTCACCTTAGCATTTACCTGGACTGTGGCTGTAGCTGTTATTTTATTCTGCATTCTGTTATTATTTTACCTTGTTCTACCTCAATGCACTTTGTGAAGATCTGATCTGTATAAATAGAATGCAAGGAAAGTTTTCCACTGTGTCTTGGCACACGTAACAATGATAAACCAATTCCAATATGAACCTGTCTAAGATGATTGGTATCACTATCAGAACCAGAATCAGGTTTATTAACACTAACATCTGATGTTAAATTTGTTCTTTTGTGTTAACAGAGAAAAAATGCTATTTGTTACACAAACAAATATTTCAAATAATAGTGAGGGCTCATGGGTTCATGGACCATTCAGAAATCTGATGGCGACAGGGCTTGAAGTTGCTAGCTTACTGAGTGGGTTGAAACAGTTCTGATTATTGCCGTATCTGTGGCTGCAGATTTCAGCTCTAGTAGTTCTAAATGTGGGCACATGGCCAAGTGGGGAGTGACTTTCCAGGCGCAGATCCATTGTCTTGCAAGACTAACGGATGCCTTTAATTTAATTTAGTTTAGTTCTAAATGGGAATATTGATGATTCCCACAGGAACTATACAAAAATAGTCATTCTTCTCCCGTGATTTTTTTTTTTAAAACCAGAGGAGAGGTGAGTGCGGTGGGAAAGGTGATCCTTAGGCTTCCACAGTTGTCAGCTGTTGATGGGTCCAACACCTTCCTGGGTCTCCATAGCCCAGCTACTTCTCTGATGTTCTCTCTAGACAAGGGATTCCCAACCTGGGGTCCACAAACCCCTCAGTTATGGTAGGCGCCCAAGGCATAAAAAAGGTTACAAACCTCTGCTCTAGATCCTGTCCAATGCCAGCACGTCCCTTCTTAGATAAGGGGTCAAAACTGCTCAGAATACTCCAAAAGCAGTCTGAACAGTAAAAGCCTCAGGAAGGAGCTGTACTCGCTATTGAACCTGTAATTTCCTTGCCCTGGGAATTGATGGAGGGACAGGTAGATCAAGCTTTATTTTCTCCCTGACCCCTGTTGATGTGGCTAGGTCCTTACCTTTGCTGGACATTTCAGCGACGGTTCCATTGAATGGATCTTTGATGAATATGGGTGCATTATCATTGACGTCCAGTACTTGAATAGTAAAGTTGGTGACGGGGCCAACTGGCTGCAAAGTTTTCTTGTCAATCACAGTTCCTTGCAATTTGTAGTGATCCTTCTTCTCCCGATCCAACTCTCTGTAGACAACAATATCGCCAGTGTCGGGGTCCACCTTAAAAATAGTGCCAGCTCCCTCACCCTGGATTTGATACCTAGTTTGTCCTTCCTTGTGCCAAACTGACTGGATCTGGAAAATAGGATTTAAAAGATTTTGAAGTTCAATGTAAATTTATTATCAAAGTACCACAGGACACACAAAGCTGCTGTGCAGGTTGACTGTGTGGTCAAGAAAGCATACAGTGTATTGGACTTCATCAACTGTGGGATTGAGTTTAAGAGTCGAGAAGTAATGTTATAGCTTTATAGGACCCTGGTCAGACCCCACATGGAGTACTGTGCTCAGTTCTGGTCGCCTCACTACAGGAAGGATGTGGAAACTACAGAAAAGGTGCAGAGGAGATTTACAAGGACATTGCCTGGATTGGGGGGCATGCCTTATGAGAATAGGTTGAGTGAACTCAGACTTTTCTTCTTGGAGTGGCGGAGGATGAGAGGTGACTTGATAGAGGTGTATAGTGAACTTGGCCTTTTCTCCGTGGGGCGATGGACAGCTGATAGAGGTGTATAAGATGATGAGAAGCATTGATCGTCTGGATAGTCAGAGGCTTTTCCCCAGGGCTGAAATGGCTAACACGAGGGGACACAGTTTTAAGGTGCTTGGAAGTAGGTACAGAGGAGACATCAGGGGTAAGCTTTTTACGCAGAGAGTGATGAGTGCGTGGAATGGGCTGCCAGCGACGGTGGTGGAGGCAGATACTATAGGGTCTTTTAAGAAACTCTTGGATAGGTACATAGAGAACAGAAAAATAGAGGGCTATGGGTAACCCTAGGTAATTACTAAAGTAAGTACATGTTCCGCACAGCATTGTGGGCTGAAGGGCCTGTATTGAGCTGTAGGTTTTCTCTGTTTCTACTTATACAGTATTTCACCACATGCAACCCTGCACTTCATTTTTTGTGGGCATTTACAGTAAATACAAGAAACACAATAGAATCAATGAAACTCCACACCCAACAGGATGGATAAACTGTCAATGCTGAACCTTCACAAACTTTTAAGAATGTAGGTATACTGCCAAGCTTTCTTTGTAATAGCACTGATGTGCTGGTACCTGGACAGATCATCTGAAATGATAACACCTAGGAATTTAAAGTCGCTGACCCTCTCCACCTCTGATGAGGACTGCCTCATGGACCTCTAGCTTCCTCCTCCTGAAGTCATTGATAAGCTTCTTGAACATGCACTAGGTCATTGTTATCGGCAGGTCTGTGTACAAAAATAGTTGACTCCAGGCCAGTGTCAAATTTTTTCCTGACAAAAAAATCTGTATCTACAGCCAATTTTTGTCTGTATAAATCCATTAATCAGTGTTCCAACTACTTGTGTCAAGTGTCTCCCAACACTGCACTCTTCCATTAGAAAATATAAATTGTTTACACAGATATACCTTATAATTCCTCAACCTACTACAGCTTATAATTTACAAAGAAAGTAGTTTGCTTTCTGACATTATTTCTTGTTAGGTATTTATGTGCTTTTCAATTTGGTATTTCGTCTTCCCATTCCATAGATAGTCTCTTCCTCTACAAATCCCTTTCTCCTACAGACAACAAAATTTCTTCCTACAGGGGAACAATTGAGAGCATCCTGACTGGCTGCATCACTGCCTGGTATGGGAACTGTACTTCCCTCAATTGCAGGACTCTGCAGAGAGTGGTGTGGACAGCCCAGCCCATCTGTAGTTGTGAACTTCCCACTATTCAGGACACTTACAAAGACAGGTGTGTAAAAAGGGCCCGAAGGATCATTGGGGACCCGAGTCACCCCCAACCACAAACTGTTCCAGCTGCTACCATCTGGGAAACGGTACTGCAGCATAAAAACCAGGAGCAACAGGCTGTGGTACAACTTCTTCCACCAGGCAATCAGACTGATTAATTCACACTGATACAATTGTATTTCTATGCTCTATTGATTGTCCTGTTGTACATACTATTTATTACAAATTACTATAAATTGCATGTTGCACATTTAGACAGAGATGTAATGTAAAGATTTTTACCCCTCATGTATATGAAGGATGTAAGTAATAAAGTCAATTCAATTCAATTCAAAAATTCCATGCAAAACAGTTGTTACATTGCAAAAGCAGTGACCTCCTCTGTTCTATCCACCAAAAGCAGAATTTCCTGGTGAGTATCTTGGCTCCATCGTCAATTGTGGATTTTCTCAGTGCCCAACTATTTTAATTCCTATCCCCATTCTTGTTCCAACATATCTCTCCAGGGCCTCCTCTTGTGCCAAGGTGAGGCCACCTTCAGGTGGACGAGTAACACCTTTTCTGTCTGGGTAGTCTGCAACCGGATGACATGAATATAGATTTCTTCGGTAATCTTTCCCCTCTACCTCCCTCTTCTTCTATTCCCTACTCTGACCTTTTACCTCTGCTCCTCACCTGCCTATCACCTCCCCCTGGTGCCCATCTCCCATGGTCCACTCTCCTCTCCTATCAGATTCCTTCTTCTCGGCCCTTTACCTTTCTCACCCACCTGGCTTCATCTGTCACCCTTCTAGCTATCCTCTGTCCCCTCCCCCTAACTTTTTTATTATGGCATCTTCTCCCCTGATGCAGGGTCTTGGCCCAAAATGTCAACTATTTTTTAAACTTTCATACATGCTGCCTGACCTGTTGAGATCCTCCAGCATTTTGTGTGTGTTTTTCCACTGCTCCTCAGTACAAATGAGAATCATGAACTGATTTACCAACTTACCAAGTTACTCTTGACTGAATGGGAGCAGTGGGATGAGATAGACTCACCTTTCCAATCCGTGTGGGCTCTTTAAGGCCCTCCCAGCAGTGTATTTTGTTCCAAATCCAGTCCGATGGAGACTTACTGCTATTACTGCTCACTCCGAAGACACGCCCTGCTGCATAGCCCACACAGGAGATCACCAGCAGCACGGAGATACCTGCTCTGATCATGCTGATTACAAATCTGAAACAACACAGGGCAGAGGTTACTTTAAACTATACAGTGGTTGCCAGAGGTCACAATAGAACAGTGTTTTTCTCTCATCCGTTTTGTTGAAATGGGGGTCGTTGGAAAGGCCAATATGTAGATCTTTCCCTGTCCTCTCCCAGTCTTCACTTTAAATAGGGATCACTTTCTATATGACTCCCTTGTCCACTCGTCCCTCCCATGGGAGCATTTAGAACATAGAACAATACAGCTCAGAAACAGGCCATTTGGCCCACAATGTTGCACCCTACGAGCTAAAAAGGAAATCAAAAACACCCAAGCATGAATCCCTCCTACCTGCCATTATCCCTCCATCCATGTGTCTGTCCAAATGTCTCTTAAGTGTTTCTAATGTTTCTACCACCATACCAGGCAGTGCATTCCAGGTACCCATGACTCTCTGAGTAAAAAATATACTGTCACTTCCCCTTTGAGCCTACACCCCTTACCTGTAGTGCATCCCCAATGGCATTGGACATTTCAACCCTGGGAAACAGATACTCTTTGCCCACCTCGTCTATGCTTCCCATAATTTTATAAACCTCTATCAGATTCCCCCTCAGCCTCTGGCACTCAGGAGAAAACAACCCAAATTTATCCAGCCTCTTGTGATAGCACATAGCCTCTATACCAGGCAGCATCCTGGTAAACCTCTTCTGCACCCTCTCCAAAGCCTCAACATCCCCCTATAGTGGAGCGATCAGAACTGTATGTGGCCTAACCAGCGTTTTATAAAGTTGCAATATTTGATGGTCCTGGGCCTGTATTGGCTGAGTGGTGTAATAGCAACAACTCCTCAACAACTTCACTATAGGAAGGATGTGGAAACATTGGAAAGGGTACAGAGGAGATTTACCAGGATGCTGCCTGGATTCGAGAGTATGCATTATGATCAGAGATTAAGGGAGCTAGGGCTTTACTCTTTGGAGAGAAGGAGGATGAGAGGAGACATGACAGAGGTGTACAAGATATTAAGAGGAATAGATAGAATGGATAGCCAGCACCTCTTCCCCAGGGCACCACTGCTCAGTATAAGAGGACATGGCTTTAAGGTAAGGGGTGGGAAGTTCAAGGGGGATATTAGAGGAAGGTTTTTTACTCAGAGAGTGGTTGGTGCGTGGAATGCACTGCCTGAGTCAGTGGTGGAGGCAGATACACTAGTGAAGTTTAAGAGGCTACTAGACAGGTATATGGAGGAATTTAAGGTGGGGGCTTATAAGGGAGGCAGGGTTTGAGGGTCGGCACAACATTGTGGGCTGAAGGGCCTGTACTGTGCTGTACTATTCTATGTTCTATGTTCTATGTTCAATCAATGTCAATAAGACCAAGGATCTGATTGTAGACTTCAGGAGAGGGAAACCAGAATTCCATGAACCATTAATCATTGGAGGATCGGGCTGGAGAGGGTCAGTAACTTCAAATTCCTGTATGTCACTATCTCGGAAGACCTGACCTGGATCCATCATATGGATATTATTGCAAGAAAGCACAACTGCACCTCTTCCTCAAGAGCCTGCGGAGATTTGACATGTCATCAAAAACTTCGGAAAATTCCTATAGATGTGTGATGGAAAGTGTGCTGATCGGCTGTGTCTGGATCTGGTGTAGGAACACCAATGCCATTGAGTGGAAAATCCTACAAAACGTATTAGATTTGGCCCAGTACACCATGGGTAAAAACATTAAGCGCATCTACATGAAACATTGCCGTAGAAAAACAGCATCCATCACAGATCCTCACCGCCCAGGCCATGCTCTTTTCTCACCACTGCCATCAGGCAGAAGGTACAGGAGCCTTAGGACAGTTACTACTACTCAACCATTGGGCTGTTGAACAAAAGGAGATAGCTAAACTCATTTAACGACTCTGTTATATCGTTATTTCAAGCTCGTTATTTATTGCTATTTGTTTATATCTGCATTTCCATAGTTTGTTTACAGTTAAAAGTTCCTGATGTTTACAGTTCATAGTTACTGTTCCATAGATTTGCTAAGTATGTTCACAAGAAAAAGAATCTCAGGGTTGTATTTGGTGACATGTATGTACTCTGATAATAATTTTTACTTTGAATGTTGGAGTTTAGAAGATTGAGGGTACAATCTCATTGAAACCTATTGAATACACTGATATTGTATATATAATACAAATCTATTGATTGAAACATATAAGATTATTAAGGGATTGGACACACTAGAGGCAGGAAACATGTTCCCGATGTTGGTGGAGTCCAGAACCAGAGGCCACAGTTTAAGAATAAAGGGTAGACAATTTAGAACAGAGTTGAGGAAAAACTTTTTCACACAGAGAGTTGTGGATCTGTGGAATGCTCTGCCTCAGAAGGCAGTGGAGGCCAATTCTTTGGATTCTTTCAAGAAAGAGTTAGATAGAGCTCTTGGAGATAGCGGAGTGACTGGATATGGGGAGAAGGCAGGAAAAGGGTACTGATTGTGGATGATCAGCCATGATCACAGTGAATGGTGGTGCTGGCTTGAAGGGCTGAATAGCCTACTCCTGCACCTATTGTCTATTGTCTAATATTGAAAAGCCTAGATAGAATGGATGTTTCCCACAGCCTGCAACACAAACCGCTCCCTTGTTGTCAGTAGAATAGGGCTAATACCAAAGAGGCTCCATCATTCCAAGACTAAGGGCCAATCTCGCATCAATACCCACTGTGCAGCAAACTCTGACAGAGCACAGCAGTTCACAGATGCTTTTGAAGCCTCAATGAAGAACAGTTCTAGTGTCAGCACCTCTATTGACTCCAAGTGGTTGCAACTCCATGATGCTATCTGCAGCTCAGTAATAACAGCATTTGGAAAAAGGGAACACAAGAACGCAGACTGGTACAAAGTGCACTGGGAAGAAATGGAGTGAGAGAAAAGCCCTGCTGGTCTGCAAGCAGAACCCCTGCACCAGCACACGTGACACCCTCCGAGCTGCTGGGAACAAGGCACAGCAAACTGCCCGACGCTGTGCCAACAGTGACTGGCTGAATTGGTGCAGCAGAATTCAATCCACTGCTGACAGTGGGAATGCAAGAGGGATGCTTGATGGCAACGGGCACTTCAGCCACCAAGACAGCCCTATCGAAGTGGAAAAATGGGGTGGTGATCACGGACCAGACTAGCAGCCTGAATGCTGGCTACAGCACTAGCTGGAGCTGTATGCAACCCGGCAGGTGGGGACCGATGCTGCCCTGGAGGCACTGACCAACTTGCCAGTCAGGGAAGAGCTTGATGCGTTGTCATCTATGGAGGAGCTCAGTAAAGCCATCGACTGTCTCACCAGTGGGAAAGCCCCAGGGAAAGATGGAACTCCCCCCGTTGTCCTGAAGAACAGGAAGCTTGCCTTGCTGCAACATCTGCCCGAGCTTCTGTGTCTTTGCTGGGGGAAAGGCCACATTCCTCCAAGACATGTGAGATGCCAACATTGTCACACTGTACAAAAACCAGAGTGACCATAGTGATTGTAACAACTACCGTGGCATCTCTCTTCTCAATATTGCGGGGAAAGTGTTCGCCTGCGTCGTCTTGGCATGACTTCAGAGCCTTGCACGCAGAGTCTACCCAGAGTCCCAGCGTGGGTTCGGAGCAGGCAGGTCTACAGTGGACATGATTTTTTCACTGGGCCAGCGGACCAGCTGCAGGAGAAGTGTCGAGAGCACCAGAAGCCACTGTACACAGCCTTCATTGATCTGACCAAGATGTTCGACCTCGTCAGCAGATGCAGACTCTTCAATCTCGTGCTAAAGATTGGCTGTCCACCCAAGACTGCACAGCTTCATATCATCCTTCCATAAAGACATACACAGCGCTGTCTGCTTCAATGGAGCAATTTCTGATGCCTTTCCAGTGAGCAGCGGAGTGAAACAAGGTGCGTCCTGCCACCGACCCTCTTTGGAATCTTCTTCTCTAGGCTCCTTCACTGTGCTTTCGCAGAGTACCTTCACACAAGAGCTGATAGCAAGCTGTCCAACATCACTCACTTGTACTCCAAGACCAAAGTTAGGACAGCCCTCATTTGCGAGATGCTGTTTGCAGATGATGCAGCATTGATGTCACACACTAAAGGCAGACTCCAACAACTGATTAACTGCTTTACCCACGCCTGTAAGGAGTTTGGGTTAACCATCAGTCTGAAGAAGACAAATGTCACGGCCCGGGGTGCAGAGTTTCCCCCAAACGTCACTATTGATGGTTGCTCTCTTGACTGCTTCACCTATCTAGGTCGACTATCACCAGCTCCCTGTCCCTTGAAGCAGAGTTGAAGGGTGGGGTTGCCAAAGCTGCAGCTGTCATGGCCAGGCTGAATGAGAGAGTGTGGAACAACAGACAGCTGACAAAGAAGACCAAGCTGTGTGTGTACCAGGCATGTGTGCTCAGCACACTCCTCTACGCATGTATCTCTTCAGCAACCTGTCTCAAGACTCTGGGATGTAGTCTATCTGGTCCAGGTGACTTATCCACCTTAAGACCTTTGAGTTTGCTTGGAACTTTTTCCTCCATTTAAATTCCCACTCACTTTTCCTACCTTATATGCCCTTTCCTTCACTTTTAGACAGTCCTTAACTTCCTTTGTCAGCCACAGTTGCCTACTCCTGTCATTTGAGAACAACTTCTTCTGTGGAACATATCTGTCCTGCACCTTGAGAATTATTCCCAGTAACTTCAGTCATCTCTGCTCTTCTGTTATCCTCGCCAGTATCCTCCTCAGAAACATTGCGGACTCTAGCATCTGAGAGGCAAACTACCATCTACATACCTTTTTGCATCTACAGAATGGCCTATCTGTCCCCTGGACTATAGAGTCCCCTATTACTGCTGCCATCCTCTTCATGAGGTCTCCCCTCATTCTTCTGAATTTCTGTAATTACAGAACCAGAGCCACCAAAAGTTCTTCATATGACAAGCCTTTCAGTTCTGGAATAATTTTCGTGAACCTCCTTTGAACTCTCTCTAATGCCAACACAACCTTTTTTAGATAGAGGGCCCAAAACTCTTCACAGTATTCCAAGTCAGGCCTCAGCAGTGCTTTATTAAGCCTCAAAATACCATCCTTGCTTTTATGTTCGAGTCCTCTTGAAGTGAATACTAACATCACAAATGAGAAAATCTGCAATGTTGGAAATCCAGAGCAACAAACGCAAAATGCTGGAGGAACTCAGCAGGTCAGGTAGCATCTATGGAAATGAGTAAACAGTTGATGTTTTGGGCCGAGACTCTTCATCAGTACATTACATTGCATTTGCCTTCCTCACCACAGACTCAACCTGCAATTTAACCTTTAGGGAATCCTGCACAAGGACTCCCAAGTCCATTTGCACTTCAGATTTTTGAATTTTCTTCTGATTTAGGAAATAGTCTACGCTGTTAGTTCTTTTACCGAAGTGCATGACCACACACTTCCAGACACTGAATTCCATCGCAGCTTCTTGGAACATACTCCCAATCTGTCTGTCCTTCTGTAGCCCTCTACTTCCTCAAAACTACTTTCCCCTACGCCGATTTTTGTATTATCCATAAACTTGGCCATAAAGCCATTAATTCTGTCATCCAAGTCATTGACATATAACATAAAAAGAATCGGTCCCAACACAGACCCCTGTGGAACACCACTAGTCACCGGCAGCCAGTCAGAAAAGGCTCCTTTTATTCCCACTCTTTGCTTCCTGCCAGTCAGCCAATGCTGCAAGGTCTCAGCCCAAAACGTCAACTGTTTACTCTTCTTCATAGATTGCATCTGGCCTGCTGAGTTCCTTGATCATTCTGTAAATGTTGTAAGGGTTAGTAGTGAACTCATGTGCAGGAATCACAGACATCGGCAATCCAAACTAAACAAAATATTTATTGTAGAAATTAACCAACAAAACAGAACTGAGGGAAAGTGCAGAATCTTGAAGAACTGAAGTCACTCATGGTACACAGAACTTTGATTTCTTCCAGATAAGGATCCACAACCACCAGGCAAAGCGGGATTGGTACACTCCCTGAAATACACCCTGGAGCATGCAAGAGAATGCAGGGCATTGAAAATAGCGCGCTAATTAAATTATCCCAAATGGAATAAATGTGACTGAGAGATTAAAAATCCCCATGATCCCAAATCAGATACCTGCAGCATAAAGTGAAAAATCAGAGCTAGTCCAAAGACAAACAATTAGATATAAAATGCAATCAATCCAAGGACCACTGTATATCCACGAGGTTACAATGAGAAAATACAACTCACAGACTGGCTGAAAAAATCGCTTGTTTTTTTTTCGTTAAAAACAACCCCTGGTTGCGACAGAATTCCCCGCCCCACCCTTCTAAAGGCGACTTCTGGCGGCTTAAGGCCATCTCGGCGGATGGTGGGGGGAGCTTAGGAGTAGGGGCTAGACTACAGAGTAGGGGTTTCAGTATAGAGGCTTGATAGGTGGGACGGATTCGGAGAGACCTGGGAAGCTGTAATCTAGAAATTATAGGATTGATCCTTTTATCAATTCTAAAAGGCCCAATGAAATGAGAGGCTAGCTTCCGGGATTCAGTTTTAAGGGGGAGGTCTTGGGTAGAGAGCCAAACCTGCTGACACACGCAAAAAGGACCCTCCTGTTGGCATGGAACTGCTGCCTCAATGAAGCATGTGCCAAAGTTCTCTTGGCTTTAAAAGTCATCGCTATCTAAGGCACTCGATACACCATTTAGCAGACAGCACACCAACTTCCACTTCCAGCTCGGGAAAGAGAGGAGGCTTAAACCCATATTGACATGTGAAAGGAGTCAGGTTAAGCAAAGAATGGTGAAGGGTGTTATAAGATATCTCTGGCCGAATTAAATGGTCATACAAGAAACAAGGCTTCGAAGAGTGCGTTTCAAATTTTTGGTTCGTCCTCTCGGCCTGACCATTCGTTTGTGGATGAAAACCGGAGGAAAGGCTAGAAGTAGCTCCGATAAGTTTACAAAACGCTTGCCAAACTTGGACGTACTGTAAATTGTGGAGCCCCGTCAGAGACAATATAGGAAGGAAATCCATGTACCAACGACCTGCTGCAATAAATGTTCCGTAGTTTCACGGGCTGTGGCCAACTTAGTGATGGGAAAAAACTTCACTAGACTTGGAAAATCGATCAGCCAAGACTGAAATAACAGTGAAGGAGCGTGAAGGGGGCAGGGCAGTGATGAAATCCAGCTAGAGGTGGGACTAGGGCGGGAGGGGATGGGGAAGACCCTGGGGAGGAAAATTTCAATATTTGGAACGGACATACACGTCACAGGCTTGGACAAGTGACTTGACCTTCCTATTAAAACCAGGCCATAGTAACGTCTTTCTATGAATTCTAGGATGCGTGAAATCCCAGGGTGTACTGTTTTCTTGGATGCGTACTTCCATCCGAGGACGTCAGGTGGCACAAAAAGGCAACCTAAGAGAACATTTCTGGGAACTAGAGTACTTCCCTCGAGTGCTTGGCTGACGTGGGAATCAATATCCCAAGTGACAGGAGCCAAAAGTTTATTCTCCGAAATTATTGTTTCCGGCCTATCTATCGACTCGAGGAGATCAATTTGCCCAGATAGGGCGTCAGACTTTAGGTTCTTGGAACTCTAAGGCTTTTAAATGGTTAAAGACAATGCCCACTGGGCTTCTCATGAGTTAAGTCACTTGGCATTCTGGATATAAGCTAAATTCTTACGATCCGTTCAAACCAGGGTTTCTCAACCGGGGTTCCGCGGAATCCTAGGGTTCAATGAGAGGTCGCTAGGGGTTCCGCGAGAGATGATGGTTAAAAAAATAAAAAATTTTTGAACCGCGCAACGCGCGATGCCTGCGCTCGTAGTGTGGGCAGTGACCGAATGGCCCAGTTACTAATATCGTTACAGGTCTCAGCCCATTATGGCAGTTCACAGTAGGGCCGTGTTTATTTGCTTGGGTTTATTTGACGTGAGATAGGGGAGGCCATTAATAATTGGTGAGCGCTGTATTACACGGAGTGGAGGGTGATAGGCTGATAATTGGTGTGCGCTGTATTACACGGAGGGGAGGATGGTAGGATGATTTCAGTTCAGGTGAAAGTGAAATCCGTGTGCGCTTATTTAAGTTCGACCCAGAAATGAGAAATGTATTATGTTTACTTTATGAGATTGAAATTTATGAAAGAGAAAGAAAGAGCTTAACTATCATTTTTCAAGAAAGATTGGTTCTCTACATTGACAATTATTTTTGGATTATTACATCTACAACTTACTGATTATGCTCATGTACGGTGAACTGTAGATATAATTTTTACGGAGGGGTTCCCTGAGACCTGAAAATTATTTCAAGGGTTCCTCCAGGGCAAAAAGGTTGAGAAGGGCTGCTCCAAACTATGAGTGGATGTTCTACGCCTTCCAACCAGTTCCACCACTCTTGTAAAGCCAATTTAACTCCCGGTTACCTGTATCAGAATTGGATTTGGCTGGTGACAGCCATTTCGAAAAGTAAGCGCAGGGATACAGCTTTTTATCTGTGCTGGAACAAGCCGGCCCCTGCTCTGATGTCGGAAGCGTCGGCCTCAAGCGCCTACCATGGAGATGAAATTTCCAATAAATCTCCTATAAAAGTTAGCAAAGCCCAAAAATCTCTGAATCTGCTTGACAGAGGTGGGAGTGGGCCAGTCCCGAACAGCACGAGTTTTATCCGGACCCTGGGAAATAAAAATCCTAAAAAGGAAAAAGAAATTCATACTTCTCTATCTCCACAAAAAAAAGTTGTTTTCTAATAAACACAGAATTAACCAGCTGAACATGAGATACACGTTCCTGATAAGAACTTGAAAAATGTAAATATCGTCTAAATATACAGCCAAAGTAGATTAATATCTCCCTCAAGACGCCATTAATGAATGCTTGAAATACCGCTGCGAGATTAAC
This sequence comes from Mobula birostris, assembly GCF_030028105.1. Classification (NCBI taxonomy): domain Eukaryota; kingdom Metazoa; phylum Chordata; class Chondrichthyes; order Myliobatiformes; family Myliobatidae; genus Mobula; species Mobula birostris. The sequence continues at coordinate 78,704,103 of NC_092384.1, read as the reverse complement.
AAGCACAAAGGGCATCACTAGGTATTCATAATGCCCGGTTGAGGTTGAATGTCGTCTTTCATTCATTCCCCCCCGCCCCCCCCGATGAAGCTGAATTAAATTGCAGGCATTCCTGAGATCCAATTTAATGAAAATCCTGGCCCCTTGCAGTAAATAAAGTCTGAGTTCAATAATGGTAAGGCATAATGGATCTTGTTAAGATATTGATTATCAATACAGGGTCTCAGGCTGCCGTCCTTCTGAGTGACAAAGAAAAACCCCGCCCCTGCAGGGGACGTCGATAAACCTCGCTGCCATTGCCCCCTGAGAGTCTCTCAGGACAGGATAGGGAAACAGCCTGCCTCGGGAAGGGTAGGAACCCGCGAATAACGCAAAGGCGCAATGATAATTACAATGGGGTGACAAACAAAGTTGCTTGTTTGTTTGTCACAAAAAAAGTTGTTAAAATGTTAGGACGGATAAGTCCCTGGGGCCTGACAAAATATTCCCCAGGGTGCTCCACGAGGCGAGGGAAGAGATTGCTGAGCCTCTGGCTAGGATCTTTACGTCCTCGTTGTCCACGGGAATGGTACCGGAGGATTGGAGGGAGGCGAATGTTGTCCCCTTGTTCAAAAAAGGTAGTAGGGATAGTCCGGGTAATTATAGACCAGTGAGCCTTATATCTGTGGTGAGAAAGCTTTTGGAAAAGATTCTTAGAGATAGGATCTCTGGGCATTTAGAGAAATGGTCTGATCAGGGGCAGTCAGCATGGCTTTGTGAAGGGCAGATCGTGTCTAACAAGCCTGATAGAGTTCTTTGAGGAGGTGACCAGGCATATAGATGAGGGTAGTGCAGTGGATGTGATCTATATGGATTTTAGTAAGGCACTTGACAAGGTTCCACACGGTAGGTTTATTCAGAAAGTCAGAAGGCATGGGATCCAGGGAAGTTTGGCCAGGTGGATTCAGAATTGACTTGCCTGCAGAAGGCAGAGGGTGGTGGTGGAGGGAGTACATTCAGATTGGAGGGCTGTGACGAGTGGTGTCCCACAAGGATCTGTTCTGGGACCTCTACTTTTCGTGATTTTTATTAATGACCTGGATGTGGGGGTAGAAGGGTGGGTTGGCAAGTTTGCAGATGGCACAAAGGTTGGTGGTGTTGTAGATAGTGTAGAGGATTGTCAAAGATTGCAGAGAGACATTGATAGGATGCAGAAGTGGGCTGAGAAGTGGCAGATGGAGTTCAACCCGGAGAAGTGTGAGGTGGTACACTTTGGAAGGACAAACTCCAAGGCAGAGTACAAAGTAAATGGCAGGATACTTGGTAGCGTGGAGGAGCAGAGGGATCTCGGGGTACATGTCCACAGATCCCTGAAAGTTGCCTCACAGGTGGATAGGGTAGTTAAGAAAGCTTATGGGGTGTTAGCTTTCATAAGTCGAGGGATAGAGTTTAAGAGTCGCGATGTATTGATGCAGCTCTATAAAACTCTGGTTAGGCCACACTTGGAGTACTGTGTCCAGTTCTGGTCGCTTCACTATAGGAAGGATGTGGAAGCATTGAAAAGGGTACAGAGGAGATTTACCAGGATGGTGCCTGGTTTAGAGAGTATGCATTATGATCAGAGATTAAGGGAGCTAGGGCTTTACTCTTTAGAGAGAAGGAGGATGAGAGGAGACATGAAAGAGGTGCACAAGATAATAAGAGGAATAGATAGAGTGGATAGCCAATGCCTCTTCCCCAGGGCACCACTGCTCGATACAAGAGGACATGGCTTTAAGGTAAGGGGTGGGAAGTTCACGGGGGATATTAGAGGAAGGTTTTTTACTCAGAGAGTGGTTGGTGCGTGGAATGCACTGCCTGAGTCAGTAGTGGAGGCAGATACACTAGTGAAGTTTAATAGACTGCTAGACAGGTATATGGAGGAATTTAAGGTGGGGGCTTATATGGGAGGCAGGGTTTGAAGATCGGCACAACATTGTGGGCCGAAGGGCCGGTACTGTGCTGTACTATTCTATGTTCTATAAACTGAAAGGAGATCTGAGTATTCAGGAGGGACTCTCTGAATCTCATGGATCATTCTGACTCTGGAATGTCGGGCACAGGTTCAGAGATCTTCACTGTGACCACGGGCACTCGGGACACCTACTCGCGATCCTGGGAAGCCGATGTAAAACTCATATTCTGTTGGGGGAGCAGCCAATAATAAGTCCCCCGGGACAGGCAGTCGCCGGGACATTCTGTGACAACCGTGGGTGCCCAAGGGTAAGAGGAATATCTGTAGACTGGATCAAGTGGAATTTTAATGTTTTCACAAGACCATAAGATAGGAACATAATTAGGCCATCTGGCCCATCGAGTCTGCTCCACCATTCAATCATGTCTGATCCTTTTCTTTCTTCTTCCTCAGCCCCACTTCCTGCCTTCTCCCTTTGATGCCATGTCCAATCAAGAACCTATCAATCTCTAACTTAAATACACCCAGTGGCCTGGTCTCCACAGCTCATGTGGCAACAAATTCCACAAATTCTCCACCCTTTGGCTGAAGAAATTTCTCCGCATCTCTGTTTTGAAAGGGCACCCCTCTATCCTGAGGCTGTGCCCTCTTGTTCCAGACTCTCGTACCATGGGAAATGTCCTTTCCATATCTACTCTGTCTAGGTCTTTCAACATTTGAAAGGTTTCAATGACACCCCCCCCATTCTTCTGAATTCCAGCGAGTACAGACCCAGAGCCATCAAATGTTCCTCGAATGATAACCCTTTCATTCCTGGAATCATCCTTGTGAACCTCCTCTGGACCCTCTCCAATGCCAGGACATCTTTTCTAAGTTGAGGGGCCCAAAACTGTTGACAATACTCAAAGTGAGGTCTCACCAGTGCCTTATAAAGCCCCAGCATCACATCCCTGCTCTTGTATTCTAGACCTCTTGAAATAAATGCTAACATGGTATTTGTCTTCCTCACTACCGACTGACCGGCAAGTTAACCTCTAGGGTGTTCTACACAAGGACTCCCAAGTCCCTCTGCATCTCAGATTCCTGGATTTCCTCCCAGTTTAGAAAGTAATCTGCACATTTATTTTTACTACTAAAGTGCATGATCATGCATTTTCCAACATTGTATTTTATTTGCCACTTTCTTGTCCATTCTCCTAATCTGTCTAAGTCCTTCTGTATCCTACCTGTTTCCTCAATACTACCTGCCCATCCACCAATCTTTGTATCATCTGCAAACTTGGCAACAAAGCCATCTATTCCATCATCCAAATCACTTATATACAGCAGGGGTCCCCAACCTTTTTTGCACCGCGGACCGGTTTAATATAGACAATATTCTTGCGGAAAGGCCAACCGGGGCGGGGGGGGGGGTGGTGTTCAAGTAGGGTTAAACTCACCTCAACATGTCTTTTAAAGTTAGGGTTGCCAACTTTCTCACTCCCAAATAAGGGACAAAAGTAGCAGTCAAATCTCGGGACACTACCCCGGGAAAAGACTACCATGACCATGAAGCCTTGAGCTGGAAGCTGAGTGCGCATGCGCGTACCTGCCGATTCCCCCCCCCCCCAGAAATCGGTTTTGCCTTCATCCTTCCGACTATACTGTACATACATTATTTCAACTTTATGTGGGCTGTGTATTTAGATTATGAAGACACACAGTCCTCTTTTATTGTCATTTAGTAATGCATGCATTAAGAAATGATACAATATTTCCTCCAGTGTGACATCACAAAACACAGGACAAACCAAGACTGAAAAAACTAACAAAACCACATAACTATAACATATAGTTACAACAGTGCAACAATATCATAACTTGATGAAGAGGTCCATGAGCACAGTAAAAAGTTCAAAGTCTCTCAAATGTCCCACATCTCACGCAGATGGGAGAAGAAAGAAAAACTCTCCCTGCCATGCCCGACCACTGTCCGACTCTGAGTCATCCGAAAACTTCGAGCCTTCGATCAGCTCTCCGACACCGAGTACTGAGCACCATCTCTGTCTGAGCGATTCGACCTCAAGCTCGGTCGCCAACAGCAGGCAAAGCCGGGGATTTTGAGGCCTTCCTTCCGGAAGATTCCCGACTGCGCAGTAACAACAGCAGCGAACTGGCGTTTCAGAAAATTCTCCAGATGTTCCTCTGTGCTTTCACGGCCGTCTCCATCAAATGAGAATTGTCCACGGCCCCTATTTAACGGATACGATATCATCTTTCACCAGAGGGCTGCGCACACGTGGCGCGCTGCTCTCTCTCCTCCCGCTTTATCATATCAATTCCTGCTTTTACTATATGTTTGTGTCATTTTAGCTTTTATGTGTTATTTGGTATGATTTGTTAGGTTATTTTTTGGGTCTCGGAACGCTCAAAAATTTTTCCCATATAAATTAATGGTAATTGTTTCTTCACTTCACGCCATTTCAGCACGAAAGGTTTCATAGGAATGCTCTACCTTAGCAGGGGAAATACGGGACACGGGCGGTCCTGTATGGGACAAACCAATTTTGTCCAATATACGGGATGTTCTGGCAAATATGGGACAGTTGGCAACCCTATGTTCAAGTTCAACAGTGCGTGAAAGGGAATGTGGAAAGGTGCAGCTGACTCATATCGTTTCCTTGCGGCCCGGTACCGGTTCGCGCCCTGGTGGTTGGGGACCGCTGATATACAGCATAAAAAGAAGTGGTCCTAACACTGACCCCTGCAGAACACCACTACTCACAGGCAGCCAACCAGAAAAGGATCCTTTTATCCCTACTCGCTTCCTCTTACCAATCAGCCAATGCTCTAACCATGTTAGTAACTTTTCTGTGATTCCTTGGGCTCTCAACTTGGTAAGCAGCCTCGTGTGTGGCACTTTGACAAAGGCCTTCTGAAAGTCCAAATATACAACATTCACAGCATTCCCTTTATCCATCCTACTTGTAATCTCCTCAAAGAATTCCAACAGGTGCGTCAGGCAGGACTTTCCCTGAAGGAAACCATGCTGACTTTGTCCTATCTTGTCCTGTGTCACTAAGTACTCCATAACCTCATCCTTAACAATTGACTCCAACATCTTCCCAACCACTGAGGTCAGGCTAACTGGTCTATAATTTCCTTTCTGCTGCCTTCCTCTTTTCTTAAAGAGTGAAGTGACATTTTCAATTTTCTAGTCCTCTGGCACTATGCTGAAGTCCAATGATTTTTGAAAGATCATTTCTAATGCCACCACAATCTCTAATGCCACCTGTTTCAGAACCCTAGGGTGCAGTTCATCTGTTCCAGGTGACTTATATACACTTATGTCTTTCAGCTTTTTGAGCACTTTCTCTTTTGTAATAGTAACTGCACCCAGTTCTCTTCCTTCACACCCTATGTCAGACATACTGCTAAGTTTGAAGACTGATGCAAAATACTCATTTCGTTCACCAGCCATCTCCTTGTCCCCTGTTATTATTACTGCAGCCTCATTTTTCTAGCAGTCCTATATCCACTCTCATCTCTCTTTTATTTTTAACATACTTGAAAAAACTTTTACCATCCACTTTGATATTATTTGCTTACTTGCTTTCATATTTCATCTTTTCCCTTCTAATGATTCTTTTGTTGCTCTCTGCAGGTTTTTAGAAACTTCCCAATCCTCTATCTTCCCACTATTTTTTCTTTGTTGTATGCCCTTTCTTTTGCTTTTACAATAGCTATGACTTCCCTTGTCAGCCACGGTTGTACTATTTTACCATTCGAGTACCTCTTCCTTTTTGGAATGCACCTTCCCTATTTTTCCCAGAAACACACGCCATCGCTGCTCTGCTGACATTCCTGCCAGCAGCTCCTTCCAATTTACTTTGGCCAGCTTCTCTCTCATACCACTGTAATTTCCCTTACTCCACTGAAATACTGCTACGTCAGACTTTACTTTCTCCCTATCAAATTTCAAGTTTCAAGTTTCAGAGTGATTCCCAATCTGGAAGGATAATGGTTTGGAAATATCGTAAACTTTACCCGGCTCAGGAGGCCCACCGTCCAGGGCAGCGGCGGTGAGGGTAAGGGGGAAGATCAAGCTTAGAGACCGGAACCCCATTTGTAGTGCCACCCCGGGATCTTAAAAAGTTACCTGCTGAACCCAAGTCAACAAATGCCCGAATGGGAAACTCCTTTTGATTCCATGTCAAACAAAAGGGTAAATGTTACCCTGAGGAAGTACTTATGGGGGAAGCTCCAGGGATCGTCACAGCTCTCTCTCCACTGGGTGGCTCCTTGATGTCTTTGGGGCACATCCGATTCCCCACAGTACAAACAACGCCTCTCTTTAACCCTTCTGCCGCTTTCAGCAACAGAGAGGCGCGTCCTTCCCAGCTGCATAGGTTCCGCGGCATCTGGCGAGTAGGATTTGGAGGGGAAAGTGGCAAGTTTGGTGCAGGTAAGATGGAAGCTGTGGACGAATGGCTAAATCTGTTAGCCTATTAAGGTCCAATACAGGGTTGTGAGCTGCCAGCTCATAGTTAAGTTTGTTGTTAACCCCTTTGTAGAATATGGCCACTGGAGTTTGGCCATTCCATCCACTCTCTAGAGTCAAAGCTCTGAATTCAATTGAACAGTCCGCCATGCTCTTTGACCCCTGTCTTATGCCAAGATGTCTCGCATCCGCCTGCTGACCACTGATGGGTGATTACACACTCTCTTTAGAGCGCTGATAAATGGGTCAATAAAGGAACATTCGGGGTCTTCTCTCTCCCACTTCGCTGTTGCCCAATACAGAGCTTTACCAGAGATGAGAGAAATAATGTAAGCCACTTAGTTCAGCAGGAAACTTGTGCGGCATCAGTTCGACCACCAGTGAACACTAGGTTATAAATCCACAGCACGACTTGGGACTCCAGTCAAAGTGCTCCAGAGTAGGCAGAATTACGGAGCTATCGGCACTCTTCCCCCTGAGGTGGTGGTACCTGATTCCTGAGTTATAGACTTTCCTTGATGGCAGAGAAAGACGTGGCCATTTCCCGCAGCTGCTGCTTGTGCGTTCTGCTTTGCCAAATCTGATAGGATGCCGATTCCTGCTTAGTACATTTTTCCTGGCTGAGTCGTACTGAAGGCAGGAATCACAGAGACTTTGGCAATTCAAACAAAACTAAAGATTTATTACTGGAATTATCCAGAAATCTAACAAGAGCCCGGACAGAACCTTGACGAACTGAAATCACTTCTGATACACAGAAGAACTTGGTCTGAATTTCACCAGACAAAGAACCACAAGAAAGAGGGATTGGCAAGACCCCAAAGCATGTAGAAATTCAGGATCAATCAGACAACACAGGTAACTAGATGAAACAATAATCCCCAAAGCCAACAACTACAATACAAGACATTGAAAATCTAGTGCTAATTAAATTATCCCAGATTGAATAATTGTGATAAATACAAAGGGAGTTTAACAATCCCCATGATCCCAAATGAGACAAAGTAAAAAAAAACAGAGCTAGTCCAAAGACAAACAATTAGACAGGGAACACAGCATACACGCGAGGTTACACTGAGGAAGAACAGTCCACATACTAACTGAAAAAAAAATCAGTTTTAAAAAAATGATCCCAGTTGTGACATTTGCCAAAACCAATCATGGTCAAAACCCATGATCGCCCACATCATATGACATGGTATATGATAATAGACAATAGACAATAGACAATAGGTGCAGGAGTAGGCCATTCGGCCCTTCAAGCCAGCACCGCCATTCACTGATCATGGCTGATCATCCACAATCAGTACCCAGTTCCTGCCTTATCCCCATAACCTTTGATTCCGCTATCTTTAAGAGCTCTATCCATCTCTTTCTTGAAAGCATCCAGAGACTTGGCCTCCACAGCCTTCTGGGGCACAGCATTCCATATATCCACCACTCTCTGGGTGAAAAAGTTTTTCCTCAACTCAGTTCTAAATGGCCTACCCCTAATTCTTAAACTGTGGCCTCTGGTTCTGGATTCTTAAACTGTGGCCTCTGGTTCTGGACCATAAGACCATAAGATCGTAAGATACTGGAGGAAAATTAGGGCATTTGGCCCATGGAGTCTGCTCTGCCACTTCATCATGACTGATCTATTTTGTCTCTTAGCCCCAATCTCCTGCTTTGTCCCAAATCTATTCATGCCTGACCAATCAAGAATCTATCAACCTCTGCCTTAAATATACCCAATGACTCCACAGCCACCTGTGGCAATAAATTACACAGATTCTTCACTTTCTAGCTAAACAAATTCTTCTTCATCTCCATTTTAAAAGGACGACCCTCTATAATGAGGCTGTGTCCTCTGGTCCTAGACTCTCCCACCATAGGAAACATCCTCTCCACATCCACACTATCAAGGCCTTTCACCATTCGATAGGTTTCCTCATTCTTCTGATTTCCAGGGAGCACAGGACTAGAGGCATCAAACACTCCTCATTGATAAATCTTTCAATCCCAGAATCAATTTTGCGAACCTTCAATGTCAGCCCATCCTTTCTTAGATATGGGGCCCAAAAATGCTCATAATACTCTAAGTGAAGCCTCACCAGTGCTTTATAAAGCCTCTGAATTCCACTGTTGCTTTTATATTCTCGTCTTCATGAGGTGAATGCTAACATCATGTTAGCCTTCTTCGCCACCGACTCAACCGGCAAGTGAAACTTCGGGAATCCTGCACAAGGACTCCCAAGTCCCTTTGCATCTCAGATCTTTGAATTTTCTCTCCATTTAGAAAATAGTCTACCCTTTTATTTCTTCCACCAAAGAGCAGGACAATACACTTCCTGACACTGTATTCTATCTGCCGCTTATTTGCCCATTGTCCTAACATGTCTAAATCCTTCTGTAGCCGATCTACTTTCTCAAAACCACCTATCTTTGTATCGCCCACAAACTTGGCCACAAAGTCATCGACTCCATCTTCCAAGTCACTGATATACAATGGAGAAAGTATTAGTGCCAATGTAGACCTCTGTGGAACGCCACAAGTCCCCAACGTTGACTGTTTACTCCCCTCCATAGACGCTGCCTGACCTGCTGAGTTCCTCCAGCATTTTGTGTGTGTTGCTAGTATTTATTCATTTCACTGACTGCTCCTGATACAGTGCTAAACTGCTTCCTAAACTTGTAGGCAGATTTAAGTTTTCTCGTAGATCTCCCGATCAACCCTCTCGAGAGTTGAGTTAATTGAAAATGGCCCATCATTTTCAAATGTGAAAATAACAGTTCGGCCCATCAATTGACTAGTTAGTGATGAGACAACAGAATCCAAGAGTTTTACAGCATGGAAATAGGCCATTTGGCCCAACTCACCCATGCTAAACAAGGTATCCACCCAAGCTAGTTCAATTTGCTCTTGTTTCACCCATATCTCTCTAAACCTTTCCTATCTATATATCCGTCCAGGCATTTTTTAAATGTTCGGAATGTACCTGCCTCAACTACTTCCTCTGGCAGCTTAGTCCATATACATATCACCGTGTGTAAATCTGCCCCTCAGGTCCCCTTTAAATCTTACCCTTCTCACCTTTAACCTTTGCCCTGTAGTTTTAGACTCTCCTGCCTAGAGTAAAAGACTGTGAACAGCTAGCTAATCTGTGCCCTTCGTGGTTTATAAACCTCTTTAAGGTCACCACTCAGCCACCAGACAAAACAGTCCCAGCCTCTCCAGTGCTTTGTTCTCCTTCAGGTCCTCTACTTCTCACAACATCCTTGTGAATCACTTCTTCAGTGATACAGCACAATAACAGAACCTTCTGGCCCAGTAAGCCCATGCTGACCAGTTACAGCCATATGCTTACAGTTTTCTGAACCTCTTAAACAATGAAATAGACTATTTTATCTTTTTATCAATACAGCATGTAGTAGGCCCTTCTGTCCCTTTGAGCCATGTCGTGCCACCAACCCCACAACCCCTATTAGCCCTAACCTCATCACAGGATCATGGGACAATTTATCTAATCTACCTAGTACGACGTTGGACTGTGGGAGGAAACCAGAGCACCCAGGGGGAAACCCATGCATTTCATGGCGAGGACGTATAGAGACTTCCTACGCAATGGTGCTGGAATTGAACTGCAAACTCCGGATGCTGTGTTGTAATAGTGATGCACTAACCACTACACTACTGTGAGGATAGAGGTGATTGATCAAAAGGTCTAGATAGAGTAGATGTGGAGAGGATGTGCAGGGGAACTCTAGGACCAGAGGGCACAGCCTCAGACTACAAGATCAGGGATAAGGAGGTGGGTCTTTAGCTCGAGGGTGGTGAATCTGTGGAAATCATGGCTGTGGAGACCAAGTCATCGGTATATTTATAGTGAGGTTGATAGGTTCTTGATTAGTAAGGATGTCAAATGTTGTGGAAAGAAACCAGGAGAATGGGATTGAGAGGGATAGTAAACCAGCCATAAGGTGGTGCATAGACTAATTCTGCTTCTACAACTTATGCTATTATGTGTGCAATTAACATACTAAACCATACACTCAGGGAGCATGGAAGAAACCCATATAGTCACAGGGAGAACATACAAATTACTTACAGGTGGTGGCGGAATTGAATAAAGATTCCTGCTGCGGTATTAGCATTATTATAATTGCTACACTACCAGTTTTCTGCACCCTCTCGAGCTTAATCACATCCTGAAGAGAGATGTTCTATGCACACCTATACATGCATTATTCTACAGATGTACAGTAGAGAGCATCCTGACAGGCTGCATCACTGCTTGTTATGGAAACGGGACTGCTGTGGACGGGAATGCTCTGCAACAGGTAGTCAAAATTCCTGATGTATCACTGGCACCAGGGCATATAGGCAGAAAGGTGCGGGAAAAAAACAGTAACATCATGAAGGATCCCACCCACCCTGCTCGAGGACTGTCTGTCCCACTTTCATCAGGGAGGGGGCTACGCAGCATCCACACCAGGACCACCAGGCTCAAAAACAGTTACTTTCCCAAATAGTAGGGCTGATCAACACCTCCACCCACTAACCCACCCTTCCACACCCCCAACCACAACTACTTTATCATTTCCTGTCAGTTACCTGATGTACAGATACTCCTGCAGCCAGCATCACGTAAATAAAGGCATCCGTTAGTCTTGCGAGACCATGGATCTGCACCTGGAAAATCTTCACTCCCCAGGGCGCAGGCGCAGGCCTGGGCAAGGTTGTATGGAAGATCGGCAGTTGCCCATGCTGCAAGTCTCCCCTCTCCACGACACCACTGTTGTCCAAGGGTGTTGTCCAAGGCATTAGGACCCATACAGGTTTGGCACCAGTGTCGCCGCAGAGCAATGTGTGATTAAGCAATGTGTAACACGTTGCCTCGGCTGGGGCTCGAACTCACGACCTTCAGGTCACTAGTCCAATGCCTTAACCACTTGGCCATGTGCCCACATATGTCTATGGATATACAAGCAACCTATATATATAAAAGTATTTATATTTGTTGTGTTTTTTTATTGCATTCTTTATTTATTGTGTTTTTATGCTGCATCTGATCTGGAATAATAATTATTTCATAAACCTTTACACTTATGTACTGGAAGTGACATTATTGAAACCCAGCTTTAGCATGGAGACGAGAATTTTACAGGACTCAAGTACTGACTGACCAATGACAGTGCCCCGTGTGATGAAGACAAGCATTCCAAGCACCTTCTTCACTACCTTGTCTACTATCTCCCTGGCCCTCCACTCACCTCTGGAGTACCTGGACAGTATGACACCTGCATTAGACTATTGTTAGTTGACCTAAGCTCTGTCTTCAATGCCATAATTCCAAGCACTCTGACCTGCAAATCCTAGACTCCTAGTCTCAACAACTTTCTTTGCAAATGAATCCTTGACTTCCTGACCAACAGACCAGAGTCATCAAGGAAAGGCAGTATAACTTCCACCATGATTATCCTAAGCACTGGTATTCCACAAGGTTACATCCTCAGCCCCCTACTCAGCTCCCTGTGAACTCAGGACTGCTGGGCCAGATTCCGATCTCAGTCCATCTACAAGATGACAAATTATAGCGGGGTGTATCTCAAATAGCAATGAGTCAGAGTGCAGGAAGAAGATTGAGAGCTTAGTGACGTGGTATAATGAAACAGCATTTTCTTTAAAACAAAAAAAGCTGGTCGTTGATTTCAGGAAGGGTTGGAGCACACGATCCCGTCTACATCAACGTTGCCGAAGTTGAGTTGGCTGAGAGCTTCCAAGCAGTGAACATCATCACTAGCCTGTCCTGGTCAACCATGTAGGTAACATGGCCTGGGAAACTCATCAATACCTGTACTGGTTGTTAATAATCCGAAGTTTAAAAAATATTGGAATTCTCAAGAGGAATTGCATTTCTTCCAAGGAAAGAATCATTGGAATTTTCCACTCTGTTGATGACTGTGGAGGCTCACTGACTGGGTGTAGTGAAGGATTGTTCTTTCTTTCCTCTCCTTTCTGTATACCTCAGATAAATATGATGTACAGATTTGTGACAAATATGATTATATGATATATATGCACAGTATCTTAAATACATCTTATGGAAATGTTTGTTTGATGATGATCTTCAATTAAAAAATAAATTACAAAAAAAAATAAACATCTTTTGACATGGTGACCAGGAGGAGTTGTTTCAGTAGTGCAGCCATTAGTACTGCTTTCTCACAATTCCAGAGACCCTGTCATAGTCCGGTCCGTGAAGTCCACATTCCAGTTCATCGTCCAGCCCATCGACCCTTGCTCCAGGTTTTCCTGTCTACCCTGTTTCTGTTCCTGTTGAGCACTAATTGAGGCAGCTGATTCTCATTGGGGCTGGCTGCATAAATACCTCCAGAGACCAGGGCGGGGGGCTGGATTGTTCTTGTCCTTACTCCTTGTATCCCTTCCCCTGCCTTCTGTTTCCTCGCCTGAAGCCTTGCCTTGTCTTGCCAGTAACTCTCGCCTCGCCTGAAGTTCCTGTCTCCCTTTGAATTGCCCGAAGCCTTGCCCTGTCTTTCCAGTAACTCCCGCCTCGCCTGAAGTTCTTGTCTCGCCTTGCATTGCCTGAAGCCTTGCCTTGTCTTGCTGGTAACTCTCGCCTCATCTCGCCTGAAGTCTTGTCTTGGAGCCACCCTGAACCTAGCTCCCTTCCTGTCCCTTGCCTCCGTCGGGTAAATCAGGCCAGATTGCCATTACTCTGGGGTGGGTTCTGTCCCTTCCTGTCCCTTGCCGCCACCGTGTAAGTCAGACCAGATTGCTGTTACCCTGCGGTTGGTTCTGTCCCTTCCTGTCCCTCGCCTCCGTCGGGTGGATTACTGAGTCCTGCCCAGGAGTACCGCGCCCTGCCCAGGTGTACTGTGCCCTGCCCAGGAGCAGTTTCAAGCCTCTGGTCTCTAGCCTCGCCTCAAGTCTCTGGTCTCCAGCCTCACCTCAAGTCTCTGGTCTCAAGCCTCGCCTCAAGCCTCTGGTCTCCAGCCTCACCTCAAGTCTCTGGTCTCAAGCCTCGCCTCAAGCCTCTGGTCTCCAGCCTCACCTCAAGCCTCCGGTCTCCAGCCTCGCCTCAAGTCTGAAGACTCCAGCCTCATCCTGCTTGCCAGCCAAGTCACATCCTTGACCAGTTCTGGGGTCTGAGCCAGAGGCAAGATCCAGGTTCTGGGTCCTTGTCCAGTTTCTGGTTTGGAGTCCAAGCTGGGGCTCCTAGCTCTCTTGTCCAGTCCTGTTCCAGGTTCCCGGTTTTCGTGTCCTAGCCCTCACCCTGTATCCTAGTCCTGCCCCTAGTACTTCAGTGCCTGTGTCTTGCACTTGGGTCTGTTCCCAGCCACCTCCTTATGACAGACCCAGGCTCGATCCCAACATTTGCATCAGAATTAGATTTATTATAATTAGCATACATCATGAAATTTGTTGTGTTGCAAGAGCAGTACAGTGCAGGGTGGAGATACGCCTCTGTCATATGACATGGCACATAATGAAATACAGTGCAATAGATAAAAAAGTATATATTACAGTAAATAAATGCTAAGATGGAATGATGGGAGCCTGCATGGAAACAATGGGCTGTAAGACCTTTTTCTGTGACATAGCAAGCACGTAAGGCACAGGGTAAGGACCGAACTATCGTGGGAAATTGAAACATTGAGACAGCATCAAGACCCCAGCATTTCATGATATAGCTCTCTCTCTCTCTCTCTCTCTCTCTCTCTTTCCTCTCTTCTCTTTCTTCTCTCTCTCCTCTCTTTTCTCTCTCAATGGTGAGTGAGAGTCTGCTGGTCCTCGAATCGGCGAACTCAATCAAGTGACGCAGCAGATTGTAACACAGAAACAGCGAGCTGTTGGTTTTCCCTCTCATTGTTGCAGGAGCGATATCTCTCTGTCCCTCGCTGGTGAGAAAGAGCCTGCCTGGGATGTTGAAGTGTTGGGATGGACAGTAGTTTTTTGATAGCCTCCAGATTATGGTCTCTTTGGGGGGCTTTTGCTCTTGCTCGCATGGTGTGTGGCAGGGGGTTGATGCTTTTCCTGAAACAAATGGGGGGTGGGGGAGAGGAGGGTTGATGCTTCTGTTCTACTTGTGCGTGAGAAGGTGGAGGGGGGCTTTTGGGGTTCTGATATTTCTGTCATTCATTCATTCATTCATTCATTTCTGTTTCATGGATGTCTGTGAAGATTAAGAATTTCAGGTTTGTATATTGTATATATTCCCTGATATTAAATTGAACAACTTTGAACTATTTGAACCATTTGAACTTCAGGTAACACGGGGATGACCGTGAGAAGAGCTGACTAGTGAATACTAGAACAAGGATCAAAAATCATCTTCAACTTCACAGGAGTGAGGGTGCTGTATTTGAGTGCACCCAGTGTACAAAACAAGGTAAATGAGTTTACAATGCAGATCAGAATTGGTGGGCATTACGGGTGGAAGAGGCTTGCAGCTGGGAGCAAAACATCTGAGGACATGTATGTTCAATGTTCCCTCCAATTGTTTTTTACAGCTGCACGGACCAACCATTGCTCTGAGCAGGAAATGTTTACGCCGCTTGCAAACTGTGTGGCACTTTAAATGTTTTTTTCATAATATGTATACGAAGAATATTTAGAATGAAAATTGAAGAATCACATATTTTTGATCTTATGTATTAATTGAAGGATAGAATGAAATCCAGTACAACAAAGAAAACCTTTTTATGTTTTGTAAACTTTTTTTGTCTGCCTTTATTCCAGCTGCGTGGCAACAAAGGCTATGTGCGCGGGAACATTCTAGTTATGGCCGTGCACCCACATAGCTTAGAGGGAACAATGGACATGCATCCTATCAAACAGACGAGCATGTGGGCCGAGGAGGAGGGGTGGCCCTCTTCAGATTTATTTATCACATGTACATGTAAACAGACAGTGAAATATAATGGTTAATAAATTATAATGGTCAGGCACAAACCAGATGGGCCAAAGGGCCTCCTTCTGTACTGTAGTGTTCTGTGACTCTATGAATTTATGGCTAAGTGTGTTGTTTGTGTTAATGAACAAACAATACAACTAAGGATGTGCTGGGGCAGATCGCAAGTGTCTTGGTAAAGTAAAGGCATCTGTTAGTCTTGCGAGACCATGGATCTGCACCTGGAAAGTCTTCATTCTCCAGGGCGCAGGCCCGGGCAAGGTTGTATGGAAGACCAGCAGTTGCCCATGCTGCAAGTCTCCCCTCTCCACGACACTAATGTTGTCCAAGGGAAGGGCATTAGGACCCATACAGCCTGGCACCAGTGTCGTTGCAGAGCAATGTGTGATTAAGTGCCTTGCTCAAGGACACAACACGTTGCCTCGGCTGGGGCTCGAACTCACGACCTTCGGGTCGCTAGTCCAATGCCTTAACCACTTGGCCATGTGCCCACTTGGTAAAAATAAATTAAATAAAATCAGGAGCTAGAAACATAATAGGATCAGAAGATGAAGAATCTTTGTGGAACATTATAGGATCAGAAGATGAAGAATCACAGCCTGGTTTGGAAACACCAATGCCCAAAAACAGAAAATGTAGTAGATACAGACAGCCCATCACAGTGAAAACACTCTCCATCATTGAGCACGTTCACGAGGAGCACAGCCACAAGAAAGCAGCATCCATTCAGGCCACGCTCTTGGCTTGCTGCTGCCTTTGACAAGGAGGTAGAGGAGCCTTAGGTCCCACACCACCCAGCTTCAGGAACAGTTACTAACCTGCAGCCATGAGTTTCCCGAAACAGCGTGGGTAGCTTCACTCATCTCAATGCTGAAGTGACTCTACAACCCGCAGACTCACTTTCAACGACCCAACAAGTCACGTTCTCAGTACTATTTACTTAATATTGTTTCGTATTTGCACAGAATATCTTCTTTTGCACGTTGGTTTTTTGTCAGTCTTGGGGTATAGTTCTTCATTGATTCTATTATATTTCTTTTTTCTACTGTGAATGCTTGCAAGAAAATGAACCTCAGTGTGGTGACATTTACATACTTTGATAGTAAATTTACTTTGAATTTTGAACTTTAGGTGGAGCTGGTGAACTGCAAAGGTAAGAGAATCCTGATGGGAATTATGTACAGGCCTCTGACTAGTAGTGAAGACGTCAGGAGGCAGCAAAGACATGGCTGTCCTGCTTCAGTCAATTTCTGCTCCGAGGTCTTATGGTCTTATTGATAAGCCATAAACAAAACCAAGGATCCAGACAACCTCCCCCTGCTTCAGTTTCTCGTCTTCCTGTCACAAACAAACAAAGCTATATCCTGCGCTCCGTTCCTTTGCCCGAATGTTTTGATGTTGTTGCTTTGACCTGCTGAAGCCTGAAGCCTGAAGCCATGATCCTTCTGACAGGATACCAGCCGCACCTTCGAGAAGGGATTATTTTAAAGGGAGCAATTCATACAGTACTGATACTCTCTTTGGTTCCTTAAGGTTGTCATAGCTGGGGGTGGGGTGGGGTGGGGCGGGGTTTGGGCTAGAGGGGATAAGCTCCCAATGGTGTGTGTCTCAAATAACTTCTGACAACCAAGTCCAGCTCCTGACCTTCAGCTACTAAGCCTGACGGAACCATTTTACTGACAGGAGAAAGGGCAAGTGTGGGTTACTGGTGCCTTAAAGCCAGTCACTTCAGGCTGTTGGGGCTCGTCAGCTATAGCTAGCAGCTCACCTAGGAGAAGGAAAACTCTGATCTCAAAGCTTTGATGCCTTGCAGTTATACCCACTCACAGCGAAGGCTCCGGGAGTAAACCCTGAGGAAAAATCCGGAGCTGGAGTCCCTAAGGCAGTCCTACGTTGAGTTCAATACTGACTGGCAACTCCTGCTACCCTGCTGATGCCGAAATGTATCATTCTGTGCCGTTCCTTTGGGTTCATCAGATGTGTGGAGAGGAGAGTCTGCTGTGCGAGCACCAGCTTGCTCTCCATATCATACTGAACAGCTTTGCATATTGGCTTCAATGTAGACCGTTAGGACGTAACATCCATCCTTGACCCCGACCAACTTGAGGGTCACCACGATGGTCCTTTGTATTTGAACTTACTCAGTTCGGAACATAAACCATAGGTGAACCTTGCTTTATAAAAAGCTCTGTGTTTTTTTTTACTCCACCCTTCCTGCTATTTAGCTGGGAAAATCTCTGATGTGATGTTCTTCTGGCACCCTTCCCACTGAGACCGTCTGTATGCTTTGCATGTTGTTTTCTGCTGAGATACCGGTGTGACAAACGGGATAATTTCAATGCTAACCCCCACTTCCTGGTGGATATCAGCACAGGCTGCTTTCAGCTCTTGTGTACTTTTGAATAAACTTCTTTAACCTTTCCTTACAAGACATTTTCCCTTGTGCAGGCAGAATCCTGATAAATATCTGCACTTTCTCTGAAGTTTCTACATCCTTCCTATGATAAGGTAACAAGAACCGAACACAATATTTCAGGAGTGGTCTAACAGGGTTTTATAGATCTGCAACATTACCTCACAGATCTCGGACTCAGTCTTCTATAAGAAATTGCTATAATTAGTCATCAGTTGTTCAATTAGGTTGGTGTGTTTCTGTACTGTGATAGGCCCTCCTTTTATCGGGGCCGAACATGTATAGTGCGTCCGGGCTGTCTACATGATGTACTAGCCAGGGCAGTATGACATGGAGCTGTTGAATCCAAAGGAGCAGTGAGACTGATACAGTTTGCACCAACGGTGTTATAGGAGTTGCCAGTCAATGTTGAACTCAATGTAGGACTGCCTCAGGGACCTCGGCTCCAGATATTTCCTCGGAGTTTACTACCAAAGCTTCCCCATGAGTAGCCTCTCCAGGGCAACAGAGGTTTGAGATCAGAGTTTTCCTTCTCCTAGATGAGCTGCCAACCATGACTGATGAGCCCCATCTGCCCAAAGCAACTGGTTTTAAGGCAACAGTAATGTGCCTTTGACCCTTCTCCTGTCAGTAGGGCTTAGTAGCTAAGCTACATGTGAAGGTTAGGAGCTGGACTTGGTTGTAAGAGGCGATTTGAACCTCACACCAATGGGAGACATTCTCTTCTCTCCCCCCTCTCATTGGGCAGAGGATACAAAAACTGGAAAGCTCGTACCACCTGGCTCAAGGACGGCTTCTGTCCCACTGTTATTGGACTATTGAATGATTCCCTCACAGTCTACCTCGTTATGATCTTGCACCTTATTGTCTACCTGCACTGCACTGTTACACTTTATTCTGCATTGTTATTGTTTCACCTTGTTCTAGCTCCATCGACGGTGTAATGATTTGATCTGTATGAACAGCATGCAAAACCAACTTTTCACCGTACCTTGGTACATGTGACCATAATAAACTAATTCCAATCCCAAGCTTACAATATACCTGTTCTGCTTTCATTTATTCATTTATAAGGTGAAATTCTAGTAAGACCGGCATTTAATGGTCAGTCCTAATTACCCCTGAGCTGAGCAGTTTACTGGGTTATTGCAGAGATCACTACAAATCAGTCACATTACTACAGGGTGGGGTGATATACTGCGTCTGGTGCTCCTGATGTGGCCTTTTATATATTGGCGAGACCCGACGCAGACTAGGAGATTGTTTCGCTGAACACCTACGCTCTGTCCGCCAGAGAAAGCAGGATTTTCCAGTGGCCACACATCTTAATTCCACATCACATTCCCATTCTGATATGTCTATCCACGGCCTCCTCTACTGTAAAGATGAAGCCACACTCAGGTTGGAGGAACAACACCTTATATTCTGTCTGGGTAGCCTCCAACCTGATGGCATGAACATTGACTTCTCAAACTTCCGCTAATGCCCCACTACCCTCTGTCCCCCTCACTATATCCCTTGCCCATCATCTGTTTCTTTTCCCCCTCCCCCTTTTCCTTCTCCCTGGGCCTCCTGTCCCATGATCCTCTCATATCCCTTTTGCCAATCACCTGTCCAGCTCTTGGCTCCATCCCTCCCCCTCCTGTCTTCTCCTATCATTTTGAATCTCCCCCTCCCCCTCCCACTTTCTAATCTCTTACTAGCTCTTCTTTCAGTTAGTCCTGACGAAGGGTCTCAGCCCGAAACGTCAACTGTACCTCTTCCTAGAGATGCTGCCTGGCCTGCTGCGTTCACCAGCAACTTTTATGTGTGTTGCTTGAAATTCCAGCATCTGCAGATTTCCTTGTGTTTACATTACTACAGGTCTACAGTCTTAACTCATCACACCTCTGTGGAATGGCATTTTCCTTTCCTGGAGCACATCACTGAAATAGTTTTTCTTTATGACAATCTAATTAGTATAATTGTCAGCATTACTGGCTCTAGTATTATCATTTTAGATTAATAAATTCATTTCCCATGTTGTAGTGAGATCTGAACATGTCTCTGATCATTAGTTTGGTCTGAGTGCTTTGACTACTGTTATTGTACATGGTAACTGAATGCTTCTCCGCTAACGGCTGAGAGTCTGTCTCCGCGTTACAGCAGCTTTTACTTTACATTACTTTACTTTATACTTTATTGTCGCCAAACAATAAAGCTTGGGTTGTTATTGCTGTCAGTTCACACCTCAGGACAAAAGCACACCATCCTGTTTACTGTGACATAGGTATTTACAAATGGTTTCTTATTGTCAGATGTACCAAAAAATTGTCTTGCATACTGTTCATACAGCATTACACAGTGTGCTGAGGTAGTACAATCACAGAATGCAGAATGAAGTGTTACAGCTACAGAGAGGGAGTGCAGTCCAGGCAGACAATGATATATAAAGTAGGCTATGAGGTCAAGAGCCCATCTCTCCATGAATTCAGGCAGTGCCCAGGTTCTGTCCCAGAGAAAATCTTAATCTAAATCTGAACCTGAGTCTAATGTACTGTATATGATCACCAAAAGGAGGGAGGAAGGAAGTTCCAGCATTTAGACCCGGTGAAGGAACTGGAGTATATTTTCAAACCATGAAGGAGAAGGGTAATTCATGGATAGTGGTGTTCCTTACGACGGCTGACCTAACCCTTCTTGCAAACATGCTGGACAAGTAACTTGCCTTTTGTCGCATCCAAGAATAAGCACTGAGTGCAATGCTGCCATTGTATCCCTCAGTCAGTGCAAAGGTCACCCACACTGTGCCATTTGATTCTGCTGGCAACCAAGGATTATTCCTTTTGGATTCTATTGTTTTTGATCCAAGATTCTTTCAGAAGTCAGGAAACAGTCACCGGTATGAAGGTTGTTGTGGGATTGTTACTGGTGTTGCATTCTGATATTTTTTTCATCCAAGGTTTGTTCAGAAGACAGGAAAGAGGCACAAAACTTAACTAATGGTTTTTAAAATCATGAATAGAACAAAGAGAGTTGAAACTGGAGAGTTTTAGTGGTCTACTAAGTGAAGGGTGATAGAAGCAAAAAGAAAATGTGCCTCTGCACAGTCAGCTCTTGTTATTCACAGAGACAAGAAAAACTCCATTCAAACTCACAGATAAAAGTCAGCCAGTCAGGAAGCCCCTGTTCAAATAACGCAGCACCTGAGAAACTTCCAGAGCTTTCCAGAATCAAACAAGTGTAACCGCTAGGGGCCAGACTAAACAGCTGCAAATACATACCATGACCACGGGAAATCAAACTAAACTGAAGCCAATTAATTGTTAAACTGAATTAAACAGTCTAATCTAACAAACCAATAAATGAAGACATTCCTTACGACTGCTGACCTACTCCTTCTTCGAAACATATTGGACGAGTAACTTGCCTTTTTGCTTCTTCCAAGAGTAAAGACTGAGTGTGATGCTGCCATTGTATCCTCAGTCAGTGCAAAGGTCACCCACACTGTGCCATTCTCATCTGCTGGCAACCCAAGCGTTATTCCCAAGGGATGGGATGTCACTGGTAGTGACTTTCGTCGGTTCTGCCTGACCCACCTGAATATGTCCACTGTTTTCTAATAATAGTTTTGATTCTTGTGTAGAAGGAAAAAGTTTTGCTAAGTAATTCTGCAGAAATTATTCTGTTTACCATGCTGGGGAAGGGTAGTGTGATGGTTGGTGCATGCTATTACATCACCAACTGTAAGAATAGGGCTTAATTTCTGCTGCTCTTTATAAACAGTTTATATGTTCTAGTCATGACATGGGTTTCCTGTGCATGCATCAGATTCCTCCCACATTCCAAAGACATACAGGTTAAGGTTAGTACATTGTGAATGCTATGTTGGTGCCGGAAACATGATGACATTTGTGGGCTGCCTGGCACAATCTTTGCTGATTTGATTTGATGCAAAATGATGCATTTCACTGTATGTTTTGATGCGTATGTGACATATGAAGCTAATTTTTTCTCTGAGACGGGTCAATGGCTGAGAGATTCCTCCTGATGCTGTGGGTGACACTGTCTTTTCACCCAGTGTGACCAATCACTGAAACGTTTGGAAGATACACACCACACATTTGATAATCCATGTTGGTATTGGAAGTGTGGCAACACTTGTGGGCTGCCCCCAGCACAAGCTTCACTGATGTGATTTGACACAAATGACATATTTCGCTGTTTCGATGTACGACATACGTGTGACAAATAAAGCTAATTTCTATCTCTTTAATTTGTTCTTCGAGATGGATTCACGAGGTTTTCTCAGCAATAGGACTATCGCACGCTGTAGTGTTCATTACACAGAGGAGGCAGAATCAGCTTTGAAGTTAAAGGGCATGGTGCCATTTAATTTCTCTTTAAATTTGTCAGTTTGCCAAGAAGATTGTTACTTCTTCATGGTCTTGGAATTAAAGGGTGGGATATTGCGGTGGGGGGGGGGTGGGGGAGGCACAGAGAACTTTTTTTCCTCAAAGGATTGTAAATATTGTGAGATTCCCAAGAGTCAGGTTTGTAGATGTTCAGTCATTGATGGTGCTCAAGATTCAGATCAGTAAGAATCCAACACTTTCTGCAAGTTAAGTTTAAGTTAAATTTTTAATATGCACTTCGAGTCATATAGCAATACAACATGGATACAGGCCTTCAGCCCAACAGACCTAGGCCGATCACCATACCTATCCAGCTAGTCCCAATTTCCTGTGTTCAATCCATATCTCTCTGAGTCTCTCTCCTCCACGTACCTGTCCAAGTGCTTCTTAAATGACGATATTGTACCTGGCTCAACCACTTCCACCGGCAGCTCATTCCAGATACTCATCATCTTCCGGGTGTATAAGTTGCCCTTCTTAAATCTTTCCCCTCTCATCTTAAACATATATCTCCCTAGTTTTGGACTCTGCTACCCTGGGGAAAAGACTTTTTTTTACTTAGAGATACAGTACAGTAAGAAGCCCTTCCGTCCAAGCCACCCATATGACCAAAGAACCTCCTAATCCTTCGGTCTTTGGAATGTGGGAGGAAACTGGAGCACCCAGTGAAAACACACGTTCATGAGAAGAATGTACAAGCTTCTCACAGACGGCGGCAGGAATTGAACCTGGGTCTCTGGCGCTGTACTGGTGTTATGCTAGCCGCTATGCTACTGTGCCATACCGTTACCACCCACTCTGTCTATACATCATAATTTAAAACAATTCCAATAGGTCACCTCTCATTCTTGCAAGTTCCAAGTCGACCTGTTTGAAATAGTGTCACAGGATCTTCTGCCTCCAGCTGAGAATGTGTCAGAAACATTATCATCATTATCACTATGTGCCTTGATGTATGACGTGAGTGAACATTTTCTTTCCATGACCATGACTATTATTAGCAAATTTTTCTACAGAAGTGATTTTCCATCGCCTTCTTCTGGGCAGTGCCTTTACAAGATGGATGACCCCAGCCATTATCAATGCTCTACTGGGACTGTCTGCCTGGTGTCAGTGGTCACATAACCAGGACTTGTGATGTACACCAGTTGCTCGTACGACCATCCACCACCTGCCCCCATGGCTTCACGTGACCCTGACTGGAGTTGCTAAGCAGGTGCTACACTTGACCCAAGGGTGACATACAGGCTATCGGAGGGAAGGAGTGCCTTACACCTCCTTTGGTAGAGGCGTATCTCCACCCCACCAGAAACATCGAGGAAGTGATTTTTGGCTTCAGGAAGGGGAAGTCAAGGGACCACACACCAGTTCTCATTGAGGGGTCGGCAGTGGAAAGTGTGAGCAGTTTCAAGTTCCTGGGTGTCAACATCTCCGAGGATCTATCTTTGGACCAAGGTATTTATGAAATTATGAAGAAGGCACACCAGCATTAGGAGTTTGAGGAGATTTGGTATGCCACCAAAGACTCTAAAATATTTCTACAAATGTACGTGGAGAGCATTCTGACTGGTTGCATCACTGTCTGGTTTGGAGAGGCCAATGCACAGGATCAGAAAAAGCTGTGGGAAATTGTAAACTCAGCCACCTACGTCATGGGCACTGGCCTCCTCAGCAACTAGGACATCTTCAAAAGGTGATGCCTCAACAAAGTGGCATCTAGCATTAAGGACCCCATCACCCGGGTCATGCTCTCTTCTCATTGCTACGTCAAGGAGGAGGTACAGGAGTCTGAAGATACACACTCAATGTTTCAGGAACAGCCTCTTCCCCCTCCACCACAAAATTTCAGAACGGTCAACGAAACCATGAACACTATCTCACTTTTTGCTCTCTTTTTGAATTACATTTGTTTTTTAATATATTTCTTACTGTAATTTATAATATTTTTAATGTGTTAGTCTGTACTGATATTGCAAAGCAATGAATTTCACAATGTATAGTACTGGGCAAAAGTCTTAGGCAAAACATATAACTAGAGTGCCTAAGACTTTTGCACAGTACTGTATTTCTCAACGTGGAGTGGAGAGTGAGTTTGTAAATCTGGTGGGTGTAAAGGATGTTAGAAATAGTGGTGTGCTGTTGAAGGGGTGCGGGACAGGTGGCAGAGAAGGAGTGCCAGGGGCGGGGAGTGGTGTGGGTGCAGACACAGCCAGACATGAGACACCAGGCAAGGTAATTTGTCTCTCTAATGCTTCCTGCTCCCTTCCCTCTCCTTACCCCTTTTCCTAACCATGATTTCCCTCTCCTTATCCCCTTCCCACTCGAACCCACAATAGAGACCCGTATCAGAATCTGGTTTATCATCACTCATATATGTCTTGGAAGTTGTTCTTTTTTGTGGCAGCAGTAGAGTACAATATATAAAATAACTGTAGTACTGTGTTAAACTCTTAGGCACCAATATATATACTGTAAGTGCCTAGAGTTTTGCACAGTATTGCATGTCGGTGATAATAAACCTGATTCTGATTCTGTGAAGTTTGGGTTCCAATGTGAGACATAGTCTGATGCCTTCAACAATGCAACATTCCCAGGACAGCACTGGGAGCATCAGATAAGCTTTGCCCTCTTTGAAGTTGGGGCTTTAGCCACCATACTGAGATATGAGAGAGAGACTCACTGAGGCAGAACTGATAGCACAGGCACCCTCTCCACCATCTCTTTGACGAGTTTCCTGTTTAAGTCAGTAATCTATTTTTATTTCTCACTTCCTCCTGGCTTCTCACTTCCCACACATTCTTGATAAGTGTATGGGATTCTGATTATACTGTGCTTGGGAGTCAGTGCGTCATTTAGACAAAGAAGTATGAACACAATAGGGTTCACACACTCATAGCTGAAAGTTGGGGGTCAAAACAATAATCTTTTGAAGTTGACTGGGCTAAAATTTCACCCCCTCGGATTCTCTATTGTTTTAAAACACACAGAGTGGTATGTGCATTGAACACACTGCCAGTGATGGTGGTGGTAGATACGGATATATTTGGGACATTTAAGAAACTCTTCTATGGGCACATGGGTGATAAAAAAGTAGAGGGTTATTTGTTTATTTAGAGATCGTTGATTTGTTGCATGCCATGTAGTGATTGTGGTCTTTCCATTCCCATAACTGCTCTTGACAAATTTTTCTGCAGAAGTGGTTTGCCATTGCCTTCTTCAGGGCAGTGTCTTTACAAGATGGCTGACACTAGCCATTATCAATACCCTTCAGAGATTGTCTGCCTGATGTCAGTGGTCACATAACCAGGTGATCTGCACCAGCTGCTCATACGAGCATCCACCACCTGCTCGCATGCCTTCACATGACCCTGACTGGGGGGCTAAGCAGGTGCTACACCTAGTTAGCGATACAACACAGAATAAGCCCTTCGAGCCGCAACGACCAGCAACCTCTGACAACTCCGATTTAACCTTAACCTAATCACGAAATAACTTACAGTGACCAATTAACCTACCCGGCATGTCTTTGGACTGTGAGAGGAAAACGGAGGTCCCGGAATGTGGGAGGGAGGGGTTAGATTGATCTCAGAGTAGGCTAATGTAGTGGCTAGTGCAACGCTATTACAGCCTGTGGCATTGGAGTTCTTCGTTCAATCCTGGCATCCTCTGTAAGGAGTTTGCATGTCCTTTTCCATGGAATGCATGAATTTTCTCCAGGTGCTCCAGTTTCCTCCCACAGTCTAAAGAGGTAGGTTAATTGGTCATTGTAAATTGTTCCTTGATTAGTCTAGTGTTAAATTGGGAGTTGTTGAGAATTGCTGTTTAGTGCAGCATAAAAGGCTGTAAGGATCCTTTCCATACAGTATCTCTAAAATAATTTTTCCAAAAATAAAAGGTCAGTACAACAACATGGGCCGGAAGGTTTGTTCTATGCTGTCATGCTCTATGTTCAACAGTACTGTGTAGAAGTATTAGGGTGCCTATGACTTCTGCACAGTACTGTATTTGTCAACATGGAGTGGACAGCAAGTTTGTAAATCTGGCTAGAGCAAAGGATGTTGGGAATGGCGAGGGTGGAGTGCTGTGGGAGGAGTGTGGGACAGGTGGCAGAGAAGGAGAGCCAGTGGCAGGGGTTGGTGTGGCTTGAGAAACCTCCAGCCCTGAGACACCAGGCAAGGCCACTTGATTCCAAACAATTGGCTTATTAACTTCTACAGAATGTCTCTCTGGTGCTTTCCACTCCCTCCTCTCTCCCTTCCCCTTTTTCCAACCATGATTCCCCTCTCCCCTCCCACTCTCAATCCACAATACAGACCCACATCAGAATCAGGTTTATCATCACTCACATATGTCATGAAATTTGTTTATTTTTGCGAAAGCAGCACAGTGTAATACAAGAAATTACTACAGTACAGTGCAAAGGTCTTGGACACTCTAGCTACACATATGTACTTAAGACTTTTGCACAATACTGTGTGTTACGTAAAAATTCAAAAATAGGCTTCTTTATCGATTGTAGTTTTATTCGAAAGGTATATTCTGCAGTGTCAGAGGCTGAGGGGAGACATGACAAAAGTACAAGAGGCAATAGATAGAGAAGATGTTTGGAGCCTCTATCCCAGGGTGGAAGTGTGATATACTAGAGGACGGGTGTTGAAAGTGGGAGAGGGGAATGATTAGGGGAGATGTGTGCTTTTAGTTTTTTACACAAAGAGTGGTAGGTGCCTGGAACAGGCTGTCGGTTTCACAGTGAGCACTAACAATGACTGAACCTAGGCGTAGAGAAACGACAGACTCCTATGTAAGATGTTTAAATATAGGAATTCCAACAGAACATTGAAGGCATAACTGAGTGACCTTGTGAGGCAAAACTTTCTCCTCACAAGGACCCCACGATAAGCGCTAATCAGGAGTCTGTTATAAATAATCACAGAGTGCGGAAAACCCGTGCCAATCACGATTAACTTGACAAGATTAAATAGAAAGCACAAGGGTTTCACAACTCTACTCAAGAGAACACCTAATAAACAGAGGGGCTTGAGAAACCTCAAAGACCAATGCTTTATGGTTCACCACACAAGCCCGTAGGGCTCATGATAGACAGGGGTGATAGGAGCAGAAATCATTGTGGTTTTATAGGATATTAGACACATGAAATGCAGGGAATGGACAGATATAGACCATACATGGCACAAAAGCATCATGGTAGCATAGTAGTTAGTATAACATTTCACAGCAATGGCAATCAGGGTTCTATTCTCGCCACCGTCTGCAAGGAGTTTGTACGTTCTCCTTGTGACCGCGTGGATTTCATCCAGGTGCTCCCACTTTTCCTCACAATCCCAAAATGCACAGATTAGGTTAGTAAATTATGGGCACGCTATGTTGGCTCCTGAAGCGTGGCAACCCTTGCAGGCTGTCCCAGCACATCCTTGGACTGTGTTGGTGGTTGACACAAATAACGCATTTTACTGTATCTTTTGATGTTTCAAGGTAAACGTAACAAATAAAACTTATAGGGTCATAGATTCATCCAGCACTATAGCACAGAAACAGGACCTTCGGCCCATTTCACTCATGCTGAACCATTTACACTACCTAGTCCCATTGATCTGCACCAGGTCCATAGCCTTCCATACCCCTCCCTTCCATGTACCTATCCAAACTTCTCTTACTCCTCCATACCCCTCCCTTCCATGTACCTATCCAAACTTCTCTTAAACATTGAAATTGAGCTCACATGTACCACCTGCACAGGCAGCTCCTTCCATACTCTCACAATCCTCCAAATGAAGGAGTTTCCCCTCATGTTCCCTATAGATATTTCACCTTTCACCCTTAACCCATAACCTCTAGTAGTAGTCCCACCCAACCTCAGAGGAAAAAGCCTGCTTGCATTAACCCTATCCATACCCCTCATAATTTTATACATCTCCATCAAATCTCCCCTCAATCCTCAATTTTCTGGGGATAGAGTCCTAACCTAATCAATCTTTCCATATAACTCAGATCGTCCAGTCCCAGCAACATCCTTGCCAATTTTCTCTGTACACCTTCAATCCTATTTTAATCTTCAGTTTTAACCTTTAATCTTTAATAAGCAGGCAGACCAGGTTTAGTTTAATTCAGCATCATGTTCATCACTGTCATCGGGGGCTGAAGCTGTAGTGTTCTGTACTGAAGTGTTCATATGCTGTACTATTCGATGTTCTATCGTCTATCTTCTATCAAACTCCTTGTTAGACCTTCTCCCACTCAGCATATGCATATTTTAATTTTCCTACCTGTTGTTCTATCAGCAGAATGAACAAATGCACCTTTGTTATCTTCACATGTAAATCAATTGTAAATGGCCATGGCACTCCGTGACACACTGCCTGTTACAATTTGTCCATCATGGAAAGTCCCCTTACCTTCAAACTTTAGTTTTGTGTTGGTCAAACAAACTGCTTCTATCTTCTAACTCCCACCAAGCAGGAACAGGTTTTGCTCCTGTTTCGAGAAATGCACTGACCAAGTTTTCAATAAGAATCAAAATGCAGCTGATTGTTAAATCACACAAGTGGGAAATGTGTGTTGAATGGTGTTGAGGGAGCCTACTCTGTGTCTGACCCTGGGAGTGTGTGATGGGTCAGTGTGGAGAGAGCTTCACTCTGTGTCTGACCCCGAGAGTGTGTAATGAGACGGTGTGGAGGGATCTCCCACTACACCATCCCATCACACACTCCCGGGGTCAGACACAGAGTGAAGCTCCCGCTACACTATCCCATCACACACTCCCGGGGTCAGACACAGAGTGAAGCTCCCTCGACACCATCCCATCACACACTCGCAGGGTCAGACACAGGGTGAAGCTCCTGTTACACTGTCCCATTGCACACTCCCAGGGTCAGGCACAGAGTGAAGTTCCCTCTACATCCTCCCATCAAACACTCCCAGTTTTCCAGACACAGAGAGAAGCTCCTTCCACACCATCCCATCACACTCTCCCGAAATCAGGCAAAGAATGAAGCTCCCTCCACACAGTCCCAAAACATACACTCGGGGTGAGACACAGAATGAAACCCCCTCCTCAATGTCCCATCATACACTCCCGGGACAAGTACCAAAAAAGTTAAGGGTGGAACTCTGTCCCTTTCTGGTTCCAGTCGTATCCCTGTCTCCACCACCGAGAGTTATCTCCAACAGGAGAACAGCCTATTGGATAATTGAATGAAACTCGCTCACCTCTTTTTAAATCACTGTCCACAGTATGGTTCACCTTTTGCTGTGCAGTTTACATCCAAAAAAAGAATCAGTAGAAGAGAAATTATCTCAGGCAGAGTGGAGTAAGTGTGCTCAGGATTGACCTGTGTGGTCACTGCAGTCCCAGGCTTCCAGAGCCTGCTGGAGGGACCCAGCCTGTTTGCCGCTCACTCATTTCCTGCCATTGTCCGACACATTTGTGATATCAGAGTAGAGAGTTGAGAGTGTCGGAAACCAGATAAACGAGCGCAATTATCCTAAAGTAGCCTTTTGACTTCCAGAAAAATAATTTAAGTAATGTTGTTGCACGCAGTATTGTAGTATCACTGACTGGTCTGAGCAGGCGACTGCACAGGGTGGGGAAAATACTGCCGAGGGTTGTAAACTCAGCCAGCTCCATCATGGAGGCTAGCCTCCCACCACTGAGGGTAGTGATGCCTCAAGAAGGCGGCATCCAGCTTTAAGGACCCCGATCACCCAGGATATGCCCTCTTTTGATGAAGGATCTCAGCCCAAAGACACACACACAACATTTTAGGAACAGCTTCTTCCCCTCCACCAACAGATTTCTGAACAGATGGTGAACACTACCTCACTATTCTGCCCTCTTTTTGCACCAGTTATTACATTTAATTTTTAAGTGCAGTTCCTGCTGCCATCAGGAAGAAGTTACAGGAGCCTCAGGGTTCACACCATGAAGTTCAGGAACAGTTACTACCCCTCAACCATCAAGCTCTTCAACCAGAGAAAATAGCTTCACTCAACTTCATCTGTCCCATCACTGAACTGTTCCCACAAACTATGGACTCACTATCAAGATTCTTCATCTCATGGTCTCAATATTTATTGCTTATTTATTTATGATTATTATTTATTTTTTCCTTTGCACAGTTGTGTTTGGCATATTGGTTGTTGTCCGCCCTGTTGGGTGTGGTCTTTCATTGATTCTGTTATGGTTATTAGAATTATTGAGTATACTTGTAGGAAAACAAATCTGAGTTACATATGGTGAAGTGCCTGTACTTTGATAATAAATGTACTTTGAATTTGGAACTTTGTATACGTTTTATTTTAACTCATAGTTATTTTATGCATTG
Source organism: Mobula birostris (assembly GCF_030028105.1). Classification (NCBI taxonomy): domain Eukaryota; kingdom Metazoa; phylum Chordata; class Chondrichthyes; order Myliobatiformes; family Myliobatidae; genus Mobula; species Mobula birostris. The sequence continues at coordinate 78,673,626 of NC_092384.1, read as the reverse complement.
CACTGCACTGCAGCCTCAAAAATCAAATTTCATGGCATGCGTCAGTGATAATAGACCTGATTATGATTTATAATAGGTTTTGGAAGCTTTGTAATGTGAGTGAAGAGAATGTGGTGGGGCAACTAACTTAATACAGCTTTTGTGACCTGGATTCAATGCTGACCTCGGGCGCTGTCTGTGTGGAGTTTGCAGGTGGATTTCCTCCAGGTGTTCTGTTTCCCCCTCTGTTTGCTGCTTCACATCACCCCTGAGATGGGCGGATGGGGAAAGAGCAGTATCAATTACAGGAAAGAAACTTAATGGGATTAACCTGAGGGATGGCATTGACTGGATGGGCTGAACAATCTCTTTCTATGTTGAACAGAAAAATGGACATAGAATATAGAATGTAGACCACCGAACAGTACAGTATGGAACTGACCCTTTGGTCCACAATGTTGTGCTGAAATAATTAAGCTAATTGCTCCTAATTAAAACCAATCTCTTCTGTTTGCATATGGTCCCTACCCCTCCATTTACTTCACATTCATCTGACTACCTAAGAGCCTCTGAAACAGATCTACCTCCATCATCACCCCTGGAAGCACATTCCAGTCACCCCCACTCTCTGTGTAAAAAAAACTTGCCTTGCAAATCCCGTTTGAACTTTCCCTCTCTAACTTCAGTGCATGTCCTCTAGTATTAGATACCATTCCACTCCTGTGACTTTCCTTCTTAGTAGACTTCCTCATTTTTGACCCGTGTTCCCTGACAAGTCACAATGTAACTGTAACTTGTTGAGGATCCCTACCACCCATCCCGCAATCTCTTTTGCTCACTACTGTCCAGAAGGAGGTACAGGAGATCATGACATTCATAAGTGACATCAAGGGATGGACAGACAAAAGTTTTGAAGAGCTTATGAGAACTTCTCAGGTTGAAGACCATGGATAGTCCACATCATACGACATGGCACAAAATGATGATGGTGACTTTGATCAATGTTGTTTTGTTTGGTTGTATATATGTATAGTTAGATGACAATAAACTTGAACTTGAAAATTCTAGGAAAAATAATAAAAAAGGAATTATTATTTCCTTGGACAGAGATTAATAAGAGAGAACTAACATGAAATTGATACTGTGGGAGCCGAGGGGTATACAGACGATTTTTCTCACAGTGGTTAGTAGATCCTTGGAGTTCTTTGCCCCAGAGGGTTGTGGAGGATGGATCATTGGAAGGATTTAAAGTGATGGTAGGCTCATTTTTTATGGATAGAAGCATGCAGGGAAAACCATAAGAACATACACTCAGTGGCCACATTGATTATTATCTCCTATACCTAATAAAGTGGCTGTCAAAGTTCAAAGTGCATTGATTATCAAAGTATGTATAAATTATACAGCATGCTGTAACTCTAAATAAAACAAAATTAAATAAAAATAAAGAGAGGATCCCTAGCTCACTCGACCTATTCTTATGTGTTCAGTGATTCATTCAGCGCAATTCTATTTCAAATAGATCATCGAGATGACCTTGCAAATTGCATTGCTACCTTGCATCTACAAATCAATGCTGTGCCGGTATGTCCTCAGAGGAAAGGAAATGGGATAATTTCAGAGACAGCCTTTATAGAGACACAAAGGTCCATGTCCCCTGGGCTGACCGGAACAAACAGGGGCTTGCATTCACTTGGGCAAAGATCATTTCCTCTACTGACAGCTGAAAGGAAAGGATGTTGATCCAAAGTTCTTCCATTTGAGAAACAAAAATGCAGAAGAGTCACTATAGTTGTCAAGATGTGCGCTGGCGATATTGGAACCCAAGTGCGGAGGAAAGATAGACTCTAATGTTCAAAGTAAAGTTTAATATCAGGGTACATACATGTCACTACATACAGCCCTGAGGATCTATTTCTGCAGGTATACTTAGCAAATCTATAGAACAGGAACTGTAAACAGAATCAGTGAACAACAAACTGTGCAAATGCAGACATAAATAAATAGCAATAAATAATGATCATGAAATAACAAGATAAAAGGGTCCTTAAATGAATGGAGTTATCTCCTTTTGTTCAAGAGCCTAATTGTTGAGGGATAGCAACTGTCCTTGAACCTGGTGGTGTGAGTCTTAAGGCTCCTGTACCTTCTACCTGATGCAGCAGTGAGAAAAGAGCATGGCCTGGGTGGTGAGGATCTTTGATGATGGATGCTGCTTTTCTATGGTAATGTTTCATGTTTCAATGGTTGAGAGAGTTTTACCCCCAACTCACTGGGCCAAATCCCTTACCTTTTATAGGATTTTATGCTCAAAGACATTGGTATAAAGCAGCCAGCACACTTTCCACCACGCATCTATAGAAGTTTGCCAAGGTTTTGAAGATATGATGTGCCACTGGGATCAGTGCTGGGTCCATTGTTATTTGTCATCTATATCAATGATCTGGATGATAATGTGGTAAATTGGATCAGCAAATTTGCTGATGATACAAAGATTGGAGGTGTAGTAGACAATGAGGAAGGTTTTCAGAGCCTGCAGAGGGACTTGGACCAGCTGGAAAAATGGGCTGAAAAATGGCAGATGGAGTTTAATACTGACAAGTGTGACGTATTGCATGTTGGAAGGACAAAAAAGGTAGAACATACAGGGTTAATGGTAAGGCACTGAGGAGTGCAGTGGAACAGAGGGATCTGGGAATACGGATACAAAATTCCCTAAAAGTAGCATCACAGGTAGATAGGGTCGTAAAGAGAGCTTTTGGTATATTGGCCTTTATTAATCAAAGTATTGAGTATAAGAGCTGAATGTTATGATGAGGTTGTATAAGGCATTGGTGAGGCCGAATCTGGAGTATTGTGTTCAGTTTTGGTCACCAAATTACAGGAAGGATATTAATAAGGTTGAAAGAGTGCAGAGAAGGTTTACAAGGATGTTGCCGGGACTTGAGAAACTGAGTTACAGAGAAAGGTTGAATAGGTTAGGACTTTATTCCCTGGAGCGTAGAAGAATGAGGGGAGATTTGATAGAGGTATATAAAATTATGATGGGTATAGATAGAGTGAATGCAAGCAGGCTTTTTCCACTGAGGCAAGGGGAGAAAAAAACCAGAGGACATGGGTTAAGGGTGAGGGGGGAAAAGTTTAAAGGGAACATTAGGGGGGACTTCTTCACACAGAGAGTGGTGGGAGTATGGAATGAGCCGCCAGACAAGGTGGTAAATGCGGGTTCTTTTTTAACATTTAAGAATAAATTGGACAGATACATGGATGGGAGGTGTATGGAGGGATATAGTCCGTGTGCAGGTCAGTGGGACTAGGCAGAAAATGGTTCGGCACAGCCAAGAAGGGCCATAAGGCCTGATTCTGTGCTGTAGTTTCTATGGTTCTATGACAAACCTCCGCAGACTCCTGAGAAAGTAGAGGCGCTTTCTTCACAACTATATTTAAGTGATGGATCCAGGGCAGGTTCTCTGAGATAGTGACACCCAGGAATTTAAAGTTACTGACTCTCTCCACCTCTGATCCTCCAATGATTACTGGCTCATGGACCTCTAGTTTTCCTCTCTTGAAGTCTACAATCAGATCCTTGGTCTTATTGACATTGAGTGAGAGGTTGTTGCTATTACACCACTCAGCAAAGTTTTCAATCTCCCTCCTGTATGCTGATTCATCACCACCTTTGATACAGCCCACAACAGTGGTGTAATCAGCAAACTTGCATAATGTGTTGGAGCTGTGCTTAGCCACACAGTCATTGGTGTAAAGCGAGTAGAGCTGGGGGCTAAGCACACATCCCTGCGGTGTGCCTGTACTGATAGAGATTGTGGAGGAGATGTTTTTGCCAAACCGAACTGACTGGGGTCTACAAGTGAGGAAATTCATGATCCAATTGCAAAGGGGGTATTGAGGTCCAGGTCTTCGAGTTTCCTGATTAGTTTTGATGGGATGATGGTATTAAATGCCGAGCTGTAAGCGATAAAGAGCTTCCTGAAGGATGCTCCTTTGCTGTCCAAGTTTTCCAGAGTTGTGTGAAGAGCCAACAAAATAGCATCAGCTGTAGACCCATTACTTTGGTAGGTGAATTGGAGTGGAATCAATTCACCATTCAGACAGGAATTGATATACTTCAACACCATTTGTAGAGACGACGATGAGAGTTTATTCAGCATAATTGTTAAAGAACATTGATGGCTCAACCAAGCGACACTGTGAGAAGTAACTTTCTCAAAACTAGGGCCCTGTAATTAGTGCTAATCGGGCGTCCACTTAAATCATACCAAGTCACATGGAATCCCTGAACCTATCAAAATAAACTTAACAAGCTTAAACAGAAAGCACCAGGAGATACATTACTACAAGCGAGTCGCTTCAGAAAAGCACAAGGAATTCTAAATGATTCATGACTTTCGTTAAACAACAATTAACCAACTCAGGTGCTCTAAGATCCTTGGAGCCCAATGCTCTCCGGTGCCTCGCACAGGCTAGAAGAGCTCATTACAACAGTCAACTCAAACAGCAATGAGAGAGAAAAATAGAGAAGTCCTGATGAAGGGTCCTGGCCTGAAACGCCGACTGTTTATTCATTTCCATAAAAGCTGCCTGACCTGCTGATTTCCTCCAGCAATTTATGTGTGTTCTTCAAAATCAAAGTCAAAGCTGGGTTTATTGCCATCCACACAAGTACGCGTGCGCACAGGAGCAATGAAAGACTTACATACAGCAGCATCTCAGGCACGGAGCATCAGATAAGCAACGTTCACAAGAAACACATAAATTAAATATAAATTATACACAATTTTTATTGGTTGAAAAACAACTAAACAAAAAGAAGTTCATTTTGGTGCAAAGTGATCACAGAGGCCATTAGCGCAGAATGATCTTGGGGTCCGTCTCCATAGTTCACTAAAGTGGCCACACAGGTGACTATGCTGGTAAAGAAGGTGCAGGGCACGCTTGGTGTCTTTGGTAGGGGGTGTTGAGTATAATAGTAAGGAAGTCATACTGCAGCTATACAAAATGTTAGTCAGACTGCACTTGGAGCATTGTGTGCAGTTCTGATCAACACATTATGGGAAGGAAGTGGAGGCTTTGGACAGCGTGCAGAAGAGATTCATGAGGATGCTGCCTGAATTAGAGAATATAAAGGGAGGTCGGACAACTGGGCTGTCATCCTAAGTGTTTCGGATACTGAAGAGAGACCTGCTAGAATTTAAAATGATGAGAAGCATTCATGGGGTCAGCATCACTATCATCATCATCATCATGACGTGGGCAATCTTGGTCTTCCGTCTGTCATTACCTGTGGGGAAGACTTCATTCTCTTCTCTATTCATGACCATAATTGTTTTTGGCAAATTTTTCTACAGAAGTGTCTTTACAAGACGGGTGACCCCAGCCATTATCAGTACCCTTTAGAGATTGTCTGTCTGGTGCCTGTGGTCACATAACCCAGACTTATAATATGGACTGGCTGTTCATACGACCATCCACCACCTGCTCCCATGGTTTCACATGACCCTGATCGGGGAGCTAAGGAGGTGCCACAGCTTTCCTAAGGGTGATTTTCTGGCTAGCGAAGGGAAGGAGTGCCTTACATCTCCTTTGGTAGATATGTAACTCCACCCTGCCACCCGAGTACATAGGGCAGACAGTTAGAATCTTTTCCGCCGGGTAGAATGACCAAAACCCAGAGTGCATGATTTAAATGAGATGTGAGAGGCAAGTTTATTCCTTATGTGGAGAGTGGTAGGTATTTAGAATGGGCTATAAAAATATTGCGTTTCTTTATTTTCCTGCAATTGTCGGCAAGGAAAAGTATCTGAAGGTAGTATATGTACTTTGATAATAAACTTACTTTGAACTTTGAGGGGCTAGTGGATTCAGGCAGTTTGGGGGATGCTCAGAGACTTTTAGAGAGACACATCAATCTGAAGGTAATGAAGGATATGGATAACATACAAGAGAAGGACATTTAGTATAAATTAGCATCAGAATTAGCACAACATTGTAACCAAATGTCTTGTCCAGTGTGTCCTTGTCTCTGTTCTATGTTTAATCTACATGTCAGGAACCAGAGAATCCAGATCATGCTGTACTGCTCCCTGGTTTAAAATAAACCTGCTTTTCTAGTCCTCTTACCAAAGAGAATAACCTCACATTTTCCAATGTCTTTCCCCATCTCTCACTTAAGATTTACCAACATCTCAGCATGTGTACTTTGATAATAAATTTACCTTGAGCCTTGTGATATCTGGCAGTTTGGAGAAGCTTCAGAGGATTTAGATAGACAATTGAATATGAAAGCCCTCCCCACCATTGATCACATCGACACAGAGCGCATCTGCACAGAGCACTGTCACATCTGCATGGAGCACTGTCACATCTGCACAGAGCACTGTCACATCTGCACGGAGCACTGTCACATCTGCACAGAGCACTGTCACATCTGCATGGAACACTGTCACATCTGCACAGAGCACTGTCACATCTGCACAGAGCACTGTCACATCTGCACGGAACACTGTCACATCTGTATGGAGCACTGTCACATCTGTACAGACCACTGTCACATCTGCATAGAACACTGTCACATCTACGTGGAGCACTGTCACATCTGCACAGAGCACTGTCACAGCTGCATGGAGCATTGTTGCAGGAAAGCAGCATCCATCGTCAGAGACTCCCACCACCCAGGTCATGCTCTCTTCTTACTGCTGCCAACTGGAAGGAGGTGCGGGAGCCTCAGGACTCACATCACCAGGTTCAGGAACAGTTATTACCCCTCAACCACCAGGCTCCTGAACCAGAAGGAATAACTGCACTCAACTACACTCGTCCAACACTGTTCCCTCAACCTATGGACTCACTTTCAAGGACTCTTCACCTCATGTTCTCGATATTTAATTATTATTTACTTGTTTGTTGTCTTTTGTAAATGGGATGTTTGTTCATTTTGTTGTGTGTGGTCTGTCATTGATTCTATTGTGTTTCTTTTTTTTTACTGTGAAAGCCCATAAGAAGATGAATCCCAGCGTTGTGTATGGTGACATGTATGTAGTTTGAACTTTGGAGGGATATGGATAGATAGGAGGACAAATATCGACACCAAACGTGCACAACAGATATTCCAAAGCGTGAGCACATCTCTCCTTCTGGGTGATTTAGTCAGCAGGCACAGCTTCCAAAAAATCAAATGACTAATTATGTGTTCATTGTCTAGGCCTCTCGGGGAGTTGGGTCACCAGGCTGGAGGAAAGCATTCGTCAGTCAGCTTTTCCGTTTGAAATTAACTCCAGCCATCACACCGTGTTCCTGTTGCTCTGCTCTTCAAAGGCCAGTTGCTTGTTTTGTGTTCGCTGCTAGTGAGCCAACATTTGACTCAAGTACAGGGAGCTCTGCATCCAAGCCACACCTTCCCTGCTGCTGGTCATAGTCATAGAGTCATAGAGCACAGAAACAGGCCCTTCAGCCCAACTGGTTTATGCTTACCAAGATTCCCAAATAAACTGGTCCTTGATATTCCTCATGGAGCTGGTCCCATCCACTCCGTTGTGCCAAAGTCAAAGTCAAAGCCGAGCCTATTGTCATATGAATCGATTTCCCCCGGGATCAATAAAGTATGACTATGACTATGACTATGACTATGAATGTATATCTCACAGAAACCTATCGAGTATTAAAAGACCCAGGTAAAATGGATATGGAGAGGATGTCTCCTATAGAGGCGGAGTCTAGGACAAGAGGGTACAGCCTCAGAATAGAGACACATCCATTCAGAACAGAAAATTTCTTTAACCAGAGGGTGGAGAATCTGTGCAATTCATCGCCACAGACAGTCGGGGAGGCCAGTCTTTGGATATATTTAAAGCAAAGGTTGGTAGGTTCTTAATTTGTTAGGCCATCAAAGATTACAGGGAGAAGGCAGGAGAATGGGGTTGAGAGGGATAACAAATCAACCATGATGGAATGGCAGAGTAGACTTGATGGGCTGAATGGCCTAATTCTGTTCCTATGTCTTATGGTCCTATGCACAGGTACAATGAATCTGTGAGTCTGGAGTTCAGGGTCTTTATTCGCTGTGGTCACTAAGTGCTGAGGTTGACATTGAAGACCCAGTGAAGGGGAAGGACGGGGCTTGTCTGACTGTTGGTCTGTTGCTTGTTGTGTTCTGTGTTGTTCTGCCGAGCACTGGCACCAGCAGGTGTGGCATTGCTTGCAGGCCATCCTCAGAACTTCCCTCGGCTGTGTTCGTCATTAGTGCAGGCAATGCATTTCACCGCATACAGAAGCTGATAGATTCTTACTTGGTCAGGGCATGAAGGGACACAGGGAGAAGACAGGAGATTGAGGCTGAGAGGAAAAATGATCAGCCATGATGAAATGGCAGAGCAGACTTGATGGGCCAAATGGCCCAATTCTGCTCTTATGTCTTATGGTCTTATGTTCTTATGGTGCGTGTGTGTGTGTGTGTGTGTGTGTGTGTGTGTGTGTGTGTGTGTGTGTGTGTGTTGTGTGTGTGTGTTTGTGTCTGTGTGTATGAGTGTGTGTGTGAGTGTGTGTGTGGGTGTCTGTGTGTGTGAGTGTGTGCGAGTGTTTGTGAGTGTGTGTGTGTCTGCATGTGTGAGAGTGTATGAGTGTGAGTGTGTGTGTGTGTATACGTGAGTGTGTGTGTGTATGTGTGTCTGTGTGTGATTGTATATGTGTTTGCGAACGTGTGAGTGAATGTCTGTGAGTGTGAATGTATATGTGTGAGTGTGTATGTGTGAGTGTGTCTGAGTGTGAATGTATGTGTGTCTGTGTGTGTGATTGTATGTGTGTGTGAGTGAGTGTGTTTGCGTGTGTGTGTGTCTGAGTGTGAATGCATGTGTGTCTGTGTGAGTGTGCTTGTGTGTGTGTGTGTGTGTGTGTGTGTGTGTGTGTGTGTGTGTATACAAGTGCCCTTCCCCCACCCCACCCACATTAGCCTCTCTTTTTGTTTACTGCAGTTGATAATTTACTGCTAACATTGGTGGATATCAGATTTCAGGGAGGAGATACAGGAGCTCTCTTTTTGCAGAGTCTCTGTCTGAGGCCTCTGTCGGTCAGAGTTGACCATGGATGTTGCGTCCTGGCTGTCTAGGGCAGCACGATATGGAGAGCGAGCTGTTCCCCATGCAGCAAGCTCCCCCTCTCCACGCATCTGATGACCCCAAAGGAATAGCAGAGGCCGATACAGTTTGGTACCAGCAGCGTCGCAGGAGTTGCCAGTCAGCATCGAACTCCGTGTAGGACAGCTTAGTGACTCTAGCCCCAGATTCTTTCCTCGGGGTTTACTCCCGAAGCCCTCCCCATGAGAGGGTACATCTACAAGGCAGCGGAGGTTTGAGGTCAGAGTTTTCCTTCTCCTGGATGAGCTGCCAACCACGGCTGACGAGCCCCATCTGCCTGAAGTGACTGGTTTTAAGGGGCCAGTAACCTGTCTTTGCCCCTTCTCCTGTCAGTAGAAGTGGTTCTGTTGGGCTCAGTAGCTAGGCCACCCGTGAAGGCCAGGAGCTGGACTTGGTTGTAGGAGGCTGTTGTGTGTGTGTCTCTTTCACCCTAGTGTGTAAATTTGACTTGTGTGTATACACCTCCCTCTGTGTCTGAGTGTCACTCCTTCAATACTGTGTGTGTCCCTCGTTCACTCTCCTGAGTTCCTCTCATGTGCATATATTTCCCTTCATGTGTGTGTGTCAGAGAGAGGAAGAGTGTTCAATTTTAAAGTACATTTATTATCGAAGTATGTATATTACATCCAACCTCACAGGCAGCCACCAAACAAAGAGACTCTAAAGAATTCATCAAACACCAAATATGCAAATAAAAACAAATCATGCAAACAATAAAAGTAAGAGCACAATTCACTGAGTAGAAAACAATTCTTGTCCAATAGTTCCCATCGCTAATACTCACCAATGCAGGCAACCTTGCAGTGAATCGCTTCAGCGCCCTCTCCAAAGTCTCCACATCCTTTCTGTAATGCAGTGACCAACTGCCTACAGTCCTCCAGTTGCAGCCTAACCAACACCTTTTTACGGATGCTTATTATACTTCGAGGTTTTATAACTTGTTATTATGTATTGCAATGTACTACTGAAGCTGAAGCACAAATTTCACGACATATGCCAGTGACATTAAACCTGATTCTGATTCTGATCACGAGCAAGATTATTGTTTATTAGCCATCCGGGATTATCTGGGTCAAGATGGGGGTGATCCGCCTTCCTGAACCACTGCAGTCCCTTGGGTGAAGATGCTCCCATGGGTGCTGTTGGACAGGGGACCCAGTGATGAAGGGCTGTCAGTCAGGGTGGTGGGACCTGCAGGCACCGTATCTCTACTGCCGTTGTCCTTAAGCTGGAGAGGGTGCATGATAGATCCATTGCAACGTTACTGGGCTTCAAAGCAAAATTTCAAAATTCAATGTAAATTTATTATCAAAGTCCATAGATGTCACCGTATCCAACCCTGAGATCCATTTTCTGGCAGGCATTCACAGGAAGTACAAAGAAACACAATAGAATCAATGGAAAAACTGCACACAAGCAAAAGTGGACAGACAATCAACGTGCAAATGGCAACAAATCACACAAATACAAAAAAATGAAATAATTACAATAAATAAGAAAGTAGTAAATATTGAGAACATGAGCTGTGGAGTTGTTGAAAGTGTGTCTATAGGTTGTGGAATCAGTTCAGTGTTGTAGTGAGTGAAGTTATCCACACTGATGGTTGAGGGGTAATAACCTGGTGGTGTGGGTCCTGAGGCTCCTGTACCTCCTTCCTGATGGCAGCAGTGAGAAGATGCTGGGGGCCGTTGATGGTGGATGCTGCTTTCCTCCGACCGCGCTCCGTGTAGATGCGCTCAATACTGTGCCAGGTGAGCTGTAAGGAGAGGTGGATAGGCTGGGGCCATTTTCGCTGCAGTGAAGGAGGCTGAATGGTAACGTTTATAAAATCATGAGAGGAACAGATAAGGTGGGTAGCCACAGTCTTTTCCCCCAGGATAAACCTAGAGGGTCAGGTCTAAGGTGAGAGGGGAAAGATATATTGTGCAAATCATTGTGGACACTATCCCCCAGCAAATGCCTTTTCCAAAAGCTCCCATCTGGAAAGTGCTGTAGGGCTATTAAAACAAAAACCTCACGCCACCTTGAAAGTTTCTTGCCCAGGCAGTCAATCTAGTTAGCAGCCCACACTCCCATCTATCTACGACCCCAGTCACAGTACTGTGAACAGTTTAAGCCACTAACTGTAACGCTGTTTATATATTTATGCTAATTTTATTCCATATCCGTACTTTAACCTCTAACTTTATTAGCTTTTTATATATAGGACCATTAGACATAGGAGCAGAATTAGGCCATTCGGCCCATCGAGTCTGCACCATCATTCTATCATGGCTGATTTATTATCCTTCTCAACCCCATTCTCCTGCCTCCTTCCCATAACCTTTGACACCCTGACTAATCAAAAGCCTGTCACTCTTCTCTTTCAATATACCCAATGACTTGGCCTTCACAGCTGTCTGTGACAAAAAAATTCCACAGACTCACCAACCTCTGACATTCCTCCTTATCTTTGTTCTAAATGGACGTCCCTCTATTCTGAGGCTGTGCCCTCTGGTCCTAGACTACCCAACTATAGGAAATGTCCTCTCCGCATCTCTCTATGAAATTCTTTATTTTTTATATAATTCTTTATTCTTTAGAATTGCTGAAAGTTGTTTTAGTTGCATGTCGCACCCTGATGAACACACCACAGTAAATTCCTAATCAATGTAACTCTATGTGGTGAATAAATTTGATCTTTGACTTAAAGGGCACCTGACTGACAACTTTTTCACACTGAGTTGTGGGTGTGTGGAACAAACGAGCTGTCAGGGAAGTGCTAGAGGTGGGTACAGTTATGTTTAAAAGACACTTGGGCAGGTATGTAGAGGGAAAAGGTTTCAAGGCTTCCAATCCTGGGTATCTGCTTTTAGGTCTGAGTTACAGAGCTGGAAGTCCTGAACAGAGCAGAGACTGTGAGCATGGAGGTTATGATCCTGAAAGACCAGCTTCCCACCCGCCCACCTGGCTTCACATATCACTTTCTAGCTTCCTCCTTCCCCTCCCCACAACATTTTTATTCTGGCATCTTCTCCCTTCCTCTCCAGTCCTGATGAAGGGTCTCGGTGCAAAGCATTGACTGTTCATTTCCATAGATGCTGCCTGATCTGCTCAGTTCCCCTGGCATTTTGTGTGAGTTGTTAACAATCACTTCCTCTCTGTGGTTTCATGACTGATCTAATGAAAGGCCTTGGGGATACCGGCTCCCTTGGTTTGGATAAATGATGACTTTGTGCTAAATGCAGAGACAAATTGCTGGGTTGGGCAGAGGTCTGTGATTGTACAAGGAGCACAGGACTGAGTGGCTGTAGGAAGCCACAACAAACAGCGGCTTCTGGCTTCTACAGAGAAATGTACCAACACACCGGCTGGTCCTCAGTGGGGGGCTGTCTTACCCCCACCCACAGATCTCTGTCCCCACACTCAGCCTGCCCTTCCAGCCTCTACCTCTTGCCTCTTCCCATCCTTTACTCCCGTCTGTCTCTCTGCACCTCTGTCTCTGTCTGCCGCTCTTTGTCGCTCTCTCTCTGTCTGTCAAAATCAAGTTTAATATCACTCGCGTATGCTGTGAAATTTGTTCTTTTATGGCAACGGTACATTGCAATACATAATAATAATAAACTATAGATTGAAATAAGAAACATATATAAATAAAATTAAATAATTGGTGCAAAAAGAGAGCAAAAAATAGTGAGGTTCATTGTCCATTCAGGAATCTGATGGCAAAGGGGAAGAAGCTGTTCCTGAAATAATGAGTGTGAGGCTTCTGTACCTCCTCCCTGGTGTTAGCGATGAGAAGAGGGCACGTCCTGGATGGTGAGGGTCCTCAACGATGGATGCTGCCTTTCGAGGAGATCCTCGATGCAGGGGAGGCAAGTGCCCATGATGCTGTTGGCCCTCTTTATCTCTGTCTCTGTCTCTCTGTCTCTCTGTCTGTCCCTCTCTCTCTCTGTCTCTCTATCTCTGTGTCTCTGTCTCTGTCTCTCTGTCTCTCTGTCTCTTTGTCTGTCTCTCCGTCTCTCTGTCTCTCTGTCTCTGTGTCTCTGTCTCTCTGTCTCTGTCTCTGTCTCTGTCTCTCTGTCTCTGTCTCTCTGTCTCTCTTTCTCTGTGTCTCTGTGTCTCTGTCTCTGTCTCTGTCTCTCTGTCTGTCCCTCTCTCTCCCTTGAAGATTGACACTCAGAACAGGATGCAATATGTCATTACTTACAATGGGTGACATTAAAAAGGCAATGGGAAAAGAACAAGATGAAAAACAAACTGGATATTTCTTCCAACCATCTGGCACAGGGTTCTTAGCAGTGTGGGGGAGCAGAAAGGCCCACGTCCACAGATTCCTCAAAGTTGCTGCACAAGTTGATCGAGTGGTGAAGAAGTCATGTGGTATGATGGCCCTAATTAGTCGAGGGAGTTCAAGAGCAGTGAGGTAATGTTGCAGCTCTATAAAACTCTGGTTAGACCACACTTGGAGTATTGTGTTCAGTTCTGGTCACTTCATTAGAGGAAGGATGTGGAAGCTTTAGTGAGGATGTAGAGGAGATTTACTAGGATGCTGCTTGGATTAGAGAGCACGTCTTATGAGGAGAGGTTGAGCGAGCTAAGGCTTTTCTCTTTGGAGTGATTGAGGATCAGAGGTGACTTGGTAGAGGTGTACAAGATAAGAGGCATAGATAGAATGGACAGCCAGAGACATTTTCCCAGAGTGGAAATGGCTAGTACAAGATAGCATAATTTTGAGGAGACTGGAGGAAAGTATAGCAGGGATGTTAGTGGTTAGGTTCTTTACACAGAGTGTGGTGAGCATGTGGAACGTGTTGCCAGGGGTGGTGGCAGAGACAGAAACATTAGGGACATTTAAAACTCTTAGATAGATACATGGATAAAAGAAAAACAGAGTGCTATGTGGGAGGGAAGGGTTAGATTGATCTTCAAGTAGATTAAAATGTCAGCACAGCATTGTGGGCTGAAGAGCCTGACTTCTTCTTCTTAAACCCATCACTCTTATATTCTGGGGCAAAGGCTGCCAATGGCCGTTGTTCGCCAGAGTCCTCTGTCCCGGGCTGAAGGTTGATTGGCCCTGCAGCTTTTACATTGACCACACAACTTCGTACATCTTCTTGGCAAGGACCCTTCTCTCCCAGGGATGAAGTCTTTGTAACTTCTGTAGGCATTTCTGTAGCTCTGGGTTTTTATGGGTTGGGGTTGCTAACCCCATGTGCATTCCTGCTCTTTCACAGCCGGGCTTGGGACTGTCGGAGGGTCTGTACTGTGATGCCATGTTCTATCGTGCTTTGTGTCTGTCTGTCTGTCTGTCTCTCTCTCTCTCTCTCTGTCTATCTCTGTCTTGCTCTTTCTGTTTCTGGCTTTGTCTTTCCTCTCTTTGTGTGCATGTGTGTGTTTGTTCCCTGTGTCTCTGCGTGTATGTCTGTCTCTCTCTCTCTGTGAGTGTGTGTGTGTGTGTGTATGTGTGTGTGTGTATATGTGTATCTCCCTGTATTTCTGTGTGTATGTCTTTCTGTCTCTCTCTCTCTCTCTCTGAGTGTGTATATGTGTGTGTGTGTGTGTGTGTGTGTGTGTATATGTGTCTCCCTGTATTTCTGTGTGTATGTCTCTCTGTCTCCCTCTCTCTCTCTGATCGTGTGTGTGTGTGTGTGTGTGTGTGTGTGTGTGTATATGTGTACCTCCCTGTATTTCTGTGTGTATGTCTCCCTGTCTCTCTCTCTCTCCCTGAGTGTGTGTGTGTGTGTGTGCGTGTGTGTGTGTGTGTGTGTGAGTGTGTCTCTGCCCTTCCTTTCTCTCTCCGCTCAATGGTTCCACTACTAATCCAGATGACTGGGGCCCTATAATCGAAGCTGCTGCATGAGGGTTGTTAGCGCAGGTGCATCAAGGCAGCTTTTGACCGAGCGTGGCATCAAGGTGCCCTAGCTAAAATGGAGTCAATGGGAATTAGCGGAAACACTCCACTGGTGGGAATCATACCTGACAGAAAGGAAGGTGGTTGTGGTGGTTGGAGGTCAATCATTTCAAACTCAGGTCATCACTGCAGGAGTTCCTCAGGGAAGTGTCCTAGGACCAACCATCTCCAGCTGTTACAACAATGACCTTCCTTCCGTCATAAGGTCAGAAGTGGGGATGTTCTGCACCATTTGTGACTCCTCAGATGGTGAAGCAGTTCATACCCAAATGCAGCAGGGCCTGGACAATATCCAGGCTGTGCTGACAAGTGGCAAGTAACATTCGAGGCACGCAAGTATCGGGCAGTGACCATCTCCAACATGGGAGGTTCTAACCATCATCCCTTGACATTCAGTGGCATTACCATCCTCTACTATCAACATCTTGGGGATTACCATTGACAGGAAACTGAACTGATCCAGCTATATAAACACCGTGGCTTCCAGAGCAGGTCCAATTCTTTGGTGTGTAACTCACTTCCTGATTCCCCAAAGCCTGCCCACCATCTACAAGGTTCAGGTCAGGAGTGTAATGGAATACTCGCCACTCGCCTGGATGAGTGCAGCTCCATCAACACTCAAGAAGCTCGACACCATCCAGTACAAGGCGGCCACTCGATTGGTACCCCTTCCACAAGCATCCAATCCCTCCACCATTGATGAGCAGTTGCAGCAGTGTGTACAACTACAAGTTGCCCTGCAATAACACACCAAAGTTCCTAGGGCAGCAGCTTCCAGACCCACGACCACTGAAGGATGAGAACAGCAGATACCTGGGAAAACCACCACTTGGAAATCCCCCTCCAAGTCTCACATCCTGACTTGGGAACATATCGCCGTTCCTTCATTGTTGCTGGGTCAAAATCATGGGATTCTCTCCCTAACAGCTCAGGGACTGCAGCGGTTCGAGAAGGCAGCTCATCGTCACCTTCTCAGGGGCAATAAATGCTGGCATAGCTGGCCATGTCTATAAATGAATAATAAAAACAAATGTTGATGCAATTACAAAGAAGCCCGACAGCGGCTATATTTCATTAAGTGTTTGAGAAGACTTCAAATGTCACCAAAGACTCGCAGATTTCTATGGATGTACCATGGAGAGCATGCCATCTGGTATGGAGGGGTCACTGCACAGGTCTGGAAAATGCTGCAGGAGGTGTGAACCCAGCCTGCCCCATCATGCACTCACCTTCCCAGCATCGAGGACACCTTCAAAAGGTGATGCCTCAGAAACGCAGCAGCCATCATTACGAATCCCATCACCCAGGGCATGCCCTCTTCTCATTGCCACCGTCAAGGAGGAGTACGGGAGCCTGAAGAAACACACTCAATATTTTAGGAACAGCTTCTTCCCTTCTGCCATCAGATTTTTGAATGGAGAGTGAACCCATGTACGCTACCTCACTATCTTTAGTTTCTTCTTATACTCTCTTTTTGCACTTATTATTTAAATATATATATGTTACTGTAATTTATAGTTACTTTTACATTATCCTGCACTGCAATGTACTGCTGTTGCAAACCAACATATTTCATGACATACGCCAGTGATATTAAACCTGATTCAGATTCTGACTATGGAATCTGTCCTCTCAACATTGAGTTCCAGCCAAGCCGGCCTTTGTGTTGATCCAAGTCCCTTTGTTCTCCCATCCCTGTGCTGTTCATTAGCAGGTTCCTGTTTAGAGGCTGCCGGTGGGAACTGTGTTCCACAGCTGCTTCCTTTGCCTGCTGAGCCGCTCAACAACACAATCATTTCCATTCAGATGGCATCTTCAACAGAATGAAATGCCCACAGCATCTCAGGAAAGAATCTGGGTGGGCTGGTCGGAAACGTCACAGGGCAAGCTTTACATTGCACTCGTAATGCATGAGGGTTGAATAAGAAGGTGTGTGGTGTGATGGCCTTCACCAATCAGGGGCTAGAGTTCAAGAGCCTTGAGATAACATCGCAGCTCTACAAAACCTTGGTTAGACCACACTTGGAGAATTGAGTTCAGTCTGGTTCCCTCATTATAGGAAGGATATGGAAGCTTTAGAGAGGGTGCAGAGGAGAGTTACCAGGATGCTGTCTGGACTAGAGAGCACGTCTTATCAAGAAAGGATGAGCGAGCTAGGGCTTATGTCTTTGGAGTGAAGGAGGTCACTTGATCGAAGGGTACAAAATGATAAGAGGCATATAGGCAGAGACCTTTTCCCAGGGATGAAATGTCTAATCGGAGTGGACTTGATTTTAAGGTGATTGGAGGAAAGTATGGGGAGGGGTGGTGGATGTCAGAATAGATTTTTTTTGCAAGGAGTGGTGGGTGCATGGAACACCCTGCCAGGGGTGGTGGTAGAGGCAGATACCTTTGGGACATTTAAGAGGCTCTTAGATATGTACATGGATGACAGAAAAATGGAAGGCTATACAGGATGGAAGACTAGATTGATCTTGGAGTAGGTTAGCAAGTTGGCACAACATTGTGGATCAAAGGGCCTGTACTGTGCTGTAATGTTCTATGTTCTATGTTTTAAAGTCTGTCATAAACAAGTGCTATCGGATGAAGTGACTTGTTTTTCTTTTGCGTTATTTATTATTCTTTGATGTAGTTAACAGTGAGAATCTGATGCAACTTGATTAATGCAACTGAGAACAGTTTTCACACAAAAAATAAACAGTGACATGGTGCACAGCCCATGGGTAACGTAGTTTTAAATTACTGATAATGAGTTTAAAGAGAAAAGCCACACAGAACCATTAGTGGGTTTAACAATTTATATAATAGTTTTGGGAGTGGGGCTGGTCAAAAGTCTGGGTATTCAGTTTAGAGAATTGTGTCCTTAGCCAAACAAACCAGATTTCAAAGTTGCAGAAACTCATTAAATAAAAGCAACAAATTTTATTCATGATAGCATTGAAGTATAAGATTGTTGTAAAAATTCATTGGAGCTGCTGTTTTCCAGAAAGGTCTTCATAAATCAAAAATGAGTCACAAATCTTATGGTTAAAGCCGTTTTATTAAAAGACCATAAGGCATAGGAACAGAATTAGGTTATTCAGCCCATCAAGTCTGCTCTGCTATTCCATCATGGTTGATTTAAATCCCATTTCAACACCATTCTCCTACCTTCATCCCGTAACACTTGAAGCCCTGATGAATCAAGAAACTATCAACTTCCACTTTAAATATACTCTATGACTTGGCCTCCACAGCTGTCTGTGGCAATGAATTCCACAGATTCACCACATTCCTCATCTTTGTGCTAAAGGGATGTCAGAATCAGAATCAGAAGCAGGTTTATTATTATCAGCATGTGATGTGAAATCCTCAGATTCGAAGGATGTCCTTCTAATCTGAGCCTGTGCCCTCTGGTCCTAGAGACTCCCACTATAGAGCCTCATAGAGCGGGCAGCGGAGTGAGCCGGGAGCAGAGTGAAGACTTAAGGGCCGGGAGCAGAGTGAAGACTTAAGGGCTTCGGCTCAACGGGCTTAGGCGGAAACAGGCAAGGCGAGGGAGGTTTGGCATTCATTTTCTGTTGTTATTTGAGGAGGGGGCAGTATGAGTGTGAGGGCAGTTTGCTGTTCTCGGTGCCGGATGTGGGAGGCCCTGGAGTCTACAAGCCTCCCAGACGTCTACATCTGCGCCAAGTGCATCGAGATGCAGCTCCTTAGGGACCGCGTTACAGAACTGGAGCTGCAGCTCGATGACCTTCGTCTGGTCAGGGAGAGTGAGGAGGTGATAGACAGGAGCTGCAGGCAGGTGGTCACGCCGGGGCCACGGGAGGCAGACAAGTGGGTCACGGTTAGGAGGGGGAAGGGGAAAGGTCAGGTAATAGGGAGTACCCCGGTGGCTGTGCCCCTTAACAACAGGTACTCCTGTTTGAGTACTGTTGGGGGGGACAGCTTACCCGGGAGAAGCGACAGTGGCCGTGCCTCCGGCACAGAGTCTGGCCCTGTAGCTCAGAAGGGTAGGGCAAGGAAGAGGAGGGCAGTTGTGATAGGGGACTCGATAGTAAGGGGGTCAGATAGGCGATTCTGTGGAAGCAGTCCAGAGACCCAGATGGTAGTTTGCCTCCCTGGTGCCAGGGTCCGGGATATTTCTGATCGTGTCCAAGATATCCTGAAGTGGGAGGGTGAGGAGCCAGAGGTCATGGTACATATAGGTACCAATGACATAGGTAGGAAAAGGGATGAGGTCCTGAAAGGAGAATATAGGGAGCTAGGAAGGGAGTTGAGAAAAAGGACTGCAAAGGTAGTAATCTCGGGATTACTGCCTGTGCCACGCGACAGTGAGAGTAGGAATGCGATGAGGTGGAGGATAAATGCGTGGCTGAGGGATTGGAGCAGGGGGCAGGGATTCAAGTTTTTGGATCATTGGGACCTCTTTTGGCGCAGGCGTGACCTGTACAAAAAGGACGGGTTGCACTTGAATCCTAGGGGGACCAATATTCTGGCAGGGAGATTAGCGGGGGCTACTGAGGTGACTTTAAACTAGAATGGTTGGGGGGTGGGAATCAAATTAAAGAGGCTAGGCGTGAGGAGGTTAGTTCACTACAGGGGGATGGGAACCAGTGCAGAGAGGCAGAGGGGTGTAAAGTGAGGGTAGAAACAAAAAGTACTATGGAGAAAAGTAAAAGTGGCAGGCCGACAAATCCAGGGCAAGCATTAAAAAGGGCCACTTTTCAGCATAATTGTATAAGGGCTAAGAGAGTTGTAAAAGAGCGCCTGAAGGCTTTGTGTGTCAATGCAAGGAGCATTCGTAATAAGGTGGATGAATTGAAAGTGCAGATTGTTATTAATGATTATGATATCGTTGGGATCACAGAGACATGGCTCCAGGGTGACCAGGGATGGGAGCTCAACGTTCAGGGATATTCAATATTCAGGAGGGATAGACATGAAGGAAGGGGAGGCGGGGTGGCGTTGCTGGTTAAAGAAGAGATTAACGCAATAGAAAGGAAGGACATAAGCGGGGAAGATGTGGAATCGATATGGGTAGAGCTGTGTAACACTAAGGGGCAGAAGACGCTGGTGGGAGTTGTGTACAGGCCACCTAACAGTAGTAGTGAGGTCGGAGATGGTATTAAACAGGAAATTAGAAATGTGTGCAATAAAGGAACAGCAGTTATAATGGGTGACTTCAATCTACATGTAGATTGGGTGAACCAAATTGGTAAAGGTGCTGAGGAAGAGGATTTCTTGGAATGTATGCGGGATGGTTTTTTGAACCAACATGTCGAGGAACCGACTAGAGAGCAGGCTATTCTGGACTGGGTTTTGAGCAATGAGGAAGGGTTAATTAGCAATCTTGTCATGAGAGGCCCCTTGGGTAAGAGTGACCATAATATGGTGGAATTCTTCATTAAGATGGAGAGTGACATAGTTAATTCAGAAACAAAGGTTCTGAACTTAAAGAGGGGTAACTTTGAAGGTATGAGACGTGAATTAGCTAAGATAGACTGGCAAATGACACTTAAAGGATTGACGGTGGATATGCAATGGCAAGCATTTAAAGGTTGCATGGATGAACTGCAACAAATGTTCATCCCTGTTTGGCAAAAGAATAAATCAAGGAAGGTAGTGCACCCGTGGCTGACAAGAGAAATTAGGGATAGTATCAATTCCAAAGAAGCAGCATACAAATTAGCCAGAGAAAGTGGCTCACCTGAGGACTGGGAGAAATTCAGAATTCAACAGAGGAGGACAAAGGGCTTAATTAGGAAGGGGAAAAAAGATTATGAGAGAAAACTGGCAGGCAACATAAAAACGGACTGTAAAAGCTTTTATAGATATGTAAAAAGGAAAAGACTGGTAAAGACAAATGTAGGTCCCCCGCAGACAGAAACAGGTGAGTTGATTATGGGGAGCAAGGACATGGCAGACCAATTGAATAATTACTTTGGTTCTGTCTTCACTAAGGAGGACATAAATAATCTTCCAGAAATAGTAGGGGACAGAGGGTCCAGTGAGATGGAGGAACTGAGCGAAATACATGTTAGTAGGGAAGTGGTGTTAGGTAAATTGAAGGGATTGAAGGCAGATAAATCCCCAGGGCCAGATGGTCTGCATCCCAGGGTGCTTAAGGAAGTAGCCCAAGAAATAGTGGATGCATTAGTGATAATTTTTCAAAACTTGTTAGATTCTGGACTAGTTCCTGAGGATTGGAGGGTGGCTAATGTAACTCCACTTTTTAAAAAAGGAGGGAGCGAGAAACCGGGGAATTATAGACCGGTTAGCCTAACGTCAGTGGTGGGGAAACTGCTGGAGTCAGTTATCAAGGATGTGATAACAGCACATTTGGAAAGTGGTGAAATGATCGGACAAAGTCAGCATGGATTTGTGAAAGGAAAATCATGTCTGACGAATCTCATAGAATTTTTTGAGGATGTAACTAGTAGAGTGGATAGGGGAGAACCAGTGGATGTGGTATATTTGGATTTTCAGAAGGCTTTTGACAAGGTCCCACACAGGAGATTAGTGTGCAAACTTAAAGCACACGGTATTGGGGGTAAGGTATTGGTGTGGGTGGAGAGTTGGTTAGCAGACAGGAAGCAAAGAGTGGGAATAAACGGGACCTTTTCAGAATGGCAGGCGGTGACTAGTGGGGTACCGCAAGGCTCAGTGCTGGGACCCCAGTTGTTTACAATATATATTAATGACTTGGATGAGGGAATTAAATGCAGCATCTCCAAGTTTGCGGATGACACGAAGCTGGGTGGCAGTGTTAGCTGTGAGGAGGATGCTAAGAGGATGCAGGGTGACTTGGATAGGTTTGGTGAGTGGGCAAATTCATGGCAGATGCAATTTAATGTGGATAAATGTGAAGTTATCCACTTTGGTGGCAAAAATAGGAAAACAGATTATTATCTGAATGGTGGCCGATTAGGAAAAGGGGAGGTGCAACGTGACCTGGGTGTCATTATACACTAGTCATTGAAAGTGGGCATGCAGGTACAGCAGGCGGTGAAAAAGGCGAATGGTATGCTGGCATTTATAGCGAGAGGATTTGAGTACAGGAGCAGGGAGGTACTACTGCAGTTGTACAAGGCCTTGGTGAGACCGCACCTGGAGTATTGTGTGCAGTTTTGGTCCCCTAATCTGAGGAAAGACACCCTTGCCATAGAGGGAGTACAGAGAAGGTTCACCAGATTGATTCCTGGGATGGCAGGACTTTCATATGAAGAAAGAATGGATGAACTGGGCTTGTACTCATTGGAATTTAGAAGATTGAGGGGGGATCTGATTGAAACGTATAAGATCCTAAAGGGATTGGACAGGCTAGATGCAGGAAGATTGTTCCCGATGTTGGTGAAGTCCAGAACGAGGGGTCACAGTTTGAGGATAGAGGGGAAGCCTTTTAGGGCTGAGATTAGGAAAAACTTCTTCACACAGAGAGTGGTGAATCTGTGGAATTCTCTGCCACAGGAAACAGTTGAGGCCAGTTCATTGGCTATATTTAAGAGGGAGTTAGATATGGCCATTGTGGCTACGGGGGTCAGGGGGTATGGAGGGAAGGCTGGGGCGGTTTTCTGAGTTGGATGATCAGCCATGATCATAATAAATGGCGGTGCAGGCTCGAAGGGCCGAATGGCCTACTCCTGCACCTATTTTCTATAGGAAATAGGTTTCAATGAGATTGCCCCCTCATTTCTCTAAACTCCAGTAAGTACAGGCCTTGAGCTATCAAACATGCTTCATATATTAACCTTTTCATTCCTGTAATTGTTCTCATAAACCTTTTCTGGATCCTATGGCACTACTTCTTATCCCACACTGTGACCCTTCCTCAGAATCATCCTTCCTACAGTGTGACTCTCCCTCAGTACCACTCTCCACAGTGTCAACCTCTCTCAGTACCACATCTCCTACACTGTGACCCTCCTTCAGAATCACCCCTCCTACAGTGTGACTCTCCCTCAGTACCACCCCGCCCACAGTGTGACCCTCACTCCCCTCCCACAGTGTGACCCTCCTTCAGTACCACCCCGCCCACAGTGTGACCCTCTCTCAGTACCACCTCTCCCACACTGTGATCCCTCCCACAGTGTGATCCACCCTCAGTACCACTCCTCCCATAGTGTGACTCTCCTTCAGCACCACCCCCTCACAGTATGGTGCTTCCTACTTCAGATGCTTGGGGCATACTGATTCTGGCTGAAAGGCCTGTTTTCATGTTGTAAAGCTCTGTGTCTCTATGCTGCTCAACATGTTGAATTCCTTCACCAGATTGTTCGTTACTCTAGAACCTGCAGTTTCTTGTGTGATCTCTGTGATGTGGCCATTTTAGGAATAGTTCCCTCTGGTGTCTATTGCCCCTTCTCACCAGTCTGCTCCAATGCCTTATGGTCTTAATATAATTATGATATTCCCTGTAATTAATTAATTGTGTTAATGAATATAATCCATAAATTTCTAGATAACAAATGTCCAATAACTTTTATTTTGAATCATTTTAGAGTTTCAACATATTTACATTGTCAGTGTTTCAAGTTACAACACTGTTACAAATTGTAATAATAAACACAGAATGGCAGTCAGTAGCTCATTGTTAATAAACTGCTGTCTTGCTGAACGCCGACGCTGTCAAGTCAAAACATTTTATTTTTGTCACTGTGCCTGTCAGCTGTTTTGAATGCCTGACATTGTTTACTTTTGTTGTGAGTTCTGGGTTGAGCTTGTTTGATGTACAGATGATTAAAAAAAAATCATTTGAACTGCCATGCAGTTTCCACGCCACGTAAAAATTTCCTTCTCAGAGCAATGGTTGGTCCATGCAGCTGTAAAAAAATGAGAGAACATTGCTTAGATGGTATGTGAATAGAAAATGTTCAGAGGGATATAGGCCCATTGCGGATGTTGGATTATGATGTTTTTAATCCAAGATTCCTTTGGAAGCCAGGAAGGAGGCACAAACCTTGTTGGCTCATAATCATTTTATTAAGCACTAATAGAACAATGGAAATTGAAAAAGGACAGTAACAGGAACAGAGGCTAGTAGTGGAAGGGAGAGAAGTAACAAAAAGATGGCACCTCTACGTGCTCGGCTCTTTTTATACCCATAGATAAGAAGCATTTCATTCAAATTCACAGATTAGAGTCAACCAATCAGAAAGCCCCTATCCAAATAATACAATGCCAAGAGAAGCTTCCAGCACTTTCCAGAATGTTACAAAGAGCTGTAGCCACTTGAGGACATGCCGATCTGTATATACATACTGTGGCCACTAGGAAACATACTAAACAACTAATTGTATATAAGTAGTTATAAAAATTCTAGCATCATAAATGGTTAGGTTGCAAAGGAAATAACAATTAGACAGTCTAATCCAACAAAAATAAACAGTCTACCCCAACAAAGGCAAATGGGATTAGTTTAGATGGAAATCTTGATCAGCATAGACCAGTTGGGCAAAATGGCCTATTCTGTGCTGTTTGATTCTATGGCTCCATTCTATGATACCTGCTGAATTTGTACAGAAGCATCATCTGTACTCCCATTACGATGAAGTCTATATTGCAACCACAAATTGACTGGTAGTGGATATTAGACTTGGACACAACTTGCGCTGTAACTCTATTACAATAATATTTGAACTAGAACGGTCTCCTGAATTGACTGAGAAGAAGAAAGAAAAACAGCATTCAAGTTGAAGTTTAATTGTCATTTAACCATGAATACAGCCAAATGAAACAGTGTTCCTCTGGGCCCAAGGTGCAAGCCACAGTGCCAACAGCCATACACAGCACAAGACACATACAACAAATATGAGGTAGCAAGTAAACATATGGCCACACACAAAAAAAAATATAGCACAAGTCCCTGAGTAACATGCAGCAAATTGATGGTGCGTAGTGTTGTCAGCTTGAACAAGCAGATTTCATCAGTCCACAGATGAACATATGCACACACGCACACAGTCCAGCTTGTCTCCCACCAGACGAACACTGGATAGCAGCACCAATAGGAGGAGCCAACCCCTAATCCAGCATGAATGCTGTGCTACACCACCTCTGGATTCTCCTCTCCTGGACTGCTGTAACATGCAAGCCCACGGCTTGAGGCCTAGTCCTTGGTACAACCGAGACCACTCAGCTAACACCTGTGTTTGTCTTGACAATAAACAAGGGAAATGGACTTGCTGTATTTTACATTACCAACGTAAAACAAGGGTTTCACAAAAGAAATGTCCAGGATAATCACTCACTGTTAGACTGCCCACTGCTTTTGCACACTGACTCCAATGCTGTTTTGTAGAAGGTAGTAACACACAAAACAGTTTTTACATCTTCATATGTGTGCGTGGGGTTGGGACATAGGAGGGTGGGACTGGGACTTGTTTCAATGGTTTCAAAACATAGAGCATCGAACTGTACTGCACAGGAACAGGCCCGTTGGCCCACAATGCTGTGCTGAACCAATTAAATTAGTAATCAAATGGCCAACTAAACTAATTCCCTCTGCCTACACAATGTCCATATCCTTCCATTTTCCTCACATTCATGTGTCTATCTAAACATCTTTTAAAAGCCTCTACCACCTACCCAGACAGTATATTCCAGACACTCACCACTCTCTGTGTAAAAAAAATTGACCACTCATATCTCCTTTGAAATTACCCCCCTCGTCTGAAATGTACGCTATGCTTTGTTGGGTTGTTGTTGCGGTATTGTTCTGCTGAATACTGTGGGCACGCTATGCCGGAATGTAACTGGCATGTACTCTTGGCATGAAACGTTGACTGTTTGTTTCCATGGATGCTGCCCGACCTGCTGAGTTCCTCCAGCGTGTTGTGCATGTTGCTTTGACCGCAGCATCTGCAGAGTATTTTGTGCTTATGCTGGAATGTGTAGTGACATGTAAAGAAGGTTGGAAGACTACAGAGAATTTACAAGGATGTTGTCGGGTCCAGAGAATATGAGTTATCAGGAAAGAACGAATAGATTAGGACTTCATTCCTTGGAATGTAGAAGATTGAGAGAAGATTTGATAGAGGTATTCAAAATTATGAGGGGTATAAGATTGGGTAAATGCACACAGGCTTTTTCTACTGGGGTTGGGCGGGACTAAAACTAGTTATCAGGGTGAAGGGTGAAAGGTGAAAAGTTTTAAGGGGAACATGAGGGGAACCTTCTCTCAGAAGGTCATGAGGGTGTGGAATGAGCTGCCAGTGCGAGTGGTGCATGTGAGCTCAATTTTAACATGTAAGAAAAGTTTGGATAGATATCTGGAAGGTCGGGATATTAAGGGCTATGGTACCATTGCAGGTCAATGGGAGTAGGCAGTTTAAATGGTTTGGCACAGACTAGATGGGATGAAGGGCCTGTTTCTGTGCTGTACTTTTCTACGACTCTATGAGTCTATGACACTTGAGGGCTGGCTGCCCCCAGTGCATCTTTGGGTGTGTTGGTTGTTAACGTAATTGACACATTTCACTGTACATGTGATAAACAAATCTGTATCTGAAAGCAACAGTCTGTGGGACTTACTGGATCAGAAACAGATCAGATTTATTATCACTAATTTATATTTTTCCTGCTCACTTCCTTGTACCAAGTC
Organism: Mobula birostris; assembly: GCF_030028105.1. Lineage (NCBI taxonomy): Eukaryota > Metazoa > Chordata > Chondrichthyes > Myliobatiformes > Myliobatidae > Mobula > Mobula birostris. The sequence goes on along the minus strand of NC_092384.1, from coordinate 78,647,027 downwards.
TTGCGATGATGGTAGACTGCTGCCAATTCTAATCCACTACACTTTTCTCACTAGTTCAAGGAAGAAGTGAGGGGGTAGTTTTTTACACAGAGAGTGGTGGGTGCCTGGAATACGCTGTCTCGGGTGGTGGGGGAGGCAGATACATTAAGGAGTTTTAAGAGTTTAGATTAGATTAGATTAGATTATGAGGACACGCAGTCCTCTTTTATTGTCATTTAGTAATGCATACATTAAGAAATGATACATTGTTTCTCCAGAATGATATCACAGAAACACATGACAAACCGACTGAAAAACTGACAAAAACCACGTAATTATAACCACATAATTTACAACAGTGCAAAGCAATACCATAATTTGATAAAGAACAGACCATGGGCACGGTAAAAAGTCTCAAAGTCTCTCGAACGTCCCATCATCTCACGCAGATGGTGAACCTCCAGCGCCGCAAACTTGCCGATGCAGCATCCTGGAAGCATCCGACCACAGTCCGACTCTGAGTCCGTCCGAAAACTCCGAGCCTCCGACCAGCTCTCCGACACCGAGCACCATCTGTGCCGAGCGCTTTGACCCCGGCCCTGGCAACAAGCAATAGGCAAAGCCGAGGATGTTTGGGTGTGAGGAAAGTGAAGGATATGGACACTGTGTAGGCAGAAGGGATTAGTTTAGTTGGCCATTTGATAGCTAATTTATTTGGTTTGGCACAACACTGAGGGCTGAAGGGCCTGTTTCTGTGCTGTACTGTGTTCTATATGATGAAAGATTTGTTGGAATTTGAGAGAGCTGGCATGGGCCAGTTGGTTTTAATGGTCTTCTCCATGCATGGGGAAGTGGCTTTAGAGTGCTGTTGCAGGATTTACAGCAGAGCTTGTGACATTAATTGTAGGTTAACCCCTGAGAGGCCAAGCTGGAGACAGGATACAACAGGAGTTCAAGTTCAAGCTTAATTGTCATTCAACCATACATGAACACAGCCGAACGAAACAGCGTTCCTCTGGGCCAAGGTGAAGAACATAGAATTAACAGTCAAACACAGCAAAAGGCTCAGATAGCAAATACAAGATGGCAAGTAAACATGCAATCACACTATATATATATATATATATAGCCCTAGCCCCTGAGTCCAAGGACTCTGCCGTCAAGAACAAGCCTTCAGCAGTCTGCAGATGAATGCAATCCCGCTTGTCTTCCAACAAGTGAACACTGGAGGGCAGCACTGATGGGAGGTGTCAGACACAATCCAGCAGGGACGCCATGCCGCATCGCCTCTCCTGGGTGGCTGTAACAGGAACCACTGTGACATGAGGGCCTAGTATGCAGCTCCCCTGCCACCGGTTTCGGCAATAAACCAATGTACTGGACTTGCAGTATTCTGCCTCAGTGGCTGTGAACGTGGGCCGTTTGATTCCCCCACCCAGAGTGCCATGCCAATTTCATAGGGGGCACAAGTGAAAAAGACAAGAAACTGAGGGCCACAGGAGTTTCTGAATGGGCCACGATAAGCTTAGTGTTTTAATGAAATATTAATAAAATACATGAGAATGAGAATGAGAATCAGGTTTATTATCACCGGCATGAGACGCGAAATTTGTTAACCTAGCAGCAGCAGTTCAATGCAATACATAATACAGAAAAAAGTGAAGTAATAATAATAAATAAGTAAATCAATTACATATATTTAATAGATTTAAAAAAGTGCAAAAAACAGAAATACTGTGTCTTAAAAAAAGTGAGGTCGTGTTCATGGGTTCAATGTCCATTTAGGAATTGGATGGCAGAGGGGAAGAAGCTGTTCCTGAATCGCTGAGTGTGTGCCTTCAGGCTTCTGTACCTCCTACCTGATGGTAACAGTGAGAAAAGGACATGCCCTGGGTGCTGGAGGTCCTTAATAATGGACACTGCCTTTCTGAGACACCGCTCCCTGATGATGTCCTGGGTACTTTGTAGGCCAGTAGCCAAGATGGAGCTGACCAAATTTACAACCTTCTGCAGCTTCTTTTGGTCCTGTGGAGTAGCCCCTCCATACCAGACAGTGATGGAGCCTGTCAGAATGCTCTCCATGATACCTCTATAGAAGTTTTTGAGTGTACTTGTTGACATGCCAAATCTCTTCAAACTCCTAATTAAGTATAGCCATTGTCTTGTCTTCTTTATAACGACATCGATATGTTGGGACCAGGTTAGATCCTCAAAAATCTTGACACCCAGGAACTTGAAGCTGCTCACTCTCTCCACTTCTGATCCCTCTATTAGGATTAGTATGTGTTCCTTCGTCTTACCTTTCCTGAAGTCCACAATCAGCTCTTTCGTCTACCTGATGTTGAGTGCCAGGTTGTTGCTGTGGCACCACTCCACTAGTTGGCATATCTCACTCCTGTACGCCCTCTCGTCACCCAAAAAGAAACAAATCTATGTAATTTAGTTGGAACCCTGAATGAAGTCAATGGGAAAATAGGCTAGATTATTCAATGAGGCAGCTGTACAAAGCCTGTGCATGTGGGTGGGGGCAGCACGGAAATGGTCATCTGCTCCTTCTTGACCATGCACAAGTCACTATTCACACCCTGCAGGGTGGCCCGTTGAGTCCTGCTCCACAGGGTGGGGGCCACAGAGCTAAATGAAAGTCACAGATGAGTCAGGAGCAGAAAACGTTTTGAGAACCATTGGGATGGGAATGGAGGGCTATGGTCCAGGTGTGGATCGATGGGACTAGACAAAATAATAGTTTGGCATGGAGTAGATGGGCCAAAGGGCCTGTTTCATAGAACATAGAATAGTACAACACATTACAGGCCCTTCGGCCCACAATGTTGTGCCGACCCTCAAACCCTGCCTCCCATATAACCCCCCCCACCTTAAATTCCTCCATATACCTGTCTAGTAGTCTCTTAAACTTCACTAGTGTATCTGCAACCACCACTGACTCAGGCAGTGCATTCCACGCACTAACCACTCTCTGAGTAAAAAACCTTCCTCTAATATCCCCCTTGAACTTCCCACCCCTTACCTTAAAGCCATGTCCTCTTGTATTGAGCAGTGGTGCCCTGGGAAAGAGGCGCTGGCTATCCACTCTGTCTATTCCTCTAATTATCTTGTACACCTCTATCATGTCTCCTCTCATCCTCCTTCTCTCCAAAGAGTAAAGTCCTAGCTCCCTTAATCTCTGATCATAATCCATACTCTCTAAACCAGGCAGCATCCTGGTAGATCTCCTCTGTACCCTTTCCAATGCTTCCACATCCTTCCTATAGTGAGGTGACCAGAAATGGACACAGTACTCCAAGTGTGGCCTAACCAGAGTTTTATAGAACTGCATCATTACATCGCGACTCTTAAACTCTATCCCTCGACTTATGAAAGCTAACACCCCATAAGCTTTCTTAACTACCCTATTCACCTGTGAGATCTTTCTATGCTGTGACAAAAGGTACAGTGGATAGGAGGGGTTGGAGAGGGCATGGTGGAATTTGAGGAAAAATATTGTGTACAAAGTGAGGTTATATTTTGGAACTCATTATCCGTAAAGTTAGTGGAAACAAATCAGTGTAAAATTAAACTTTCCACGAGAGGGGGTACATGACCAGTAAACTGTGTGAACTTCAGGTTAAAATAACACAAGCTATAGAACAAGAGTAGGCCTTTGACCCACGATATCACTGCCAACCATGATACCAATTTAAACTACACATCTGCCTGCTCGAGGATGACCACCAGTCCATTTCCTCTCTATTCACGTGTCTGCCTAAATACATCTGAAACTCTTGGAAAGGCACATGAATGGCTGAGAAATAGAAAGTGACACACACAAACCACTGGAGGAGATCTGCAGGTCAGTCAGTGTCTATGGAACTGCAAATAAACGGCCGACATTTCAGGCCAGAACCCTTCATCAGGACTGGAAAGGAAGGGGGAAGACGGCAGAGGAAAAAGGTGGGGGGGAGGGGATAGCTAGAAGGTGATAGGTGAAGCCAGGTGGGTGGGAAAGGTCAAGGGATGGAAAGGAAGGAATCTGATAGGAGAAGAGAGTGGACCATGGGAGAAAGGGAAGGAAGAGGGTACCCAGGGGAGGTGATCAGCAGATGAGAAGATATGGGGGGGGAGGTGAAGTGAGATTGATCTCAGAGTATGTTAAAGGATCGGCATCGTGGGCTGAAGGGCCTGTTCTGGGCTGTACTGTTCCATGTTCAACATTTGAAACATTACCACCTTATTTGTTTCTACCACTTTTTTTTACACAGAGGCTTGGAATGTTTGAATCTCTTTTAATCTCCTTTAAACTTTCCCCTTTCTCACCTTAAGAGCTATCTTCTTGGGCCCTTATCGCCTGTGGAGCGCAGGACATCCAAGACCTCCCATCTCTATCGTCCAAAGTCGATGGTATAGTTGGAGTTCACCGATGTTTCTGTACTCCATTGTATCCACTGTACAGGGGGTAGGCCTGTACAACTTCTCCAGCGCTCTGTTGGCCGGCCTTACCCGTTTCCACCTCTTGCAATGGGGACATAAGGCTGGACTTTGCGAGGTTCCTTAAAAGCAATGCCCTCTGGTATTTGGCATTTCCATCCTGAGAAACAAAAGATGTTCAGGTTTACTAGATGTCAGTCTCCTCTGCACAATTATCAATAATTCATCACTAATAATAATGAAGAATGTTAATGTATTTATAGAGCATTTTTCATGCAGATGATGCAGTTTGAAGTACTTTGCAGTGGGATAGAAATGCAAATATGAAAAATAAAATAAAAATAGAAACAAATGTAAAAGTAAACATGAAAATAAAAGGTAAAATGACGTTAGCTCAAAGCAAAGCTAAATAAGTTGGTTTTGAGCTGGTGTTTAAAAGTGTCAACTGAGTCTGCATCCCTTTGGTACTGAATTCCACAGTTTAGAAGCGTAGCTCAAAAAAGCTGAGCTGCCGATAACCTTGTGATGTACTCTGGTCCCAGATCATCGAGAGCTTTAAAAACAAATCAGAGAACTTTAAAATCAATTCTAAAAGATACAGGAAGCCAATACAGAGTAGCTAGAATGGGAATAATATTCTCACTCATCCTGGTTTTAGTTAAAAGTCTGGCAGTGGTGTTCTGAATGAGTTGAAGTTTCCCAACAGATTGCTTTGGAAGCCCAGTAAAAAGTGCATTGCAGTAGTCTAGTCTATTCGATATAAAGGTGTGAGTTAGTTTTTCAGCATCTGAAAATTACTACTCTGATGCAGTCCCATCTGGCTCTAGACTTCCCCACCACAGGAAACATTCTCTCCATGTCCACTCTATCGAGGCCTTTTAATATTTCATAGGTTTCAATGATATCACCCCACATTCTTCTGAATTTCAGGCAGTGCAGACCCAGAACTATCGATCAGTCCTCATATGGTAACCCTTTCATTCCCGGAATCATTCTCAGAAACTTCCTTTGAAACTCTCCACAATGTCATCCCACGCTGTATTCCATCTGTCACACCTATATAAATGTGCATGTGAGAGTGAGAGTGCACGTGAGTGTGTGAGTGTGTGTGAGTGAGTGTGTGTGAATATACGGGTGTGATTGTGTGTGAATGTGTGTGTGAGTCTGTGTCTATGTGTGTATGTTTGTGAGTGTGTATGAATACATGTGTGCTTGTGTGCATGTGTGTGTGAGTGTAAGTAGGTGTGAATGTGTTTGTGGTTGTGTGTGTGTGTGAGTGTGTATGTGGGTATGGGTGAGTAGGTGTGTGTGTGAGTGTGTATGAATACATGTGTGCTTGTGTGCATGTGTGTGTGTGGGTGTGTGTGGGTGTGGGTGTGTGTGAGTGTGAAGAGGTGTATGTGTGTGTGTGGGTGTGGGTGTGTGTGAGTGTGAAGAGGTGTATGTGTGTGTGAGTGAGTGTGTGTGTGGGTGTGGGTGTGGGTATGTGTGTGTGAGTGAGTGTGTGTGGGTGTGGGTATGTGTGTGTGAGTGAGTGTGTGTGGGTGTGTGTGTGTTTGTGTGAGTGAGTGTGTGAGTGTGTGTGGGTGTGGGTGAGTAGGTGTGGGTGTGTGTGCGAGTGAGTGTGTGTGTGGGTGTGGGTGTGGGTATGTGTGTGTGAGTGAGTGTGTGTGTGTGTGTGTGTGTGGGTATGTGTGTGTGAGTGAGTGTGTGTGGGTGTGGGTATGTGTGTGTGAGTGAGTGTGTGAGTGAGTGTGTGTGTGGGTATGTGTGTGTGAGTGAGTGTGTGAGTGAGTGTGTGTGTGTGTGTGGGTGTGGGTATGTGTGTGTGAGTGAGTGTGAGTGTGTGTGGGTGTGGGTATGTGTGAGTGAGTGAGTGTGTGTGTGGGTGTGGGTATGTGTGTGTGAGTGAGTGTGTGTGGGTGTGGGTATGTGTGTGTGAGTGAGTGTGTGAGTGAGTGTGTGTGTGGGTATGTGTGTGTGAGTGAGTGTGTGAGTGAGTGTGTGTGTGTGTGTGGGTGTGGGTATGTGTGTGTGAGTGAGTGTGAGTGTGTGTGGGTGTGGGTATGTGTGAGTGAGTGAGTGTGTGTGTGGGTGTGGGTATGTGTGTGTGAGTGAGTGTGTGTGGGTGTGGGTATGTGTGTGTGAGTGAGTGTGTGTGGGTGTGGGTATGTGTGTGTGAGTGAGTGTGTGTGGGTGTGGGTATGTGTGTGTGAGTGAGTGTGTGAGTGTGTGTGGGTGTGGGTGTGGGTATGTGTGTGTGAGTGAGTGTGTGTGGGTGTGGGTGAGTAGGTGTGGGTGTGGGTGAGTGTGTGTGAGTGAGTGTGTGTGAGTGAGTGTGTGTGGGTGTGGGTATGTGTGTGTGAGTGAGTGTGTGAGTGTGTGTGGGTGTGGGTGTGTGTATTTGATTACATTCTATTTCTTTGTTCTAATGTAAATGAATCTCAGGGTGGTATATGTTGACATATACGCACTTTGATAATAAATTTATTTTGACTTTGACCTTGCTTCTGGTTCTGATTTAGCTTCCTGAGTTAACTCTCACATTATGTCTGCCTCGGCCGCGCAGTAAGAGGACCGAGTTTGGCTTTCCTGATTCGCGCCACATCACACAGATGGCACCTTTGTACATGGGATTTCCTTGATAACAGAGGAAGGAAGCCAAGACTGAGGCCGGAACATGTCTGTGCAGAGCGAGAACAGCTAACAAAGGCGAGATCGGCTTCTGAGTCTTCAGTAATGTAGTTCACCTCCGTAACTGTCTGTTTCATTTTTCAGACTCCTCAGACCCAACTCATCCGTCGAGTCATAGACCACGACAGCACCGAAACAGGCCCTTTGGAATCCATACTCACCTCATTCTACAGATGTGCAGTAGAGAGTATCGGAACGAGCTACATCACGGCTTGGTATGGAAACTACACTGCGACAGACAGGAAGCTCTACAACGGGTAGTCAAAACTTCCTTACACATCACTGGCACCAGCCTACCGCCATCAAGGACAGATATGCAGAAAGGAGCTGGAAAAGGGCCAGTAGTGTCAGGGAGGATCCCACCCACCCTGCTCATGGACTGTTTGTCTCTCTCCCATCAGGGAGACTACATAGCATCCACACCAGGACCACCAAACTCAAAAACAGTTACTCTCCTCAAGCAGCAAAGCTGATCAACACCTCCACCCACTAACTCCACCACTACTTTATTATTTCCTGTGAGTCACCTTATGTTCAGCCTAGCGTCATTTTATGGACATACAATCAATCACTTTATATAAATATCATTTCTAGTTGTTTGTTGTGTCTTTTTATTATTGAGTTATTTACCTTATTGTGTTATTTGTTGTGCTCTATCAGTTCTGGAGTGACAATTATTTCATTCTCCTTTACACTTGTGCGCTGAAAATGTCATTGAACAATCTTGATCCAGTCTGTGCTGACCAACAGGTTGGCCAACTGAGGCATTCCGGAAATCCACCGAAGCTCATTAAAACCAACGTGATGGCTCTGTGGGGAAAGACCACAGTCTGGGCTCCTGGAGATGGAGGGGAGGGGCTGAGTCGGGTTTGGAAGATCCTCAAACAATAAAGGGCTGTATCACCCCAGTGGGCCACATTCAAGTTCAAGATCAAGTTTAATTTCCATTCAACCATATACATGTATACAGCTAAATGAAACAGCGTTCCTCCAGGGCGAAATTGCAAAGCACAGTACATACAGTCACACACAACACACAACGCAAATGGTAATGTTATCACATACAGTTACAAAAAACATAGCACCAGCCCATGAGCGACGTGGCCTGGAGATTGATGGTGCATGGGATGTTATCTTGGAGCCAGGTTTCTGCAAGAATAAGCCTGCACCAGTTCCTCATTTCGTGCTGGGTCAGTTGCAGACAAAGGCAAATCAGCTTGTTGTGCACTGGGTCAGACACTTTCAAATTCAAGTTTAAGTTTATTATCATACAACTGTACACATATATACCACCGAATGAAACAACTTTCACTCAGACCAAGGTGCACAACACAATACATATTACTCACATTCAACGTATAAAGTAATATTATTACAAATAAATTGACAAATAATAAAATATATTCTCAAAGATCAACATTTGGTGTTCGGTGCTTTAACTGACACTTTTGGTCCCCTAATCTGAGGAAAGACATGCTTGCCATAGAGTGAATACAAAGAAAGTTCACCAGATTGATTCCTGGAATGGCAGGACTTTCATACGATGAAAGACTGGATCGACTAGGCTTATACGCTCCGGAATTTAGAAGGTTAAGGGGGGTTCTTATTGAAATGTATAAAATTCTAAAGGGATTGGACAGGCTAGATGCAGATAGATTGTTCCCGATGTTGGGGAAGTCCAGAACGAGGGGTCACAGTTTGAGGATAAAGGGGAAGCCTTTTAGGACCGAGATGAGGAAAAACACAGAGAGTGGTGAATCTGTGGAATTCTCTGCCACAGGAAACAGTTGAGGCCAGTTCATTGGCTATATTTAAGAGGGAGTTAGATATGGCCCTTGTGGCTAAAGGGATCGGGGGTATGGAGAGAAGGCAGGTACAGGGTTCTGAGTTGGATGATCAGCCATGATCATACTGAATGGCGGTGCAGGCTCGAAGGGCCGAATGGCCTACTCCTGCTCCTATTTTCTATGTTTCTATGTTTTACAAGTTAAAAAATAAACAGTATAACGCCACTGGTGCTTCGTACATGATGAGACCTGGGTGGGGACAGGGAGTTCAGTAGTCTCACGGCCTGGGGGAAGAAGCTGTTTCCCATCCGAACAGTTCCTATGACGGGCAATGGTGCTGTTTGTGTGTGTGTTTTTTCCTCCTTAAATTTTACACCACTGAATATACTGATTAAGAATGTAAAGCTTTTTTTTTGTGCCCTTTTTTTCCTTTGAATATATTTTATCATGTATGAAGTTTATATTAGGAAAATATGTGGTCAGTTGCTCCCCCTGGTGGTGCCTTTGCTCACACTGCAGTTGAGTATTTCAATAATTGGAGACATCAGAGGAGAAAGGCTTCCCGTCCCCATGCTAACAACTTTCTACAGGAGCAGCATTGAGAGTGAGCTGTCTGGCTGGATTACTGCGTGGTACGGAAGCTGCAAGGCATTGGACTGCAAGACCTGACAGAGGACAGTACAAACCACCGAGAGGATCACTGTGGTCTTCCTAGCTCCTATTCGTGGCTTTTACCGGGAGCATTGCAGGTGAGGATCCCCACCACCCATCCCACAATCTCTTTGACCCAACACCATCAGGAAGGAGGTGCAGAAATATCAGGACCAGGACTGCCAGACTGAGTAACTGCTTCTTCCCTCAGGCTGTGAGTCTAATGAATACCCTGCCACCACCGAGATCTCATCACTAGGACAGCAGGCTGTTTACTGTTTACCTCGGTTGAGCAGTGCATGCATGTTAAATTATATTTTATTACCTTATTTATGATAATATTTTGTTTCATGTGCTGTGTGTGATATATGTATTGTGGTTGGTTTGGTTGTATATATGTACAGTCAGATGACAATAACCTTGACCTTGCAGATACTGGAACCTGGAGTGACACCCGATCTGCTGGAGGAACTAGGTGGGTCGAGTAGCACCTGTGGTGGGGAGGGAATTAATAACTTTTTGGTTCAGGGACATATTTGAACATCTGTTGAAGTTAGAGGCCTGTCTTCTTTGTGCCCACTGGGGAATTCAGAGACCCAGTGTCTGTGCATCTGTGAGTTGACTGGAGGCTAAAGGCCCAGAGGTGACCTCTCCTGGGATTGGAGGTCTATCTGTGTGGGTGAATGGGTGGGTGTGAGAGTGAGAAAAGGCTTGTACTTCCCAGCTTGTCCTCCTTCCTCTGCCCTCAGTTAGTCCTGACGAAGGGTCTCGGCCTGAGACGGCGACTGCATCTCCTCCTAGAGATGCTGCCTGGCCTGCTGCGTTCACCAGCAACTTTGATGTGTGTTGCTTCAGTTTCTTAATCTGACATCTTCCCCCTTCCTTTCCAGTCCCGATAAAGAATCTCAGCCCAAAATATCGACTGTTTATTCATTTCCATAGATGCTGCCTGGCCTGCTGGGATCTGCATGGGCTGCCTGATAGTGTAGCATTTAGCATAATATTTTGCAGTGTGCAATTTAAGATTGGGGATTATTTATTATTTTATTACTTAGAGATACAGCACAGAACAGGTCCTTCTGGCCCAGTGAGCTGCACCATCCAGCGACCCACCTGCTTAAACCTAACCTAATCACAGGACAATTTACAATGATCAACTAACGTACTAACTGGTATGGCTTTGCCAATCTGAACTGACTGGGGTCTGTTGAGGCTTCGATCTTGAAGCTTATTGATTAGTTTTGATCCAAGGGCTCGGTGTCAGCAAGGACACCATTAAGACGTAAGACCATAAAACATAGGAGCAGAATTTGGCCATTTGGCCCATCAGGTGTGATCTGCCATTCCATCATGGCTGATTTATTTTCCTTCTCTCCCTATTCTCCTGCCTTCTCCCCATAATCTTTGAAGCCCTTACTAATTAGTAGAACATAGAGCATAGAACACAGAACAGTACAGCACAGGAACAAGCCCTTCAACCCACAAAGTTGTGCTGAATCAGCTAAAAAGTAAATCAACCCTCCCCAAAAAAAAACAATTCCTCCTTCCTACCCAATGTCCATATCCCTCCATCTTCTTGTATTCATGTGTCAATCTAAACATCGCTGAAAAGCCTCTGATGTATTTGCCTCTACCACCACACCAGGCAGCACATGTCAGGCATCCACCACTCTCTGATGCCTCGAATACCACTCCCATCCCCTTTGAGCCTACCCCCTCTCATTTTCAACGCATGCCCTCTGGTATCAGGCTTTTCAACATGGAAAACAGATACTTACTGTCCACTCTATCTGTGCCTCTTGCAATCGTATAAACCTCTACCAGATCTCTGGTCAGCTTCCACCACTCCAGAGAAAGCAACCCATGTTTATCCAGCCTCTCATGATAGCACATGCCCTCTAAACCAGGCAACATCCTGGTAAACCTTTTCTGCACTCTCTCCAAAGCCTCAACATACTTCCTACTATGGGGCAAACAGAACTGTATGCAATACTCCAGATGTGGCCTAACCAGAGTTTTATAAAGTTGTAACAAATCCTCCTGACCTTTGAACTCAGTGCTTTGACTAATAAAAGCGAACATTTCATAAGCTTTCTTTAACCACCCTATCGATCTGTGTGGACACTTTTAAGGAGCTATGAATTTGGATCCCAACATCTCTCTGCTCAGCAACACTGCTAATAGCCTTGCTCTTAACAGTGTATCGTCTCTACCCTACCGAGGGGCAACACCTCACATTTACCTGGGTTAAACTCCATCTGCCATTTCTCTGTCCATATCTGCAACTGATTTATATCATACACTATCCACAATCCTACCAGTCTTGGTATCATACACAAACTTACTAACCTACCCATCAAAGTTTTCAGCCAGGTTATTTATATAAACGTCACCATCAGCAGAGGTCTCAGCACAAATCCCTGTGGAAGTCCACTAGTTACAGACCTACAGATCAAGTAAGTCCCTTCGACAACTACCCTCTGTCTTCTGTGCACAAGCTAGTTGTGAATCCAATCGCTGATCCCGCGCATCTTTATCTTCTGGATCAGCCTCTCATGAGGGACTTTGTCAAATGCCTTACTAAAATCCACGTAGACAACATCCACTGCTCTACCTTCCTCAGTCTTTCCTGTCACCTTGTCAAAAAAACTCAATCAAGTTGATAAGACACGACTTGCCAGACACAAAGCCACGGTGGCTTTCCCAAAATAGGCTAGGAGTTTCCAAATGTTATTCCTAAGAACTTTTTCTAGCAATTCCCATACAACTGATGAGAAGCTCACCGGTCTCTAGTTACCAGGACTTTCCCTTGTTCCTTTCTTAAATAGAGGTGCAACTAAAGTCACTCGCCAGTCCTCTGGGTCCTCACCTATGCCAAAAGTAGAGACGAAGGTATGCCTCAGCAATCTTGTCTCTTGCCTTCCTCAACAACCTGGGGTAAATTCTATCAGGTCTCCAGGTCCCCTGGGGACATATCCATTTTCAACCTCTTTCTTGACCTCTAAACACCCCAATGTATTTAGACATTCTGCACTATCTCTTGGTTCTCCATGTCCTTTTCCTTGGTAAATAGCAAAGCAAAATACTCATTAAGTACCTCACTCACATTCTCTGCATACAAACAAATGTTCCAGTCTTTATCTCTGAGTGGTCCTACCCTCTTCCTAGATACCCTCTTGCTCCTGATGTATGTATAGAATGCCTTGCGATTCACCTTAATCCTATTTGCCAAGGACTTCTCATAGCCCCTCCTGGCTTTCCTAATTCCCTTCCTGAGTTCTTTTTTGGCTTCTTTATATTCCTCAAGTGCTTCGCTTGATCCTAACTTCTGAAGCTTTACATACTTTTCCCTTTTCTTCCTGACTAAAATCATCAGCTCTCTGGACATCCAATGTTATCTTATCTTTCCATCCCCGCCCTTCCTTCTAACAGGAACATAACTGTACTGTATTCTGTGCAATTGATCTTTACACACCTTCCACATGTCTTATGTGGACTTGCCAGAAAAAAAGGAGCTCCCAATTAACTCTCCTTAGTTCAGGCCTCATAATTTGCCCTATACCAATTTAAGACTCTCTCGCAAGGACCATACCTATTCTTATCTATAGCTATCCTGAAGGTTAAGGAGTTGTGGTCACCATTCCCAAACTGTTCAGCCACTGAGGGGTCAGTTACCTGGCCAGGCTCATTACTCAACACCAGGTCCAGTACAGCCCCTCCTCATGTTTGACCATTCATGTATTGATTTAATAAACTCTCCTGGATGCAATTAACACATTCTGCTCCATCTAAACACCCTACACTAAGAAAGTCCCAGTTTATATCAGGGAAGTTGAAATTCCCCATGACAACAACCCTATTACTTTTGCACATTCCCTTAATCTGTTTACATACTGGCACCCTCAATGTCCCGGTGGCTACTGGGGGGTCTGTAGTACAATCCCATCAGTATGATTGAACCTTTCCTATTCCTGCTTTTCACCGAAATGGACTCATTGTCTGACGCCTCTATTATGTCTCCTCTGAGTGCAGCTGTGATATTGTCCCTGATTAGTTGTGCAACTCCACCCCCCCATCCTTTAACCGCCTCCTCTATCTTTTTTTAAAACCTCCAAAAAACCTGGTACATTAATCACCCATTCCTGCCACTCTCCCAACCAGGTTTCAGTAATGGCCACAGCATCGTAGTTCCATGTACTGATCCATGTTCTAATTTAGAAACATAGAAACGTAGAAAACTTATGTTCATCACCCTTACCCATAATACTCCCAATAAACACACTTCAAATTATTTGCCCCATCATACCTGTTATTTCTGAAACCTCTCTTTACTGGGCATCTCTCGAGGTGCGGCATGTTAGCCCTTTGCTGACAGCCACTGGACTCAGCGGTGACAAAACCACCTGTTTCAAACTCTGTACGTCTAGGGTCGATATGACTTGGGTCCCACCAAACCGTGAAGTTGAGATGTCTCACTAATCCGAACCCTGATCTGTGTGAATATTGTATGATTTACTGCTCCATGCAATCACCTGTCAGCAAGCAATGACAGATTGCACACTGCTTACCACTGTAAAGAAAATATATTTATGAATGTTAATTTAACCAAAGAAAAGAAAGAAAAAAATAAATGGGGCCATTATAATTAAACGGTCAAATGTGCTCAGGTTGGAGTTCAAATTTTCCGAAAGCCGATATGTCCGATGTACTCATGGCGCCAACTCCATATTCATTGACCCCTGGTAGAAATCCTCCTTGAGCTCCATCGGATCAGCCACTCCCATTGAATTGAATCCTACGGCTGGTTCTCTTGAGCTTCTTCTCTTTCCGTCTCCTGCCAGTAAAGATCTTGACCCACTCCAGTGTCCGTCACAAAACCTATCCCCCAGCATTCTCTAGAACCTTCTCTCAGTTCCACCTTCTCCATCTCCCACTGATAAAGATCTTGAGCCACCCCAGTGTCCGTCACAAAACCTATCCCCCAGCATTCTCTAGAACCTTCTCTCAGTTCCACCCTCCTGATTGGAGGGCACAACATTCCTAAGCATCCCTTATCTTCATTGGTACACAGTGAAACCCAGTAGCACGAATGGCAGCGATGCTTCACTACCAGATGAACTCAACGCCCTCTAGGCACGCTTTGAAAGGGAGAACATAACTACAGCTGTGAAGATCTCTGCTGCACCTGATGACCCTGTGATCTTCATCTCAGAGGCCGATATTAGACTGTCTTTAAAGAGAGTGAACCCTCACAAGGCGGAAGGTCCCGATGGAGTACCTGGTAAGGCTCTGAAAACCTGCGCCAACCAACTAGTGGGAGTATTCAAGGACATTTTCAACCTCTCACTGCTCCGGGCAGAAGTTCCCACTTGCTTCAAAAAGGCAACAATTATACCAGTGCCTAAGAAGAATAATGTGGGCTGCCTTAACAACTATCCCCTGGTAGCACTCACATCGACAGTGATGAAATGCTTTGAGAGGTTGGTCATGACTAGACTGAACTCTTGCCTCAGCAAGGACCTGCACCCATTGCAATTTTCCTATCACCACAATAGGTCAACGGCAGACGCAATCTCAATGGCTCTCTCCATGGCTTTAGATCTGGACAACACAAACACCTACGTCAGGAGGCTGTTCATCGACTATAGCTCAGCATTTAATACCATCATTCCCACAATCCTGACTGAGAAGTTGCAGAACCTGGGCCTCTGTACCTCCCTCTGCAATTGGATCCTCGACTTCCTAACTGGAAGACCACAGTCTGTGCGGATTGGTGATAACATATCCTCCTCACTGACGATCAACACTGGCACACCTCAGGGGTGTGTGCTTACCCCACTGCTCTACTCTCTATACCCATGACTGTGTGGTTAGGCATAGCTCAGATACCTTCTATAGATTTGCTGATGATACAACCATTGTTAGTAGAATCTCAGATGGTGTCAAGAGGGCGTACAGGAGTGAGATATGCCAACTAGTGGAGTGGTGCCACAGCAACAACCTGGCACTCAGCATCAGTAAGACGAAAGAGCTGATTGTGGACTTCAGGAAAGATAAGACGAAGGAGCCCATACCAATCCTCATAGAGGGATCAGAAGTGGAGAGAGTGAGCAGCTTCAAGTTCCTGGGTGTCAAAATATCTGAGGATCTAACCTGGTCTTAACATATTGATGTAGCTATAAAGAAGGCAAGACAGCGGCTGTACTTTATTAGGAGTTTGAAGAGATTTGGCATGTCAACATATACACTCAAAAACTCCATAGTTGTACTGTGGAGAGCATTCTGACAGACTGCATCACTGTCTGGTACGGAGGGGCTACTGCACAGGACCAAAGGAAGCTGCAGAGGGTTGTAAATCTAGTCAGCTCCATCTTGGGTACTAGCCTACAAAGTACCCAGGACATCTTTAGGGAGCGGTGTCTCAGAAAGGCAGCGTCCATTATTAAGGCCCTCCAGCACCCAGAGCATGCCCTTTTCTCACTGTTACCATCAGGTAGGAGGTACAGAAGCCTGAAGGCACACACTCAGTGATTCAGGAACAGTTTCTTCCCCTCTGCCATCCGATTCCTAAATGGACATTGAAGCTTTGGACACTACCTCACTTTTTTTTTAATCTACAGTATTCTGTTTTTGCACATTATAAAAAATCTATTCGATATATGTAATTGATTTACTTGCTTATTTATTATTATGTTTTATTTAATTTATGTTTTTTCTCTCTCTGCTAGATTATATGTTGCATTGAACTGCTGCCGCCAAGTTAACAAATTTCACGTCACATGCCGGTGATAATAAACCTGATTCTGATTCTGATTCTGATTCTAACCCAAACACTACCAGCAGAACACACTGCTTCTACAGAAAACCATTACAATTCACGGGGACTGGGTGAGATGTACCCCAGGCTACTGAGGGAGGTGAGGGAGGAGATTGCTGAGCCTCTGGCAATGATCTTTGCATCATCAATGGGGATGGGAGAGGTTCCAGAAGATTAAAGAGTTGCAGATGTTGTTTCCTTATTCAAGAAAGGGAATAGAGATAGCCCAGGAAATTATAGACCAGTGAGTCTTACTTCAGTGGTTGGTAAGCTGATGGAGAAGATCCTGAGAGGCAGGATTTATGAACATTTGGAGAGGCATAATTTGATTAGGAACAGTCAGCATGGCTTTGTCGAGGGCAGGTCGTGCCTTATGAGCCTGACTGAATTTTTTGAGGATGTGACTGTACACATTGATGAAGATAGAGCAGTAGATGCAGTGTATATGGATTTCAGCAAGGCATTTGACAAGGTACCCCATGCAAGGCTTATTCCTCCCATAACTCTATTGCTGAGAGAATTGAACAAACTGGAGTTGAGGAACCAGGTTCTATACCTGGTCATGTCTCCACCAGACAGGCCTCAGCGTTCCCAGTTGGTTTCGCCTGAGGAGCACTGGAGGATTGCGTTGTAGTCACTTCATGCTGATTCAGGTTTGTTCAGAGATCGATTCTACTGGCCCCGAATGAAGCCTGAGGTCAAAGAGTACTGTAAGTCATGCATTTGAAGTTTTCGGAGGAAGACAATGTCAACGAGGATCGCTTCTTTATCCCATTTGCAGAGCACAGGGCCACTTGATCTGCTGTACATGGATTTCCTCTCCATATAGCCTGATTCCAGCAACATGGCGAGTGTCTTGGTTATTACTGATCATGACACCAGATATTCTCAAGCCTTCCCTACGAAGGATCAGAGGGCATCAACCATGGCCAAAGTGTTATGGGAAAAGTACTTCATTCATTATGGCCTTCCCAGACATATACACTGTGATCAGGGAAGGGATTTTGAGAGCAGGCTCATACATGAGTTACTGAGCATTCTTGGAGTTGTGAAGTTGAGGACTATGCCTTATCACTCTCAGGGTGATCCCCAGCCCGAGAGGTTCAACCGGACATTGCTAGACATGCTTAGATCCCTAGAGATCAGTGAGAAGAACAAATGGAGCATATTGGCCATCTGGTCCACTGCTACAACTGAACAGCGACTGAAGTGCTGGATACTCGCCATATTATTTCATGTCTGGGCATGAAGCAAGATTGACTGCACACCTCTGTGTTGGGACTGGTGGGGAAGAGTTGCCACAGAAGAGCTATCTGAAGTATGTGTCTGCCATGAGCAGGGAATTGCAAAAGGCTTATGAACTAGCAGAGGTTCTGCTACCAAGCAAAATCAAGGAAATAAGAGGAGACATGATCAAAAGACTAGATTCTCCCAACTGATGCCTGGAGGCAGAGTTTGCACTGGGAATTTGGGCTACCAGGGAAGCATAAGTTGGCTGTCTGCTGGATGGCTACGCCTTACATAGTGGAGAGTCAGATGCCAAATGTGCCAGTTTTTCTGGGAAGCCAGAAGATGTGAATGGACTTAGAAACATAGAAAAACTACAACACAATACAGGCCCTTCAGCCCACAATGCTGTGTTGAACATGTACTTACTTTAGAAATTACCTAAGGCTACCCATAGCCCTCCAGTTTTCTAAGCTTCGTGTACCTATCCAGGAGTCTCTTAAAAGACCCTATCGTATCCGCCTCCACCACCATTGCCAGCAGCCCATTCCACGCACTCACCAGCCTCTGCGTAAAAAACTTACCCCTGACATCTTCTCTGTATCTACTTCTGAGCACCTTAAAACTGTGCCCTCTCATGTTAGCCATTTCAACCCTGGGAAAAAGCCTCTGACTATGTACATGATCAATGCCTCTCATCATCTTTTACATCTCTATTAGGTCACCTCTCATCCTCCACCGCTCCAAGGAGAAAAGGCCGAGTTCACTCAACCTATTCTCATAAGACATGCTCCCCAATCCAGGCAACATCCTTGTAAATCTGCTCTGCATCCTTCTATGGTTTCCACATCCTTCCTGTAGTGAGGTGACCAGAACTGAGCACAGTACTCCAAATGGAGTCTGACGAGGGTCCTATATCGCTGCAACATTACCTCTTGGCTCTTAAACTCAATCCCACAGTTGATGAAGGCCAATGCACCGTCTGCCTTCTTAACCACAGAGTCAACCTGTGAAGCAGCTTTGAGTGTCCTATGGACTCAGGCCCCAAGTTCCCTCTGATCCTCCACACTGCCAAGAGTCCTGCCATCATATTTGTCCTACCAAAATGAACTGCCTCACACTTATCTGGGTTGAACACCATCTGCCACTTCTCAGCCCAGGTTTGTATCCTATTGATGTCCCGCTGTAACGTCTGACAGCCCTCCACACTATCCACAACACCTCCAACCTTTGTGTCATTAGCAAATTTACTAACCTATCCCTCCTTTTCTTCATCCAGGTCATTTGTAAAAATCACGAAGAGTTGGGGTCCCAGAACGGATCCCTGAGGCACACCACTGGTCACTGACCTCTATGCAGAATATGACCCGTATACAACCACTCTTTGCCTTCTGTGGGCAAGCCAGTTCTGGATCCATAAAGCAATGTCCCCTTGGATCCCATGCCTCCTTACTTTCTCAATAAACCTTGCATGGGGTACCTTGTCAAATGCCTTGCTGAAATCCATATACACTACGTCTACTGCTCTATCTTCATCAATGTGTTAAGTCACACCCTCAAAAAATTAAATCAGGCTCGCAAGGCACGACCTGCCTTTGACAAAGCCATGCTGACTATTCCTAAACATATTATGCCTCTCCAAATGTTCATAAATCCTGCCTCTCAGGATCTTCTCTATCAACTTACTAACCACTGAAGTAAGACTCACTGGTCTACAATTTCCTAGGTTAACTCTACTCCCTTTCTTGAATAACAGAACAGCATCTGCAACCCTCCAATCCTCCAGAACCCATTGATGATGTAAAGATCATTGTCAAGGGTTAGCAATCTCCTCACTCAGTAGTCTGGGGTGCATCTCATCTGGTCCCGGTGACTTATCAAACTTAATGCTTTCGAAAAGCTGCAACACATCCTCTTTCTTAATATCTACATGCTCAAGCTTTTCAGTCCACTGTAAGTCATCCCTACAATTGTCAAGATCCTTTTCCATAGTGAATACTGAAGCAAAGTATTCATTAAGTACCTCCGCTATCTCCTCCAGTTCCATACACACTTTTCTACTATCACACTTGATTGGTCCTATTCTCTCACGTTTTATCTTCTTGCTTTTCACATACTTGTAGAATGCCTTGGGGTTTTCCTTAATCCTGTCCACCAAGGCCTTCTCATGGCCCCTTCTGGCTCTCCTAATTTCTTTCTTAAGCTTCCTGCTAGACCTATAATCTTCTCGATCTCTATCATTACCTAGTTTTTTGACCTTTCGTAAGCTCTTCTTTTCTTCTTGACTAGATTTACAACAGCCTTTGTACACCACCGTTCCTGTACCCTACCATCCTTTCCCTGTCTCATTGGAATGTTCCTATGCAAAAGTCCATGCACATATCCCCTGAACATTTGCCACATTTCTTCCGTACATTTCCCTGGGATCATCTGTTCCCAATTTACGCTTCCAAGTTCCTGCCTGATAGTTCATATTTTCCCTTACTCTAATGAAACGCTTTCAGAGCTTGTCTGTTCCTATCCCTCTCCAGTGCTATGGTAAAGGAGATAGAATTGTGATCACATGCTTTGATAATAAATGTATTTTGAATCTATCTGAAGCTGTGCTCTCATAACCCTGACTAGCATTATAAGCTGAAGCTATTCGAACATAGAACACAGAACAGTACAGCACAACACAGGCCCTTTGGCCCACTATGATGAGCACAGAACAGTACAGAACCACACAGGCCCTTTGGCCCCCTACGATGCCCTGATTATTTATTTATATTTAGAGATACAACACGTAACAGGCTCTTTGGGTCATTCAAGCTACGCTGCCCAGAAACCCACTGATTTGACCCTCGCCTTCACATGGTCAATTTACAATGATCAATTAACCTACCAACAGGTACATCTTTGTACTGTGAGAGGAAACCAGAGCACCTGGAGGAAACCCCTGCATTCACAGGGAGGACGTACAAACTCCTTACAGCGGACGCTGGAATTGAACTCTGAACTCCGATGTCCTGAGTTGTAATAGCATCGCACTAACCACTGCCCTACCGTGGCACCCATGGTAACCTACTCCAGAAACAATTTAACCCTTCCCTCACACATTGCCCTCCACTTTTCTTCCAGCCATGTGCCTACTGAAGAGTCTCTCAAATGACCCTGATGTACCTGCCTCTACCGCCATCCCTGGCAGGGTGTTTCAAGCATCCACTGCTCTCTGCGTATAAAAAACACATGCCTTTGATATCCCCCCTCTATATTTTTCTCTAATCGCTTTAAAATTATTCCCTTTATATTAGCCATTTCCACCCTGAGAAATAGTCTGTGGTTGCCCACTCGATCTATGCCTCTTTCCATCTTGTCCACCTCTTATCCTCCTTTGCTTAAGGAGAAAAGTCCTAGCTTGCACAACCTATCCTCATAAGATGTGCCCTCTAGATAAGGCTGCATCCTAGTAAATCTCCTCTGCACTCTCTCTAAAGATTCCACATCCTTCCTACAACGAGAAGACCAGAACTGAACATGATATTCCACGTGTGGTCTAACCAGGGCTTTACAGAGTTGCGACGTTATCTCACAGCTCTTGAAATCAAACTCCTGACCAATGTCAATAGTGTGAATGGGGGAATACTGTAGTATTGTGATGATGTGATGCTGTAATAACTGAATAAACCTCCTTTGGAAAACAAATAATGGAGGTGGGGTGGGGTGGGGGGGGGGGAGTTACGGACCTTCAGTTCCCTACTGCAACGTGTCTTCCTGTCATCATCAATCAGCTAGCAATCGCCTCCAACTGAACGGGAATCACCAGCAGAGGGCAGTGGTGCACCACCGTGCAACTGCTTCATCAGCCGCGAGGAGTCCCGTAACACCAC
The DNA here is from genome assembly GCF_030028105.1 of Mobula birostris. Taxonomy (NCBI): domain Eukaryota; kingdom Metazoa; phylum Chordata; class Chondrichthyes; order Myliobatiformes; family Myliobatidae; genus Mobula; species Mobula birostris. Next base: position 78,625,578 of record NC_092384.1, on the reverse strand, counting down.
CAGCTCAGCCAAACTGCCTACAACTCTGTTACTCTACCACAATCCATCCCTTAAAGAGAAAATTTGTTACACTCCAGGCCTGCACCACAGACTAGCACCTTCCTTGATTAAAATAACTTGTTATTTAAGTCCTAATTTATAAGCTGCCAATTTGCTCTCTTCTCATTCCTACCATCAAGGAGGAGCTACAGGAGCCTGAAGACCCACACTCAGTGTTTCAGTATCCCCTCCACCATCAGATTTCTGAATAGACAATGAACCCATGTACACTATCTTGACTTTTTTTGCTCTCTTTGCACTACTTAATTATATATATTAGATCCGGAGGGAAAATTAGTTTTTCTACGAGACACACAAAATGCTGGAGGAACTCAGAAAGTCAGGCAGCATATATGGAGGAGAATAAAGAGCCAATGCTTCGAGGCGAGACCCTTCAAATATTACTATTAGAATATGTCATACTCAGATGAAAGATAACAATATTCCATTGATAAAAATCAACTAATAATTTGCCAGATTCAAGGGGAGTGACACCAGCTACTGGAAACTGAGATGTTTATGGAAAATATAAAAGTAATTTTCCCACTGAGGTTGGGTGGGACTACAACCAGAGGTCATGGGTTAAGGGTTAAAGGTGAAAAGATTAAGGGGAACATGAGAGGAAACTTCTTCTCTCAGAGGGTGGTGAGATGTGGAGTGAGCTGCCAGCACAGATGGTGCATGTGAGCTCAATTTCAATGTTTAAGAGAAGTTTGGATAGGTATATGGATGGTAGGGGAATGGAGAGCTGTGGTCCAGGTGCAGGTCGATGGGACTAGGTAGTTTAAATGGTTCAGCATGGACTAGATGGGCTGAAGGGACTGCTTCTGTGCTGTAGTTTTCCATGACCCCAATTCTATAATTGTACCACGATACTGGAAATTTCACTGAAAAGTTTCATTTTATAAGGATTATTTAAAAATACAAGGGAAGTATTGGGAGTTATGCTGCATGGAAAATAACAATTCGACCTCCCGATCCGAAGAGAAGCAGAATGAGGAAGTGACGGTCTGGGCTGGGCAGGGCAGAGCAGGGCAGGGGCTAATAGGTGGGGAAGGAGAGGAGGTGAACAATGGGTACTGGAGCCACATGGAAGAGGGAAAAGAGCAGGGTTTAACACAAAGGCTTCTCTCCTCTTCCCACCTGCAACTTTGTTTTCCCCCTTCCCTGTTTCCACCTGCACCATCGAGACTCTCAATACCAATTAGGATGTTGGATACAGCACTTCCTTCCTTTTCGGATCGAGATGCCGGACGTTTTACTAAATTAAATACAAGACCACCTGGGTGTCCTTCTACCGGGCTGGCTGTTATAAAAATAAGGAGAAAAGATTTATTTGTTGCATGTGTCTCAAATATCTTATGGAGTGGAGAGTCAATTTGTAAATCTGGCAGGAGCAAAGGATGTTTGGAATAGCGAGGGTGGAGTGCTGTGGGAGGGGTGTGGGACAGGTAGCAGAGAAGGAGAGCCAGGGGTGTGGGGGGTGGCAGGGGTGCAGACACACCCAGCTGTGAGACACCGGGTAAGGTCATTTGATGCCGAACAATTGGTTTAATGATCATTACTGGCTACTTGGGAGTCCTTGTGCAGGATACCCGAAAGGGTAACCTCCAGGCTGTGTTGGTTGTGAAGAAGGCGAATGCAATGTTGGCATTCATTTCTAGAGGTATAGAATGTAAGAGCAGGGATGTGATGTTGAGGCTCTATAAGGCACTCATGAGACCACACTTGGAGTATTGTGTGCAGTTTTGGGCTCCTTATTTTAGAAAGGTTATACTGACAGTGGAGAGGGTTCAGAGAATGATTCCAGGAATGAAAGGGTTATCATATGAGGTACGTCTGGCAGCTGTTGGGCTGTATTTCCTGGAGTTCAGGAGAATGAGGGGGAGATCTCATTCTGAATGTTAAAAGACCTGAACAGATTAGATATGGCAAAGTTATTTCCTGTGGTAGAGGATTCTAGGATAAGAGGGCACGACTTCAGGATTGATGACGTTCATTTAGAACAGAGATGTGGAGAAATTACTTTAGTCAGTGGGTGGTAAACCTGTGGAATTTGTTGCTATGAGCGGCTGTGGAGGCCAAGTCACTGGGTGCATTTAAGGCAGAGATGGATAGGTTGTTGATTAGCCAGGGCATCAAAGGGTATGGGAAGAAGGCAGAGGAATTGGGATGACTGGAAGAATTGGATCAGCCCATTATTGAATGGCAGAGCAGACTCGATGGGCCGAATAGCCTGCATCTGCTTCTATATCTTATGGTCTTATAGTGTTTTCCACTCCCACCTCTCTCCATTTCCCTTTACCCAACCATGATTCCCCTCTCCCTGTCCCCTTCCCACTCTCAGTCCACAATAAGAGACCCATATCAGAATCAGGTTTATCATTACTCAGATCTGTCATGAATATATACACCCAACAATTTTTCATAGTACTGTATAATGAAGCATCAAAACATACCATGAAATATGTTGCTTGTGTCAATGACCAACAAATTCGGAACATGTACTGAGGCAGCCCCTTAGAAATGCCAGACTTCTGGTGCCAACAAAGCATGCCCACAACTCATGACTCTTACTAACCCAAATGTTTTTGGAGTGCATTGAATGGTCCCCTAGTATGATAAGATGGATTCTTGACCTCACAATCTACCTTGTTATGATCTTATATCTTACAATCTGTCTGCACTGCCTTCCCTCTGTAGCTGCTGCACGGTATTTCGCATCATTATTGTTTTCCCTTGTTCTACCTCAATGCACCATGTAGTGATCTGATCTGTATGAACAGTGCAAGGCAAATTTTTCACTGTAATGCTTGTATGTGTATATATTGAATGAGTAGATTTTATTTTGAAATAAAAAAATGACAAAATCAAGCGAGATCCTCAAGTGATCCTCAAAATCAAGTGAGTCCTGACAGGATGGATGTGGGGAGAAAAAAAGCACAAACTGCTGGGGAATTCAGCAGGTCAGGTAGCACAGATGGAGAGGAATCCATAATTTTAGGGTGATTGGAGGAAAATGTCAGGGGTAGGTTTTTCTACACAGAGAGCATTGGGTACGTGGAACACCCTGCAGAGGTGGTGGTAAAGGCAGATACAATGGAGACATTTAAAAGTCTGTTCAACAGGCACATGGCTGGAAGAAAAAATGGAGAACTATGCACAACAGAAGGGTTAGATTGATTTTGCTTGGGCCCCTCCATTTGCCCTGGAACCTTGAACCTCATTCTTTCCAGTCCTGGTGAGGGTTCTTGGCCCGAAACGTCAACTGTTAATTCATTTCCATAGATGCTGCCTGACCTGCTGAGTTCCTCCAGCAATTAATGTGTGTTGCTCTGGACTTGCAGTATTTGCAGAATCTCTTGTGTTCAGAAATAGACAGTTGGCCATCGACAATAACACTACAGCCATCAGGCCCCTGAACCAGCATGGATAACTTTGCTCACCTCAACTCTGAACTGATTCCACAACCTGTGGGCTCACGTTCAGGGACTCTACAACCTGCTATTATTTATTTACTTTAAAAAAAATTATTTGCACAATTTGTCTTCTTTTGCACATCGGTTATTTGTCAGCCCTTGTTTCTGTGTAGTTTTTCATTGATTCTATTGTATTTCTTTGTTCTACTGAGAATGCCTGCGAGAAAATGAATCTCAGGGTAGTATATGGTGACGTATATGTACTGTATTTGGATAAGAACTTTACTTTGAACTTTGCCATTTCTGGGCAAGACCCTTCAACAGGACTGGAAATGATACGGGGAAAGATGACAGAATAAGAAGGTTGGGGGAGGAGAAGATGTGTGGAGAATTTTTTTTTTTGGAAAATCAAGATTTAGGGATCCCGATTTATGAGTAAGCAAGTGTGCTATCGCTCTAAAATAGGTGAAATGATTTTCCAGACACTCATGGGTCTGTCAAGCTCTCTTCCCGAAAGAGCAGTGGAAACAGATTTTGTGAACACATTTTTTAAGGCTGAGGAGAGGAGATTCTTGCTAAGTAGAGAAGGGAGCTGGCCCTGTCAGAAGTGGTGCAGTTTAAGTGAAGCCATCTGTCCAAGGTCCTTGTCAATGCAGAACTCAGAGTGCAGTTAGCAATTAGACAGAAATGTGGTTTCACGATCCACATCATCTCATTCCCAGACATGGTCAGGAGAGAGTTACACTTTCCCTCTGCAACACTATCCAGACATTAATAGTGGTTGGGACAGTACTTCAGGAAGAAACTTGAGAAAGATGTGGGTGGGGGGGGGGAGTTCTTAGATGCTGGCCATGCCAATTACTTATCTCTTTTCCCCAATTAATTGATTCAGTGGCGAATCTGCTACTCGAAACCGTTTACAGCACCATATAAGGATCCCTCTAGCTCTCCAAGCAGAGGGAAGTATCTGTTTACATCTGACTGAGGGGGTGCTGAAGGCACGTTGGGGGCATTCGGGCAGAGGTTACAGCTGTCTGACTTTACCTGAATGCCTTAATTCCCCTTTCCCCTGTACCAGGGAGTTTCGGTTTGGACAGAGATTAGCCGTATTTGTTACATACGCGTCGGTAGGGGTGCCACAATAGTGCAGTGGTTAGCAGCTCGAAATTCAATTCCAATGTCCTCTATAAGTAAGTTTGGGCGTTCTTTTGCATGACCGCACGGGTTTCCCCTGGGTGCGCCGTTCAGCATAATGCTCTACGGAGCCAGCAGCCTGGGTCTGTAAGTCGTTTGGACTTTCCCCCCGTGACCGTTCGCGTTTCCTCTGGTTTTCTCCTATATTTCAAAGACATACGGGTTAGGGCCAGTGAGTTGTGGGCATGTTATGTGGAGACGTTTTGCAGGCTGTTCCCGGCAAACAATATCTTCCGACTGTGACAGTTTGCAAATGACACATTTCACTCAATGTTTTAATGTTTCTTATTATTTATTAAAATACTGTGTGGTGTGTTGGCGCGTGGCCAAGTGGTTAAGGCATTCGTCTAGTGATTTGAAGGTCGCTAATTTGAGACTTGGCTGAGGCAGCGTGTGTGTCCTTGAGCAAGGCACTTAACCACATGTTGCTCTGCGACGACACCGGTGCCAAGCTGTATGGGTCCTAATACCCTTCCCTTGGACAACATCAGTGGCGTGGAGAGGAGAGACTTGCAGCATGGGCAACTGCTGGTCTTCCATACAATCTTGCACAGGCCTGCACCATGGAAACCTTCCAAGGTGCAAATCCATGGTCTCATGAGACTTACGGATGCCCCAAAAAAACCTGTGTGCAACAGGCCCTTCTAGTCTGCCAAGCTGTGTCACCCAGCAACCACCATTTTAACCCTAGCCTAATCACAGGACAATATACAAAGACCAAATAGCCTACTAATTAACCAATTACTCACCGTGGGAGGAAACCCAAGTGGTCACAGTGGAGAACATACAAACTACTTTCTGACAGCAGCAGGAATCAAACCTGGATTGCTAGCGCTGTAAAGCCTTATGCTAACTGTGATGCTACCATGCACAAACTAGGGTACAGAGCGGCCAGAAGAAGATAGGAAAGAGGAGCAAGAGCAGGCCATTTGGCCCCTCAATTCTGCCCCACTGTCCCACAAGATATTGACCTTTTTTTTTACAGTACTTTACAAAAGTGTTAGGCACATACTGTATATATAGCGAGGGTGCCTAAGACATTACTATATTTGTCAATGTGGAGCCTCCCACTCTGTCACAAAGTAAAAATCATGCTAACTTTGGGAACTGAACATTGAAAATCACTGAAAATTCCTATCAGTTCAGGCAGCAGCAAGAGTTTGACTCAAGAGATTCTGAAGGTGTTGGAAATCTTCAGCAATACACACAAAATCCTGAAGGAATTCAGCAGGTCAAGCAGCATCTATGGAGAGAAATGAACAGTCTATATGGAAGTTCAAAGTTCAAAGCAAATTTATTATTGAAGTACATACATGTCACCATATACAATCGCAAGTTTCATTTTCTTGTGGGCATACTCAATAAAGCCAAAAACCGTAATAGAATTAATGAAGGATTGTATCAACAGGGTAGACAACCAGTGTGCAAAACACACAAAGCTGTACAAATACAAAAAGAAAGAAGACAAAATAACTCAGAAAATGTGCAGCTCGGGTGGTTCATGGTTGGGCTGAGTTGTTCTCTGATTTTGGCAATATACTTGCAAGTGGATTACCAAATTGGAGAACAACTCAACCCAACCAAAGGAAAAAAAAAGAAATAATAATCATAGTAATAACAAATAAATATCGAGAACATGAAATGAACTATCTTTGGAAGTGAGTCCATTGACTGTAGGAACATTTTAATGATGGGGCAAGTGAAATTGAGTGAAGTTATCCCCTTTGGTTGTAGAGCCTGATGGTTGGTGGTGTGGGTCCTGAGGTTCTTGTACCCCCTTCCTGATGGCTGCAGCGAGAAGAGAGCATGGCCTGGGTGGTGGGGGTCCCTGATGATGGATGCTGCTTTCCTGTGACAACATTTCATGTAGATGTGCTCAATGGTTGGGAGGGCTTTACCTGTGATGGATTCGGCTGAAGAAAGTTCTTGGCCCAAATCGTCAACTGTTTACTCATTTCAACAGCTGCTGCCTGACCTGCTGAGTTCCTCTAGCACTTCGTATTTGTTGTTTTGGATGTCCAGTAACTGCAGAATTTCTCGTGTTTGTGATGGGCTATTTCTACCTCTTTTTGTAGAATGTTCCGTTCAAGCACATTGGTGCTTCCGTACCAGACTGTGATGCAGCCAGTCAATATACTCTCCACCAGACATCTATGAAAGTCTGTCAAAATTTTAGATATCATGCCAAATCTTCACAAACCCCTAAGGATACAGAGGTGCTACAGTGCTTTCTTCATAATTGTACTTACGTATTGGGCCCAGGACAGATCCTCCAGAATGTTAACACCGGGGAACTTGAAGTTGCTGCATCTCTCCACCTCTGATCCTCTTATGAGGAATGGCTGAAGGATCTTTGATTTCCTCCTTAGAAGTCAATAATTAGTTCCTTGTTCTTGCTGACATTGAGTGAGAGGTTGTGTTGTGGCACCACTCAGCCAGATTTTCAATCTCTCTTCACCATTCGTCACCACCTTTGATTCAGTCTATGATGATGATGTCATCAGCAAACTTAAATATGGCATTGGAGTTGTGCTTTGCCGCACAGTCATAAGTGTAAAGCGAGTAGAGCAGGGTATAAGCACACAGCCCTGTGGTGAGCCTTTGCCAATGGAGGCTCAATCATGATAGTCCCTGCTTGAATCATTCCTCTCCACCGACGCTGCCTGACCTGTTGGATTCCTCCAGAAATAGCATTATTGAATTAAGTCGAGAACCTTTGATCAGAATCTAAGGATAAATGATGTTAGAGGTCACTAACAGCAATGGAATGATTAATTACCCACAATGCAGAGTAAAGGAGCATAAGCTCTATGAACAGTATGGAGAACTGATGTTGCCAAAACCCAAGATGATTATTGGATAGAATCTTTCTGATATAAATAGTGCACCAGATAACAGGGTTCCTGCGAGATATCGTAATAAATTAAGTTATTATATTGCATCTTAGAAACTGGATGACAGTTTTACAGCTTGGTTACAGGAAATCCTTATGTTTTAAATGCTTGTATATAAAAGCACTTTGCCATTGTATTTGAATATCAGTGCCTGAAAAGTGTCTCATTTACAGTCAGATTAACCAGGATTTCAAACTTTTATCTCACTTGGTCTCACCTATCACCTACCAGCTTGTAGCCCTTCCTCTCTCCCATCTTCTTATTCTGGGTTCCTCCTCCTTCCTTTCCAGTCCTGAAGAAGGGTCTCTGCCCAAAATTTTGATGGTTATTCATCTCCATAGACGCTGTCTAACCTGCTGAGTTCCTCCATCATTTTGTTTTATTTCTTGGAGGCTGCAGGCTAGGCCGTAGTTCCCTGAATATGGCAACATGAATATTATGGAAGGTGGAGGAGAAGGCATACAGTATGAGTACCATCATTGATCCGAGTGATTCGTTCATCATGTGCCGTGTTGTATGACGTGGCCGGTCGTGGTCTTTCCATGACCGTGATTATTCTTGACAAATTTTTCTACAGAAGTGGTTTGCCATTGCCTTCTTCTGGGCAGTGTCTTTACAAGATGGGTGACCCCAGCCATTATCAGTGCTCCTCAGAGATTGTCTGCCTGGCGTCAGTGGTCGCAAAACCAGGACTTGTGATATGCACCAGCTGCTCATACGATCATCCACTACCTGCTCCCGTGGATTACATGACCCTGATCGAATTGGGGGGGGGTACTAAGCAGGTGCTACACCTTGCCCAAGGGTGACTTGCAGGCGAAGGGAGGGAAGGAGCACCTTACACCTCCTTTGTTAGAAACCTGTCTTCACCCCACCACCCTATTCATCAGGTTATTCAGTATAACATTAGGGAGGTCATGTTGCCGCTGTATAAAGTGTTGGTTAGGCTGCAACTGGAGTGCTGTGTGCAGTTGGTCACTGCATTACAGAAAGGATGTGGAGACTTTGGAGATGGTGAAGAAGAGATTCACTGCGAGGTTGCCTGCATTGGTGAGTATTAGCGATGGGAAATATTGGACAAGAATTGTTTTCTACTCAGTGAATTGTGCTCTCTCTCTCTCTCCCTCTCTCTCTCTCTCTCTCTCTGTCTCTCTCTCTCCCTCTCTCTCTCTCTCTCTCTCTCTCTCTCTCCCATTGGTAGGGGAGAGGTTGTTGCTGATTTTTGAGTTGGCGAACTCAGAAATAAGCAATTTGACAGACTTTATCATTGCATGTCTGTGAGTTGTTTTTTTATGTCTCCCCTCTCTCAGTGAAAGGGGAACACTTTGCTTTCCCTTTACTAGGGGGGGAGAGAGAGAGAGCCTGTGGGATGTTGAACGATTAGTTTTTGTTGTACTGCAGATCATGGTCTTTCTTCGGGGCTTTGCTATTGTTTACTTGATGGGTGGAGGGTGCTGATGGTTTTTTGCAGGAGCGGGTGAGGTTGGGGATGGCCGTTGTTTTGCTGCTGCTTGGTGCGGGGGGAGTAGGGGGGGTTTGGGGTCGTAATGTTTTTACTGTCACTCATTCATTGGGGCACTCATCTGTTTTTGTGGAGTTCCGTGAAGAACAAGAATTTCAGGATGTATATTGCCGACATTTCTCTGATATTAAATGGAACTATTGAACTATTGAACTGGAACTATACCTCAGTACCTCAAGTGCTGTCTAACCAGAGTTTTATACAGCTACAACATGATTTCCTTACTCCACTAATGAAGGCAAGCATCTGGAGTTCTAATTTCTCTGAGGCATCAGAGTGATGTCAGTCATTTCCACAGTGTCAATTGGACCAGCCAGGACCACCTCGGTAATGGCACTGACGCCAATGCAGATGCAGATTCGCTGTTTACTGGTGCCTGTGGACACCCTGTCTGGAATTTTCATTCCAAGTCAAACTCTTACCTCTCCTTTTAGAAGCTCTTTTAGAACCTCAGGAAGTGGACTATACATGTAAAATGAAATATCATTTTTTAAATTTTATTAAGAACAACAGCATGGTAACAGGCCCTTCTGGCCAACTGAGTCCACTTCGCGCAATTATACCCACGTGATTAGTTAACCTAGCGACCCATATGTCTTTGGAATGTGGGTGGAAACCAGGGAACCCAGAGGAAACCCACACAGTCATGGGGAGAATGTACAAAATTCTTACAGCCCACGGCAGAATTGAACCAGGGTTAATGGTACTCTGATAGCCTTACGACAACCTCCACACAGCCATGCCATCCCAGTTATTGACTTAACCATCCATTGCTCACGGTATCTTGTCACATGTCTCAGTGTGAACTCTCTGGTTTCCTGCTCTATCTATTTCCTGGAGGACAGACCTAACCATTTCTTGTAACGAGAGAGCTACAGCTGGTAGTGAACCCAAGTACAGAGTAAGATCTAGAATTAACTCAGACTCGAAATAAACAAGACAACGCTAATGAAATCCAAAGGTGGAATCACAAGCAGCAGTACTAAAAACGGAACTCCTTTGATTGAGCACCGAGTGCTCAGCATTTCGCCTTTAAGTACAGACTTCCCATGAAGGAATGTGTCAAACAATCATTGGCAGGCTGAGTCTTAGAGGGACAATGACAGTTAACCATTCTCCAGGAAATTAGAGCACCGAAGCTTGGATGCTTGCCACTGTTCAGTCGGGACCATGGTCGTTCCTCTACACTATTTGTATCCTCATAAAAATACTGTACTGATGGCCAGAGAGCAGGAGAATGAGAACTCAGAAACAGAAACAGAATGAACACAGAGATTCTGCAGATGCTGCAAATCCAGAACAAATACAGACACACACACACACACACACACACACACACACACACTCATACACAGACACAGACAGACACACGCACACACACACACACACACTCATACACAGACACAGACAGACACACGCACATACACACACACACACTCATACACAGACACAGACAGACAGACACACGCACATACACACACACACACTCATACACAGACACAGACAGACAGACACACGCACACACACACACTCATACACAGACACAGACAGACAGACAGACAGACACACACACATACTCATACACAGACAGACAGACACACGCACACACACACTCATACACAGACACAGACAGACAGACACACGCACATACACACACACACACACTCATACACAGACACAGACAGACAGACACACGCACACACACATACACAGACACAGACAGACAGACACACGCACATACACACACACACACACACATACACAGACAGACAGACACACGCACATACACACACACACACACTCATACACAGACACACAGACACACACACACACACACACTCATACACAAACACAGACAGACAGACAGACACACACACACTCATACACAGACACAGACAGACACACACACACACATACACAGACACAGACAGACAGACACACGCACACACACTCATACACAGACACAGACAGACAGACACACGCACACATAGACAGACACACACTCATACACAGACACAGACACACACACACACATACACACACACACTCATACACAGATAGACATACACACACTCATACACAGACACACACACACACTCGTACACAGACAGATGCACACACACACACACAGACAGAGAGACAGACACACACGCACACACACACTCATACACAGACATAGACAGATACACACACACACACTCATACACAGACACAGACAGACATACACAGACACAGACACACACACAGACACAGACAGACAGACACACAGACACACAGGTTTACGAAGGTTTATGACACACAGGTCCTGACGAAGGGTCTCAGCCCAAAGCGTCGACCGTTTATTCCTCTCCATAGATGGTGCCTGACCTGCTGAGTTCCTCCAGCACTTTGTGTGTGTGTGTGTGTGTGTGTGTGTTACTCTAATTTCAAAGTTCAAAGTAAATTCGTTATCAAAGTATATTTATTTCACCCCATACAATCCCGAGATGATTTTTTTTGTAGGCATTCACAGTAAATGGAAATAAACACAATAAAATCTGTGAAAACCTGTACACAACAGAGGACAAACAGACAGTGCAAATGAAAAAAGGAAAGAATATGAAATTTGTTGTTTTGTAGCAGCAGTACAGAGCAAAGACTTAAGATGTCTATATGTGACAAATTAAAAAGAAAAAGGAAATCTGACAGTTACACCAAACACACATACTTCAGAATAAACTGTGGTTGACTCTGGGTTCTGTTTAACTCTGTGCCCGGCCTCTCTGCTGGATTTGCAGACTCAGCAACATTCACTTGAGCATTATGCATTCCTTTGAACAGTTCTGGGGTCAGATTGTTTTGTGATTTGAGTGTCATTAATTGCATTAACTTGAAACAACTAAAATATCCGATAGCTTAAGGCAGAACTACGCTTTTGCGTTAAGGGGCTTTCAATGTCAGCCTCTGTCATCGCAAATGATATCCTTTGGAATATTAATTCCATTAAAGAAATTGCTAGACTGCACTTTGCAACAAAAAAAAACCAATTGCAATTAGAGAAATGTGAGGGGGCCTCTCCAAACTCTAAAGAGCGAAGTATCATTCATTATGGTGGTTGAACTGGGCACGAGAAGGAGGTGAAAGTTAATCACTGGAAAGGATAGAAGGGGTAAAAGCTTTCACACAGAGACTTATTGAAACATAGATTGCTTCACTGCAGGGGTCTTACTGAGGCAGAGACTGTGGTGTAATTAGTAGGCATTTGAATAGACCTTCGCAATCTGGTGTGTGTGATACTCTGACAGGATAGGCTCCGACGATCACAGGAGGTCCATGAGGCATTAATAATAATACAGAGATAATTTAATTACAGAGCTCACACAAAAGTAAAAATAAATAAAATTAATGTATTCAAAAACAGCCACTCAGCTGCTTGCGTTTTCCAGGAGTTCCTGGAACATCCTTAGCGTAGTGGATAGTACAACACTGTTAAAGTGCCTGTGATCGCCGATCGGGGTTCAATTCCCTCTGCTGTCTGGAAACTGTTTGGAAATACTCTCTGTGATCGTGTGTTTGTTAAAAAAAATTATTCACTTATGGCATGTGGGCGTCGCTGGCTAAGCCAGCATCCCTAGCTGCCATTGAGAAGGTGGTGATGAGCTGCTTTCTTGAACCTCTGCAGTCCCTGAGGTGTAGGTACACCCACAGTGCTGTTAGGGAGGGAACTCCATGATTTTGACCCAGTAACATGTTTCCAAGTCAGTATGGTGAGTGACTCGGAGGGGGATTTCCAAGTGGTGGTGTTCCCAGGTATCTGCTGTTCTCTGGTAATAACTTACACTGTGACTTTGATTTGGTTTATGACTGGCCATTGATCAGTGATGCAACATGGTAGTGTACTGACTGGCACAATCACTTTCGAGCCACCTCTGATCGAGGTTTGATTCCCGCCACTGTCTGTAAGGAGTTTGCATCATCTCCTCATAAACTCGTGTTTCCTCCGGGCGCTCCGGTTTCCGCCCACAATCCAAAGAGGTACAGGATAGGGTTAGTAAATTATGTGCATGCTCTGTTGGTGCTGGAACCATAGCAACACTTGTGGGCCGCGCCCAGTACAGTCTCAGGCTGTGTTGGTTGCTGATGCAAACGATGCATTTCACTGTATGTTTCAATGTGCATGTGACAAACAAAGCTTATCTTTATATAAAAGAATATTCCCTTTTCCAAACACTAAACTGCTTCTCTTACCAGCAAAAACTGCTTTCAGTGTTAAAAAATTGCTTGTCAAGGATTCCAGTCTCCTCTCTGCATTGGATTTTTTGTTGTTAAGCTCACCCTTTCCTTCCACAGTATTTTCCTCAGATCTGTAATATCTTTCTTTTCTGGGCAGGAGAGGGATGGGGTTTCTTTCACAAGGCAGTGATTGTCTGTGTTGGAGTAACACGAAACACACACACACAGTGCAATTGTGAACGAGCAGTACCTCAATCCATCAAGTATCGAGTTATTCTGCACACCAATCAATCTCCTCTTACAGGGTAATCACCAACCTAAATCACATTGGCGTGAGATAACATATGTATGAGGGCCCAGAATTGACTTTTATTTTATTTGTGGAATTGAGTGTTTTATGCGCCGTGATGAACTGCTCACCTCAGCAGGCTGTGTGTCACGCTTAAACCTGCTGCATAGTCAAGTGGTTTCCCTAAGTGACTTCACAAAACTCTCCCAAACCATAGGCTTCACTGTTGTAAGTTACTCTTGACAAATGCAAATAAGCATCAGAAATAGTGTCAGTGGCCACTTTTTAAGGCATCCCCCGTACCTAAAAAAGTTGCCACTGAGTGTCTGTCTGTGGTCTGTCTGTGATTGTTCCCGATGTTGGGAAGTCCAGAACAATGGGTCACAGTTTAAGGATAAAGGGGAAGCCTTTTAGGACCGAGATGAGGAAAAACTTCTTCACACAGAGAGCAGTGAATCTGTGGAATTCTCTGCCACAGGAAACAGTTGAGGCCAGTTCATTGGTTATATTTAAGAGGGAGTTAGATATGGCCCTTGTGGCTGAAGGGATCAGCGGGTATGGAGAGAAGGCAGGTACAGGCTTCTGAGTTGGATGATCAGCCATGATCATACTGAATGGCGGTGCAGGCTCGAAGGGCCCAATGGCCTACTCCTGCACCTATTTTCTATGTTTCTATGTTTTCTGCTGCTCTAGCACATCCACTCCAGAGAAAACGATTCAAGTTTCTAGAACCTCTCCTTACAGCAGGATTCCCTCTAATCCACATAGTTCCCTGGTGACCCTCTTCTGCTCCCTTTCCAATGTCTTGACATACTTTCAATAATGGGGTAACATACCAAAATTGAATACAATATTCCATACCTGGTCTCACCAGAGCTTTACAAAGCTGAAGTCTAGCTTCCTGATGCTTGAACTCCTCGATTAGTCAATACAAGCAAGCCACAGGCTTCTTCACAACCCTATAGATCTGTGTATCGAATTGGATTTCAAGATCCCCCTGCACTTCATCTGGGGATAAAGGGGCATACCTCTTGTAATCTTATCTATCAATACATAAAATAATTATGCATTATGTATTGAGGTGACCGAACCCGATGTTTGGACGACAAGTTAAGCACTGGGTGCAATCGGAAAGGTCGGATACAGGCCAAAAGGGGTCCAGGCCCTAGAGAGTATAGACGCAATTGAACATGATATTTGGATATCAATTTAGGCGCATGGCCAGATGGAAAAGGTCAGGGTGTCAGGACCTGGTGGGGGGGGCGGTTATGGACCAGTTCAGCTTGCTGCTCCTTGACCTTCACACAGCTCTGCACTGAACTCTGAACTATAGGTCTCAGGCTCTCTCTGTGGACTTCAGTTCAGTTCAGAACGCTATTCCTTGCTGTTGTTGTTTGCATGATTTTTTTCTCTCTCTACACATAGGGTGTTTGACAGTTTTCCTTAATGGGTTCTTTTGGGTTTCTTTGTTTCGTGACTGACTGTTAGGAGATGAGTATCAAGGCTGTGTAAGGTGTACGGTACATACTTTGATGATAAATGTACTTTGAAATTTCAATCTTCTATCAGGTCTCCCTTCAGCCTCTTGCATCCCAGAGAAAACATCCCACTTGGTCCAACGTCTCATAGCACATGCCCTCTAATCCAGACAGCATCCTGGAGAACCTCTTCTGCACCCCCTCCGGAGCCTGATTACACCGAGAGTGACCTGTTCCTGCAGCAGAAGTGGAAGTAGACGTGACAGTGGCGATTCTCCACACAGATGCTGCTTGACTTGCTGAGTTACTCCAGCAGACTATTTGTTTATCCTAATTTCAGCATCTGCAGCTTGTGTCCCTGAACAGAACTGGAGGTCTGAGATGCAATGGCTGGCTGCCTGAAATTGGTGAATTCAGTATTGAGTTCTAAGGGTTAGAATGTCCCCATCAGCACATTGAAGTGTTGTTGCTCAGATCTACATTGGAATGGTGTGAGATCTGAGTCTGTCAGGAACTACAGATGTACAGTGGGAACTTTCTAATTGGTTGCATCACTATCTGATATGGAGGTTCCAAAGTACAGGAATGAAAGAAACTGCAGAGGGTTGTAAACTCAGCCAGCTCCATCATGGCTACAAAACTCTCCACCGTTGAGGATCCCTTCATGACGCGGCACGCAAGTAAGGTGGCATCTACCACCAAGGACTCCCACCGTCCAGGACATGGCCTCTTCTCGTTACTACCATCAGAGAGTGGATATTGGAGCCTGAAGACCCACACTCAATGATCCAGGAACAGCTTCTTCCCCTCTGCCATCAGATTTCTGAATCTATGAACATACCTTGGTACATCAGTCCTGACAAAGGGTTGTGGCTCTAACTTTAACTGCTCATTTCTTTCCATGGACACTGTCAGACCATCTGAATTCAAGATTCAAGATTAAGTACTATTTCCAGTACACAAGTGTAAAGGAGAACAAAATAATTGTTACTCTGGATCCGATGCTGTACAAACAAAATGCAATAATTTAAAAAACACAATAAATACATGAGATAGCTTATATACATTTTGTGTGTTTATGATTTACCACCTCATCATTTCTTCTTTCACTATTTATTATTGTAATTTATAGTGATTTTTATGCCTTTGCTACCACAAAACAACAAATCTGATGTCATATAAGTCAAAGATTCTGATAGTGATTTTGAGTTTGAGGAGAGTTCAAGATAAAGGAAATTTGGAGGCTGAAATTGAGTTATGTTCCACCATTCTGTCCAATTTTCACTCTCCCTGGACTTACTGCAGCCAATGGGCTGTCCTCCATTAACTTTAGCAAATCAGACAGCACCTATGGTGGGGAATGAAGAGGTGGCATTTTGGGCTGAGACCCTTCAGTACGTCCTGATGAAGAATCTTGGCCTGAAATGTTGACTGTTTACTCCCTTCCAAAGATGCTGAGAGTTTATTCAGCATTTTGTGTGTGATGCTCTGAAATTCCAGCATCCACAGGTTCTCTCGCGTTTTCACTTTACCTCTTAATTTGCCCCTTCATGTCCCTTCCCTGTAAAGTTGAGGCTCCTCCACAGTGTGGAGTTATGGAGCAGAATGTCCCTGTCAGACAAAGCTC
This sequence comes from Mobula birostris, assembly GCF_030028105.1. Lineage (NCBI taxonomy): Eukaryota > Metazoa > Chordata > Chondrichthyes > Myliobatiformes > Myliobatidae > Mobula > Mobula birostris. The sequence goes on along the minus strand of NC_092384.1, from coordinate 78,608,904 downwards.
TGGTGAGAAAAGCAATGATTACTTAGATTAGTCCTTTTCTTTCCAGAATGACCCTTTTGAACAGAGATGAGGAGGAATTTCTTCTACCAGATGGTGGTAAAGCTTTGGAATTCATTACTACAGACAGCTGTGTAGGCCAAATCATTAGGTGTACTTAAGGCAGAGAATGATAAGTCCTTGATTGGTAAGGGGGGTTAAGGATTATGGGTAAAAGGTGGAGGAATGGGTTAGGGGAAAGAACCAGCCATGGTTGAATGGTGGAGCAGATTCATTGGGCTGAATAGCTAAATTCTGCTCCTAAGTCTTGTGGTTTTATTGTCCAGCAACCCAGGTTTCATTCTGACAACAGATGCTGTCTGAGGTTGAGAGGCCACTGTTCATTGTCCCGAGTGTAGGCGAGTGGTCAAATCCTGGCAGTCAATGGGAATGTGAGGAGAATGAATTACAGGGACTATAAATTGGGAATAGGATTCCTCTGTGAGCAGGCAAGAGGTGTGATGGGTTGAATGGCTTTATTCTTTATTGTAAATGAGAATTATATTTGTCTCTGATGATTTTATGGAGATGTAAGATCAAATCTTACTCAGGCTACATACGTATATGCCTGTGCATTTTGTGTTTTTGTGTGTGCATCTGTGTGCATGTCTGTCTCTGTGGGTGTGTCTGTGTGAGTGTGTGTGTGTTTATACATGTCTGCTTCTGTGTGTGCATCCATGTCTTTGTACAAATGCATGTCTGCTTTAGTATGTGTATCTGTGTGTGCGCCTCTGTGTATCTGTGTTTATGCACATCTGCCTCTGTGTGTGTGTGTGTGTGTGTGATATACCTACAATGTTCCTTTGCTATCTTGCAGCCTGGAATCTTTAAGCATGAACTTTATCTGGAGTTTCAGATTCCTCCAATTTCCTGTCTTCACCATTACCATATTAGTTGACCATCACTCCAGGCAAATGCTAATGAACTCAGACTTTTCATGAGGGTTTTTATGTATTGTTCTAAAACCACCAGGGCTGGGGCTTGGAGCCACCGCTGTTTGATTCATTAGCTGCTCTCTGCTCCTGAAATTGCCCCCTGCCCTGCTGGTTATAAACTGACTCTTTGGAACCAGTGGGTAGCTCAAACCATCAGAAATTAAAGGCAGCAAGAAAAAGTTCTTCAGTTTACAGGAAAAAGAACTAAAGGTGATTTTCGGGAACCCATTTTAAGATTTGGAAGCTGATTTGATACAATTTTCCATAAAGGATCATTTGAAAATTTGAAACACAGAATTGCTGAAGCACAGAGAAGACCTGATGATAACTCCTGTCCTATTTGAGCATTCAGTGGTATGAGCATGTAACTTACCGTTCTCAGGAAACCCACACCCTCTGCTCCTCTACAATTCCAACTCAGATGGTTCTGATCTTTCATTCAGAAGTTCTTCCTGTCTACATCAGAACTTCTGAGGTCAACTTGGATGAAGCAGTGTTTGAACAGTGAACTCATCAGCCATATCGATCTCCAGGTTTCTCAAACAATCTTTGGCGGATACTGTTGGTCACTATGTTTAATCACCCATGACTATTGGCATTCTAATCATGGGCTATTCGAACACAGGATGCATTGTGTTTCTGCTAGTGTCATCACTACATCATCAGGAATTGTCTCGAGACTGACTGTCACAGGCAGACAGATGAATTCCTTGTACAAGTTGAGTACCCCTTATCTGAAATCCTTGGGGCCAGAAGCGTTTTGAATTTGGATTTTGGAATATATACAGTAATGAGATAGCTTAGGATTGCCATAATTTCTAACTCAGAATTTATGTGCTACCGGTAAGCAGTCTTTGTTCATCACACATATGCACTGATGCAGCTGTTCAGTATGTTAGATTTTCAGCACCAATGATCTTGGCAAACTCATCAATGAATTTCTCTGCTGCTTCATAATCAGCAGATGCTTTATCACTACAAATCTTTAAAAAATTAGTGCCGTGCCTTTTCTTAAATTTCTGCAACCAGCCTGCTAAATGTTCACAAATACCTTCAATTTTCATTTTGTTGTATTAGATCTTTGCTTGTTACATGATCAGCATACTGTTAGTGGCATATGTTCACTCCATTGCTGATGAATCCTCTCTTTCAATACATGATCGAGATCTTCATTTTTGCTTTATCAGTTTTTTTCTATTTCTCATTAACTCTGTTCATTACATACGTGACATCACTTCTCAGAACTATCCGTGCTGCTCAGAGACCTACGATTTGCCTGGGTACCTTCCCAGTGCCTTGAGGGATTTTCCATTTGAGTCGTCACATCAGTGCTCAAAAAATTTTTGGATTTCGGGGCTGTTTGTATTTTGGAATTTCAGATAAGGTGTACTGAGCATCTATGACCTTGTATTCGCTTCAACGGCTTGGTGATAATCTGTATCGTCATCTTGAAAACTTCCTGCCACTTCCACATGTAGTTGTCTCGACAAGTGTCGATGGATACTCGGTCTGAGTCACCTCAATGTTACACTGAAACCCTCTCTGTACCTTCCAGTTGGACCAATTTCTTCTTCTCATACAGCACAGTAAGGGGCCCTTCGGCCTAACTGAACCATTCCCACAAATATTCCCATCTACCCTTCCCTCCTACATCACACTCCTAGTAGTAATAGAGCCTTCACTTGAGTTGAGTATGATGTTCTCCTAAGAGGTTGTCTATTGCTGGGTCCTCAGGTGGCCACCGAGGCTGGTCTGGGATCCACATATTCTGGCACCGTGTGGTCAGGAGTAAGTGGAGGCTGTGGTTATTGGTTGTTCAGTCTCTCCTTTGTCAGCTGCCGCTTGTTCTCTGCGGCACAGCGAAGTTCCTCTCATGAAGCACAGCTCCCTCTTGAACAGGTTTCCTCCAGGTGCGTCTACTGAGAGCAATGTCTTGCCAGTTTTTAGAGGTAACCTTGAATTTCTTCAGGCTGATTTTGATGTTATGTTTTGTACAGCACAGAAACAGGCCTTTTAGGGTTAATGGTCCATGCTAACCAAGGTTCCTATCAAAGGTAGTCCCATTTGCCAGAGTTTCGTCCATGTCACTCTAAGCCTTTTATGGTGACCCTCTCACTCCTGTATACTTGTCCAAAAGTATTTTAAGAGTTGCTATTTTTTAAAAGTTACATTATGGGAAGGATACTAACATTGACAGTAGATGGGCTGACTAGCAGGAAGCAAAGGGTGGGAATAAAGGGAGCCTTTTCTGGTTGGCTGCCGGTGACTAGTTGTACTCTGCAGAGGTTGGGACTGCTTCTTTTCATGTTGTATGTCAATGATTTGGATGATGGAATTTATGACTTTGTGGCCAGGCACGCACATGATACAAAGATCAGTGGAGGGCAGGTAAAGTTGTGGAATGTAAGAGATTCTGCAGATGCTGGAAATTCAGAGTGACACACACAAAATGCTGGAAGAACTCGGCAGGTCAGGAAGCATCTATGGAAATGAATAAACAGTTGATGTTTCGAGCTTTGACCCAGTCCTGATGAAGGGTCTCAGCCCAAAATGTCGACTGTTTATTCATTTTTATAGATGCTGCCTGACCTGCTGAGTTTCTCCAGCATTCTGTGTGTATTGTAGAAGCAGGAGTTTGCAGGATTTGAACACATCAGAATGGGCAAAGAAGTGGCAGATGGGATGTAGTGTAGGGAAGTGTATGGTCATGCACTTTGGTAGAAGGAATAATGGTGCAGGCTATTTTCTAAATGGGGAGCAAATTTGGAAATCAGAGGTGGAAAGGCACTGTGCCACTGGCTGTAACACAAGTCTAACGCATGATCGATCCACCCCCATGCTTAACAGTTGGAGAGGTGTTCTTTTCATGAAATTCTGCACCCTTTTTTCTCCAAACATACCTTTGCTCATTGCGGCCAAAAAGTTCTATTTTAACTTCATCAGTCCACAGGACTTGTTTCCAAAACACATCAGGCTTGTTTAGATGTTCCTTTGAACCTTTTGAATAGAACTTTTTGGCCGCAGTGAGCAAAGGTATGTTTGGAGAAAAAAAGGGTGCAGAATATAATGAAAAGAATCCCTCTCCAACTGTTAATCATGGGGGTGGATCGATCATGCTTTGGGCTTGTGTTGTAGCCAGTGGCACGGGGAACATTTACTGGTAGAGGGAAGAATGAATTCAATTAAATACCAGCAATTTCTGGAAGCAAACATCACATCATCTATAAAAAAGCTGAAGATGAAAAGAGGATGGCTTCTACAACAGGATAATGAACCAAAACACACCTCAAAATCCACAGTGGACTACCTCAAGAGGCACAAGCTGAAGGTTTTGCCATGGCCCTCACAGTCCCCCCGGCCTAAATATCATCGAGAATCTGTGGATAGACCTCAAAAGAGCAGTGCATGAAAGACGGCCCAAGAATCTCACATAACTAGAAGCCTTTTACAAGGAAGAATGGGTGAAAATCCCCCAAACAAGAACTGAAAGACTCTTAGCTGGCTACAAAAAGCGTTTATAAACCGTGATACTTGCCAAAGGGAGTGTTACTAAGTACCGCCATGTAGGGTACCCAAACTTTTGCTTCGGGCCCTTTTCCTTTTTTGATATTTTGAAACTGTAAAAGATGGAAATAAAAAAGTTTTCTTGCTTAAAATATTAAAAAAAGTGTCATCTTTAACTTAGATTATGAAGACATGCAGTCCTCTTTTATTGTGATTTAGTAATGCATACATTAAGAAATGATACAATATTTCCTCCGGTGTGATATCACAAAACACAGGACAGACCAAGACTGAAAAGACTGACAAAACCACATAATTATAACATATAGTTACAACAGTGCAACAATACGATAACTTGATGAAGAAGTCCATGAGCTACATTAAAAGTTCAAGGTCTCTCAAATGTCCCACATCTCACACAGACGGGAGAAGGAAGAAAAACTCTCCTTGCCATGCCCGACCACAATCCGCCTCTGAGTCATCCGAAAATTTCGAGCCTCTGAATCAGCTCTCCGACACCGAGTATTGAGTGCCATCTCTGTCCAATCGACTCAGCCTCAATCTCAGTCGCCAACAGCAGGCAAAGCCGGGGATTTTGAGGCCTACTCTCCGGGAGATTCCCGACCATGCAGTAATGACAGCAGCAAATGAGCGTTTCAGAAATTTCTCCAGATGTTCCTCTGTGCTTTCACGTCCCTTCTCCATCAAATCAGAATTGTCCACAACCCCTATTTAACGGGTACGATATCATTTTTCACCGGGGGGCTGTGCACGCGCGGCGCGCTGCTCTCTCTCCTCCCGCCTCATGCCTTTATGCCTTTTGGAAATCAGTTCATCTTTTACTCACTTAGCTATTCCCAGTAACAGAAATTTTGACCAGGGGTGCCCAAACTTTTCCATGATACTGTAGGAGCAGAATTAGGCCATTTGGCCCATTACATCTGCTCTGTGATTTCATCACGGCTGATCTATTTTCCCTCTCAGCCCCATCTTTGGTCTTCCCCCTGTATCTCTTCATGCCCTGACCATGCAAGAATCTATCAAAGTCTGCCTTAAATATACATAAATTGTAAATGTATAAGGCATTGTTAAGGCCAAATTTGGGGTGTTGCATACTGATCTGGTCACCGAATTATAGGAAAGATGTCAATAAAATTGAGAGAGTACAGAGGAGATTTACTAAAATGTTGCCTGGGTTTCATCTCCTAAGTTACAGAGAAAGGTTGAACAAATTGGGTCTTTATTCTTTGGAGCGTAGAAGGTTGAGGGGGGACTTGATAGTGGTGTTTAAAATTACGAGGGGGATAGATAGAGTTGACGTGGACAGGCTTTTCCCATTGAGAATGGGGGAGATTCAAACAAAAGGACATGAGTTGAGAGTTAAAGGGCAGAAGTTTAGGGGTAACATGAGGGGGAACTTCTTTACTCAGAGAGTGGTAGCTGTGTGGAACGAGCTTCCAGCAGAAGTGGTTGAGGCAGGTTCGATGTTGTCGTTTAAAGTTAAATTGGATAGATATATGGACAGGAAAGGAATGGAGGACTATGGACTGAGTGCAGGTCGGTGGGACTAGGTGAGAGTAAGAGTTCGGCATGGACTAGAAGGGCCGAAATGGCCTGTTTCCGTGCTGTAATTGTTATATAAAGACGGCCTCCACAGCTGCCTGTGGCAATGAATTCCACAGATTCACCACTTTATGGCTAAAGAAATTCCTCCTCCACTCTGTTCCAAAAGGATGCTGCACTATTCGGAGGCTATGTCCACTAGCCTTAGGATCTCCCACCTTAGGAAACATCCTCTCCGCATCCACTCTATCAAGGCCTTTCAGCATTCAATAGGTTTCAATTAGGTCACCCATCATTTTTCTGAATTCCGGTGAATGCTCTTCATAAGGTAAGCCATTTAATCCTGGAATCATTTTCCTGCCACTCCCAAGCTCACTTGCGACTCAGAATTTTGTATTTTCTCTTGATTTAGAAAATAGTCTATCTTTACCAAGATTGGACTCATAAGCCACTTGACAGCCCATAAGTAGATCAACAGAATGAAAACCATCATCCCCGACCTCAAGGGATAGCCATGACGATGAGTCTATCTTTTCATTTCTTCTACCAAAGTGCATGACCATACACTTCTGCCACTTCTTTACTTATCTGTCTAAGTCCTTCTGTAGCCTCTCTACTTCCTCAAAGCTACTTGCTCCTCCACGTATCTTCATATCATCTGCAAGCATTATAACAAAGCCATCAATTCCATCATCCAAATCATTGACATATAACATAAAAAGAATTGGTCCCAACACAGACTCCTGTGGAAAACCACTAGTCACCAGCAGCCAACCAGAAAAGACTCCCTTTATTCTCTCTCTTTGCTTCTTGCCAATCAGCCACTGCTTTATCCATGCCAGTATCTTTCCTGTAATACTATGAGCTCTTAACTTATTAAGCAGCCTCATGTGCAGCACATTGTCAAAGGCCTTCTGAAAACCCAAATAGACAACATCCACTGATTCTCCTTTGTCTATCCTGCTTGTTATTTCTTCAAAGAATTGCAACAAATTTGCCAGGCAAGATTTTCCCTTGAGGAAACCACGCTGACTACGGCCTATTTTATTATGTGCCTCCAAGTATCCCGAATCCACATCATTAACAATTGACTCCAACATCTTCACAACCACTGAGGTCAGACTAACTGGCCTATAATTTCCTTTCTTCTGTCTCCCTCTCTTCTTGAGGAGTGGGATAACATTTGCAATTTTCCAGTCTTGCAGAACCATTCCAGAATCTCATGATTCCTGAAAGATAATTACTAACCTCCATGATCTCTTCAGCCATCTCTTTCAGAACTGTGGGATGTACACCATCTGGTTCAGGTGACTTATCTACCTTCAGACCTTTCAGTCTCCCAAGAACCTTCTCTCTAGTTACCTCCGATAGCTGAAACATACTGTTAGTGTCTTCCACAGTGAAGACTGATGCAAAATACCCATGCAGTTCTTCCGTCATTTCCTTGTCCCCCATTACTACCTCTCTGACATCATTTTTCAGTGATCCAATATCCACTCTCCCTCTCTTTTACATTTTATGTACCTAAAGATACTTTTCCTACCTCTTTCATATTATTTGCTAGCTTACTTTCATATTCCAGCTTTACCTTCTTAATGACTTTTTTTTAGTTGCCTTCTGTTGGTATTTGACAGTTTCCCAATCCTCTAATTCCCCACTAATTTTTGCTCTATCATATGCCCTTTCTTTGGCTTTTCTGCTGTCTTTGACTTCTCTTGTTAGCCACTGTTGTGTCATCTTGCCTTTAGAATACTTCTTCCTCTTTGGAATATATATATCCTATTCCAGAAATTCCAGCCATTGCTGCTCTGCCGTCATCCCTGCCAGTGTTCTTTTCCAATCAATTCTGGCCAACTCCTCTCTCATGCCTCTGTAATTCCTTTTCCTCCACTGTGATACTGATACATCTGACTTTAGCTTCTTTTTCTCAAATTTTGGGATGAATTTGATCATAAAAAGCCATCTTGTAGGTATTCTAGAAATACCCCCTTCTGGAATCCAGCACCAACCTGATCTTTGCAATCTATCTGCATATTGAAATCCCCCGTGACTATTGTAACATTGCCCTTTTGGCATGCATTTTCCATCTCCTGTTGTAGTTTGTAGGCCAAATCCTTACTGCTGTTTGGGGGGGGGGGGGTTCTGTATACAACTCCCAGCAGAGCCTTTTACCCTTGTACTTCCTTAACTTGATCCACAATGATTCATCATTATCCCACCCTGTGTCACTTCATTCTAATGATTTGATTTCATTTTTACTGATGGAGCAATGCCAACCTCTCTGTTTTCCTGTCTGTGCTTTTGATACAATGTGTATCCTTGGACATTAATCTCCCAGCTATAATCTTCTTTGAGCCATGACTCATTGAGGCCTACAACATCATACATGTCAACTTGTTATTGTGTTACAAGTTCTTCTACCTTATTCCCTATACTATGGGCATTCAAATATAATGCCTTCAGTCCTGTATTCACCCTTTTTGATTTTGTCTGAATTTTACATTGCAACTCATCCTGTTGACTGCAATCTTGCCCTATCATCAGCCTCTTCTTGCTAGGAGTCTCACTACACACTACCTCTGTTTTTAAACCAACCATCTCATCTTCAGCACTACCACTCTGGCTCCCATCTCTCTGCTAAATTAGTTTAAACCCACCGGAACAGCTTTAGCTAACCTGCCCGCAAGGATATTGGACCCTCTCAGGTTCGGGTGTAACTCTTCCTTTTTATACAGGTCATATCTTTTCCAGAAGGGATCCCAATGGATCCATAAATCTGAACCTCTGCCCACTGCACCAGTTCCTCAGCTACACATTCACCTGCTAAATCACCCATGATAGAATGTGAAAGCAGATTCAATGGGCTAAATGGCTTAAGTCTGATCCTATGTCTTCTGGAGCTTACAGGATTCCATGAACACTGAGCCAAATCAATGATGCGCAGAATCCCTCTCTGTATCTTCCAGCTGGACCATTTTCCTCTTTGAGTCATACAACACATCCCCTTCAGACCATCTGGTCCATGCCGACCAAGATACTCCATCCATTGTCAGGGTTTGGCTCATAACCCTCTAAAGCTTTCCAATCCATGTACCTGTCCAACATGCTTTTAAAATTCACTATTTATCTGCCTCATTCACTTCCCCTGGCAGCTTATTCCACATCAATAGCACCCTTTGTGTTATAAAGTAATTGCTCAGGTCCCTATTAGATTTCTCCCCTCTCACTTTAAACCTGTGCTTTCTGGTATTTGGTCCCCCAACCATGAGAAAAGACAGAATACATTCACCCTATCAAAACCCCTTATGATTTTATACACACTTGTAAGATCACCTATAACTCTCCTACGCTCGAAGGAATGAAGTCCCAGACAGTCACTCCCTCAAGTTCTGGCAATATTCTTACAAATCTCTTCTACACCCTTTCCAGTTTAATAACATCCTTACCACCAGGGTGACCAAAACTGAACATAATGCACCAAAATACATTATATATCATTGCTATGCAAAAGTCTGATCCACATACATATAGCTGGGGTGCCTAAGGCTTTAGCACAGTACCATATTAGTCATCATGGAACGGAGAGTGGGTTTGTAAATCTGGCGAGGGTGAAGTATGTTGGGAATAGCAAGGGTGGAACACCATGGGAGGGGTGTGGGATAGGTGGCAGAGAAGGAGTGCTGGGGGAAGGGGTGGTACAAATGCAGACACCCCCAGCCCTGAGGCACCAGGCAAGTTCATTTGATTCCAAACAATTGGTTTATTGATCATTACAGAATGTATGCTTCCTGCCTCCCTCCCCTCTCCCTTCCTGTCTTCCCACCATGATTCCCCTCTCCTTGTCCTCTTCCCACTCAGTCCACAATAGAGACCCATATTAGAATCAGGTTTATCACCACTCACATATGTCATAAAACTTGTTTTTTTTTGCAGTTGCAGTTCAGTGTAATACATAAAATTACTACAATACTGTGCAAAAGTCTTTGACACCTTAGCTATACAGACTATACATGGCTAAGATTTTTGAACAGTACAGTATTTTGTTAATACATTTACTTTGAACTTTGAAGTCAATGCACACAAAATTCTGGAGGAATTCAGCCAGTTAGACAGCACGTATGGAGGAAAATGAACAGTTGATGTTTCAGGCTGAGATACTTCATCAGGACTGGAAAGGAAAGGGGGCAAGAGTCAGGATAATTTCAAGTTCAAGTTGAATTGTCATTCAACCAATCACGTGAATGAAACAGAGTTCCTCTGGGGCCAAGGTGCAAAACACATACATAGCACAAATGGCACATATAATTATGATAGCAGAAAAGCATAGTTACCAAAAACATAACATGAAAAAGCATAATATATTCCAAGTCCATGGGTGTCATGGCTTGTAGATTGATAGTGCATGGATGTTGTCCTGGAGTCACATTTCCGCCTCTGTACCTCTTATCACAGCACACTTTCTGAGCTGGCTATGCCTTACACACTTACTGACAATACTTGCACATTCTGGCTATGCCGTGCACACTTACTGAGCGTACTGTGCACACTTTCTGAGCGTGCCGTGCACACAGTCACGGTCATAGATAGACCATGATCACCTGGGTCATACGACACAGCACGTGATGCTGCTGATGATCAGAATCAGGTTTATTATCACCGGCATGTGACGTGAAATTTGTTAACTTAGCAGCAGCAGTTCAATGCAATACATAATCTAGAAGAGAAAAATAATAATAGTAATAATAAAAATAAACAAGTAAATCAATTATGTATATTGAATAGATTTTTAAAAATATGCAAAACAGGAATACTGTATATCAAAAAAGAGAGAGGTAGTGTCCAAGGGTTCAATGTCCATTCAGGAATCAGATGGCAAGGGGGAAGCTGTTCCTAAATCACTGAGTGTGTGCCTTCAGGCTTCTGTACCTCCTACCTAATGCTAACAGTGAGAAAAGGGCATGCCCTGGGTGCTGGAGGTCCTTAATAATGGACATTATCTTTCTGAGGCACCACTCCTTGAAGATGTCCTGGCTACTATGGAGGCTAGTACCCAAGATAGAGCTGACTAGATTTACAACCCTCTGCAGCTTCTTTTGGTCCTGTGCAGTAGCCCCCCACCCTCCATTTGAGACAGTGATGCAGCCTGTCAGAATGCTCTCCATGGTACATCTATAGAAGTTTTTGAGTGTATTTTTTGACTTGCCAAATCTCTTCAAACTCCTAATGAAGTATAGTCGCTGTCTAGCCTTCTTTAAAACTACATCGATATGTTGGGACGAGGTTAGATCCTCAGAGATCTTGATGCCCAGGAACTTGAGACTGCTCACTCTCTCCACTTCTGATCCCTCTCTGAAGATTGGTATGTGTTCCTTTGTCTTACCCTTCCTGAAGTCCACAATCAGCTCTTTCGTCTTACTGACGTTGAGTGCCAGGTTGTTGCTGCGGCACCATTCCACTAGTTGGCATATCTCACTCCTGTACGCCGTCTCGTCACCACCTGAGATTCTACCAATAATGGTTGTATCATCAGCAAATTTATAGCTGGTATTTGAGCTATGCCTAGCCACACAGTCATGGGTATACAGAGAGTAGAGCAGTGGGCTAAGTACACACCCCTGAGGTGCACCAGTGTTGATCGTCAGCAAGGAGGAGATGTTATCACCAATCCATACAGATTGTGATCTTCTGCTTAGGAAGTTGAGGATCCAATTGCAGAAGCAGGTACAGAGGCCCAGATTCTGCAACTTCTCAATCAGGATTGTGGGAATGATGGTATTAAATGCTGAGCGATAGGCGATGAACAGCATCCTGACATAGGTGTTTGTGTTATCCAGGTGTTCTAAAGCCGTGTGGAGAGCCATTGAGATTGCATCTGCCATTGACCTATTGTGGCGATAGGCAAATTGCAATAGGTTCAGGACCTTGCTGAGGCAGGAATTCAGTCTAGTTATGACCAACCTCTCAAGGCATTTCATCACTCTCGCTGTGAGTGCTACTGGGCGAAAGTCATTAAGACAGCTCACATCATTCTTCTTAGGCACTGGTATAACTGTTGCCTTTTTGAAGCAAGTGGGAACTTCAGCCTGTAGCAGTGAGATGTTGAAAATGTCCTTGAATACTCCCATTAGTTGGTTGGCACAGGTTTTCAAGCCTTACCAGGTACTTCATCGGGACCTTCTGCCTTGCAAGGGTTCACTCTCTTTAAAGAGAGCCTAACATCAGCCTCTGAGACGGAGATCACAGGGTCATCAGGTACAGCAGGGATCTTCACAGCTGTAGTTGTGTTCTCCCTTTCAAAGCTGGCACAGAAAGCATTGAGTTCACCTAGTAGTGAAGCATCGCTGCCATTCATGTTATTGGGTTTCGCTTTGTAGGAAGTACTGCCTTGCAGAGTTGCCGTGTATCCGATGTCATCTCCAACCTCATTTGAAATTGTCTCTTCACCCTTGAAATAGCCCTTCGCAAATCATATCTGGTTTTCTGGTTCAGGGAGAGATTTTTTGTACCTTTGGACTGATCAGGAAGAGTCAGCGTGGCTTTGTGGGAGGAATCCTGTCCCACTAATTTGACATAAGGGATCCTGCAGGTGCTGGAGACTTTGAGCAACACACACAAAAGGCTGGAGCGATTGAGCATAACAGGTAGCATCTATGGAGAGGAACTGGGCCAACGCCCTTCATCAGGATTGGAAAGGAAGGAGGCAGATGTAAGAAAAGAAGTTGGGAGAAGGGAAGGAGTATAAGCTGCCAGTTGAGGAGGAAAGTAAGAGGGTGAGCAAAGGGTGGGGGTGGGGGAATGAATTAAGAAGGTGTGAGGTAATTGCTGGAAAGGTAAAGGTCTGAACACCTGCCCGCTTCTCAAGCTGTTTCTTGTTTCTCACATCATGAGCAACAACTGAACCTCTTAACCATGTCTGCATGCTTTTATACATTGAGTTGCTGCCACATGACTGGCTGATTAGATACTTGCATTAACAAGCAGGTGTACAGGTGTGTCTAATGAAGTGGCCACTGAGTAGAAATGCAAGCACCTGCTGTCTCTGTTTCACTGTGACAGAGAGGGCTGCAGATGGGACTGTAAGCTAAGCATTGAAGATAGGATTGCTGTAATGTGGTGTGAGGAGGAACTTGTCTCCAGGAAATGGTGGGTTTGGCAGAATGTTTGTGGGAGGTGACAGAAAATAGTTGAATTTATTTTCATTCACTTGTGGGATGTGAGTGTTGCTGACAAGGATGTCTTTTGTTGTCCGTCTGTGTGTGTTCACTGAGAAAGTAAGAGCAGATTCTCTCCCATGTTTGGTGTTTCAAGCTCAAGTTCATTGTCATTTGACTGTCACATGTATCCCACCAAGTGAAACAATGTTCCTCTGGACCAAGGTGCACAACACAGTACATATAACTCAGAGACAACCGTACACATATATACCATCGAATGAAACAATGTTCCTCTGGGCCAAGGTGCAGAACATGTACATATAACTCACAGACAACTGTACACATGTATACCACCGAATGAAACAACTTCCCTCCGGACCAAGGTGCACAACACAGTACATATTACCACAAATAAATTAACATATAAATTATATTCCAGAAGACTGACATTTAGCTTAAGCTGCATTTACAACACAAATTAATTAGTAAGCAGTAAAATACCACTGGTGCTTCATGTGTAATGAGACCTGGGTGGTGGCAGGGAGTTCAGTAGTCTTACAGCCTGGGGGAAGGAGTTGTTTCCCATCCTAACAGTCCTTTTCCTAATGTTAAATTGCCTCCTGCCTGATGGTTGAGGGGTGGGTCATTAACAATGCTAAGGGTGGAGTGTACACAGAACTCCTTATCTCAGATGGCGGAAGAACGGTCCCAATGAGACCTCTCAGCAGTCCTTGCAATCCTTGGCAACACACACAAAATGCTGGAGGAACTCAGCGAGTCAGGCAGCATCTATGGAGGGGAATAAACAGTTGATGTTTTGGGCCAAGACCTTCTGTCAGGACTGAGAAGGAAGGGGGAAGATGTCAGAATGAAAAGGTGGGATGGAGGAAGGAACATAGCGAGAAGGTGAGAGGTGAAGCCAGGTGGGTGGGAAAGGTAAAGGGATGGAGGGGATGGAGAGGAAGGAATCTGATAGGAGAGGAGAGTGGACCAGAGGAGAAAGTGAAGGAGGAGAAGGTGATGGGCAGGTGAGGAGAGGTAAGAGATGCCAGAGAGTAGTGGTGGATAACTGTTTGTCAGGTTGGAGGCCGGTGACTAGTGGTGTGCCTCACGGATCTGTACTGGGTCCAATGCTGTTTGTCATATACATTAATGATCTGGATGATGGGGTGGTAAATTGGATTAGTAAGTATGCAGATGATACTAAGATAGGTGGAGTTGTGGATAATGAAGTAGGTTTTCAAAGCTTGCAGAGAGATTTAGGCCAGTTAGAAGAGTGGGCTGAAAGATGGCAGATGGAGTTTAATGCTGATAAGTGTGAGGTGCTACATTTTGGTAGGACTAATCAAAATAGGACATACATGGTACATGGTAGGGCATTGAAGAATGCAGTAGAACAGAGGGATCTAGGAATAATGGTGCAGAGTTCCCTGAAGGTGGAATCTCATGTGGATATGGTGGTGAAGAAAGCTTTTGGTATGCTGGCCTTTATAAATCAGAGCATTGAGTATAGGAGTTGGGACGTAATGTTGAAATTGTACAAGGCATTGATGAGGCCAAATTTGGAGTATTGTGTACAGTTCTGGTCACTGAATTATAGGAAGGATGTCAATAAAATAGAGAGAGTACAGAGAAGATTTACTAGAATGTTACCTGGGTTTCAGCACCTAAGTTACAGAGGAAGGTTGAACAAGTTGTGTCTTTATTCTTTGGAGTGTAGAAGGTTGAGGGGGTACTTGATAGAGGTGTTTAAAATTATGAGGGGGATAGATAGAGTTGACGTGGATAGGCTTTTTCCATTGAGAGTGGGGGAGATTCAGACAAGAGGACATGAGTTGAGAGTTAAAGGGCAAAAGTTTAGGGGTAACATGAGGGGGAACTTCTTTACTTAGAGAGTGGTAGCTGTGTGGAACGAGCTTCCGGCAGAAGTGGTTGAGGCAGGTTTGATATTGTCATTTAAGGTTAAATTGGATAGCTATATGAACAGGAAAGGAATGGAGGGTTATGGGCTGAGTGCAGATTGGTGGGAATAGGTGAGAATAAGCGTTCGGCACGGACTAGAAGGGCCGAGATGGCCTGTTTCCGTGCTGTAATTGTTATATGGTTATATGGTAAGTGGCCAGAGTGAGGAATAGAATAATAGGGGAGGGGGAGGAATTTTTTTAATTAGAAGGAGAAAACAGAAGGTATTGATCCTCTACCTTGAGGGTGTCCTCATCTTGGCACAAGAGGAAACCATCGACTGATATATTGGAATGGGAATGGGAATCGGAATTAAAATGTTTGGTGACTGGGAAGTTCTACCACTGGTGGATGGAATGGAGGAGCTTAATGAAGTGGTCCCCCAATTTAGGACAGGGTTCCTCAATGTATAGGAGGCCGCATCGGGAGCACTGGACACAATTAAAGTCCCCAGCAGATTCACAGTGAATGTTGCCTCATCTGGAAGGACTGTTTGGGGCCCTGATTGGAGGTGAGGGAGGAGGTGAATGGGCAGGTGTAACACTTCTCTCACTTGCAGGGCTAAGTGCCAGGAGGAGCCTGGGGAGCGACAAATAGACAAGGGAACCACGGAGGGAGCGATCCCTGCAGAAAGCAGAGAATGGGGGGAGGGAAAGATATGTTTGGTGGTAGGATCCCTTTGGAGATGTTTGGTGGTAGATTCCCTTTGGAAATGGCAAAAGTTGTGGAGGATGATCTGTTGGATGTAGAGGCTCATGGAGTGCTCCCTATTAAGGTGGCGGGAAGATGGGCTGAGCACGGAGGTTGAATAATGGATCTTTGTAAGTTTTTGCATTCATATGCCTTGGTACTTGGTACAGGCTCCTTACTGTCTGACTGAGGAAGTGCAAAGGTCAGATATGCAGCCAGTGTGAGGCTGGAGTCACACGAAAAAGGGCCAGAGAAGATGTACAACACAGAAACAGGCCCTTCGGCCCAACTTGTCCATGTGTTCGGGTTAGAGTTAGTAAGCGTTGGGTAGCTTTGACTACCTGTTGTAGAGCCTTCCTGTCTGTCGTAATGCAGTTTTCATGCCAAGCAGTGACGCAGCTTATTAGGATGCTCCCTACAGCACATCTATGAATGATGTGAGTATGGATGTGCAAAGTCCAGCTCTCCTCAGAAAGCAGAGGCTTCATTGGTGAACTTTTCTGACTGTGTAGGATGTATTCTGGGACATGAAAGGTTGTGCGAGATGAGCACTCGCAGGAGTTTGAAACTGCTTACAGTTTCCACTGCTGTGCTGCTGATATAAATGGGGATGTGAGTACTCCAATTCACTTCATTGTAAGTGTTGTGACTGTGGAGGAAGTCACTAGAGAGGCACTGAAGCTGGTGGATATAGAATCCATATTCTGCCAAACAAGCAGGGGTCATACTGGAGATGCTCTTGGAAGAAGAGGCCTACCTGACCCAATATTACATGATGGTTTTACATGCTGAAGGTCAAAGGTAACAGCAGGACATTTCTATAGTTACAATGTATCTACAATGCTTCCTTTGAATTACATATAGTTTTCAAACATCTCCATCTTTACACCAACACTCCAAACACTCAAACTGAACATTAATTCCCACTGACTCATTCAAGCATATTTAGGCGTCTAAGGCAAATGGTGTTTTTCTTTGTTTGTAATCGACCCCAGTCTGTAGCTCCAAGAAGATCGTTGTTCTGAGCTGCATTTTAAACTCAATCTGCAATCCACGTTCAGGTCTGAAAACTGGTTGCTGTTGAAATTAACTCCAGAATATGCTTAACAGAAAGTACCCCTTTCTGCAGTAGGAAGATCAAATACTCCAAGTGTGGTCTCATTGAGGCCTTGGCCTTCAGTGGACACTGATATTTCATCTCCTCCTGATGGAATTGACCAGAACTAGGTAAATGGGAAAACAATGTCAAATGGGACAAACAGCTTGCGTGAGTCCCAACTAAACAGAGCTCCTCCACCATGGCCATGTTCTGCACGTGACTGTATGGGTTTCCTCCAACATTCCAAAGATGTACGATCAGGGTTAGTGAGTTATGGGCATGCTATGTTGGCCACCATTTTGGCACATAGCATAGAATATAGAACATTACAGCACTGCACAGGTCCTTCGGACCATGATATTATGCTGAACTTGTAACCTACTCCAAGATCAATCTTCCCTCTCACATTGTTCTCCATTTTTCTTTCCTCCATGTGCTTATCTAAGAGTGTCTTATATATATTAAATGTCCCTAATGTACATATCTGCCTCTACCACCACCTCCAGCAGTATTTACTATACACCAACCACAAAAACCTACCAACACACATCAAAGTTGCTGGTGAACGCAGCAGGCCAGGCAGCATCTGTAGGAAGAGGTGCAGTCGACGTTTCAGGCCGAGACGAAGTCCTGATGAAGGGTCTCGGCCTGAAACGTTGACTGCACCTCTTCCTACAGATGCTGCCTGGCCTGCTGCGTTCACCAGCAACTTTGATGTGTGTTGCTTGAATTTCCAGCATCTGCAGAATTCCTGTTGTTTGCACAAAAACCTACCTCTGACATTTCCCCTACATTTTCTGCCATTCCCCTTAAAATTATCCCCTCTTGTATTAGCCATTTCTGACCTGGTGAGAAGTATTTGGATATCCACTTGGTACATGCCTCTTACCACCTTGTCCAAGTCTATTAAATTGCCTGTCAACCTCCTTCACTCTAAAGTTAGCACCACATAATTGCAATGAAAACCTCTGTACCTTTAGCTACGATTGCTTGGAAAGTTGGTATTAGTCGTCGATGGTGTGAGTAGCTTTCTACAATACTTCACCATACATTTTAAAAGTTCACATATTGATGGTCTGATGTCACGTATAGACATCGTTGCAGCTTTATAAAACACTAGTTAAGTCACATTTGGAGTATTGCATATGGTCTGGTCTCTGTCTCTCCATTATAGGAAGGATGTCGAGGCTTTGGAGAGGGTGCAGAAGAGGTTTACCAGGATGCTACTTGGATTAGAGGGCTGTGCTATAACAGCAGGTTAGACAAATTTCTGCTGTTTTTTCTGGAGCGGTGGACACTGAGGGGAAATCTGACAGAGGTTTATAAGATTACTAGAGGCCGAGATAAAGTAGACAGATGGTATCTTTTTCCCAGGGTCGAAGTGCCTAATACCAGAGGGCATGCATTTAAGCTGAAAGGGGAGGGGGTAAGTTCAAAGGAGATGTTTATGACACAGAGTATTGGGAGTGCCTGGAATGGGCTGCCTGTGGTGGTGGAGGCAAATACTTTAGAGCCTTTTAAGAGAAGTTTAGAAAGATACATGGATGTGAGGAAAATGGAAGGATATGGACATTGTGTAGGCAGAGGGCATTAGTTTAGCTGGGCATTTGATTAATAATTTAATTGGTTAAGCACAACAGTGTGGGCTGAAGGGCCTGTTTCTGTGCTGTATTCTTTTATCTTCTATTAGTGAATCAAAGGGTGTTTTTCAGACAGCTATAAAATTTCATTACCACCGCTAACTTTTTATTCCAGATTTATTTAAAGAATCTAAAATGTTGCTGCAAATGTGTCATTTACAAGTGAAAAACACCTTCCAAAGGTACATTCAGTGGCCGCTATTCTCGGCACAGGAGGTACCATGTTCAAAGTTCGATGTGTTGGACTTTCAGAGATGCTGTTCTGCACATCACTGTTGTAATGTGGTTAGTTGAGTTATTGTCACCTTTCTGTCAGCTTGAACCAGTCTGGCCATTTCTCCTCTGACCTTTCTCATTAATAAGATGTCTTCAGCCACAGAATTGCTACTCGCTAGGTGCTTTTTGTTTCTCACACCATTATCTGTAAATTCTAGAGACGGTTATGTGTGAAAATCCCAAGAGATCAGCAGTTTCTGAGATACTCAAACCACCCTGTCTCACACCAACAATCATTCCATGGTCAAAGTCACATAGGTCACATTTCTTTCCCATTCTCATGTTTGATCTGAACAACAGCTGAACCTCTTGACCATGTCTGCATGCTTTTAAAGCATTGAGTTGCTGCCACATGATTGGCTGAATAGGTATTTGCGTTAACGAGCAGGTGAGCCTAATAAAGTGGCCACTGAGTGTACATTTAATGATCGCAAAATGTTGGGATTGCTCAGCAGGACAGGCAGCATCTATAGAGGGGAATAAACTGCCAACATATTGGGCTGAGACCCTTCATCAGGATCAGCATCTGCAGTATCTCTTGTGCTTACATTAAACAATCGCTATGGTCGCGTAGTGGTTAGTGCAGCGTTATTACGCTCAGGGCGTTGGAGTCTGGAAGTCAATGCTAGCATTCTCTGTAAGCAAGTTTGTATGTTCCTTCCCCTGTCAGTGTGGGGTGCCTCCCGCAGTCCAAAGCCACGCTGGCTAGTATGTTCATTGGTCATTGTTAATTGTTTCTTCATTAGGCCAGGGTTAAATCAGTGGGTAGCTGGGCGATGTGGCTCAAAGGGACGGAAAAGGGCTGTTCTACACTGAGTCTCTAAATAAATAAATAAAATAGTCACAGACAAGAGAAGATCTGCATTTACTGGAAATCCGAGCAACACACACAAAATGCTAGAGGAACTCAGGCAGAATCTGTGGAAAAGAGTACAGTCAGAGTTTCGAGACGAGACCCTTTGGCAAGACTACAGTTTACTTTATTGAGATGCAGAGAATGACTGCGCTTACAAATAATTTTGTTCAGTTTCTTTCTTCGCAGCTTTGCCTGCTGTCTTGTGTTCATAATAAATATATTCTGAAATGATACGCTCTTTGTAATTGCATTTTTATCGAAGCATCTTCAAGCATGGGCTCTTTGTACTAATAAACCCATTCATTTTCTTGGTAATAGCTTATTAATAAGCAGATATGTTGAATTGCACCACTTGCCATGTTAGAACTTAACCTTGCCCACATGGGACCTCTGATATAGATAGGACAGAAATTACTTGCTCTAATCAACTGCATAATATTTATTGCTATGCAAGATAAGGATATAAGGAATAAGAGCTAGGATAGGCTGTCAAGTCCCTCTCTCCCATTAATGGGAGTTCCTTAGTGTCCCTCTCTCCCATTAATGGGAGTTCTACAAGTCTCCTCTCTCCCATTATCAGGCATTCCGGCATCTTCATTACCTTAAAAGAACATAGATAAGTACACAGATAGGAAAGGTTTAGAAAGTTACAGGCCAAACATGTGATTGAGTGTTTTTAAAGGTTCAAAGGTTAATTTTATTGTTGAAGTATGCACATACAATGCAACTCTGATATTTGTCTTCTCCAGATAGCCATTAAATACAGAAAGACCATGGGTGTTGTTAGAAAAGACATCAACTCCCCTCCTCCGCATAAAAAAGAAAAGAAACAGAACTGTTTTGTAACAAGCGTAGATTTAATGGAAGTCCATGACAAGGGGGAGGAGAAGAGGTTTGGGGGAGGAATCACTGACCTTAGGCTATAGGAAGCTAAAAATTGAGGATCCAAGAGTTCACGGTTCAAAGTAAATTTATTAGCAAAGTATGTATATGTCACCATATACCACCTTGAAATTCATTTTCTTGCAGGCATTCAAAGTTCAGAGTTCAATATGCATTTATTATCAAAGTATGTTAAATTTTACAAAATTGAGATTCATCTGCTTACAGGCAGCCCACAAAGCAAGAAACCTAAAACAACCCAATTAAAAGGAAACACAAACACCCAATGCACAAATTAAGAAAAAAAAAACACAAATCATGCAAACAATAAAAGCAAGCAACAGCATTCAGAATGAAAGTGAGTCCATAGATTGGTTTCACCCATCACTTTGGGTTTCTCTCTCAGCATCCCCTCACCTTCTAACTCTGACTCCTCATCTTTTTGTCTCTAGTCCTACTGAAGGGTCTCGGCCTGAAATGTTGACTGTATTCTTTTCCATAGATGATGCCAGGCCTGCTGAGTTCCTCCAGCACTTTGTGTGTGTTGCTATATATCGGAAGCCTGGAAAAGCCGGAGCAGGCCCACGGCCTCAGCTTAGCGCCAGGGAGAGTGGAGTAAATATCATAGAGCAGTGAGTGGAACCGGCCTGACCCTCACCCAGAATATAAAGGTAAGGATATAATGCTGAGGCTTTATAAGGCACTGGTGAAGCCTCAATTGGAGTATTGTGAGCAGTTTTGGGCCCCTTATTTAAGAAAGGATGCGTTGACATTAAAGAGGGTTGGGGAAAGTTAGCGAGGATGATTCCAGGAACGGAAGAGGTTATCATATGAGCAGAGATTGAAGGCTCTGTGTCTGTACTCACTGGAATTTAGCAAAAATGAGGGGGATATCACTGTGACCAATCAAATGTTGAAAGGCCTCAATAGAGTGGGTGTGAAGAGGGGCAAAGGGATTTGGGAGGCCTTGTGTAGGATCTTCTAAGGGACAAACAACCAATGTGCTAAAGAAGACAAACCGTGCAAATAAAAAATCCACAAATGATAATAAAAATAAATAATACTGAGAACAAGAGTTGTAGAGTCCTTGCCAGTGAGTCAATAGATTGTGAAATCTGTTCAGAGTTCAGGTGAATGAAATTATTTAAAATAGGTGACATTCACCCATATCTTTAGTCAATAGAGAAGCAGGCCTTTCAGCCCATCTAGTTTGTACCAGTTATTGAGTTTGTTTTCATGCTTGTTGCCACTACTCACTGAAGTTCAGAAGAATGGGGGGGGGGCGGATTTCATTGAAACCTATTGAATGTTGAAAGGCCTCAATGGAAAGGATGCGGAAAGGATGTTTCCTATGGTGGGGGGTGGGGGAGTCTAAGACCAGAGGACACAGCCTCAGAATAGAGGGGTAACCTTCTAGAATGGAGATGAGATGGAATTTCTTTAGCCAGAAAATGGAGAACCTGTGGAATTTGTTGCCACATGCGAATGTGGAGGCCAAGTCATTAGGTATATTTATGGCAGAGGTTGATAGATTCTTGATTAGTCAGGGCATGAAGGGCTATGGGGCAAAGGTGGGAGATTGGGGCTGAGAGGGAAAATGGATCAGCCATGATGAAATGACAGAACTGACTCGATGGGCCAAATGGCCTAATTCTGTTCCTATATCTTATGGTCTTATGTTCACAAGTACAGTGAGGTACAGGTAAAACTTGCTGGTACCAGCATCATAGGCAGGACAGTTCTGAAAATGTACAGAAGATAAATTAAGACCATAAGATATAGTGGCAGAAGTAGGCCATTTGGCCCATCGAGTCTGCTCTGCAATTTAATCATGGGCTGATCCAATTCTTCCAGTCATCTTCACTCCCCTGCCTTCACCCCATACCCTTTGACGTCCTGGCTAATCAAGAACCTATCTATCTCTGGCTTAAATACACCCAATGACTTGGCTTCCACAGCCACTTGTGGCAACAAATTCCACAGACTTACCACCCTCTGACTAAAGTAATTTCTCTGCATCTCTGTTCTAAATGGACATCCTTCAATGCTGAAGTCATGCCCTCTTGTCCTAGATTCACCTACCATGGGAAATAACTTTGCCATATCCTTTATAAAATAAGGAGCCCAAAACTGCACACGATACTCCATGTGTGGGCTGACGAGTGCCTTATAGAGCCTCATCATCATATTCCTGCTCTTTTATTCTATACCTCTAGAAATAAATGCCAACTTTATATTCGCCTTCTTCAACACCGACTCAACCTGGAGGTTAACCTTTAGGGTATCCTGCACAAGGACTCCCAAGTCCCTTTGCATCTCTGCATTTTGAATTCTCTCCCCATCTAAATAATAGTCTGCCCATTTATTCTTCCAGCAAAGTGAATGTCCATACATTTTCCAACATTGTATTTCATTATCACTTCTTTGCCCATTTCCCCTAAACTATCTAAGTCTCTTTGCAGGCTCTCTGTTTCCTCAACACTACCCGCTCCTCCACCTATCTTTGTATCATCGGTAAATTTAGCCACAAATCCAGTAATCCCACAGTCCAAATCATTGACATACATCGTAAAAAGCAGCAGTCCCAATACTGACCCTTGTGGAACTCCACTGGTAACTAGCAGCCAGCCAGAGTAGGATCCCTTTATTCCCACTCTCTGTTTTCAGCCTTCCGTCCATCAGGTCCAGGAGATTTATCTGCCCTTAGACCACTCCTGAGCACCTTCTTAGTCATGATTTTCACTGCACATATTTCACTTCCCTGACACTCTTGAATGTCTAGCATACTGCAGACGTCTTCCACTGTGAAGACATGCAAAATACACATTCAGTTCCTCTGCCATCGTCGCATCTCTCATTACAATATCTCCAGCGTCATTTTGTATTGGTCCTATATCTACCCTCAACTCTCTTTTACCCTTTATATACTTATTTGATATTAGTCGCCAGCTTCCTTTCATAATTCATCTTTTCCTTTCTAATGATCTTCTTAGTTTCCTTCTGCAAGTTGTTAAAAGCTCCCCAATCCTCTATCTTCTCACTAGCTTTTGCTTCCTTGTATGTCCTCTCTTTTGCTTTTACTTTGGCTCTGACTTCACTTGTCAGCCACGGTAGTGTCTTTCTTCCATTCGAAAATTTGTTCTTATTTGGAATATATCTGTCTTATTATATGTCAATTATATATAAATTATACAAGATAGTAAAGAGAGAAAAAAATGTCTGAGCAAAAGCAAGACATTAGTACAAACAAAACACTGGAGGAGCTTAGTGGGTCAGACGACTCAGGACGAGATCTTTCATCAGGACCTTTCATCGAGACCCAATCAGAGACAAATCCTTTAGGTGGGGTTTTCATTCCAACAGGCAGGTGAGCTCAACAATGTAGTCAGCAGAATCAGAACCCGGTTTAATATCATTGGCATATGTCTTGAAATTTGTTGTTATGTTGCAGCTGTACATTGCAATACATAATAATACCATTATAAATTACAGTAAGAAGTACATATATATTGTTATATTAAATAAGTAATGCCAATGTTGAAATATAAAGTAGTGAGCTGGTGTTCATGAGCTCAATGTCCATTCAGAAATCTGATGGTGGAGGGGTGGAAGGTATTTCTAAATCGTTGAGTGTGTGTCTTCAGGACCCTGTACTTCCTCCCTGATGATAGCAATGACAAGCACACAGAGGTGAGTTCTGAAACTATCTGCTACCTTTATAAATGTTTACCTCTGGGCACCATCAAGTCCGAGAGTTAAGCAGTGTAGAAACAGGTCTCCTGGCACCACAGTTGAACTCCACCCTCTTTCTGTTCTTTCTCTTAAAATTCATCCACTAAATGACCCCAGAATACCTGTTTGAAAACTGTCTGGAAATTGCACAATTTTGCCAGAACTGTAATGGAACTATTTGGAATGATGATATAAAAATTGCTGGTGAACTGACGAAGGGTCTCGGCCTGAAACATCGACTGTACCTCTTCCTAGAGATGCTGCCTGACCTGCTACGTTCACCAGCAATTTTTATTTGTGTTGCTGGAAATTCCAGCATCTGCAGATTTCCTCATGTTTGTGGAACGATGATATTGTGGTCATAACTGAGAATTGGTTGCGTGAGGAACAGAAATGGTTGCTTAATGTTCTAGGGTTTCAATGTTTTCGATAAGATATAGAAGTGGTAGTTATGGGAAGGGGGTGAGTTACACTATTAATCATGGACAATATCGCAGAGGGGACACAATGCAGGCTCATCCACTGTGTCTATATGGGTGGTCCTGACTATTGAGAGCATACTCACCAACTGCATCTCAGTGTGGCATGGCAATTGTCCCGTATCGGACTGCAAAGCACTCCAGCGTGTGGTAAAAACTGCCCGGCGGATTATCGGCACCCAATTGCCCACCATTGAGAACATCTACCATAAACGCTGCCTGGGCAGGGCGAAAAGCATTATTATAAGCATCTCACCCTAACCATGGACTTTTTACTCTCCTCCCATCCGGTAGGTGCTACAGGAGCCTCCGCTCCTGCACCAGTAGGCACAGGAAGAGCTTCTTCCCTGAGGCTGTGACACTGCTGAACCTCTCATCACAGCGCTAAGCAGTATTGCATCCATATTGTACTGTCTCAGTACTTTTATATTTCTATGCTGTAGCACTTTTTTTATTTGCAGTTATTTTGTAGATAACACTATTCTTTGCATTTCTGGTCAGATGCTAAATGCATTTCATTGGCTTTGTATCTGTACTCGGCACAATGACAATAAAGTTGAATCTAATCTAATAATACTACAGAACATATTCTTTGCATCTCCCACCAACAGTAGCCATGAGACATTGAGGAGGAGGCTGGTTAGGGAAAGGTACAAAAACAATGGGGTTGATGCAGTAGATGGCTTCAACTTCTCTAATAAAGACCGGGACCACCTTAATAAAGAGGTATAGATGGGGCACAAGAGATTCTGCAGATTTTAGGTAGAGAATTTGTTAGGTCCATCTAGGAGGGTTTCTGAAATCAGTATGTAGATATTCTAAAAAAGGGGGTGGTCCATACTGCACCTGTTGTTCTTCTTTAGAATCAGGTTTAGTATCACTGGCATATGTCGTGAAATTTGTTGTTTCTGTGCCAGCAGTACAATGCAATACATAATAAGAGAAAAATGTGAATTACAGTAAATATATATATAAACCAGTTAAATTAAATAAATAGTGCAAAAACAGAAGTAAATAAAGTAGTGAGGGGTGCTCATGGGTTCAAAGTCCATTCAGAAATGGGGAAAAAACTGTGCCTGAGTTGTTGAGTGTGTGCCTTCAGGCTCCAGTATCTCCTTCCTGATGGTAACAATGAGAAGAGGGCATGTCCTGCATGAGAGAGCTGTTAATGATGGCCGCCGCCTTTTTTGAGTCTCATTGAAGATGTCTTGGCAACTGTGGAGCTAGTGCTCATGATGGAGCTGACAAGGTTTACAACTCTCTGCGGCCTACTTTGATCCTGTATAGAGGCCCACCCCCCACAAGCTGTTGATTCTTTAAATATCCTCAATGAACAAGCTTCCATAGCCCTAGAATTTAGAGAATTCTAGAGAACCCCACCTATTTTAACCACATGAAAGGGTGCTAGGCAAATACAGTTTTGTTGTTCCTGCTTCTCCTCTGATACTGCTGCAGACTCCGAGACCTGCTGGTAACATTTGTCAGTTTATTTCTGTGTATTAACGATTTCTCACCTGCACATTTCAAAGGGACAAGTCTTGAAATTTGTTCTTGCAAATTAGATTCTCTACGTGGGTGTGAAGGTTCCAAGAATACATACCTGGAATCGAGCACTGCTCACCTGACTGGGGGGGTGGATGCTCGAAGCACATCACTATTTCAGTCTGTTCCAGCAGTGTTACCGAGTTCGCATGGCTGAATTAACCTGGATAGATCAAATGGGTTTGCTGTACATCAAGTCATAGCCCAGTAGAATGGTTTTCTTGCGAAGTGCAGATTGGTCGTCTAGCAATTAGATCGTCAGCTTTGTTAATAACACCTGTGGCTCCTGAGGTGATGACACCTCAGAACCCACATCACCAGGTTCATGAACAGTTATTATCCAACAATAATCAGGCTCCTGGACCGGTGGGGGTAACTTCACTTTCCCCATCTCTGACTGTTCCCACAACCTATAGACTCACTTTCAAGGACTCTTCATCTCATGTTCTTGATACATATTTAACATGGTGCCAGTGTACGACGCATGCTTGGTTGGAATCTTCCAGATAACCCACAAAAATGTCTATTTTACTTTTACATCTGTTTTTCATCTTAAGTGTGATTCTGGAATTGTTAGAGCCTGCAATTTACAGTTTGGTGATCAATTGAGTGATCTAGCACTTGGCTATCTCTGAGAAGATCCTAGGAAGTGATGTGTACTCGGACAGGCTTGATGTGAAGAAACAGAGATGTTTGACTCCATTTTGCTGATTAAAGCTTCCATGAATTGCCAATTAAAGCATCAAGGAAGATTGAGACATCGAGGTGAATGCGGAAGACGAGCGAGAGTTCAGCGCCAACTGCCTACCCTTTGATCGCTGCTGGAGAAGGAGTCTGTGAGCGGCCTATTATTGTGTGGCTCGCTGTGGAAGGCGAGTAGGCCTCCCTGCCTTGTGTGATGTCCCTCTCTTTCGATGGCGAAGGAGTATGTTACCCTGGTTCTGTGTCATGGATTGGACTATTGGATTTATGGGCTGTGGACTTCAGATTTATAGTTTTATATGTTGTGTTTTTTCACCTGTTCCCTTCCATTTTGTGTGCGGGGAGGGGGGTTGTTCTGTTTTGTGTGAAGAGGAGTTGATGTTGTGTGTTGTGCGGGGGAAGGGTTGGTGATTGGGATGCCGTTCTTTTTTCTGAGGTGGGGTGGGTGGGTTTGATGATTTTCTTGAACAACTTTCACGTTCTTTCTTTGTTCCATGGCTATCTGGAGAAGACAAGTGTCAGAGTTGTATCTGGATGCATACTTTGATAATTAATCAGCCTTTGAATCTTTGAACCTTTTCAACTGTTGATTTATTGTATATTTATTTATTATTATTATTATTTCTTTTTTCCCTCTTTTGTATTTGCACATTTTGTTGCCTTCTGCACACTGGACTGTGTCCATTTTCACTGATTCTATTGTGTTTCTTGGATTTCCTGAGTATGTCCCCAGGAAAATGAATCTCAGGGTTGTACATGGTGACATATACGTACTTTGATAACAAATTTGCTTTGAACTTTGACTATGTGGTATCCATGTCAGAACCACCAGACTCCAAAACAGTTACCTTCCCCAAGCAGTAAGGCTGATCAACACCTCCACCCACTGACCCAATCACCCCAAACCACCACTTCCTGTCAGTCACCTAATGTACAGGCTACTGGCACTTTATGAACACACAATCAATCACTTTATATGTTATTCCATATACTTATTGTGTTTTTTAGTATTATTATTGTGTTCTTTATCTTCTGAGTATATTTTTTGTGCAGTATTGGATCCGGAGTGACAATTACTTCATTCTCCTTTACATTTGTGTACAGAAAATGGCACTAAACAATTTTGAATCTTGAATCTTGTAGTGGTTATCGTAAAGCATTACAGTGCCAGCTGTAAGACGTGGGAGGTTCAATTCCCACTGCTGTCTGTAAGGAGTTTGTACGTTCTCTCCGTGGAGTCATAGAGCCACGGAGAGTTACAGCACAGAGTGATGCCCTCTGGCCTATCTAGTGAGTGCTGAACTGTTATTCTGCCTAGTCCCATGGACCCACTCCTCCACCATAGCTCTCTGTACTCCTCCCATCCATCCAAACCTCTCTTACCCCATGTGACTGCATGGGTATATTTAAAGGACAGGATAATAGGGTTCATGATTGGTAAGGATGTCAAAGTTTATGGGGAAAAGGCAGGAGAATGGGGTTCGGGGGATTATAAATCAGTCGTGATGGAATGGCAGAGCAGACTCGATGGGCCGAATGGCCCAATTCTGCTCTAACGGTCTTGTGGACTGCGTAGGTTTCCTCTTGAATCTCTGGTTTTGTCCCACATTCCAAAGCAGTATGGATATACAGACTGTGTTGGTCGTTGTCACAAAACAACACTTTTCACTGTATGTTTCGATGTCTCGACATACATCTGACAAATAAAGCTCATCTTTCTAAGAGTAGGCTAGACTTGTGCTCTCGCTATAAGATCTAAATGAGGCATTTAAGAACCTTAAAGTTCAAAGTAAGCTTATTATGAAAGTATGTTTATGCTATAGTATGTCCCATCATATTATATTCTACATTGAGTTTAATTCCTTGCAGGCATTCACAGGAAAAACTCCGCCATGGACAGTCCCGAGCTCGGCTGCGAAAGAAGGGAGATTGAGCATGGAGCTAAAAATTCCACTCCGTAAAAACCTAGTTCTACAGAAATGCCAGCAGAAGCTCCAAAGACCTCATCCCCAGGTGAGGAAGGATCTTCACAGATGGGCTACTCCTGGGGAACAACTTGAGGGTCTGGCTAAAGGTAGAGGGCTCTGGTGAGCTGCTGCTGGCGGCCTACCTCCCTGTAGGAGTGATGCGCTTAAGAAGAATTCACAAAAAAAAGTACAATAGAAACAATGAAAAACTACTCATAGAGTTTGATAAATAGCAAATGTGAATAACTAATGTTATTAATTAATTAAAGGACATAGATAGATAGATAGATAGATATACTTTATTGATCCCGAGGGAAATTGGATTTCGTTACAGCCGCACCAACCAAGAATAGAGCATAAATATAGCAATACAAAAACCACAATCAATCAACAATATGCAAACTATGCCAGATGGAAATAAGTCCAGGACCAGCCTATTGGCTCAGGGTGTCTGACCCTCCACGGGAGGAGCTGCAAAGTTCGACGGCCACAGGCAGGAACAACCTTCCGTGATGCCCAATGTTGTATCTCGGTGGAATATGGCTGGAGTCCAACAGCAAAAAGTTCAATATCTGGTCTACAAACACGTTCCTCGATCGTAATATGACCCGGATTGCACCATCCGTTGTTAACCAGAACAGCAAGCACCCAACTCCTTTACGCTTACCACTCTCAGTGCACTTCCGGTCAGCCCGAACGGTCTGGCAGCCGTCCATGGGAAAGTTTTGATCAGGTATGTCCTCATGCAGCCCCGTTCCAGTAAAACACATAACACTGCTCTCCCGAAATGTTCTCTGATGCCTGGCTAGCGCCGTGAACTCATCCATTTTATTACCCACCGAACTCCTCTTCTCCCTAAGTCTCTGTTGTCTTGACCCGGTCCTCTTTCCTCGCCTTTGTGATCCCCCTCTGCATCCTCTGTGTGTTTTCCTCCAGATTTCAGCAGGGGTGTCCGCCGTTCTGTTTGCTAAACTGGCCGACATTAGCGCAAGCAGCTGGTACCTGGAATGAACAATGCCACCATGCTTCTGCCCCGCTAATGAGATGTGAACCAAGAAGAGTGATAGAATCATATAGTCATAGAAAATACAGCACAGAAACAGGCCCTTCGGCCTATCTAGTCCCTACTGAACCACTTAAGCTGCCTACTCCCATCGATCTGCACCGGAACCATACCCCTCCATACCCCTCCCATCCTTGTAACTATCCAAATTTCACTTAAATCTCTTCTCTTCACTTCTCACAGATATAGTCATCGGGAGACTCCCTGACTTCCCTCATATTTCAGAGTAAGCTTTCCAGTGTCCTATCACACTGTCTACTTCGATTCAAGGGCTAAGAATCAACACCAAAATAACACCTTACCTGTTTTTACCTGTGCTTTCTCACTGAAGACTTGAGAGGTGCTCTCATCGATTATATTATGAGGGTTAATGTATGAGGAATATTTGATGGCTCTGGGTCTGTGTTCGCTGGAGTTTAGAAGAATGAGGTGGGGGGACCATATTGAAAGGCCCAGATAGAGCGGATAGATAGAGGGATGTCCATGTCCCTATCCAAGCTTCTCTTAAATGTTGAAATCGAGCTTGCATGCACCACTTCCACTGGCAGCTCGTTCCACACTTTCACAACCGTCTGAATGAAGAAATTTCCTCTCATGTTCCCCTGAAACTTTTCGCCTTTCACCCTTATCCCATGACCTATCTTCTTGCTCTGCTGTGGATTTCACTATAATCTCTGCACCATTCTGCTGTTTAGTGTTTGTCACTTTGCTGATTGCGGAACGCTACAGACGAGCTTCACAGGAACAAGATATTTCATTTCACTGGCCCATCCCGTATGTGCTGACGATTTTATGGCTGTCCCAGTTATCTACATGAGGTCCATAGCCTTCTTTGCCTTGGTGATTCAAACGCTTTTCCTCTTCTTCTTAAGCCCATCACTCCTTTCGTTTTACTGGGGCACAGGCTGCCGAGTGCAGCTCACCAGAGCCCTCTGGCCTGGGCTAGTCTTTCACCTGGATGTCAGAAGGTTGATCGACTCTGTGGCTTCCGCAACCTTGCAGCTTTCATCCCACGTCTTTGAGCTGAAGATCTCTCCTCTCCCAGGGATGAGGCCTTTGGTGCATCTGTTGGTGTTCTAGTTTTTATGGGATGGGGTTGCTAGCACCATACCCAACTCTTCTCCTTTGGCAGCTGGGCTTGGGACCGTCCTTGGCAGTTTTATGTGCTTTTCCACATGACTCTGAATGTTGTGAGAGTCTCTGCCTCTACCAACCCTCAGCAGGGTGTTCCAGGTTCCAATCCCCCCACTCTGTGAACTAGTCTCCCTCAGATCCCCTCTGAACACTCCAGCTCAGCCCATCATTGGTTGGGGTCAACCATGGGTGCTGCACCCAAGCTGCCTGCACAAGCCAGAATAGAACGATGTGGAGAGCAAGCTGTTGCCCGTGCAGCCGGCTCCCGCTCACCATGCCGCTGATGAATCTAATTAACTGCAGACCGACACAGTTCGGCATCAGCAGCGTCACAGGAGTAGCCAGTCAGCATTGAACTCAATGTAGGTCTGCCTTTGGGACTCCAGCTGGACTTTTCTTCGGGTTTACCCCTGAAGCCTTCCCCATGAATGGATTTAGTCGCAAAGCAGAAGAGGTTTGTGATCAGAGTTTTCCTTATCCTAGGTGAGTTGCCAACCATGGCTGACGTGCCCCAACTGCCCGATGTGACTGGTTTTAAGCCGCCAGTAGCCCACCTTTGCCTCTTCTTCTGTCAGTAGAAGTACTTCTGTTAAGCCACACGTGAGACCAGGAATTGGACTTGGTTGTCAGAGGCTATTTGAGATATGTGCCATTGGGAGCATTAACTTAGGAGCTTATCTCCACCATTCACCATCCCCCCCCCCCCAATCCTACCCCTGCCCAGCTATGAAAATCTTAAGGAACCAACATTCCACCTCTCACTGTATAATCATGCACTGTTAGGCAAAAGGATTTTTACCCTCTGCTCAATCTGTGCCCCTGATAACTTTGTACATCAGGTCACCTCTCAGTCCACTCTACACCAGAGAAAACAAACCTAGCCTCATCCAGTGTCTGATGTTGAAGGCATCCCATCCCAGGCAACGTCCTGGTAAATCTCCTCCACACCTTTCCATCACTATCACATCCTTCCTGTAATGTGCTGACTGGAATTGCCCACAGGCCCATACACTGGTGTGAGTGGACTTGTGAGTTCAAAGTGAGATCTCCAAAAGGGGGTGACACGGTGGTGCAGCAGTCAGTGTAACACTATTACAGCACTATTGACCCAGGTTCAATTCCGCCACTCCCTGTAAAGAATTTGTACCTTCTCGACATGGATGCCTGGGTTTCCTCCCACATAGTAGATTAATTGGTCACATGGGTGTAATTGGGTGACGTGGGCTTGTTGGGCAGGTTTCCTGTGCTGTAACTCTAAATAAAATAAAAATTAAATTAAATTAATTAAGTGTTCTACAGTGATGGTATGGTGTGGGAATGGGAAAGAGGTCAATTGAAGATTTCAGAACAATTTGATGTATATTTCTTAAACACAAGAAATCCTGTAGATGCTGGAAATCCAGAATGCTGGAGGAACTCAGCAGGTGAGGCAGCTCCTATGGAAATGAATAAACTGTCAACGTCTGGGCTGAGAGCTTTCTTCAGGACTGATATATTTTTCTGACGTGGTCATTAGTGTGATCTTAGAGAAGGTTAGAAGGTTGACACAACGTTGAATGGCTGAATAGCCTGTACTGTGTGGTCCTGTTCTTGTGTTCTATGTTCAGCATCGTGGGTGGAGTGGCCTACAATGTACCGTACTGTTCTATGTCCAGGGTTAAGCGTTAAGGTAGACAGTCAGAGTTAGCATAATTTTAAGGTGATTAGAGGAAAGTATAGGCAAGTTCGATGCAAGTTTTTAGCACAGAGTGGTGGGTGTGTGGAACACACTGCCACTTGCCAGGGATGGTGGTGGAGGCACATACATTCACTTCGGAAGCTCTTAGAGAGGTACATGGATGATAGAAAAATGCAGGGCTAGGTGGGAGGGCAGGGTTAGATTGATCTTGAAGTAGGTTAAAGGGTCAGCACAACGTTCTGGACAAAGGGCCTGTACTGTGCTGTAATGTTCGATGTTCATGAACTGTTGGTGAGATCTTGCATTACTTGCTGGTAATTGACTGACTGTCAGTCTTTTGTGAAAGGGGCTCACCTTATCGTTGGTCAGTCTTCAGTGCAAATCGTTCTGGAGCACAATTCTACAGCTGGGACACTGTACTATTTGCTGGATTCAGTGCTCTAAATCAGTATCACGTGGTATGAATTGAAATGAATTAAATTGACTTTATTTCTTACATCCTTCACATACATGAGGGGTAAAAATCTTTACGTTACGTCTCTGTCTAACTGTGCAATGTGCAATTATAGTAATTTATAATAATTTATAATAAATAGAACAGTCAATGTAACATAGAAATACACTCAAAGCAGCATGAGTTAATCAGTCTGATGGCCTGGTGGAAGAAACTGTCCTGGAGCCTGTTGGTCCTGGCTTTTATGCAGCGGTACCATTTCCCGGATCGTAGCAGCTGGAATAGATTGTGGTTGGGGTGACTCAGATCCCCAATGATCCTTCGGGCCCCTTTTACACACCTGTCCTTGTAAATGTCCTGAATCATGGGAAGATCACAACTACAGATGCGCTGGGCTGTCCACACCACTCTCTGCAGAGTCCTGCGATTGAGGGAGGTACATTTCCCATACCAGGCAACGATGCAGCCAGTCAGGATGCTCTCAATTTTGTCTCTGTAGAAAGTTCTTAGGAGCTGGGGGGCGCATACCAAACTTTCTCAATCGTCTGAGGTGAAAGAGGTGCTGTTGTGCCTTTTTCACCACCCAGCTGGTATGTATGGACCACGTGAGGTCCTCGGTGATGTGGATTCAAAGGAATTTAAAGCTATTTACCCTCTCAACCCCAGATCTGATGTGTTTGCAGACAGTGAGGATCTCAGGATTCAGTGCTATGACGTGGTATGAACTGAACTGGCTGAAGACAGTGTGCATCTCAGCAGGAGGCTGAGATGAATCACGCATTCGACACTTCTCATGAAATGTGGTTATAAATGCAGCAGTTTAGTTCATTTGGAACAAATCTACATGTTTTCCAGCTTTAGACCATATAGGTTATATCGATTTCTCCATCTTCCAGTAATTTTTTTCCTCTGCCCCTTCCATCTTCTTCATTTCTCCACTCTGGCCCCCCTCTTACCTCTTCTCCTCACCTGCCTAAAAACACTCCCATGTTCCTCCAACTTCCTTTTCTCCCCTGGTCCACTTTTCACTCTGATCAGACTCTTTTTAAGTTACATTTTCCACCTGTCACCTCCCAGCTTCTTACTTCATCCCCAACCACCACCCCCACCCTCCTCGCTTCACCTATCACCTTCTAGCTTGTCCTTCTTCCTCTCCCCCCTTTCTTTTTCTGGCTTCTTCCCCCTTTCCTTTCCAGTCCTGATCGAACATGCAGTGAAATTTGTCAGGTCAAGTCAGCGAGGATTGTGCTGGGGGCAGCCCGCGAGAGTTGCTGTGCTTTCGGTGCCAACATAACATGCCTACAACTAACCAGCTCCAACCCTACATCTGTAACCGGAGCATGGGGAGGAAACCCACATGAGGAAAATGTACACATTCCTTACAGACTGCGGCAGGAACCGCACCCTGATCGGTGCCCACCAGTGCTATAAAGTGATTGTGAGAATTGTTCTTGCTAGGCTATGGATGTTCCCTTAAACCAACTGGCAAAACCCTAATCACTACAGTTTAGCAACTCTGTGACCACTTTGTGCTAAAATGGACATTTTTTGAGGAATATTTTAGTGGAATAGGGGACGTTACCATCACAAGCCTGGGCGGAAGGTATGGAGATCCTGAGATCAGTGTAGTCCAAAGGAAAGCTTATGAAGCAAAATGTTTGGCACCATCTTGGCTGCAGGAGCTGCCGGAAGGATGTTCAATGACCTCTAGCCGCCTCAGGGGCTCCACTCCGGATTTGCTGTCTGGCTTTACTCCTGTAGCCTTCGTCTCTCCTGAGGCTGCCCATGAGACAATGGAGCTGGGGATCTGGTTCACAAACACCAAGGCATGTCCACACACCGATGGGTCTGCATGCTAGGTGTTCAGGGGCCAGACCTCCTCCCTGTCCGCTCAGCTTCAGCCTGACTCTGAAAGGAGTTTGTTTTCCATGTGTCACCAGTGAGGAGACACTACATGAGGCTTGCTGTTGGGCTATGTACTGGCAAGGAGAGACTTTCACATTCAGTTCTCCTTTTTGCGAGATTGCTAGCCAGTGGTGGAAGCTAAATATGGGAAAGACAAGCATGACCCACTACACTGCTACACTAGACACATCACAACAACTATTTTAACACCAATGTTTTAAGTAAATAGTGCAAAATTACCAAAAAAACCCAGATACTGAGGAAGTGTCTATGGGTTCATTGTCCATTCAGAAATCTGATGGTGGAGGGGAAGAAGCTGTTCCTGAAACACTGAGTGTGTGTCTTCAGGCTCCTGTACCTCCTCTTGATGGTAGTAATGAGAAGAGGGCTTGTTCTGGGTGATGGGGGTCCTTCATGATGGACACTACTTTTTTGAGTAACTGCCTTTGGAAGGTGTCCTCGATACTGGGGAGGCCAGGGCTTAGAATGGAGCTGACTGAGCTTACAACTTTCTGCAGCATTTTCTGATCCCGTGCAGTGGCCCAATTATCCTACTTGTGTTGTTTCTTGTAAAAATTGTGTATAATTAATGTTTAATTTATGTGCTTCTTGTGAATGTTGCTTATCTGACGCTCTGTGCCTGTGATGCTGGTAGAAGTAAGTTTTTCAATGCACCTGTGCATGTGACAATAAACTTAAATTTCTGTTTGACATCTATCCTCAACAAGTGACCTCCGGTTCAGAGTCCCTCCTGTGTAGTTTCTCATTTCATGACTCTCAATGCCTTCATGAGGCACCATGGCAGAGTAATGGTTAACATGATACTATTGCAGCTCGGGGCTTCCGAGTTCAGAGTTCAAACCTGGTGTCCTCTGTTAGAAGTTTGTACGTCCTCCCCATGGAATGCATGGGTTTCCTCCGGGTGCTTTGGTTTCCTCCCACCGTCTGAAGACTTACAGGTTCAAAGGCTAATTGATCGTTGTAAATTGTCCCATGATTAGGCTCGGGATAAAATTGGTGGGTTGCCAGGTAGTGCGGCTCAAAGGGCCCGAAAGGCCTGTTTCACACTATATCTCTAAATAAACTAAAAGAATAAGTGAAATCTAGTCTTAATCTTCCCCACTACAAGGAGAACAACTCCCTGTTCTCCAGTGCTCCTCCCTTCAGACGGCACATCCAGACAATCTGGCTTGCACCCTCTCCAGCACCTTGACATGCTGCCTATTTATGCAGAACCAAATTCCATCCAGACTTTAACACTTTGCCTGTCGGTTGATGAATCCTGACATTGGAATCAGCTCGGGGTATGAAGTGGAAAGTGTTTATCGATTCCTGAACCTTCCAACGGGGTGGCTGCGGCAGTGAAGCGGAACACCTGGCAGAGCAGATGGTCTGTGAGCGTTTCTGTAATCGAGACAAGATGATTTCAAAGTTGCTGCACCTGACTGCACTCCCAGAGAGCAAGGTGTTGCAAATTACTGCCAGCAATTTAACTCTACTTGAAAATAAAGTGTGGGGTTATTATGCAAAAAGTCAGTGTTTATCTGAGTCCCTGCTGTCTCCAGATCCACCTTATACCAGTCATTTCTTATGCTGTAACCCTTTGAGGACAGACAACACTTCATTCCCCTCTCTAAAGCAGAAGTCCCTGACATTTTTTATTGCTGTGGACTCCTGCCATTAACTGAGGGGTCTGTGAAGCCCAGGTTGGGAACCTCTGCTCTAAATCTTCAATACCTGACTCAAGCCCAGGTGATTTGCCTCTTCATGCATTTTTTTTATTAAACAACATATTAGACTGAAATTATGAGGGGTTTAGATCGGCTAACTGCAAGTGGGCTTTTTCCACTGAGATTGGGTGAGATTAGCTCCATCGAGGTTGCACTCAGAGACTGGTGGAGCCTCACATGAAGGTGGTCATCAGGGAGAGGACGACCTTGGGTACACTTTGCCTCCGTTGTCCAGGGACTTGTACATCAGACTGCCTGACTCCTGGTTGGGCTGGGTGTATGGTCTATTCAGACACTTGGTCCTGACTGAGGTTAGTTTGTGCTATGTCATACTGGTTCAGTTCATTTTCAAATTTTAGATGATTTGCTTCCTATTGTCATCTCATTTAATTTTTTTGCTGTTTCACCTTTGAAAAGGTCAATACTGAGAGGTTGTTATATTGACGGTGAGGGTTGGGCTGGGGTGCAGAGAAGTGAAAATATCTGGGTTCGGGCTGCGTTTGGATTGGACACGTTCTGATTGAATTCAATTTGGATTGCTTGAACTCTGCCTATGTCATGTGTCGGTCAATGATTGGAGAACTGTTTTGTTGACCACCTTGGCTCCATCTTCTGCAAAAAGCAGGAATTCATGGTGGCCACCCATTTAAATTTTACTGCCCAGTCCCATTCCGACATGGATGAGAGGGGTATGTCATAGTCATACTTTATTGATCCTGGGGGAGATTGGTTTTCGTTACAGTTGCACCATAAATAATAGATAGTAATAGAACCACAAATAGTTAAATAGTAATATGTAAATTATGCCAGTAAATTATGAAGTAAGTCCAGGACCAGCCTATTGGCTCAGGGTGTCTGACCCTCCAAGGGAGGAGTTGTAAAGTTTGATGGCCACAGGCAGGAATGACTTCCTGTGACGCTCTGTGCTGCATCTCAGAGGAATGAGTCTCTGGCTGACTGTACTCCTGTGCCCACCCAGTACATTATGTAGTGGAGGGGTGTGGAGGGGTACGGAGGGGTCTGGTCTGGCAGCAGATCAATGGGACTAGGAAGAATAAAATGAATCTGTGGAATTTGTTGTCACAGGAGGCTGTGGAGGCCAAGTCATTGGGTATATTTAAGGCAGAGGTTGATAGATTCTTGATTGGTCAGGGCATAAAGGGTTATGGGGAGAAGGTTGGAGAATGGGGCTGAGATGGAAGTGGATTAGCCATGATCAAATGGCAGAGTAGACTCGATGGGCTTATATCTTATAGTCCTAAATCTTATGGTCTTATGTCAGTCCATGGCCTCCTGTATCGCCACAATGAGGCCACACTCATGTTGGAGGAACAATACCACATGTTCTGTTTCTGTCGCCTTCAAACTGATGGCTACCATTAATTTCCCTTTGTTCCCTCTGCCCATCCCTCTTCTCTGTTTTTCCAATCTGCATTCTGTTTTCCCTCTCACCCCTTCTCTTCTCCTCACCCATCCATCACCTCCTTATGGTTCCCCTCCTCCTTTCCTTTCTCCCATGGTCAACTCTCCCCTCCTATCATATTTTTTATTCATCAGCCCTTTACCTCTTCCACCTATCACTTCCCAGCTTCTCACTTCCCCCCAGCATCTCCCCAACCACCCATCTCCCTCCTCACCTGGTTTCACCTATCACCTGCCAGCTTGTGCTCCTCCCCTTCCTCCACCTTCTTATTCTGCATTCTTTCCCCTCCCCTTAGGAGGGAAGAGAAGATGGCGGCACGACGCAGCGTGCGCGGCCATTCCGAATGATATCATATGTGTTAACTAGGGGGCCGTGCACAATCCTGATTTGATGGAGACAGCCGTGAGAAGCACCTGGAGAAACTTCTGAAATGCCTGCTTCGCTGCTGCTGCTACTGTGCGATCGAGAATCTCCGGAGGGGAAGACCCCAAATCCTCGGCTTTGCCTATTGCCTGTTGCTGGGGCCGGGGTCGAAGCACTTGGCAGAAATGGTGCTCAGTGCTCGGAGGCTCGGAGTTTTCGGACGGACTCAGAGTCGGACTGTGGTCGGATGCTTCCAGGATGCTGCATCGGCAAGCTTGCAGCGCTAGTGGTTCACCGTCTGCATGAGATGATGGGAGCTTCGAGAGACTTTGAGACTTTTACCATGCCCATGGTCCGTTCTTATCAAATTACGGTATTGCTTTGCACTGTTGTAACTATATGTTATAATTACTTGGCTTTTGTCAGTTTTTAAGTCAGTTTGTCATGTGTTTCTGTGATATCATTCTGGAAAAACATTGTATCATTTCTTAATGCATGCATTACTAAATGACAATAAAAGAGGACTGTGTGTTCTCATAATCTAATCTAATCTTCCTGTCCAGTCTTGATAAAGGGTCTCAATCAAAAATGTTGACTGTTTATTCTTCTCCATAGATGTTGCATGACCTGTTGGGTTCCTTCAGCAATTGAGTGTGTTGCTCTGGATTTCCAGTGTCTGTGAAATCTCGTGTGCATATTTGTCATGTTTGGGCTGGGTTCTGATTGGTGCTCAAGAGATGGATTCAGTTTGCATTGGCTGCAATCAGACTGGGTTCTGATTGGGTATTCAAGCGATGGATTCTGTTTGCATTGGCTGCACCCAGGCTGGGTTTGGATTGGCTGCTCAAAGGATGGACTATGTTTGCATTGGCTGTGCTCAGTCTGGGTTTGGATTGGCTGCTCAAAGGTTAGAGTATGTTTGCATTGGCTATGCTCATTTCAGGCTTAGATTGGTTTCAGGATGTGTTTGGATTGGCCTCAAATGGGACAGCTTTGAATTGTCTGCTCATGGGCTGGATTTCAATTAACTGCAAGCAGTAAATTTACATCATCAACATCCCCACCAGCCAGGACCTGCTCTCCTCTCATGCTGCCATCAGGAAGGTACAAGAGTCTCAGGACCCACACTACCAAGTTCAGGAATAGTTATTACCCCTCAACCACCATCAGGCT
Source organism: Mobula birostris (assembly GCF_030028105.1). NCBI lineage: Eukaryota > Metazoa > Chordata > Chondrichthyes > Myliobatiformes > Myliobatidae > Mobula > Mobula birostris. The sequence continues at coordinate 78,568,962 of NC_092384.1, read as the reverse complement.
CTTGAATCAGAGAGGATAACTTCACTCAACTTCCCTTGCTCATCTCTGAACTGTTCCCACATCTATGGACTCAGTTTCAAGGACTGTTCACCTTATGTTATCAATATTTATTGTTTGTTCATTTTTTTTCAGCTCAAGCTGGTGAAACTTGAGGTACTGGTAAGCACACTCATTTCTTAATTGTTAGGAACTTTCGGATTATTCTAATTGTGTTTAGTATTGTGACCTTCTGAAGATTTATATGGATATTGCTGTGTAGGCCTAATTGTTTAGTGCTATTTTGTAATGACTTTGGGATGATGTCAGTTGTAGATATTGCTATCAGGACAATGTATATACGCTATTCATGTTCCATAGTCTTTCAATTTCTTTTAATTCAGCATATTTCTGGTGTTTTTCACTTATTGATTTCTGAATATTGTGTGTGTATTTGGAATGGCTATATCTATTAAGTAAGTTGTTCTTGCTTGTTTATCCAGATAGTTATCATTGATTGCTCTATCTGTAATAATGGATTGATCATACTATAATTTGTAGGACTCTGACTTTAAAACTCTGTTAGGCTTGTAGTTATAGTAAGGTATGGGTTCGTTTTTGAGTTTGTATTTTAAAGCAAGATTTTGGTGAATGATTTTTGCCACATGATTTTTCCCTGTGTAAGCAATCAGATTGAGTTAAACTGATGCAGGATTCTGTGATGAGCTGGATTGTTTCTGGTTTCCCTTGTCATTTTCTGTATTTATCATCTTGAATTTGTTGGCCTTTTATTGTGTATTTTTGATAATTGTTTGTGTAAACCACATGGTCCTGTATTACCACAAGGAAACCTTCTATTTCTGGGAAGAGATCTCCAGTTCCAAGTCAGGCATTCGGAGCTTCCTTGTCAACATCTAGTCTGCTCAGATCATGGGGATGTCTTCTATGGAGGGTCATGCTCTTCCTTTGGTTAACTATGTCTTCTTTAGAGGTAATTCCTCAATTTTTCTGAGTTGTGCTTTCATTTAAGTTTAGTGGTGTGTACTTCTTATCAGAATTGCACATGCCCTTTTGGAGTGATGAATTCTGTTTTTCTAAATGAAAATATATCCTCAGAAATTTTATCTGACTGTTGTGTAGATTTCTAATGTCTGTTATTCCTCCTCCTCCTCCTTTTGTCCCAGGTAGTGTTAATCTAAGTGCGTAGTATTTTCTAAAATTTGTCAGTTCAGTTCTTATTTTTCTTTGTAAATTTTCCAGATCAGGTTTGGACCAAGATATTAAGCCAAAAGAAAATGTTAATACAGGTATAGTGAAAGTGTTTATTGCCTTCGTTATATTTTAGTACTGAGCTCTGTTTGGCAGATTTTCTTTGCTTGTTGACATCTCAGATACTTATGTTTCATATTCATCCATTGGTTGTGTTGCAAACTGCTGCTCTGTTTTCTATTCGAATAGCTCTACTGCACCTTTCTTTATGTTTAATGTTCTGCACTTATCTAGTCCAAGGGTCATGTTTATATCTTTAGAAAATAATTCTACTATTTGAATTAATTGCTTTAGCTTTACTGATGAAGTGTATAATTTCAAATCATCCATATAAAGAAGGTGTGTCAAGGTATACTTTGTTTGGTTATTGCTGATTTGACACCCAATTTTCTTCCAATTTAGTAAATTAGAGAGCTGGTTTAAAGCTAGACAAAACTATAGTGGGCTTAGAGAGTCACCCAGGAACATGTCTCAGTTTATTTTGATAACGGTGGTTGCTGATTTTCGGCTGTTAATAGATAGGCCAATGCTTCATCAGATGTTGTAGGAACTTCACAAGTGTTGGGTGAAGTTTATATATATTAAGAGCTTCTACTAACCATCAGTGTGGGACAGAATCAAATACCTTTTGCCAGTCAATATTAAGTGAAAAATTTCCGCTTTTTAGATTACGAGGACACTCAGTCCTCATTTATTGTCATTTAGAAATGCATGAATTAAAAAATGATACAATGTTTCTCTAGAAAGATATCACAGAAACACAGGACAAACCAAGACTAAAACTGACAAAACCGCATAATTATAACATATAGTTACAACAGTGCAAAGCAATACCGTAATTTGCCAAAGAACAGACCATGGGCATGGTTTAAAAAAAAAAGTCTCAAGTCCCGATAGGCCCATCATCTCACGCAGAACGGTAGAAGGGAGAAGCTCTCCTTGTCATGAACCTCCAGGCGCTGCAAACTTGCCAATGCAGCACCATTGGAAGCACCCGACTGCGGTGGACTCTGAGTCTGTCCGAAAACTTTGAGCCTCCGACCAGCCCTCTGACACCGAGCACCATCCTCTGCTGAGCGCTTCGACCCCGACCTGGCCACAGTGCAACAAGCAAAGCTGAGGACTCTGAGCCTTCCCCTCTGGAGATTCTGGATCACACAGTAGCAGCGGCAGCGAAGCAGGCATTTCAAAAGTTTCACCAGGTGTTCTTCTGTGCTCTCACGTCTGTCTCCATCAAATCAGGATTGTGCATGGCACCCTACTTGACAGATAACAGACATCATCACTAGAGTGCCCACTGCTTTTCCACTTTTCCATCGGTCTTGATTTAGAATTACAAAATGTATTATTAGATGCTCTTTACATCCTTTCATATTCTTACACATCCTTTCTGCTCTTTAAGTATATTGTGATTTTCTCAGTGAGTGGTGATTCATTGTGAGATCCATGATGTAACAATTTTATAGATAGTTTGTAAAAGAGCAATAGGATGACATTTTGACAGGTCATTTGTGATTTCTCCTTTAGATAAGATACGTTTCACCTAAATATATTTTACTTAGATTTATTATTATTAGTTTTTTCTTTCTTTTTCTATTTTCAGTTTGCTGTCTTTTGCACATTAGTTGTTTGCCCATCCTATTGGGTGTGGTCTTTCATTAATTCTATTGTTTCTTGTAAGTACTGTGAATACCCACAAGAAACTGAATCTCAGAGTTGTATATGGTGGTGTATGCGTACTTTGATAATAAGTTTACTCAGATCTTTGAGTAAGTTTGTAAATCTGGCAGGATCAAAGGATATTGGGAATGGTGAGGGTGGAGTGTCACACACGGGTGTGGGACGGGTGGCAGAGAAGGAGTGCCAAGGGCAGGGGGTTGGTATGGGTGCAGACATATCCAGTCCTGAGACACCAGGCAAGGTCACTTGATTCGAAACAATATGTTTATTAATCATTACAGAATGTCTCTCTGGTGTTTCCTGCTCCCTCCCCTCTCCCTTCCTCCAACCATGATTCCCCTCTCCATGCCCCCTTCTCACTCTCAATCCATATCAGAATCAGGTTTATCATCACTCACATGTGTCATGAAATTAGTTTCTTTTATTTTGCAGTAGCATTACAGTGTAATACATAAAATTACTACAGTACTGTGCAAAAGTCTTGTGCACCCTAGCTTTATGATGTGTCTATGACTTTTGCATAGCACTGTACATGCTGGTAGTGCCAGTGATGTGGTCCTATGGTAGTGTCTTGATGCTGATAACTAAAAGCACAGTATCTGGGGGTAGTCATGTTACTGAATGTAGGATCTTAGTGGTTATGATATTTGCAACATACTCTGTCCATACGTCTCATTCCCTCAGTAAAGCAGCCAGTACAAAGATCCCCACAAAATGCTGGAGGAGCTCAATAGGTCAGGCAACATCTATGCAAAGGAATAAAGAGTCAATGTTTTGGGCTGACAGCCTTCACCAGGACTTCATCCGATGCTGGAAATCCAGAGCAACACACACAGAATGCTGGAGGAACTCAATAGGTCAGGCAGCGTCTATGAAAAGGATCTCGATGAAAGGTCATGATAAAGGGGCTGGTGAAGGGTCTTGGCTCAAAATGTGAACTGTTCATTCCTCGTTATGATCTTGCACCATATTGTTTACCTGTGCTGCACTTTCTCTGTAACAGTAACACTTTATTCTACATTCTGTTATTGTTTTACCTTTTTCTACCTCAATGTACTGTTCTAGCTGTCTCCATTCCTCTACCCATCTTTTTATTCTGTCATCTTTCCCCTTCATTTCCAGTCCTGAAGAAGGGTCTCTGCCCAAAACATCAACTGTTTAATAATTTCCATGGATGCTGCCTGAACTGCTGAGTTCCTCCAGCCTCTAATGATCAGATCTGCATGAACAATTTTTCGCTATACCTCAGTACAAGTGACAATAATATTCCAATTCCAGTTTTAACTCTTCAACTGCAGGGGATCTGTATGGTAAATAGACAAATCCCTTTGACAGAAGGAGGTTTTCCAGGGATGGTCATGTAATTGTGGGGATGACCTTTCGTATCCCAGCTGAGAGCTGTGGGATTACTGCTGCATTCCGAGTGAAGCTGTAGAGCTTCAGCAGAAATACAGAGGCCAGAGGTGCCAGGTGACATCCAGTGGGCACATAATATCGGATGGCACATCAATCCACATTCAAAGCCTAAGCTGCGTTACCTGTGACATCTGGAACACGGTGGCACAGTGGGTAGAGGCGCTGCCTCATGGCTCCAGAAGACTCGGGTTCAATACCGACTTCAGTCCCTGTATGTGTGGAGTTTCCATTTTCTCCATGTAACCTTGAGCATTTCCTCCAGGTGCTCCAGTTTCCTCCCACATCCCAGAGGCATGTGGGTTGGTGGGTTACTTGGTTACCGTAAGCTGCCCCTAGTATAACTGCGTGGCAGGAGAACTGGGGGAACATATTGACTAAACGTGGTCCTCCGCTCCTCCAGGTTTGGGAGTTCAGCTCAACAAACCTGACCGGCTAAACAGAATTGTTACGGAAACAGTAATGAAGAACATTCCTCTATCTGTGTGCAACAGTATTCCTGAATCTCCACTGGAGACTTGCATGACTGACAGTAGTGAAAACCGAGAGGAAGCTACTGAAATGGCGAAGGAAGCCCTGAAAACCACCAGAGATGGAGGACCTTCATTGCTGCCCCAAACGGCAGTGGTGTAATAGGGAGTAAGTAAGTAACTGGCTGAATTTTGAGATAGTATAGGTTGCAGGGAATGTGGGAAACATGATGGTGATGTTCAGAAAGATTATGTAGACTTGATGGACCAAAAGACTTCATTCAATGTCTTAAAAGAAATACCATATTAGGAATGTTAATCTTTAGCTGAAGAGGCATGTAGCCACACTCCAAAACTTGGTTCTTATTTCTTTAGTTAATGATGGGGAAACACTTGCACAGATTCTTTGCAGGGATCTTTAATTGCTGCCAATGTCCCTGGTGAGGTCATTTTTTCTTCTCTGCATAGTTGTTGGTTGTTGAACCTTAAAGTAAGCCACATCCGATGTTCGAGATAGACGGCAGGAGATGTTTTGTGAAGCTGTAATAGGCAACATTGGAAACACTCTTTGTGGACAAAAGACAGCAGTGAATCGATAGACTGGCACTAAAATTCCAAGGCGTTTTTTTAAATTAACGAGGCACCTTCTGTCTCACCAGCTTCAAAATGAATCTCTTGTATTGGTGCCCAGAAGGAGTGTGGTGGCCTGCCTCAATAACAACAATTTGCTGATGCTTACCTCAGTCATAATGAAGTTTTTTGAGAGGATGTTTATGATGTGAATCAGCTCCTGCCTCAGAGATGACCTGAATCTGCTCCAGTATGTGTTCCTCCACAACAGGTCAACAGGGCATGCAATTTCTCTGGACTATCACTTTGCTCGTAATGGATAACAGGAAGTTAACATATGTCTGGCTCGTCAACTATAGATTGGAGTTCAATTCCATGACATCCTTTCTCTCAAAGTCCGTCAAACAAAATGACCTGGTTTTGACTTCAGAAACGGGGAGGAGAGAGCAGTACACATGCTCCTGTCTACATCAATGGTTTCGAGGTTGAGAGCTTCAACTTCCCAAGTCTATCCTGGTTCAACCACACTGACGTCATGGCCAAGAAATCTTACCAATACCTCTACATCCTCAGCAGGCTGAAGAAATTCAACATGTCCCTGTCAACTTTTACCAATTTTTATCGATGCATCATAGAAAGTATTCTGTCTAGGTGCATAATGGGTTGACATGACACGGCTTTGCACGTGACTGCAAGAAACTGCAGAGTTGTGAACACAGATCAGCACATCACAGGAACCACTCTGCCTCCATGGACTCTGCCTACACTTCTCATTGTCTCAGCAAAGCAGCCAACATAATCAAAGACCCCTCCTATCCTTGACATTCTCCCTTTTCCCCTCTCCCATCAGGCAGGAGATGCAAATACGTGCAAGCACATACCACCATGCTCAGGGACAGCTTCTACCCCACTGTAATAAGTTCATGTGTTGTGAGGGTACTGGAGAGGCTTACCAGGATCCTGCCTGGACTAGAGTTTATGAGCTACCAGAAGAGGTTAGAAAAACTTGAGTTGTTTACCCTAGAGTGTCAGAGGCTGTGGGAAGACCTGTATGGAGGTTTTTAAGATTGAGAGGCATAGGTAGAGTAGAAGTCAGAATCGTTTCCTTGGGGTAGAGGATGTGATTTTTATGATTGGGTGGGGACATTTAAGATTATGAGGGGCATAGGTAGAATGGAAGTTAGAGTCTTTTCCTTGGGGTAGAAATGTCAAACACTAGAGGATGTGATTTTAAGATTGGGTGGGGAGATTTAAAGGTGATATGAAGGGCAAGCTTTACTTTTACACAGAGAACCATATAACCATATAACAATTACAGCACGGAAACAGGACATCTCGGCCCTTCTAGTCCATGCCGAACTCTTACTCTCACCTAGACCCACCGACCTGCATTCAGCCCATAACCCTCCGTTCCTTTCCTTCCATGTATCTATCCAATTTAACTTTAAATGACAACTGTGAACGTCTGGACAGGATTGCTGGGTAGTAATGGAATCAGACAATTTGGTGGCGATTAAGAGGCTTTTATATAGACATATGAATATGAAAGGGATGGAGAGATGTGGATGATACACGGGAGGGGAATGATTTAATTTAATTATTGAGATACGGCGCAGTATCAGCCCTTCCCAGTCCTTCGAGCCATGCTGCCCAGCAACCCCCAATTTAATCCCATCCTAATCACGGGATAATTTACACTGACCAATTAACCCACTAGTTGGTACGTCTCTGGACTATGGGAGGAAAACAGAGCACCCGGAGGAAATCCTCGCAGTCACAGGGAAAACATACAGACTCCTTATAGACAGCAGTGGGAATTGAACCTGGGTCACCTGTACTGTAATACGTTGTGCTAACCACTACAGTACTGTACTACTCCAAATATTTAGTGTAAGTTTAGTATTTAGTAAGTTTTGGATCAAAATTGACACAACATTGTGGGCAGAATGTCCTGTCAAATGCTCTGCTGTTCTATGTTCTAAGTTCATTTTCACTGGACAGGTTCTCAAACTGAGATGTTGACAGTCCATTTAGATTCATAGAAAAGTACAGCACAGAAACAGGCCCTTTGGTCCATTTAGTACATGCCAAGCCATTTAAACTGCCTACTCCCATTGACTTGCACTGGGACCAAAGCCCTCCATACCCCTACCATCCATGTACCTATCCAAACTTCTCTTAAACGTTGAAATTAGCTTGCATGCACCACTTGTGCTGGCAGCTTGTTCCAGACTCTCTCAACACTGAGCGAAGAGGTTTCCCCTCATTGTTCCCCTTAAACTTTTCACCTTTCACCCTTTACCCATGACCTCTAGTTGTAGTCCCACCCAACCTCAGTGGAAAAAGCCTGCTTGCACTTACACTATCTATTATTTATTAAAGTCTGTCATGAGCCTTGTGGCCCATCAGGCCGGTGCTTATGCCGGTTTCCATGGCGTATCACTATTAGACCCCTCATAATTTTGTATACTAAATCTCCTCTCAACATTCTATGTTCCAATGAGTCCTAACCTATTCATTCTTTCCTTATAACTCAGGACCTGCAGACCCGGCAACATTCTTTTACATTTTCTCTGTGCTCCTTCAACCCTTTTTACATCTTCTCTGAAGGTAGGTGATCTAAACTACACACAATATTCCAAATTTCCCTCCTCAGATCCACCTGAAGCACAAGGCGTTGTTCCATCCTTGCTTATGTTGTGAAGGAATCAGGCATTAAACCCCAAAGGACCCCAAAGCCTCTGCAAAATTCCCGCTGCTGCATGTAAGGAGTTTGTAAGTTCTCCCCATAATCGCATGGGTTTCCTCCGGGTGCTTCCGTTTCCTCCCATGTTTCAAAGATGTACTGGTTGGCAGGTTAATTCGTCATTGTAGATTGTCCCACGATTAGGCTAGGATTAAATCAAGGGTTTGCTGGGTACCAAGGCTCGAAATGCCGGAAAGGCACACTGCACTGTATCTCAATAAATAAAAAAAAACACCTGGATGTGACTGAATGAAAACGATATCGGACTAAGCTCCCTGATGACATCTCAATAACTTTCATTCACCACAGTCATTCCCTGCCCACAAATTGTCAGTCTTGCTCACAAAAAAATTGCATTACAGCTGATTAAACTGTTGACAAATTTTTTTCAATAGCATGTGGACAAATCTATTTATAATTTGGACTGATCTACTTCTGTTTAACTGCCAAATACTTAATGCAAGAGAGATAAAAGTAAAATAATGGCAAACAGCATGGGTTAAGATGCTGAGTTAATGCAAGCATTGGAATCTGTACGGCACGGTAGTGTAGAGGTTAGCATAACGCCGGTGATCTGAGATCAATTCTGCTGTCTGAATGGAGTTTGTGTGTTTTCCCCATGTCTGTGTTGGTTTCCTCCAGGTGCCCTGGTATCCTCCCGAATTCCTAAAATGCATGGACTGGTAGGTTAATTAGGCTTGGAATGGTGAAGCCATATGGGAGACTCGTGATCCTGTTCCATAAGCTCCACAACACTGTTCAGCTAAGTACCCATGAAGGATCTCATTGCTTTGTGGAAGTTTTATAGTGCACTGAGAGGCAGCCATATTTCCTATCTTAACCACTCTCAAAGAGAGTAGCAAATTGTTTTATTTTATTTAGAGATTCAGTGCAGAACAGGCCTTTCCAGCCAAGCAACGCACCGATTTATCCCTAGCTTTCAATGGTCCATTAACCTACTAACTGGTACATCTTTGGACTGTGGGAGGAAAGCAGAGCACCTGGAGGAAACCCACATGCACACGGGAAAGATGTACCAAGTTGCTTACAGTGGATGCCAGAAATGAACTTCAAACTCTGATGCACCGAGCTGTAATAACGTTGCTCTAAACCACTTCGATATCATGGTCATTCCATTCTCTGTTAAATAACTTACAGAGCTCTGAGCTTAAGAAGGAATGTGAGTTTTCATGTTACGGTAATGTACTGGTTTGTGTAATGCTTTATCGTGCCAGGTGGAAGATTGTCATTCAATCCCCTCCATTGTCCGTTAGGAATTTGTACTTTCTCCTCTTGACTGCTTGAGTTTCCTCCAGGTGCTCCAGTTTCCTCCTACATTCCAAAGGGTTACTGAGTTGTGGGCATGCTACGCCAGCGTTGGAAGCATGGCGACATTTACCATGCAGGCAGCCCCCAGCACACCCTCGGACTGTGTTGGCCGCTGATGCAAATGACCATTTCACTCTATGCTTCACTGTTTGGATATACATGTGTCAAGTAAAGCTAATTTGTAATTTTGAATCTTTAACCATCTCTGATGGAATGCTTGCTAGTTCTGTGCAGCAGCCCTAACAAGGGCACCAAGCCCAAGTGGGTGTGAATCAGATTCAGGATTAGAATCAGTTTTGTTATCACCTACTTATATGACATGAAATTTGTTGTTTTATGGCAGCTGCACAGTGCAAAGATATAAAATTATCATAAATTGCAAAAGTAAATAAATAGTGCAGAAATGAATAACAAAATAGTGTTCAGGGACTCATGGACCTGATGGCAGAAGGGATGAGGTTGTTTCTGGATTATTGAGTGTATATTCCTGTGCATTTTCCCCGATGGTAGTAGCGAGAAGGGGATCTGTCGCAGATGGCGAGGGTCCTGGGAAGGGTTATGTCCCTGGATGGAGCTGGCAGAGATGACAGCTCTCTGCAGCCTCCATATTAAGCGGCCATGCAGCCAGTCAGAATGTTCTCCATCGTACATCTGTCAAAATTTGCTGGAGCTCATGGTATCGAAACCAGAATCAGGCTGAATATCACCAGCATATATTGTGAAATTTGTTGTCTTTGTAGCAGCAGTACAATGCAATGCATAATAATAAAGAAACAAAATGTGAATTACAGGAACTATGTAAATATTTAGTAAATAGTTAAACTAAATAAGTAGTCCAAAAATAGAAATAAAAAGGTAGTGCGACGGGGTCCAGAATTACCCCTATGAACTGTGCTTTGAGAGAGAGAGAGATATATAAGTTCTTACAGAGAGAGAAGGGAGGAGCTGCTTGATGGACAGCTGGTGTTCAGCACAGTGAGATAAATAGAAGGTCAGCTGTTAGACCTACAGACTCATGGTTCTGGACACTGAATGAGCTTTGTTGTGCCCACAGAAAAAGTGGGGTTTGGAGGATCGATCAGGCGGATTGATCAGTGGCTCTCACAGTGTGAAAAGGGAGTGACTGGTGGGGAGTTATTCATGTGTCCAATCCTCACCCGGGTTGATAATTCCACCACAGAAGAACAGTCCCCTTTGTTGTGGTCACAGTCGGTGACTTCTAAAGGATTTCAGAGGACAACGGGAAGATCGATGGCATCAGCTCACCTGAAGACTCCAATATCTATATCTAATATATATATATATATATCTGTCTCTCTCTCTTCTCCCCCCCCCCTCCTCAACTCAATACCACGAACTGAACTTTACTCAGTAAGACTATCTATTTATGCCTAGACTTGAAGAAGCTTGGTTTTTATATATCATTGCTAACCTGTTTGATTTATCTGCATTTATATTACTGTATTGCTAATAGTTACTAATAAATAGCATTAGTTAATACCAATACTGGACTCCAAAGTGTTTTCCTGACGACGGGTCTCGGCCTGAAACGTCGACTGCACCTCTTCCTACAGATGCTGCCTGGCCTGCTGCGTTCACCAGCAACTTTGATGTGTGTTGCTTGAATTTCCAGCACCTGCAGAATTCCTGTTGTTTCCATTTCTGCTGTTTCTTTAACCCGTCACGGGGTACGTGACAGTGGTGAGTTTGTGTTCCTGGGTTCAATGTTCATTCAGAATTCTGATGGCAGAGGGGAAGAAGCTGTTCCTGAATCATTGAGTGTGTGCCTTCAGGCTTCTGTACTTCCTTCCTGACGGTAACAATGAGAACAAAGCATGACCTGGGTGATGGGGGTCCTGAATGATGGATGCTGCTTTTTTGAGGCATCACTCCTTGAAGATATCCTAGAAACTACGGAGGCTAGTGCCCATGATAGAGCTGACTATGTTTACAACTCTTTGCAGCTTATTTTGAATCTGTGCAATAGCATCCCCTGCTCCCCGCCCCCCCCCCAACAATACCAGACAGTGATGCATCCGGTTAGAATGCTCTTCACAGTAGAAATGTAGAAATTTATGTCTTTTGAGACATAGCAAATCTCCTCAAACTCCTAATGGTGTAGTGCCACTGGGTGTTTCTTCTTTGTGATGGCATCAACGTGTTGGGTCCAAGACAGACAAAACACATCTGAAATCAACCAGACAGAAATAACTTCAGTCTTTTCTGCACTTCTCCCAAGATTTCCCAAACCACCTCACAATCATGAAGTACCCTTTGAAACATAGGTGACATGACAGCCATTGTGTGTACAGCAAGCTCCAACACCTACACACTGCAGTTTGTAATGTCCCAGATGTCATGTTTAAGAGGCTCGGAGATAGGCACATGGATGAAGGAAAAACAGACGGCTGTGTGGGAGGGAAGTGTTAGACCGATCTAACTTACTTACTTACTGCCTGTCGCCTACTGGCACTTAGGGCAGCAGTGTAGGTCCTCCATCTGTCTGTTCTTGGCCACTCAGCTGCAGAAGGACTCCTCATTGCTGTTTCCATAATGATTTGTTTGACCAGTCAGGGTTGTTAGCCCTGAGATGATCCCCTGAACCTGGAGGACTTGTGACCACGCTTAGTCTGTCCTCCACCCTTCGAACTGTTCGGCATGGGTGACCCTACCAAGAGCCGAGGCATAAAGGCCTGACTCCAGCAACATAGTTCTATGGGTCTTTGGGGCACATAACCGTTCAAACCCTCCAACAAGGTTGTGGTCCTTTTGGAGGAGATTAATCTAGGAGTAGGTTAAAAGGTCAGCACAACATTGTGGGCTGAAGGGCCTGTACTGTGCTGTACTGGTCAATGTTCTCTGTTTGCTGTGTTACAATTGTTTTGATTAACATAAAGATTCAGATTGATTTATCACATGTATAGTACATCAAACTATACAGTGAAACGTGTTGTTTGCAGTAACAACCCAAGAATGTGCTGGGGTCAGCCCACAAGTGTTGTCCCACACATTCCAGTGCCAGCATAGCAAGCACACGATACTTAGCAGACCAATGCAGCACAACAGCAAAGAAAGCCCCTTTCCTATCTTACCTCCACACCCCTCCACCCTCTCTCACACACAGGCAGGCCTCCAAGCCCAGGACAGGCCACAGCTGAATTGAATTGTCTTGACTTGACTTACACCCTTCACATACATAAGGAGTAAAAATCTTCGTGTTACGTCTCTGTCTGAATGTGCAATTTATAGTAATTTGTAATAAATAGCATGTGCAGTAAGATATGCATCAGAACAGTCAATATAGCTTAGAAATACAAAGGCCTCCAGTCCTTGGCCCCAGACTGGGCGATAAAGCTCACATCTGTGAATGGATTGAAACACAAACTGTTTAGCTTCTTGGTTCCACTGCAAGTCCTCTCTGAAGCTCCTCTTCACTCCAGCAAAAACAAACCTCGCTGGGCTTTGATTTAGATTTTAATTAGGTGAAGAAGAAATGAACTGTATTTTACAAACTGTCCCCTTGAGTTAAAATCTTCAATAATGTTGTAAAGAACTTAATGTTTTCAGCAGCATTCTCAAGAGATCCCTAGTTTGTATTTTATCAAATGCAGTTGATTATAACTGCTGGCGATCTTGGAATGGAATGGAATATTAAGAGGAATGTGTATGGAGTAGGAGGGGTGGTGCTGGGATATGTAACTCCCACTTTAAGTTTTCACCAAAGTTGTAAAAGCATACAGAAATACTTCTGCTACACTGCTGCATCGGTAGCGTAGCGATTAGCGCGATGCTATTACAGCTTGGCGGGTTCCGGAGTTCAGGGTTCAATTCCGGCGCCTTTCTGTAAGGGTTATCTGTACCTCCTCCCCGTGGAATGCCTGGGTTTTCCTCATGTCCTCTGGTTTCCTCCCACAGTCCAAAGATGTACCAGGTTGGTTAATTGGTAAATTGTCTCATGATTAGGTTAGTGTTAATTGGGTTTGTCAGGGGCTGCTGGAGTGGTGTAGCTCCAAGGGCTGACTCCACGCTGTATCGCTAAATAAATAAATTAGTGCAGTTGTTAAATTATTTTAGCCATGACTGAATGGCAGAGCTGACTCAATGGGCCAAATGTCCTAATTTTGCTCCTGAGTCTTATGGCCAACCCAGACTAATGGTTCAAATTTTGCCATATTACTGGAGGGAATTTAAAATCATAAACTAAATTCAGTGATTTAAAAAGAACCTTAACTGATCCTCCCCAGCGACATAAGAGATTCTGTAGATGCCAGAAATCCAAAGCAACACAGACAAAATGCTGGAGGAACTCAGCTGGTCAGGCAGCATCTGTGGAAATGAATAAACATTCGACATCTTGGTCCAAGATCCTTCATCAGGACTGGAGAGGAAGGGGGCAGAAGCCAGAATATAAAGTTGGGGGGGTAGGGGAAGGGTGATAGGTGAGACCAGGTGAGGGGGAAGGTGGGTGGGTAGGGGAGAAGAGGATGGAAGGGAATGATCAGAGATGTTGGGAGGAGAAGAGGTAGAGGGCTGAAGAAGAAGGAATCTGATATTCAGTGCCTCATCTAATGAAAGGAAGCACACCATCTTGCATCTTTACCACTCTATCTATTTGTGTGGTGACCTTCAGTGAACTATGGGCTTGGAGCCCAAGATCCCAATGTCAATCAATGCTGTAAGGGGTCCTGTCACTAAATATATACTTTTTCCTTCCATTTTCACCCAAATCACTCATAAACATCACGAACAATGGGGTCCCAGTGCTGTTTATGTCTGAGATACCCATCAGAAGTCTTTTGGGACCTGACTCAGATCAGTTTGAGTGTGTGCTGCCAGGATGGGTCATACCATTTTGGACCAACTCAGCCCTTTATTCCAGTCAGGGTCACTTACTCAATGTCTCTACATGTGAAAGGAACATTTGAGACTGTTATATCCAGTAGAGTAGCTGGGAGGGAACATTAGCCTAGTGGTTAACATAACGGTTTAAATGCCAGCAATTGGATGGTCAGGGTTCAATTCCTGCTGCTGTCAGTAAGCAGTTAGTACGTTCTCCCCATGACCGCATGGATTTCTTCCGGGTGATCCGGTTTCCCCCTACATTGCAAAATCTATGGGTTAGGGTTAGTGATTTGTGGGCATGCTATGTTGGCACCAGAAGCATGGCGACATTTGCGGGCTGCCCCAGCACAATCCTCCCTGATTTGATTTGACACGTGACGCATTTCACTGTATATTTTGACGTTTCAATGTCATGTGACAAATAAAGTTAATCTAATCCACATCCCATTCCCATTCTGACATGTCTATCCACGGCCTCCTCTACTGTAAAGATGAAGCCACACTCAGGTTGGAGGAACAACACCTTATATTCCATCTGAGTAGCCTCCAACCTGATGACATGAACATCGACTTCTCTAACTTCCGCTAATGCCCCACCTCCCCCTTGTACCCCATCTATTATTTATTTTTATACACATTCTTTCTCTCACTCTCCTTTTTCTCCCTCTGTCCCTCTGAATATACCCCTTGCCCATCCTCTGGTTCCCCGCCCCCCCCCCCCCCCGGTCTTTCTTCCCGGACCTCCTGTCCCATGATCCTCTCGTATCCCTTTTTGCCAATCACCTGTCCAGCTCTTGGCTCCATCCATCCCCCTCCTGTCTTCTCCTATCATTTTGGATCTCCCCCTCCCCCTCCAACTTTCAAATCTCTTACTCACTCTTCCTTCAGTTAGTCCTGACAAAGGGTCTCGGCCTGAAACGTCAACTGTACCTCTTCCTAGAGATGCTGCCTGGCCTGCTGCATTCACCAGCAACTTTGATGTGTGTTGCATTAATCTAATCCAATCTAAAGGCATGCCACACTATGCTGGCACTTCAGTATGCTGGTCATTAGCACAACTGACACATTTCACTACAGGTTGCAATGCAATGTGACAAATAAATCTGAATCAGCCTCATTATGTGAAAAGAAGTCATTCAAATGAAGTGAGGGTCCAGTAGGAATGATGGTGAATTGCTTCCAAACTATTTCCTCCTCTTCAAACCCTCCAAGAGGACCATGACATTGTCATAGGGTTTGGAGGCTTGTGTGTCTCAGTGACCCAGAGAGCTTTGCTGGCTGGAGTCAGGTGCTTGGTAGAGTCACCCATGCCAAACAAGTCAAAGGGTAGAGGCCAGACTAAGAGTGTCTCACTGGTCCTCCAGGTTCAAGAGATTAGCTTGGGGCTAACAGCCCTGACTAATCAAAAATCAATTGTTAAAGAAACAGGAATAAATAGATAGATAGACATACTTTATTGATCCTGAGGGAAATTGGGTTTCGTTACAGTTGCACCAACCAAGAATAGAGTATAACTATAGCAATATAAAACTATAAATAATTAAATAATAATATGTAAATTATGCTAGATGGAAATAAGTCCAGGACCAACCTATTGGCTCAGGGTGTCTGACCCTCCAAGGGAGGAGTTGTAAAGTTTGATAGCTCACAGGCAGGAATGACTTCCTATGATGCTCTGTGTTGCATCTTGGTGGAATGAGTCTCTGGCTAAATGTATTCCTGTGCCCAACCAGTACATTATGTAGTGGATGGGAGACATTGTCCAAGATGGCATGCAACTTGGACAGCATCCTCTTTTCAGACACCATCGTCAGAGAATAAAGAATCCTATTTCTGTGTACTAAGGTATTCCTGAGTCTCCGGCTGGAATTTGCATGACTGACGGTGGTGACCAAGGACAACTTGGCTCCATACCATAGAGGCAGAAATGAGGACCCTGAACTACACCTCAGCACAAGAGATAAGATGGCCAAGGACAGACAGAAATGGAGGACCTTCATTGCTGCCCTAAACACCAGCATGCAGTTAGTAGTATGATTCAGTGAATCTTTTTCCTACTGAGGAGAAGAAAGGTATTCCACATCACTAAATGTAAATGAGCACCATCATTCAGGAACTTATTCAGTGCTCCACTTCGATTTGAATATATCGACAGGATGCATTGGATAACTCCTGAAGTTGTGAGTGACTGTCTAAAATCCTTCCTTTTCTGCAAATAATGCATGTTTAAGGAACTATCCCAACTGGAATTTCCTGATAGTAATGACAATGGGTCTACTATCATTGTGGAGACATGAGAGATTTTGCAGATGTTGGAAATGCAGAGCAGCACACACAAAATGCTGGAGGAACTCCGGTCAGACAGC
The DNA here is from genome assembly GCF_030028105.1 of Mobula birostris. Taxonomy (NCBI): domain Eukaryota; kingdom Metazoa; phylum Chordata; class Chondrichthyes; order Myliobatiformes; family Myliobatidae; genus Mobula; species Mobula birostris. Next base: position 78,552,301 of record NC_092384.1, on the reverse strand, counting down.
ATCTATGCAGCTGATGTTTTGGATTGTCTTCCAAGAAGACCACAACCTTGTTGTGGTTTGGAAGCTTGTGTGCCTCAATGACCTGGAGAGCTTCGCTGGCTGGAGTCGGAACTTTATGCTGTGGCTCTTGGTAAGGTCAGCCATGCCAAACAGGTCGAACTGTAGAAGCCAGACTAAGAGAGGTCCTCCACGTTCAAGGGTTCAGCTCAGTGTTAACAACCCAGACTGGTTTAAAAAAAAGCTATTATGGAAACAGCAGTGAAGAATCCTTCTGCACCTGACTGGTGAAGAACAGACAGAGATCGAGGATCATCATTACTGCCCTAAATGCCAGCAGCGTAATGGGCAGTGGGTAAATAAGTTTCAGTACTCGCTCTCATTATGCATGACGTATCGTAATAAACTCCACTCAGTGGCCACTTCATTAGGTACATCTTGTACATCTAGTTTCATGCAAATATCTAATCAGTCAATCATGTGGAAGCATCTCAATGCATAAAAGCATGCAGATGAGGTCAATAAGTTCAGTTGTTGTTCCGACCAAACATCAGAATGGGGAAGAAATGTGATCTAAGTGACTTTGACCATGGAGTGATTGATGGTGCTAGACAGGGTGGTTTGAGTATCTCAGAAACTCCTGAGTCCTGACAAAGGGTCTCAGCCTGAAACGTCGACTGTACATCTTCCTAGAGATGCTGCCTGGCCTGCTGTGTTCACCAGCAACTTTGATGTGTGTTGCTTGAATTTCCAGCATCTGCAGAATTCCTCGTGTTTACATATATCTCAGAAACTGCTGATTTCCTTGGATTTTCACACACAACAGTCTCTAGAGCTTACAGGGAATGGTGTGAGAAACAAAAAAAAAATCCAGTGACTGGCGGTTCTGTGGGTGAAAATCCCTCATTAACGAAAGAGGTCAGAGGAGAAAGGCCAGACTGATTCAAGCTGACAAAAGGGCAACAGTAACTCAGATAACCATGTGTCACAACAGTGATGTGCAGAAGAGCATCTCTGAACACCCAACGCGTTGAACATTGAAGTGGATGGGCTGTAGCAGCAGAAGACCATGAACGTACACTCAGTGGCCACTTCAGTAGGTTTTTTTAAAATTTATCCATTTTCAGGATATGGGCATCGCTGGCTAAGCTGGCATTTATTGCCCATCCCTAGTTGCCCTAGACGAGCTGCCTTCTTGAACCGCTGTAGTCTCTGAGGTGTAGGTGCACCCACAGTGGTATTAGGGAGGGAATTCCATGATTTTTGACCCAGCAGCAATGAAGGAATGGTGATATGTTTCCAAGTCAGGATGGTGAGTGACTTGGACGGGTATTTCCAAGTGGTGGTGTTCCCAGGTATTTGCTGTTCTCGTCCTTCTGGATGGTAGTGGTCGTGGGTCTGGAAGGTGCTGCCTTAGGAACTTTGGTGTGTTGTTACAGCGCATCTTGTAGATAGTACACACTGCTGCTACTATTCATCGATGGTGGAGAGATTGAATGCTTGTGGAAGGGATACCGATCAAGTGGCTGCCTTGCATTGGATAGTACCAAGCTTCTTGAGTGTTGATGGAGCTACACTTATCCTGGCGAGTGGCAAGTATTCCATTACACTCCTGACTTGAGCCTTGTAGATGGTGGACAGGCTTTGGGGAATCAGGAGCTGAGTTACATGCCACAGGATTCCTAGCCCTTGACCTGCTCTGGTAGCCATGGTGTTTATATAGCTAGATCAGTTCAGTTTCCTGTCAATGGTAATCTTCAGGATGTTGATATTAGGAGATTCAGTGATGGTGATGCCACTGAATGTCAAGAGATGATGGTTAGAGCCTCTCTTGTTGGAGATGGTCGTTGCTTGGCACTTGTGCGGCTTGAATGCTACTCGCCTCTTGTCAGCCCAAGCCTGGATATTGTCCAGGTCCTGCTGCATTTGAGTATGAACTGCTTCACTACCTGAGGAGACATGAATGTTGCAGAACATTGTGCAGTCACGTAGGTACAGAAGGTAGAGTCATTCAACACAGACCTGGACCCATCTGCAGAAGAACTTCAGTTCAGAAAGGTTACTCACCATTATATATGAACATCAAACATAGAACAATACAACACAATACAGGCCTTTCAGCCCACAATGTTATGTGGAGGGTAAGAAGCTGTTCCTGAAACATTGAGTGTGTGTCTTCAGGCTCCTGTACCTCTTGGTTGATGGTAGCAATGAGAAGAGGGCTTGTCCTGGATAGTGAAGATCCTTAATAATAGACGCCATCTTCTTGAGGCATTGCCTTTTAAAGATGCCCTAGATGGTGGGGATGCTAGTGCCCATGATGGAGCTGGTTGGGTTTACAACTCTCAATGGGCTGAAGGGCCTGTTTTCCTGCAGTATCTAGTTGTGATTAAGCCTTTGTCAGTGAGCCGGCTCCCACCAGTTCGGAGTGAGGACTGGAAAGTCAATTTGCAATGCAAGTCATGAACTCCTTCTGTGCTGCATCATTGCCTGTATCCTCTCAATCTTCACATTTAATTTCCAAATATAAATCACTTTGGAGGCTGGTTAAATCCTCTAATATAGACTGAAACATGAGCCTGTAACATTCCTAAATGAAAATGTAGACCTGGGTACAACCTGGAAAGAGTAAATACAGGCTCGGTGGCCACTTTATTAAGTACAGGAGGAATGTTTGTGGTTTTCTGCTGCTGTAGCCCATCCACTTCAAGGTTTGACATGTTTCACTGGTGTAATGCATGGTTACTTGAGTTACTGTTGCCTTCCTGTCAGCTTGAATCACTTTGGCTATCTCCTCTGACCTCTCATTAACAAGATGTTTTTGCCCACAAGACTGCCGCTCATTGGTTGTGATTTTGTTTATCACACCATTCTTTGTAAACTCTAGGCACGGTTGTGTGTGAAAATCCCAGTAGACCAGCAGTTTCTGAAATACTCAAACCACCCCATCTGGCACCAATAATCATTCCACAGTCAAAGTCACTTAGATCACATTTCTTCCCCATTCTGATGTTTGGTCTGAACAACAACTGAACAGCATCTTCCCCACCACCATCAGATTTCTGAATGGACAATGAACCCATGTGCACTACCTCACTGATTTTTTTTTTCCTGTTTTTGCTCTTATTTTGCACTAATTTTATATGTATATAATATATATTATTTTAATTTGTGCTTTTTAATTATGTATTTTAATGTACTGACGCTACAAAAGAACATATTTCACGACATATGCCAGTGATATTAAACCTGATTCAGATATGGATAAGGTGGATGGTCATAGTCTTTTCCCCAGGGCTGCAGAGTCCAAAACTAGAGGGTACAGACATAAGATAAGAGGGAAGAGATTTAAAAGAGACCTGGGAGATAACTTCTTCACACAGGGTGGTGAGAACCTGGAATGAGCTGCCAGAGAAAGTGGCGGAGGTGGATACAAGAGGAACATTCAGGAAGCATTTGGTAGGTACATGGAGTGAGAGCTATGGGTGGAATGTGGGCAACTGAGACTAGTAAGGAGGATGCTGTGGTCACCATGGATGGGCTGAATTGCTCTCTTGTGTTACTCTGTCTATTCTCGCACACAGTATAGTCCTTACGTAAAACTTGCACAGTAAACAATAGATGTTTTAATAATAATCATGAAAAAGTCTGAAGACACTGGAAATCTAAAGCAACACACACAAAATGCTGGAGGATCTCAGCTGGTCAGGCAACATCTCTGGAAATGAATAAACAGTCGCAGTTTCGGGCTGTGACCCTTCATCAGGACTGGAGAAGAAGGGGGAAGATGACAAAATGTTGATAATTTTTTTTGTTTCTCCGACAATAACAGCTGACGTGTGCCGGAGAGTTTTAGAGATACTGGGGCAGGTCCACTCTCTCAAACTCGGAAGTCTGGATCCAGTGGTACGACTAGCCATCACAAACTGGAGTTTTCCTTGGTTGCAATGGATGACCATGACTTCCTCCATGCCTTGTCATGCCCTTCACTCTCCACACCATCCTGGCTGTCGGATCTCACTGTTGATCTCATCCCAACATTTTGTCGGAGCTGACTTCACGTGTGTGTCTCTATCTCACCGGGGTATGAGGGCCGCTGGCTACCTTCACCTGGTTTAGTCTGTGGGGACCAAAGTTGAGTGAGCTGCCCCAGAATGGACATGACAAGCCCCTTCACCAGAGATGCTACCCCTCCCTGGACACCCCGTACATTAATAACCAATACAAGTGCGAAAAAGAAGAATGGAGCAAAGATTGTAGTCCAAACTGACGTAATGCAAATAGAGTAACACACACAAAATACTGGAGAGACTCAGCAGATCAGACGTCTGTGAAGAGGAATAAATAATCGAAGTTTTGGGCTGAGACCCTTCATCAGGACTGGAAAGGAAGGGGGAAGAAGCCAGAATAAGAAGGAGATGAGGGGTGGAGGAAGGGGTACAAGCTGGAGGCAGGATCCCCACCCTCTTATTCGGGCATCTGCCTGAATAAACCTGATTCTGATGGGCACCGCCTTCTTGAGGCAGCACCTCCTGTGGAAGCTGTCAATGGACCAGGTTGTGCCCACAATGGACCAGGTTATGCTAACTACTCTCTGCAGCCAATTACATTTCCTGTGCATTGAAATTGTCCTACCAGGGCATGAGGCGACCAGTTGCTACACTTCCAAAAGTGCATCAGTAGAAAAAGGAGAACAGAAGGACTTCTTGTTTTGAGACCCCATCATTCCCCTGTTAGAATGTCTGAGCTGTGATTCCAACATTTTCTGTTGGCAAGGTTTCTATATTTGCATCATTACTGCCTTCCTTGACTTACCTTGGTAACTGCAAATGGTCATTGAGGCATTGCTAAGAAACTAAAGTTATATTTCAAAAGGCATAAATCAATCGACTCAACCATGGCCAGGAGCCAAAAATAAAATTTCATTTCTCTTTCTGAAGTTGGCCATTGTTTTGTTGTTTCACATTAACCAGACAGCTTCATTTGTGGAAAAAATAAAGCACAAAGAAATATAAAGATAGGCAAAGGAACTATCTAACTCCGCCAAGCCCGGTTGTGACAGGACGAGGGTTGGGCTTGGGGCTATCAACTCCATCATGTTAAAGCCCAGAGCTACGGAAACAGCAACAGAAGCTCCAATGACCTCATCCCTGGGAGGGAAAGGATCTTTGAAGATGGTCTCCTCCTGGAGAAAACGTGAAAGACTGGCCCGGGACAGAGTACTCTGGTGAGCTACTTTTGGCGGCCTCTGCTCCAGTAGGGGTAATGGGCTTAAGAAAAGTAAAGTGAATTATCTCCTTTCAGTTCAGTTGCAGATTCAGACCAAGAAACTCGATCCATATCAATCCTAGATTTACCGTCACATATCATACCCTGGGTGGCTCGCATAAGACACAAAATGTTAGAGGAACTCAACAGACAATACACATCAAAGTTGCTGGTGAACGCAGCAGGCCAGGCAGCCTCAATAGGAAGAGGTACAGTCGATGTTTCAGGCCGAGACCCTTCGTCAGGACTAACTGAAGGAAGAGTTAGTAAGAGGAACTCAACAGGTGAGGTAGCATCAATGGAAATGAATAAACAGGACTGCCAGTCCTAGTGAAGAATCTCGGCCCAAAACGTCAACCGTTTATTCATTTCCACAAAAGCTGCCTGCGCTGCTGAGTTCCTCCAGCATTTTGTGTATGTTGCTCTGGATTTCCTGCATCTGCAGAATCTCTTGTGTTTATGGATCAGACAAGAGATCTCTCTGGATGACTTCAAGTCCTTCCATAAATTGGATATTGGAATTATAGAAAGATGCAACACAGGAGCAGGCCCTTCAGCCCTTCAAGTCTGTGCTAACTATCAATCACTTATTCAGACAAATCCTGAACTGATCCCACTTTATTGTCCGCCTGTACCCATCAACTCTCCTTAGATGTACCCCTCAACACAAAGTCTGGAAGTTGAGGCCCGATGGGCAAAGCCCAGGATTGGAGAGTCTGCAAGTCCTCTGGGAAAGTAAAAAAGGTCCAATGACCGCGAGTCTGCAAGTCCATGGGAGGCTGGAGACCCGGACGGGGCCTGTCCCGCTGTCCTGGGGTTGGTGTGTGTGTGTGTGTGTGGAACGAGGCTTGCTTTGTTGTTGTTTTGTTGCTGTTGCTCTGTTGTTGCTGCTTGTGTTGTGGTGTTGTAGTGCTGAGTATTGTAGGCATGCTACATTGGCACCTAAACGTGTGGTGACACTTGCGGGCTGCCCCAAGCCCAGCCTTGGGTTGTGTTGGCTGTTGATACAAGCAACACATTTCACTGTGTGTTTTGACGTACACCCGATAAATAAATGAATCTGAATCTGAATCTACAAACGAGGAGCAATTCGCAGCAACCAATGAACCTCCCAACCTGCCATCTCTGGGGTGTGGGGAGGAACCAGAGCACCCAGAGGAAGCCAACACAGTTAGAAGGAGAGCGTAGAAACTCCACACAGACAGCACCGGAGGTCAGGATCAAATGGGCGTCTCTGCAGCTGTGAGGAAGTGGGTCTGCATTTGTGATAACCCTTATTCTGGGGTAGAATTCACCTGAGTTTGGCTGATGAGTACCTAGTGACAGTCACAGACCCAGCCCACTGTGACCACACTCTTGAATGGACCTCTCATACACTGAAAGATGAACTTTTGATCTCGCGTTGTACCTTGTCATGATTCTTGTTTATTTAAATATTTATTATTGAGATACAGTGCAGTAGGCCCTTCTGGCCCTACGAGCCACACTGCCCAGTAATCCCCCCAATTTAATCCTAGCCTAATCACGGGATAATTTACAATCACCAATTAACCTATCAAACCAGTACGTCTTTGGACTGTGGGAGGAAACCAGATCTCCTGGAGGAAACCCACGTGGTCATGGGGAGATCGTACAAACTCCTTATAGACAGCAACGGGAATTGAACTTGGGTCGCTGGGACCATAAAGTATTGTGCTAACCACACTGCCCCATTTACCTCCCTTCATTGCACCTCTGTAATTGTAGCCTTCCTATCAGCCCCAGGACGAGCCAATCACAGGACTTTGAACCCTGGACCTCGAACTCCAGACTTGCACTGGCCTCAGACATGAGAACTCCCTGACCTGGTGAGGGAGGGTGTGTTCACTGGCCCCCGCTGATTACAATCCCGGACAACTTCAGATGGCTCTCAGCCAAAGACACTCCCCACCCACGTGCGGTGTGTGGGATGACGTTAGCCTTGGTTTTGAGGTCTCACTTTCAAAATCAAAGTCACAACAAGAACGTCAGTTAAAGGGTTAAATTAAAATGAAGAGCCTTTGGCCTGAGCGTTCACTCTGTTTCTCTTTCCACAACTGTTGGGAATTTCCTGCATGTTCTGTTTTTAATTTAGGATAAATTGTGTGGAATGTTTGCACAACCTTGTCTTCCAATTCCCCCCACGGTTTAAAAGATAGATGTGGGAACTTTTAAAAATAATGAAGGGATTCCTGCCGCTCCATGAACACTGAGCCAATGAAGAGTTTGTATTTAAATGAGCTTGAGAAGTTAAGCGATTTGCTGATTACAGCACGATGTTTAACTCTATTTACAACTCCTTAGATCATGGGGAGATCTTTTCCCGAATTCATTCACTCGAACACAGGCTGGTTGCTAACAGCAGAATCTGCGGAGGGGAAAGAACAGACAACATCACTTATTCATTTATTTATTGAGATAAAGTGGGGAATAGACCCTTCCAGCCTTTCAAGCTGTGGCACCCAGCATCTCCTGATTTAATCTGAGCCAAATCACAAGGCAATTTACAATCTACCAACTGGTACATCTTTGGACTGTGAGAGGAAACTGGAGCACCCGGAGGAAACACATGCCGTCCCGGGGAGAACGTACAAACTCCTTAAAGACAGTGGTGGGAATTGAACCCGGGTTGAAGGTACTGTTAAGCATTGTGCTAACCACTACACTACCATGCTACCCCAACTATGGTACCGTGCCACCCCCTTTTGGGTCGAGACCCTTCACTTAGACTGAAAGATTAGAAGGGAGATAGCCAGTATAACATTTTGCCTGGATAAAATGGCAAATTGGCTTATTATTATCACATACTGCTTTCTGAGTTACAGCGAAAAATCTGTCTGCATTTCATTCATGCAGATCATTTCTTTACAACAGTGCACTGGGATAGTTCAACAAGATAGACTGAGCGGACTGCTGGAGGCTGTTTCCCAGGGTGGAAATGGCTAATACAAAAGAGCAAAATTTGAAGGTGAGCGAATGAAAGTACAGCAGGGATGTCAGAGGTAGATTTCTTTTCACACCGAGAATGGTGAGTGGAACACACTGCCAGGGATGGTGGTAGAGGCAGGTACATTAGGGGCATTTAAGAGATACTAAGTTTCAATTTTCCTCCCTGATCAAGATTTTAATTCTGTATGATTGTAGGCTCTGGGCCTGTGCTCAAATGAACTCAGAAGAATGGCGGGGGCGGCCTTAATAGAATGGATGTGGTGAGGATGTTTCCTACGGTGGGGGAATATAAGACCAGAGGATGTCCAATTAGAATGGAGATGAGGGATTTCTTTAGCCAGAGAGAGGTGAATCTGTGGAATTCATTGCCATAGGCAGCTATGGAGGCTCAGTCTATGTATATTTAAGGAGAGGTTGATAGGTTCTTGATTAGTCCGGGGGTGAAGTGATACAGGGGGAAGGCAGGAGATTGGGCTGAGAGGGAAATGGGTCAGCCATGACGAAATGGCGGAGCAGACTTGATGGGTCGAATGGTCTAATTCTGCTCCTATATCTTATGGTCTTACTACATTTCTATTTAAAAAGCTCTTACAGCAGATAGCCACATGGATGAAAGAAAAATGGAGCACTATGGGGGAGGGAGGGGTTAGATTGATCTTCAAGAGGTTGAGGAAGTTTAGCACCACATCGTGGGCTGAAGGACTATGTATTCTGCTGTAGTGTTCTGTGTTCCCACTCAGTAGCCCAGCGGTTAGGGCAACACTAGTAACAGTGCCAGTGACTGGGTTCAATTCTGACTGCAGTCTGTAAGGAGTTTGTACATTCTCCCCATGGCTGAATGGGTTTTCTCCGGGTGCTCTGGTTTCCTCTCCCGTTCCAAAGATGTACGAGTTGGTAGGGTAATTGGTGTACGAGTAAAGATGTATGAGTTGGTAGGGTAATTGGTGTACGAGTAAAGGTGTACTAGTTGGTAGGGTAATTGGTGTACGAGTAAAGATGTACGAGTTGGTAGGGTAATTGGTGTACGAGTAAAGGTGTACGAGTTGGTAGGGTAATTGGTCACATGGGTATATATAATTTCAGGCGGAAGCACCTGTTAAGGTACCGTATCTCCGATGAGAAATTAAACTTAAACACAAGGTAGAGTGAAAAGCTTGATTGCTTATTGTTCGTTCGGATCAGATCATTACACAGTGCATTGAGCTAGTACAAGGGAAAACGACACCAACGCAGAATAAAGTGTGAAAGCTACAGAGGAAGTGCAGTGCGGACAAACATTGTAATGAGGTAGATTATGAGGTCAGGAATCCAGCGTATCGAACTAGGGAGCTATTTAATAGTCTCATAACAGTGCAGTAGAAGCTTTCCTCGAGTTTCGAAAATCAAAGTTCAACGTGAATTTATTACCAAAGTACATATAGTATGTGTCACTATATACAACCCCGTGATTGATTCAGAGTGGATACAAAGAATCAATGAAAAACTGCAGACAAATGACCAATGTGCAAATGACAACAATTTGTACAAACGCAAAAAGAAAAACAAAGTAATAACAATAAATAAACAAATCATCACCATCATGTGCCGTGTCGTATGACGTGGGCGATCGTGGTCTTCCCATAATTATGATTGTTCTTGGCAACTTTTCTACAGAAGGGGTTTGCCATTGCCGCCTTCTGGGCAGTGTCTTTACAAGATGGGTGACTCCAGCCATTATCAATATGCTTCATGGGAGTCTGATCACGGGGCTAAGCAGCTGATGCACCTTGCCCAAGAGTGACCTGCAGGTTAGTGGAAGGAAAGAGCACCTTACACCTCCTATGGTGGAGAAACATTCGGCCTGTGACTAGTTTCTACACACTCGGACTGTGACCGGTCTCCATGCTTTCAGAGTGTGACTGGTCTCTACAGACTCAGACGGTGTCTGGTGTGTCTGGTCTACAATAGGCCTGGCACTGACCAGTCACACACTCAGACTGTGGCATGTCTCCAGAATTCCCACAGACTCTAAAGTGTAATAAAGATGCAGTTTTAATTCAGTTTGTGCTGTAAAAGGCTCATAAAACAGGCTGTGTCTGCTTGAAATCTGTATGAAATGAACAATTTAGCACATCTGAGCTGCATGCTATGTCTCCGAACAGCATTACCACACACTCAAAAACTATTACAACCATTGTGAAAGTATCTCTTCAGAACTTCTTCCAATATCACAACATTACTTTACCCTGTTCGTTCACACACCGAATTGATCACATTATTCTCATGAATGCTTAACACAGGAATAGAAGCGAGTGACGTGCAGTTGCTGGAAATCCAGAGCAACACTCACAAATGTCCGAGGAACTCAGCAGGTCAGGCTGCATCTATGAAAGGGAATAAACAGCTGATGCTTCAGGCTGCACATCTTCATCAGTTCTGACACTTCAATAGACAAGATATTGTCCTAATGTAGGCAAATGGAATTGGTGTTGATGGTCAACAAAGGTTGGCATGGACGAAGTCTGCATCCTCAAAACTCTTAGTTGTTTTTCTATCACAATACCCAGGTAATAAGAAATGCCAAATAAAGCCTCCAGAGAATTCCAAAGTGCTGAGCTCTGCTCGTACTCTTCATTATTTCACATCTCTGACATGATGTAAAGGCCCATCATTGGGAGAGCTAGATGGTGGGCATGGAGAGGTTGTTTCCTTTAGAGGGGGAATCTAGGAGAGAGGGCACAGCCTCAACATAGAGGCACCTCTCCATTTAGAACAGAGATGATGTGGAATTTATTTAGCCAGAGGGTGGTGCATCTGTGGAATTCATTGCCACAGATAGCACGGGGGCCAAGACATTGAGAATATTTATTTATTGAGATACCGTGTGAAATAGACCCTTCTGGCCCTTCAAGCCACACTGTCCAGCAACCTCTGATTTAGTCCTAGCCTAATTATGGGACAAATTATATTGACTAATTGAGCTATCAACTGGTACATCTTTGGATGTGGGACGCAACTGAAGCACTGGAGGAAACCAATGCGTTGATGGGGAGAACCTATAAACTTCTTACAGGCAAAGGTGGGAATTGAACCCAGGTTGCCTGTTCCGTAAAGTCTTGTGGTGAAGTTGATGGGTTCTAAGTTAGTGAGTGTGTCAAAGGTTATGGGGAGAGGGCAGGAGAGTGGGGTGGGTGGAGCTACGATGGAGCTCGACAGTGAATTCTTTGAGCGCATCAGCAGAAATAGCTTAATTTCTACCTTTAATGTGCCTCCTTTTCCCTTTCAAGGTTTGATGGGGCTCTGTTGAAGACCCTGCAACTGGGTCCATGCTCACAACTTAGTGACACGAACCCGTACATTATAGCACCCTCACAACTCACTTTGGTTCTTTGCAGCCGTTCTTCAATATCCCAAGGATGAGGCCTAGAAAACAAGCACACCTTTGGGATTCCAAGGCTTTGTGACCCTGAGGCCAAACCATTTCTATATCAGTGCTGCCGACTGAAGCATCATGGGAGAAAATGGAACATCAGGAGCAGCGGATTGGTTGTCAGGGACTCTGTACCCAGTGAATTGCGTGCCCTCTTTCTTTCTCTTGTGAGTGAGGAGAGTTTATCGCTGATTCAAGTCGGAGAACACAGAAAAAGCGTTGCAGCAGAACTTAGCACCGTAAATCAGTGAGTTGTTTTGTATGGCTCCCCTCTCGCTGTGAAAGGGTGACACCCCTTTTTCCCTTCATTTGGAGAGAGAAAGCACCTATGGTGAATTGACAGGTGAACAATTCGTTTTCGTTGTACTTCTGATCGTGGTCTTTCTTGGGGGCTTTGTTATTGCTTTCCTGGAGGGTGGAGGGTAGTGAAGCTGTTTTGCAGAAGTGGGTGGGGATCTATTATTTTTTCTCTATAGTTCCTTTTAACATCAATATTCTTTGATAGTAAATGGAACAATTGAGAAAGATAATAACTGAGCCATGTTAGAATGGTGGAGCAGATTCGATTGGCTGAATGGCCCAATTTAGCCCCTATGTACTATGGTCTTATGGTACGTGGCCAAGTGGTTAAGGCATTGGACTAGCAGTCTGAAGGTCGTGAGCTCGAGCCCCAGCCAAGGAAACATGTTGTGTCCTTGAGCAAGGCACTTAATCACACATTGCTCTGCGATGACACTGGTGCCAAGCTGTATGGGCCCTAATGTCCTTCCCTTGGACAACATTGGTGTCGTGGAGAGGGGAGACTTGCAGCATGGGCAACTGCTGGTCTTCCGTACAGCCTGCGCCCTGGAGAGTGAAGACTTTCCAGGCACAGATCCATGGTCCCGCAAGACTAACGGGTGCCTTATGGCCATGCCTTCCTGCTGCTACCTTTACAGAAGTACAGAAGCCTGAAGTCCCACATCCCACATGCCAGGTCCTTGAATGGCACTAATCCTACCTCAACAGCAGAACACTATGGACCAGCTATGGACCTGTCTCTAGTTGTGTTTTGTCTCTAACGTCTTATTGTTCTGCCGTCTGATTCTCCTTGTTTAATCTTATTTCTACATAAACCTGGGCCTCTGTATCTTCCACTGCAACTGGATCCCTGATTTCCTCATCAGACCAGAGTCAGTGCCGATAAGTTATAAGATTTAGCTATTTATTGATTGATTGAGATACAGTGTAGAATAGGCCCTTCCAGCCGCACCAGCCAGCAACTCCCGATTTAACCCTAGTCTAATCACAGGACAATTTACAATGACCAACTGACTTACCAACCAGTACGTCTTTGGACTGTGAGAGGAAACCAGAGAACTTGGAGGAAACCCATGTGGTCATGGGGAGAATACACAAACTCCTTATAGACAGTGGCGGGAATTAATTCTCAGCTTCTGGTACTGTAAGAACATTGTGCTAACCACTACACTACCATACTGCCCTCATAGTCACACCTCAAGGATGTGTGCTTATCCACTGCTCTACTCGCTCTACACACACGATTGTGTGGCTTAGCACAGCTCAAATTGCCGTTGACCAATGTAGGTAGCGTCACTGTTGTCGGCAAATCCCAGATGGTGACGAGGAGGTATACAGGAGTGAGATACATCAGCTCATTGAGTGGTATTGTAACAGCAACCTCGTACCTCATCAGCAAGACCAAGGAATTGACTGTGGACATCAGGAAGGAGAAGTCAGGAGAACACACACACAAGTCCTCATTGAGGGGTCAGAAATGGAACTGGTGAGCAGTTTCAAGTTTTCGGGCATTGTAATCTCAAGAGCATCTATCCTGGACTCAACACGTTCAAGATGCTTACAGTAGTTGCAGGAAAGGCCCAAAACAGAGGATCACAAGAGACTACAGAGGGTTGTAGACTCAACCAACTTTCCCCACATCTTCAAAAAACAGTGGCATCATCATGAAGGCACAGCAGCAGCTCTCCTTTCTGAGGAGTTTGAGGTGATTTGGAAGGTCTCCAAAGAAGGTAGGACATGTAAAAACGCGGCAGTTTGCACTTGAACCGAGGAGGTGCGATATCCTTGGGAGTTTTAGACTAGAGTTGTAGGGGGATGGGAACCAGAGTGCCAGGGCAGTTGTGGAAAAGTTGATGTTGAGTCAAAGACAAGAACTGAAAGGCTGAGCATGGTAGGATCCAGCACAAAGGACCCTCACCACCTGGGAAGCACACTCATTATGTATCATTACTCCCATAAGGGAGGAGGTGCAGGAGGCTGAAGACACACACTCAGTGATTTAGGAACAGCTGCTTCCCCTCTGCTATCAGATCGCTGAAAGTTCCATGAACTCAGGAACACCACCTCGCGATCCCTCTCTGACACTATTTTTTCTCTTTTAGAGATATAGCACAGTACAGGCATTTCTGGCCCAGTGAGTTGCACCACCCAATATATATTCAATCCTAGCCTAATCACAGGGCAATTTCCACTGACCAATTAACCTACTAGCCAGTATCTCTTCACACTGGGGGACGAAACTGAAGCACGCGGAAGAAATCCACGTGGCTCACAGGAAGGACGTACAAACTCCTTACTGACAATGCTGGAATTGAACTCTGAACTTTGACATCTTGAGCTGTAATAGCGTTGTGCTAACCGCTACACTAACATGGTGTCCCTTTGTGCATGTATTTACGTACAGTACTGTGAAGCAGTCTTAGATGCCCCAGATACATAGATATGCCTAAGACTTTTGCACAGTTCTTTATTTGTGTATTTATTTATTGTAGCAAGCTATAGTAATATTTTCTGTACTTCACTGTACTGCTGTCCCAAGACAACAGATTTTATGACACAAGAGATATTGCAGATACTGGAAATCTGAAGCAATACACACTCAGCAGGTCAGGCAGCATCTATGGATGGGAATGAACAGCAGCATTTTGGGCTGAGGCCCTTCGTCAGAGCTGATGAAAGGTCTTGGCCCAAAACGTTGACTGTTTATTTCCACCCATAAATTTCATGACTTATCAGTGATTATAAACCTGATTCTGATTCCGATTCCGATTCCATCTCCAGTTGTTTTCTGAAGGTGGCAAAGAACCATTGTGTTCCTGCTCCTGAAGATCCTCCCACAATGCTGTAGGGGACGGAGTTCCATGACTTTGACCCAGCGCTGATGTAGGAGCGGCAACATATTTTCTCATCGGGAGGATGGTGTGGGCCCTCTAAAGATACAGGGAGGCACGGCAGCATGCTGGTTAACATAATGCCCTACTGCGCCAGCGATTGGGATATAATTCCCAGCACTGTCTGTAAGGAGTTTCTACGTTCTGCATGCGACCCTGTGGGTTTTCTCTCACATTCCAATGGTGGATGGGTTAGGGTTAGTAAGTTGTGTGCACGCTATGTTGGTGCCAGAAGCATGGCAACACTTGCAGGCTGCCCCCAGCACATCCTGGGACTGTGTTGGTCTTTGATGTAATATTTCTCTGTATGCTTGGATGTTTCATTGTACAAGTAAGGTTAATCTTTGTAAATCTTTAGGAGGTGGGAGTGAATGCCTGGG
Source organism: Mobula birostris (assembly GCF_030028105.1). Taxonomy (NCBI): domain Eukaryota; kingdom Metazoa; phylum Chordata; class Chondrichthyes; order Myliobatiformes; family Myliobatidae; genus Mobula; species Mobula birostris. The sequence goes on along the minus strand of NC_092384.1, from coordinate 78,537,089 downwards.
ACTGATATCAAGGTAAGAAGCTGGATTTTCTCACTCTGGGGGTTGGGAATCTCCAGATGATCTGTGGCTGCTCATTCTCACAAGACTGACAAAGATTAAACGTAAGACCACAAGACATAGGAGCAGAATTAAGCCACTCAGACCTTTGAGTTTGTTCTGCCATTTCACTATGGCTGATCCATTAACCCTCTCAAACCCATTCTCCTGCCTTCTCCTTATCACCCCAGCCGACTCACAGGTGAAGTGTTGCCTCACCTGGAAGGACTGTTTGGGGCCCTGAATGGTGGTAAGGGAGGAAGTGTAAGGGCATGTGTAGCACTTGTTCCGCTTACACGGATAAGTGCCAGGAGGGAGATCAGTGTACGTGAAATGGGAGAGATGCGTTTAAGAGCAGAGTTGATAGTGGAGGAAGGGAAGCCCCCTTCTTTGATGCCCTGACTCATCAGGAAGATATCAACCTTTGTTTTAAATATACCCAATGACTTGACTTGCCCAGCCATCTGTGGCAATGCATTCCACAGATTCACCGCCCTCTGACTAAAGCACTTCCTTTTAACTCTGTTCTGAATGGAAATCCCTCTGTTCTGAGGCTGGTCCTAGACTCCCCCTCTATAGAAAACATCTTCTCCACATCCACTCTGTCCAGCCCTTTCAATATTCAACAAGTTTCTATGAGAATCCACACCCGCCCCCTGCCAATCCTCTAAAAGCCAGAGAGTACAGGCCGAAAGCCATTAAATACTCCTCATATGATTGTAGAGTCAGACAGGATTATAAAAAAGGGGTCGCCTTTGAAACTCGTGAATAGTAAAGAGGTTCTAACTGCCCACAGAGCTCTTACTTGCATTTTTTTCCAATTTTTATTCCGGTTTATTTATTGACTGCCAACTAAGCCATTACACGGTCCCAAGGCATTTACAGGATAACTTGATAAGTACATCTCCTTTCAGCCTGGGCAGACTCTGTGACTCCCTGCACAGCATGCATCCCCCTCCACATAATTGTAGCTTCTCTGAAGGGGACTGCTAAGAGCACTGCATAGGCCCGAGGGGAAATTGTATAGTCCTCTGGAACATGCTGGGCAAACCACTGCAAATTCTGCTCAGCCTCTTAAGAGTGCAGGCAAATGCTTTCTCTAATCAAAAGGCAGTCAGTTTGCTAAGGAACTAATTAGCAAGTATTGAACTATTAAATGGTCCGATATAGATTTTCAGGAGTCATTTGCAGTGATTTTAAAACCAGTTATTCACAGGTGATAGACTCACATTAAAAATACTCACTTTTGCTGATTACCCCATATTACATTGCAGTAATAAACTAAACCTGGTTACTGTTAATAAATACTCTAATGGAACAGAAAGAGTTACTTCCAATTAAACTTTCATTCTTTTGATAATGCAAAGTATTTTTAGTGGATCTAGAAACGTGGCCTTACTGTGTGCAATAGCATGCACTTAGGGCGTGCATGGAATTTCAAAGTTCAAAATACATATACAGTATGTCACCATATACACACATCAAAGTTGCTGGTGAACGCAGCAGGCCAGGCAGCATCTCTAGGAAGAGGTGCAGTCGACGTTTCAGGCCGAGACCCTTCATCAGGACTAACTGAAGGAAGAGTGAGTAAGGGATTTGAAAGTTGGAGGGGGAGGGGGAGATCCAAAATGATAGGAGAAGACAGGAGGGGGAGGGATGGAGCCAAGAGCTGGACAGGTGATAGGCAAAAGGGGATACGAGAGGATCATGGGACAGGAGGTCCGGGAAGAAAGACAAGGAGGTGGGGGGGGGGGGACCCAGAGGATGGGCTAGGGGTATATTCAAAGGGACAAAGGGAGAAAAAGGAGAGTGAGAGAAAGAATGCGTGTATAAAAATAAGTAACAGATGGGATACGAGGGGGAGGTGGGGCCTAGCGGTAGTTAGAGAAGTCGATGTTCATGCCATCAGGTTGGAGGCTACCCAGACGGAATATAAGGTGTTGTTCCTCCAACCTGAGTGTGGCTTCATCTTTACAGTAGAGGAGGCCGTGGATAGACATGTCAGAATGGGAATGGGATGTGGAATTAAAATGTGTGGCCACTGGGAGATCCTGCTTTCTCTGGCGGACAGAGCATAGATGTTCAACAAAGCGGTCTCCCAGTCTGCGTCGGGTCTCGCCAATATATAAAAGGCCACATCGGGAGCACCAGACGCAGTATATCACCCCAGTCGACTCACAGGTGAAGTGTTGCCTCACCTGGAAGGACTGTTTGGGGCCCTGAATGGTGGTAAGGGAGGAAGTGTAAGGGCATGTGTAGCACTTGTTCCACTTACACGGATAAGTGCCAGGAGGGAGATCAGTGTACGTGAAATGGGGGAGATGCGTTTAAGAGCAGAGTTGATAGTGGAGGAAGGGAAGCCCCCTTCTTTAAAAAAGGAAGACATCTCCCTTGTCCTAGAATGAAAAGCCTCATCCTGAGAGCAGATGCAGCAGAGACGGAGGAATTGTGAGAAGGGGATGGTGTTTTTGCAAGAGACAGGCTGAGAAGAGGAATAGTCCATGACTATCCTCCACTTCCTCCACTATCAACTCTGCTCTTAAACGCATCTCCCCCATTTCACAATCATCTGCTCTCACTCCATCCTCCCACCACCCCACTAAGAATAGTGTTCCCCTGGTCCTCACCTACCACCCCACCAGCCTCCGGGTCCAACATATTATTCTCCGTAACTTCCGCCACCTCCAACGGGATCCCACCACTAAGCACATCTTTCCCTCCCCCCACCCCCGCATTCCGCAGGGATCGCTCCCTACGCAACTCCCTTGTCCATTTGTCCCCCCCATCCCTCCCCACTGATCTCCCTCCTGGCACTTATCCATCTACCTCCAACAAAATCCCCAGCAATGAATTCCAGGCATCTAGCACTCCGTGATTCAACTTTTCCCACACGTCTTCTTTGAACTCTTCCTTCCTCACCTTAAACGTATGCCCTCTCGTATTTGATATTTCTGAATAGCTGTCTACTCTATTCAGTACCTCTCACAATGTTACAAACTTGTATTAGTTCTCCCCTCAGCTTCTGCTAATCCAGAGTTAGCAACCCCAGTCTGTCCGATCTCTGCAAATCGCTCATACCCTCTTAGTGTTCCTGGCTTCCAGTTTTCCACTAAAATGAACACAAATGGTAAGGTGCGATTGTGTGAGAGCAAAGAGTTTTGGTCAGGACACCTACAGAATGTTTCTTTGTTATTTTATTCTATTTATTTCAAAGTTTCAGTGGAATAGGTCCTTTCAGCCCTTTGAGCCACACCGTCCAGTAACCCCCAATTTAACCCCAGCCTAATCACATGACAATTTACAATGACCAATTAACCCACTAACTGGTACGTGTTCGGACTGTGGGAGGAAACCAGAGCACCTGGAGGAAACCCATGCGGTCACAGAGAGGATGTACAGACGCTGTGAAAATTGAGCGCTGAATTCTGACGCCCTATACCGTAATAGCATCGCACTAACCGTGACCCCCACGGCAGCATGGCGGTTATTGTGGTCTAGATGATAGAGAGACGCGACATCACTTGTGGGCTGCCCCTTGCACATCCTTGATACATTGTCAGCCATTGACTCATTTCACTGCACATTTCAATTTTTGATGTACATGTGACAAATAAAGTTTATCTTTAATTAAAGATGAAAGATCTTTTATCTTTAATTTCCTGAAGAATTTTTAAGCATAGTTCAATGTTTTAAATAAACCAGCGTCATGTTCTTGAAGATACTCGCAGATAATCCTCCCTGATCCATTTTGATCAGAAATGGGAAGCAGGCTGTAGAACTTTTCTAATCATTTTGCAGGTCAGCCATAGGAATGACAATTGGTGTTCGCTTGTTGGTATCTCAGTTGGACAGCTGGACATTCGGTGATATTTGGTGACCCGGGTTCAGTGATCTTTTGTTTTACATTGGAGGGTATAATTTAAGTGCACCCTTCATCTCTCAGAGGTCCATCATTTTGGAAGAGGTGGAAACACTTTATTCTGCAATCTGTCACTGTTTTTTCCTTGTACTACCGCGATGCACTGCTGTGAGGAAGAGGTCTGTACCGAAGATACTGAACCTCAAATTTGATACCAAATACCAAAGCCTAAAGGTCTTTTGGATGTCTGGCTGTTGAGGCCTCGTGACCAAACTAGCAAGAGCAGCTTCAAATTCCTCAGTGTTATCATTTCACAGGCCAGGTCCTGGGTCCAGCAAGTAAGTGTAATTACAAAGAAAGTGTGGCAGTGCCTCTAGTTTCTCAGAAGCTTGTGAAGATTTGGCATGTCACCCAAAACTTTGTCAAACTCCTATAGATGAGGTGGAGAGTATTTTGACTGGCTGTAGCACAGTTTGGTATGGAAACACCAAGGCTCTTGAATGGAAAATCCTACAAAAAGTAGTTACGGCCCAGGTCAGCATGGGTAAAGTTCTCCCCACCATTGAGCACATCTACATTGGGAGCTGTCACAGCATCCATCATCAAAGATCCCCATCAACCTGGACGTGCAGGAGGATGGAGTGAGAGCAGATGTGCGTGAAATGGGGGAGATGCGTTTGAGAGCAGAGTTGATGGTGGAGGAAGGGAAGCCCCTTTCTTTAAAAAAGGAGGACTTCTCCCTCGTCCTGAAATGAAAAGCCTCATCCTGAGAGCAGATGCAGCGGAGACGGAGGAATTGCGAGAAGGGGATGGCATTTTTGCAAAAGACAGGGTGAGAAGGGGAATAGTCCAGATAGCTGTGAGAGTCAGTAGGCTTATGGTAGACATCAGTAGATAAGCAGTCTCCAGAGACAGAGACAGAGACAGACAGACAGAAAGATCTAGAAAGGGGAGGGAGGTGTCAGAAATGGACCAGGTAAACTTGAGGGCAGGGTGGACGCTCCTCCACTATCAACTCTGCTCTCAAACGCATCTCCCCCAGTTCACGCACATCTGCTCTCACACCATCCTCCCGCCACCCCACTAGGGATAGGGTTCCCCTGGTCCTCACCTACCACCCCACCAGCCTCCGGGTCCAACATATTATTCTCCGTAACTTCCGCCACCTTCAACGGGATCCCACCATTAAGCACAACTTTCCCTCCCCCCCCCCACGCGCTTTCCGCAGGGATCGCTCCCAACGCAACTCCTTTATCCGTTCGTCCCCCCCCCCCCACCATCCCTCCCCACTGATCTCCCTCCTAGCACTTGTAAGCAGAACAAGAGCTACACATGCCCTTACACTTCCTCCCTTATCACCATTCAGGGCCCCAGACAGTTCTTCCAGGTGAGGCGACACTTCACCTGTGAGTCGACTGTGGTTATATACTGCGTCCGGTGCTCCCGATGTGGCCTTCTATATATTGGTGAGACCCGACACAGACTGGGAGATCGTTTTGCTGAACACCTACGCTCTGTCCGCCAGAGAAAGCAGGATCTCCCAGTGGCCACACATTTTAATTCCACATCCCATTCCCATTCTGATATGTCTATCCACAGCCTCCTCTACTGTAAAGATGAAGCCACACTCAGGTTGGAGGAACAACACCTTATATTCCATCTGGGTAGCCTCCAACCTGATGGCATGAACACTGACTTCTCAAACTTCCACTAATGCCCCACCTCCCCCTTGTACCCCATCCGTTATTTATTTATATACACACATTCTTTCTCTCTCTCTCCTTTTTCTCCCTCTGTCCCTCTGACTATACCCCTTGCCCATCCTCTGGGTCCCCCCCCCCCCATCTCCTTGTCTTTCTTCCCGGATCTCCTGTCCCATGATCCTCTCATATCCCTTTTGCCAATCACCTGTCCAGCTCTTGGCTCCATCCCTCCCCCTCCTGTCTTCTCCTATCATTTTGGATCTCCCCCTCCCCCTCCCACTTTCAAATCTCTTACTCACTCTTCCTTCAGTTAGTCCTGACGAAGGGTCTCAGCCCGAAATGTCGACTGCACCTCTTCCTACAGATGCTGCCTGGCCTGCTGCGTTCACCAGCAACTTTGATGTGTGTTGCTTGAATTTCCAGCATCTGCAGAATTCCTGTTGTTTGCATTTTTAAACTGAACTCATCACTAATGGATTCACTTTCATGGACGCTACAACTCATGTTCTCGATGTTTGTTGCTTATATATTTATTATTATTATTTTATGTGTTGTCTTTTTTTTTTGTTTCCTTGCATTTGCTATGAATGCCGGCATGAAAATGAATTACAGGGTTGTATATGGTGACATATATGTACTTTGATATGAAATTTAATTTGAACTTTTGAACTTTGAACATCTCAAGTCTGGGAAGTGGGGAGAGGCCCGATGTCTGTGAGTCTGCAAGACCACCGAGACTGGATCCTGGAGGTGGACTGTCTACATGTGAGTGGGTGGATGAGAGAGAGGAGAGGCACTTGTTTTGCTGTTGTTATTCTTGCTTGTGTTGTTCTGATGAACACTGTGAGCACGGGATGCTGGACGATAGACCATACACCTTCTTAAACATCCATCAAATTGTGCAGGAACTTTGAGAGATCTATTATTGGAAAATTTATTTTCAAATAAATTTTCTCAAATACCAATAAATTTTTCTAAGTGATGCTCAAAGATCTGGAAACATGCTGTCATTTTTCTTTTCAGAGATACAGAAATCAATCAATGTCCAATTGTTGAGCTCATCGTGAAATGGAATTAAAATTCAAAATCATAATATTCTCTTTGAAATATAAGGTTGTCTTCACTGAACCTGTTTTGATCTTCATTGGAAGAATATAATGGACTTTTATTGTTAGTAATATATTTGAAAGTTCCCCTGTTGATAGTTGATAGGGTGGTTAACCAAACGTTTAGTGTGTTGGCCTTCATTAGCCAGGGAATTGACTTAAAGAGCTGCAATGTAATATTGTAGTTCTATAAAATCCTGGTTAGACCACACTTAGTTCTTCAGTTCTGGTCACCTCTTTATCGGAAGGATTTTGAGGGTGCAGAGCATGTCTTGTGAGGAAAGGTTGAGTGATCCAGGGCTTTTTCTCTTTGGAGTCATTCAACTGTAAGTGAATGTAACCAATCAAAATAGTGTTCCTCCAGGGCCAAGGTACAAAACACATTACCAACTGCACTTAGCATATGTGTTTATGGTTTTAGAAAAACAGGTTGTCGCAAATTTTAAAAAAAAGTAACACAGTCCATGTCCCTGAGTGGCATGATTGTCCTGGATCAGCTTGTTTTTCCACCTAGGGAACAGCAGAGGGCAGCACCAAGCTAACAGGGATGGGAGGGGCCAGTCCCCAACCCAGCACGGGTTCCAGCACGTCCAGCAGAAAGCCTCTGCTTTCTCCTCTGGATGACTAGCAGGCTGCTGCGTCAGGGGCGACCCCCAAGCCTGAGGCCTAGTCCTCGCCAAAATCAAAGCTCCCCTGCCATTGGTCTCGCCAATGAGCTGGTGAACTGGACTTGCAGTATTCTTCGTTATAAATGTCAAACAGGGCCTTGCGATCCCAATAAAAATGTCCAAGGCAATCAGCCACTCTGTTTGGATCATGCACTGTCTCAGCACAACGGTACGCAATATGTCCAGGCGACAGCACAACAAAGGTACGCAAGAAGTCCATCGCCATCGCTATCAGGCAACTCGCCTTTGGGATAGTCCTACAGCAGTTGATGAGCTTCGTGCCCGGCGGTGACTTGGGATTACAAAAAACACTCGCAAGATGAACAACTGCACCTTTGATTGGACCCTGAGTGGCTGCTGCCATCTCACCAGAGGGAAAAATAGCAAGAGGGAGGATGTTTGTAATAATGAGGACAGCCTCACTAGATGTAGTTTTCACTGGGCTTTGGAAAGAATACAACCTGATAATCTTTGCTGTATGAGGTCAAATCTGTGCTTTGTATTCTGCTCCCTGAACAGTTAGGAAGAGTTACCAAGAATAGAAATGTCAAGACATGGAGGGTTTAATGGGACTCCTATTTTGAATGTTGTTCAAAGCACTTTGGATGAGAGCACTTTGGATGAGAACACTTTGAAATGTAAGATCACAGCAAACTCTAAAGTGATGATACCTCCCATGGCATCAGAAAACCAACCATTATGATGTGTATGTCTCAAATACTCTTACTACTAGGCAACCATTCAACCCTCGTTTGGATGTTGGACAAGTTTTTTTTTTACAAAACTTAATGCTGACTCGCAAAGAATGAAAATGGACTTGGAAAGGGCACATGCAGAGCAGGGGCAGGGAGATAAATGGGAAATTAGACATTTGGCTTGAAATGGCTTTTCAACACTTTCTAAAATAAAAATCTGGTGGCTTCCATAAGACATAGGGAAGCACTAAGCTACTCAGCCCATTCAGTCTGCTCTACTATTCCATTATAAAGTGGAGATTAATAGGTTCTTGATTAGTAAGGGTAACAAAATTTACAGGGAGAAGACAGGAGAATGGGGTTGAGACAGATCATAAATCAGCCATAATGGAATAGTGGGGTAGCCCTGATAGGCTGAATGGCCTGATTCTGCTCCTATATCTTATGGTACATGTGACAATCATCATCATCAGATGCCATGCCCAGTTTGAGCTTTGTCTGCCATGGCCCATACATGGGTCAAGTGGATCAATTTATTGGTATTCATTTCCAGTGCTTGTAGTTTTGGGTCAAGTGGATCAATTCATCGGTATTCATTTCCAGTTCTCTGGCTGCTGTCTCCATCATCATTTGTCTTTGCCTTCCACTTGCTTTCTTCCCTTCAATCTTTCCCATAATTACCGTGCATTCTAACTCCTCTTTCCTAATCACATGTCCAATGAAGTTACGTCGCCTTTTCATGATCTCATACATTATTTTTCTTTTTATGCTTGCTCTGTTCATGACATCCTCGTTAGATAATCGTTGCATCCATGATGTTCTTTGCATCCTCCTCAAAAACCACATCTCTGCTGCTTCAATTTGTTTCCTCATGTTACTAGATATTATCCAACATTCTGAGCCATATAACATAACTGGATAAACATAACATTTCAGTACTCTGAGACGGGTTGTCATGCCTAGTTTAGTGCTGGTCAATATACTCTTCATTCTTATAAAGGTGTCTTTTGCCATCCCTATACTTCCTTTGACCTGCCATCTGATGTCACCCAGCTTCCTAAGTAGCAAAAGTTTTGTACTTGTTTTATGTCTTCCCGGTTTATTTTCAGCCTGCAGAAAGGGTTCTCCTTCTTTCTGGATATCACCATACATTCTGTCTTTTTACGATTGATAGATAGACCCATTTTTGGGTATGACTCTAAACTGCAATCGGTGATGAGGCTCTGATTGGGGACTTTCAGAGCTTTGGGGAAAGTGGAGTTACCCCTTAGTCATTCATTGCTCCCCGGGCCGCTCTGACCCGGAAAGGTAGCACCTGCAAGGGTTCTTGCTCAGGATATGAGCGAAGGCAACGGCAGATCCGGCAGGTTCAGTAACTGAACTTATGACGGAGAAGGCAGATGAGCTATGCCCTCAAATGACAATGGCTATAGTACAGGCGGATGAACATTTGGGAAGAGAAATGGCGATCTCTTCAGTTCGCCCAAAGGAAGGCAATAGCAAACCACCGTTGCTAGATACATGTGACAATAATAAACCAAATACCAGTGATTGTTGTCATTATATGCCGTGTCGATCGAAGTGGGCGATCATGGTCAGATTGTCTGCCTGGTGTCAGTGGGTGCATAACCAGGACTTGTTGGTGTCTGTGGTCACATAACAGGTAGTCTGAGGACCATCCACTACCTGTTCCCATGGCTTCATGTGACTTGATGAGCCAAATGGCCTAATTCTGCTCCAAAGACAAAGTCAGGGTGGACAGACACAGAAGAGGGCAGATTAGCTATGGTGGTAGGCCTGAGGCCTGGTTGGTCTATTCCTATTCCTGTTTTCTAATGTTTCTTGTGTTCTCTCAAAGGATTGAGAACACTCAGTGTTCCACGATTAAAGTCACCACTGTGGGTGCCCTAGTAGTGTAGTGGTCAGCACAACACTGTTCCAGTGTGGGGCATTCCCGAGTTCAGAATTCATTTCCGACGCCAATCTGTAAGGAGTCTCTGAACATGCTTCTCGTGGATTGCACGGGTTTTTTCCAGGTGCTCCAGTTTCCTCCCACGGTTCAAAATATATTAGATAGGATAAACGGTCATTGCAATTTGTCCTGTGGTTAAGTTAGGGTTAATTGCGCTTTCTTGGAGGCTGTTGGTGTGGCAAGACTCAAAGAACCGGGAGGGCCTACACCGCACTGTTTTGCTGAATAAAATAAACAGGGAGGGCCTACACCGCACTGTTTTGCTGAATAAAATAAATGGATCACGTACATTGGGTCATAATGAGATTTTCTGGGCCATTGGCCTTCATAAATTACTGAGTACAGGAGTTGGGATGCTGTATTGAAGTTGGTGAGGACAAATTTGGCGTAACGTGAGTGTTTTGTTCACCAACCTGAAGGAAAGATTATCAATAAGAGTACAGAGATATTTCTATGACTTGAGCACCTGAGTTATAGGGAAGCATTGAACAGGTTAAGACTTCATTCCCTAGAGCGTAGAGAATGAGAGGAGATTTGGTAAAGGTATACAAAATTATGAGGTGTAGAGATAGGGAAAATGCAAGCAGGCTTTTTCCACTGAATTTGTGTGAGTCTAGAGCTGGAAGTCACATGTCAAGTGTGACAGATGAAATACCTAAGGAGAGCCCGGCTGGGAACAACTTCATTCAGAAGTGGTGCGAGAGTGGGAACGAACGAGTGGGAATGGAACAAGCTGCCAGTGGAAGTGGTGGATGCAGGTTCAATTTGGACATCTAAGAGAAGTTTGGATAAGTATATGAATGGAAAGGGTGTGGGGAGATATGGTCCGGGCACAGCTTGATGGGAATAGGCAGAATAACAGTTTAGCATGGACTAGATGGACCAGACGGCCCATTTCTATTCTGCAGTGCTCTATGATTCTATGACTTATTTTGGGAGGCATTAGGAATTGCTGTAAGTCTGACTGACAGACACGTTGAGCAATTCCAACAGACACGGTTTAATACAGTCCAATAGTTTCTCTGTTACTTATACTTGCTTTCTACTTTGGAATCTTTAATTAGGTGAATTCAAACTTCCTGTCACCCATGATGAGAATTGAAATCCTATCTCCGGATCATTAGATCAAGTCTCTGGATTATTAATCCCATAATGAACTCACCACCCTCCTGTATCCAAGGGCAACGGTGCCAGCTATTCCCTTTGGAGTAGATAAGGAGATGCAAAGGTCAAGCTGAATCGGGTTGCAGTACTTAATGATCTCACTGATGTTAATGACTTGCAGATTACTTGTGATGGGATTATGTTGTCTGTTGATGCCATGAGTCTTTCCTGGTGAAGGGTCTTGGCCCAAAACATTGACTGTTTACTTTTTTCTGTAGATGCTGCCTGGCTTGCTGAGATCCTCCAGCATTCTGTGTGTGTGCCTCAGTCTTAGTTGTGTTTTGGGCTCGTAGGGATGGTTTTGAGGATTGTGAAGGGAATTATGGATTAGGTTTGGCTTTAGGGACTGGGATGAGCAAGAGTTACAGAGCAGGTAGGGACAGTAAATGGAGATTCAGGGGAGAGAGCCAGTGTTCAGAATCCAGGCTGGATTGCTCTGGAGTCAAAGGTCAGTGATCCTGGAGGTCGGCTTGGCAGGTGCTGAGGACACAAGCGATCCCCAGTTTGGCAGGCCTTGGGTTGATATCTGTAAGGATGGGAATCATAAAGGGCTGGTGACCCCTCGGCTCAAGAGGGTCAGAGGACTGTGCTGTCAGGAAATGTTAAGGAGGCTTGACCTAAAAGTGGAGCAGTGAATATGATTCAATGGATAATAATAACTTTAATAATAGACCACAAAATAACAAAACAAGAAAGAACAGAAACTAAACACAAGTGGAACCAAGGTCGATTTTGGGCTGGATGTTCTCCAGCAACCTACCAACCACTGAAGTAGGACTCACTGGTCTATAATTTCCTGGGCTACCTCTACTCCCTTTCTTGAATAATGGAACAACATCCGCAACCCTCCAATCCTCCGGAACCTCTCCTGACCCCATTGATGATGCAAAGATCATCGCCAGAGGCTCAACAATCTCCTCCCTTGCCTCCCTCCGTAGCCTGGGGTATATCTCGTCCGGTCCCGGTGGCTCTTCCAACTTGTTGTTTTCTAAAAGCTCCAGCATATCCTCTTTTTTTAATATCCATATGCTCAAGTTTTTCAGTCCACTGTAAGTCATCCCTACAATCGCCAAGATCCTTTTCTGTAGTGAATACTGAAGCAAAGTACTCATTAAGTACTTCTGTTGTCTCCTCCGTGTCCATACACACTTCTCCACTGTCACACTTGATTGGTCCTATTCTCTGATGTCTTATCCTCTTGCTCTTAACATACTTGTAGCATGCTTATAATATATATCTTGTACTCTGTATTCTTCTATGTAGAAATTAACAAAAATATTGAAAAAGAAGAAGAATGCTTTGGGGCTTTCCTTAATCCTGTCCGCCAAGGCTTTCTCCTGGCCCCTTCTGGCTCTTCTAATTTCTTTCTTAAGCTCCTTCATGCGAGCCTTATAATCTTCTCGATCTCTACCTAGATTTTTTAACATTTTGCAAGCTCTTCTTTTCTTCTTGGCTGGACTTACAACAGCCTTTGTACACACGGTTCTTGTTCCCTACCATCTTTTCCCTGTTTCATTGGAACGTATCTATGCAGAACGCCACCACACAAATATCCCCTGAACATTTGCCACTTTTCTTCTGTACATTTCCCTGTGAACATCTGTTCCCAATTTATGCTTCCAAGTTCCTGCCTGATGGCCTCATATTTCCCCTTATTCCAATTAAACGCTTTCCTAACTTGTCTGTTCCTATCCCTTTCTAATTCTATGGTAAAGGAGATAGAATTGTGATCACTATCTCCAAAATGCTCTCCCACTGAAAGATCTGACACCTGACCAGGTTCATTTCCCAATACCAGATCAAATACAGTCTCTTGTAGGCTTTTTAAAAAACGCAAAAAAACAGGAATTCTGCAGATGCTGGAAATTCAAGCAAAACACATCAAAGTTGCTGGTGAACGCAGCAGGCCAGGCAGCATCTCTAGGAAGAGGTACAGTTGACATTTCAGGCCGAGACCTTTCGTCAGGACTCCTTCGTCCTGACACGTCGACTGTACCTCTTGCATGCTTATCTACATATTGTGTCAAGAAACCTTCTTGAACAGACCTAACAATCTCCACCCCATCTAAACCCCTCACTCTAGGGACATGCAATCGATATTTGAAAAATTAAAATCTCCAAGTGCTGATCCACGCTCTAAACTCATCCGCTTTGTTCATAATACTCCATGTATTAAGATAGACACATCTCAAACCATCGGTCTGAACACGTCCATTCTTGATCACCTGCCTATCCTCCCTCTCACACTGTCTCCAAGCTTTCTCTATTTGTGAGCCAACTGCCTCTCCTCCGTCTTTTCAGTTCGGTTCCTACTCCCCAGCAATCCTAGTTTAAACTCTCCCCAATAGCCTTTGCAAACCGCCCTGCCAGGATATTGGTCCCCCTGGGATTCAAGTGCAACCTGTCCTTTTTGTACAGGTCACTCCTGTCCCAAAAAAGCAGGAGTTTGAACTGGGGTTAAACAGGTTGCAGGTGATGAGTCTGGAGTATAAGATGAATCAAGTGAATCCTATTAGCTGGGGGTGGGGTGGGGTGGGGTGGGGTGAGGGGATTGCCTGCATGTGCAGGCTGGACGGTGTTGGTGGGTGCAGGCCTGACATGTGCGAATCTGGAAGTCTAGGCGCGAAGGTCAAACTGTGATTGCTGAATCATGGGTTAGAACCTGCAAATCACATCCATGATTGACGAATTCTATGGTTGATCCCCGGAGGTCAACAAGGTATAGAGGGCAAACCTGAAGGTCAAATTCCAGAGCCCTTGTGAATTTGGATGTAAAAGCCTGGAAGTTGAAGCCCCTGAGCCAGTGTGTCCAGAAATTGGATGCCCGATGTCTGGAAGTCTGGAGCCAAGGCCTGGAGGCAGCCTGTCCTGGTTTGGAGACCTGTCTGTGTGTGTGATTATGTAAATCGATGGGAGGATGGGAAAAGGGCTTGTTTTGCTGTTGTTGTCTTGTTTTGTTGTTGTTCCCCTGAACATTGTTGGCATTCTATGTTGGCATCAGAATGTGTGGCAACGCTTGTGGGGTGTGTCCAGCACTTCCTTAGGTTGTGGTTGTTAATGCAAATGAAGCATTTCACTCTGTGTTTCAATGCACATGTGATAAATAAAATCTAAATCTTAATCTGAACTTCAAGCCCGTTCATCTGAAGCACACCATTGCCCTGTAGAAGGGAGGGACACACCCACTCATCCCCTACCAAGCAACTTGTCCTGTCAACAGACTCTAATCTATTCTGTACAAGAGTCTGTGGTTCCAAAATTTGTCCCATCAGCCACCCCAGAACCACCAAACTACTGAACTGTCTTTTCATATAAAACAGACTCTTGACCTCACTAGAGACCTGACGCAGACTGGGAGACCGTTTTGCTGAACACCTACGCTCTGTCCACCAGAGAAAGCAGGATCTCCCAGTGGCCACACATTTTAATTCCACATCCCATTCCCATTCTGATATGTCCACCTATGGCCTCCTCTACTGTCAAGATGAAGCCACACTCAGGATGGAGGAACAACACCTTATATTTCGTCTGGGTAACCTCCAACCTGACGGCATGAACATTGACTTCTCTAACATCCGTTAATGCCCCTCCTCCCCTTCTTACCCAATCCCTTATTTATTTATTTATTATCCCCCCCTCCCTTTTTTCCTCTCTCTTTTTTCCCCTCTGTCCCTCTCACGATAACTCCTTGCCTGCTCTCTGTCTTCTTCTGGTGCTCTCCTCCCCCTTTCTTTCTCCCTAGGCCTCCTGTCCCATGATCCTCTCCCTTCTCCAGCCTTGTATCCCTTTTGCCAATCAACTTTCCAGCTCTTAGCTTCATTCCTCCCTCTCCTGTCTTATCATTTCGTATCTCCCCCTCATCCTCCCACTTTCAAATCTCTTACTATCTCTTCTTTCAGTTAGCCCTGACGAAGGGTCTCGGCCCGATACGTCGACTGTACTACTTCCTATAGATGCTACCTGGTCTGCTGCATTCCACCAGCATTTTGTGTGTGTTTCTTGACCTCACTATCTACTTGGTTATAACCTTGCACCTTATTGTTTACCCATACTGCAAACTTTGTAACTGTAACACTTTATTCTGCTTTCTGTTATTGTTTTACCGTGTTATACCTTGATGCACTGTGTAATTTGATCTGTATACAAGACAAGTTTTTCACTGTATCTTTGCCTTTGTATGTGACAATAATAAAATAAAATACCAATTTACATTGCAGTGGATTGTGGTTAATTGTGACACATCGGGGCTAGCACATCTTGGTCCAATTAAGCAGCTGCCCCAATTAGCTGAGTTTCATGGAAATAGTTAAAAAGGTATAAAAAAGACAAACTACCATTTAACTGAGTAACAAATTATATACTGTATTTAAATGAAATACACAACAAACTAGAACATTACCTATACTACTACAGTACTCTAAATCTGTATATTCATTCCTCCAGCACTTTTTGTGTGTGTTGCTCCAGATTTCCAACGTCTGTGGAATCACTTGCATTAATGGAATTTATCCAGTGTATGCAGCTGTGTTCATTTGATTGACTGTAAATGAACAAAATCAGTGCAGTCACCTAGTGTAGATAATGGACTGCCTTCATACAATGCTTTCAATGATTGCATCCTCCAAATCTTCATTTTCATTGTAACATTCAAGATGAGTGTTGATACTTTCAAATTCTTTGTAGTTTCTAACTTGTTGAAGTAGTGAAATTGTCTCATTTTCACATCTGGCTGTTTCTGGCATCTCCAAGCCTAAATGCTTGAAACCGCAGTGAGCAAAACTGTATTGAATTGTATTACTGCTTATTTCTCACCAACTATCAGTGACAAAAATCACTACTTTTTGAAAACAAATACAGGCAAATGACGACATTTAAAAACTATTCGCTTTAAACACAGTGTAGCGTCTAATGGCCACACGTTTTGCACATGACTGATGCAAGTTAGAAATTGTATAGCCACGGTCTTGTGTCCCAATTAAGTCACATAGTGTCCCAAATAAACAAATGGAATCATGGCTATCTCCTCGATTTGTTTTTGTTCTTCAAATAGATGGCTGCCCCAATTAACCAAAGGCCCAGTTAACCGGAATCCATTGTATATAAAAGGTGTATGGACCAGTAAATGGATAGGAAAGGTTTAGAGGAATATGTGAGGAGTTTAGTTGAGAATCTTGGTTGGTGTAGTTGCATGTCTCTTCTCCCACAGATGCTGTGCAGCTGCTGAGTTCCTCCAGCAGATTGTTTGTTGCTGCAGATTCCAGAGTTAGCAGTTGCTTGTGCTTTAAAGATGAGCAACTCTCTTCCGGTGGGCATGTAAAAGATGATCCAAATACTCCCTGTGCTGTAAACATTCTGGTGTGTGGAGGACCCCCACAGCTACTCAACAGGTTTGCTAGCTCACGTCTCACATCCCTGGACGGGGGCGAATCTCTGCCAGTGGATCAGAGCTGTAGAACTGCCTACCCCTCAGGTCTGTCACAGCAGACTCATCCATTATTTCTTAAGACTGCACTCTAAATCTCTTTGTCAGGATGTGATGGAATATGCTTCACTGTAAGCTGACAGTATTAGGAAGCCAATGTCTCCACAAGAGTGATGAAGTTGTTGGATTATTTAAGATGTTTGTTAATTTTGTGTTGTGTTTTTTTTCTGACGAGGAATTTGAGATTCTGCGAATTTCTGTATGCGAGATTTTTTCCCCTGTATCTCTCTTATGTGCCATTACTTTTGTGCTTGTCTACTTTTATGGATGTGTGCATGGATGGTTATATGGATCCTTCTGTCTTTTGTGTGCACATCACGAAATTGTATACCACTTGTGCCTATGTCTGCAAACAAAGTGAGTTGCTATAGCAACCCGCATGGATTCTGTCAGATTTTGGGAAAATTCCTAACTTTGAAAAGGTTTATAACTTCTCATCTTTTTTTCCAGTCCTGACTGATGGTCTTGGCCTGAAATGTTTCTCCATAGACGCTGCACGGCCTGCATTTTGTGTGTGTTGCTAACATGAAATTTGTTGTTTTGCGACATTCAGAACCATATGATTACTATAAATTTGAAAACCAAAATAGTGCAACAAAAGGCATTATGAGGTAGTGTTGTAGGGTGGTTAAGAAGACGTCTGGTATGTTAGTCTTCATTAGTCGGAGAATGGAGTTCAGAAGCCATGAGGTAATGTTTAGCTTGGCAAAGCCCTGGTTAGACCACACCTGGAATATTGTGTTCAGTTCAGGCTGCCTCATTATAGGAAGCTTTAGAGAGGGTGCAGAGAAGATTCACTAGGATACTGCTTGAATTAGAGAGCAAGTCTTATGAGGAAAATTTAAACGAGCTAGGGCCTTTGCCTTGGTGCAATGGAGAATGAGAGGTTACTTGATGGAGGTGTACAAGATGATAAGAGGACATACAACTCCTTTTTTCCCCCAGGGCAGAAGTGGCTAAGATGATTGGAGGAAAGTATAGGTGGGGATATCAGAGGTAAGTTTTGTGCACAGGGAGTGGGCGGGGGGTGCATGGAATGCCCCGCCGGGTGTGGCTTTAGAGGCAGATCGATAAGGGGAACTTAAGAGGCTCCTCAATAGGCACATGGGTGAAAGAAAAATGGAGGGCTATGTGGGAGGGAAGAGTCAGATTGATCTTGGAGTAGGTTTGAATGTTGGAACAACATTTTGGGCAAAGATTCTGTACTGTACTTTTCTATGTTCTACGTTCTGTGTTCATGGTTTCACAAATCATCTAGCAATCTGATGGTGGAGGGGAAGGAGCTAGATTTCCTGTCAGCTTACGGTACAGCATGAGTTTGTGAAGATTTAAAGTGTAGAGTGTGGTCTCCATGTCTTGTTCCTGCCTTTGTACAGCAGCTCCTTTTGCAGGCAACATCCTCAGTGTTTCCATTTGCTCCTCCTCTGACCTTTCCTGTTTCCACTTCTCTTTCTCCTCTTTGGGGTGGGGAGGCTGATTGGTGACTAGCACTTGCCTCAAAGCTTACAGATCCCTCGGGCTAAGTGGAAACACCTCTTCACCCTCTTGCCCTTATGGAGACTCCACACCATCCCTTCCAGTTAGTCGCCCTCTTCTTCCCACCGGTACCAGATCTGAGATCTCCCTTCTCCATGTCTGGGAATTTCTCTCTGCTGGAGCGTCCTCAGTTAAATCCATTCCATTCCATACACCTTCTCTGTCTGCTTCCCCTCACCCAGAAACTTTGCTTCACCTTCCTCCCATCACTGAAGGGATTGGTAGCCTTCAGTAGACAGGGAACTGAGTTCAAGAGCCACAAAGTAATTAGACCACACTCGGAGTACTGTGTTCGGGTCTGGTCGCCTCATTAGAGGAAGGATGTGGAAGCTTTTAGAGAGGGTGCGGAGGAGGTTGCCATCATAGTGGAGCAGTGAGTGTGGTGGTTATTTCAGTTCAGAGTGCTGGAGTTCAGAGCTCAATTTTGTTTGCACATTCCTTCCTGTATGCACATAGGTTTCCTCCCACAATCCAAAGATATACGAGTTTGTTAATTGGTCCTGTGATTGGACTCAGGTTAAATTGATAAGTCTGCTGGGTGGTGTAGCTTGAAGGGTCGGAAGGGCTTGTTCCTCACTGTATCTCTAAGTATTAAATAGATCATTTTCCTACAGTTAAAAATAAATAATGAATCAAAACAAAGCAGGCACTTGTAAGAGCCTTTTTTAATAAGTCAAGCAATCACTGGTGCTGACGCACAGCAGACAATATTCCTCCACATAAATCCTTTTACAGAAAAAGGCCTTGAACACACACAAAATGCTGGAGAAACTCATCAGGTCAGGCAGCAGATATGGAGAGGAATAAACAGTTGACATCTTGGGCCAAGACCCTTTATCAGGACTGGGAAGCCAGGATAAGGAGGTTAGGTGTGGAGAAAGAGAACAAGCTGGAAGGTGATAATGAGTGTCTTTACTTCTACTGATTTCTGGTGATTTGTCTCGCATTTACACTCTTTTAGTTTGTCAGCTCCGTCCAATTCCAGATGGTCTCTCCCCCTCAGTCCCAGTTACATCTTGCATCGTTCAATATCTTTCACATTCTTGCTTTCTCACTCACCCGTCTTTGTTAACTCCTCCCCGTTCACATCCCCTCCTGTAATAACTCTGTCTCTCACAGTCCCCACGTTATCACAGAGCTTTTGTTACAGTGCTAGCGATCAGTGATCAGGGTTCTGTTGAGTATTTAATCTTTTAGTAATATTTGAGTAATCTTATCTTGATGAAGGGTTTCAGCCCGAAATGTTGACTGGTTAATCTTTCCATAGATGCTGCCTGACCTGTTGAGTTGCTCCAGCATTCTGTGTGTGTTAGTCTTGTTAAGCATTCTTGTTTGTTAAAGTAATTCATTACGGGCTATGTATATAAATATGTGAATTGCATACATCATCATGCCTCCACGTGATACGTGTGCATCTCGCTTGAAGTAAATGAAAGGTTAGACCCACATTCCCGGACTCCCGTACCTACCTTTGAATTAGTTTAATGTATTGACCTAATATTTAAACTATGTTGGTTGTTGACACAAATAACACTGGATGTTTCTCTATTTCCATGCGTGGGTACATGTGACAAATAAAGCTAATTTTTAATCTTTACTCTTTTCTCCACAGTGTTAAACCTGCTTTGTGTCTCTTCCAGACTCTGTGTGGGTGTGTGATGTGTCCGAGACCGTGTGCGTGACCACTGATGTGCACATTGCAACATAGAGTCCATGAGACCATAGGAACAGAATTAGGCCATTCAACTTATTGAGTCTGCTCTGCCATTCCATCATGGCTGATTTATTTTCCCTCTCAATTCCATTCTCCTGACTTCTCCTCATAACCTGATTAAACAAGAACCTATCACCCTCTGCTTTAAATATACACAATGACTTGACCTCCACAGCCGTCTGTGGTAACGAATTCCACAGATTCATCATCGTCTGGCTAAAGAAATTTCTCCTTATCCAAAGGGACATTCTTCTATTCTGAGGCTCTGCCCTCTGGTCCTCAAATCTTTGACTGTTGGAAACATCCTTCCCACATCCACTCAATCTAGGACTTCCATTTAGTAGGTTTTAATGAGATTCCCCCCTCATTCTTCTAAACTCTTAAAAATACAGGTCTAGAACCATCAAATGCTCGGCCATAGACAGCATTGAAACAGGTCCTTCGGCCCATCTTGTCCATGCTGAACCATTATTCAGCCTAGTCTCATTGACCTGCACCTGGACCATAGCCCTCCCATCCACGTACTTATCCAAACTTCTCTTAAATGTTGTAATTGTACCTGTATGCACCCATTTTCTCTGGCAGCATGTTCCACACACTCAACACCCTCACCACCCTCTGAGTGAAGATGTTCCCCATGAATTTTTCACCTTACACCCAAAACTTATAACTTCTAGTTCTAGTCCCACCCAACCTCAGTGGAAAAATGTAAACACGAGGAATTCTGCAGATGCTGGAAACTCAAGCAACACACATCAAAGTTGCTGGTGAATGCAGCAGGCCAGTCAGCATCTCTAGGAAGAGGTACAGCCAATGTTTCAGGCCGAGACCCTTCATCCTTCATCAGGTCTCGGCCCAAAACGTCGGCTGTACCTCTTCCTAGAGATGCTGCCTGACCTGCTGCGTTCACCAGCAACTTTGGTGTGTGTTGCTCAGTGGAAAAAGCCTGCTTTCAATTGCCCTCATAATTTTGTAAACCTCTATCAAATCTCCCCTCATTCTCCTACACTCCAGAGAATAAAATCTTAACCTGTTCAACCTTTCCCAATAATTAAAGGTCAACCAGCCTTGGCAAAATCCTTGTAAATTTTCTTTCCACTCTTTTAATCTTATTTACATCTGTCTTGTAGGTAGGCGACCCAAACTGTACACAGTACTCCAAATTAGACCTCACCAATGTCTTATAGAATCTCAACATATCATTCCAACTCCTGTACTTAATACTTTGATTGAGTGCATGTGCCCTGTCTGGGTTTGTTCATTCTCTGTGCATGTAGGTATTGTGCACATACACGTGGTCTTTTGTTATGTGTACATGTCTGTGTGCATTTGTGAATGTATATTGTCCTATTCATTTCTTCTCCATGCATTGGAAGCTTGTTTATTGCATGCGTTTCTGTGTGTGTGTGTGTGTGTGTGAGAGAAAATATACTGTATGTGCATGGATATACGTTTGTGTACACATATCTGTGTAGGTGATCAAAATGTGACAGTATGTGTGCATGTATGAGCATGCTCCTGTGTGTGTATGTGTGTGTGTGTATGTCTGTGTCTATGAGTGCGGGACACACACAGAAAGTAACAGAGAGTGAGAGACAAAGACTGAGAGAGTGAGAGACAGCTACAGACAGACGGAGAAAGCGAGAGAGAGACAAAGAAAGAGAGAGAGAGACAGAGAGAGATGGAGAAAGAGAGTGCAGACACAGATGTGTCATGCCTAGTGTTTGAGTACAGAGGGGGTTTATGACCTTGGGGAATTTGTGAGGAAGAGCAGGTTGTAACCCCTCACCCCAGGTCATTTCTTTCCTTTAATGGGACATTCCGGAAAGAGACGACATTACCCAGACACCGGAGATCTGTTGTGCTTATGCCATTAACAACGGCACTGCTCTCACACACTCTTTATTAATAACTTATCCCAACCTGGAGGAACAGAGTTGAAAGCTAACAGTCTTGGGTTAAATGCAGGCCTCTTCAGAGTCTCTCTGGGGCATTGGTTGACAATGTTATGGCAGCACTTCACTTTCTTTAGCAGATTTGAGGTTTGTAATCGGTCTTTGTTGGCTAACAATAAACAGTTGATCACATTAAGTGCCCATTGACACCCCCCTCTCATCCACAGCCCCTTTCCTGTCTAGGACAGTAGAGTAATGTAGCAGCCAGTGTAACATTGTCACAGCCACACAGGCTCAATTGCCCGACTGTGCTCTTGCAAGGAGGCACGACCAAGGTCGATGAGTGACTTCGGTCTGAGATCATTTCTCCAATATTCTGAAGCATTTAATCAATACAGTCGTCTATTCAATCTCGATGGGTGATCTGATCAGGTAATCAGCAGGATGAGCCAAACACACTTTTTTTTTAATATATATATATATATATATATACACACACACAGACACACACTCTCTCTCTCTCACTCACACTCACACTCACACTCACACTCACACACGTACAGACACCCACAGATAGACATGGATACACAGACAGGCGCGCACACACACTCACACACATGCACAAAGGCACATTGACACACCACATACACACACACACACGCGCATAGACACACGTACACACAGACAGGCGCACATACTGACACACCATACACACACACATTCAGCCACACAGACAGACACACAGGCACAGATGCATACAGACATCCACACGTAGACATGGATACACACACAGGCACACAGAGACACACTCACACAAAAGTAGGGGACAAAATCTCTCACTTCTCTGCAGTAGCTCAGGTACTTAAAATTCTCTAGTTATTCGGACTGGTGTGGTTTCAGAGATGAGAGGCTAGTGGACCGGTCTCCTTGTCACAGGATTATACAACGTGGGTCACTTGGCCCTCTGTACTGATGCTGACCCTTTGCTGGGAACCACTCCAGTCACACAGCCTGCAAGCTGGTAATTGGTTCATCATCATTCCATGTACTGAGATAGACTGAAAAACTTTGTACTGTTGTCCAGTCAGATCATTTCAGGCATAAGTACATCGAAGCAGTAGAAAGGGAAAAACAATAGCAGAATACAGAATACAGTCAGAGAGAAAGGGCAGAGCAGTTAGACCAACAAAGTGCAAGAGTCTCAATGAGGTAAATTTTAAGGTCAAGTTTTTCTCTCCCCAGAGCATATTTCTCTTTTGAAAGCCTTATTCGGAATCAGATTTATTTTTACTGATAAAATTATGTGAAATTTGTTATTTTGTGGCAGCAGGACAGTGTAAAGATATAAAAATATATACTATATATTCCAAGACAAATTAATTCTGCAAAAGAGAAATAGTGGGGTAGTGTTCATGGGTTCACTGACCATTCAGAAATCTGATGGTGGAGGGGAAGCAGTTGTCCCTGAATCACTGAGTGTGGGTCCTCAGGCCCCTGTACCACTTCCCTAATGATACTAATGAGAAGAGAACAAATCCCGGAAGGTGAGAATCCTTTGTGAGGCATCACATACTGAAGATGTCTTTGATGGTGTGGAGGGTTGTGCCTGTGATGGAGCTGTCTGAGACTCTTGGATCCTGCACATTGGAGGCCTTATGGTGAAACAACCAGTCATAATGCTCTCCACTGCACATCTATTTACTAGAGTCTTCGGATTTCCTCAGACTTCGAATGAAGCACAGCCATTGCCTTGTCTTCGTCGTTTTATCAGTAAGTTGGGTCCAGGATAGATTTTCACCCAGGAACTCGAAGCTGCCCACTGTTGACCCCTCTATGAGGGCTGGTGTGGGTTCTCCCTTGGTTTTGCTGAGTGCAAGGCTGTTGTTGCGTCACCACTCAACCAGCTGATCTGTCTCACTCTTGTATGCCTCCATCTGAGATTCTGCTCCTGAGGCTCCCTGCAGATGCAATACACAGTGCCCAGTGGTTCGTCGAAGGGCTTGAAGGACCATTTAGTGCTGCAGGGACTGGAGTGTCTTCTGAAAAACAAATTCCTTGTTTCCTTTTAAAATGTGAACATTTTGATGTTCACCCCTCTTGAAGACTGTTTATTTCCCTTCATAAACGCTGCCTGACTTGTTGAGTCCCTCCAGCATTTTGTGTGTGTTCATCAAAATTTTCAGCATCTGCAAAATCCCTGATGTGCTGACCTGTGTCCACAACTCTCTGCAGCTTCCTGTGGTCACGGGCAGAGCAGATGCCGTGATGCATCCAGGTGGGTGCGTGTACACTCAGTGCCACTTTATTAGGTACAGCTATGTTCCTGCTCTAATCAGTCAATCACGGGGCAGCAATCATGCAGACATGGTCAAGAGTGTCAGTTGTTGATCAGACCAAACATCAGAATGGGGAAGAAATGCGATCTAAATGACCTTGACTCAGAACCTTGAAGTGGTTGGGTCATAGCAACAGAGGACCATGAACATACACTCAGTGGTCACTTTATTAGATACAGGAGGTGGCTAATAAAGTGGCCACTGGGTGTAGACATCCAAACACAGTTCATGTTCAGTCCATGTACTGGAGGAAGATTATATTGGTGTTCTTTCTGATTTCTCCTAAGCCTGACATGCCCTTGTTTTGTGTATTAACCATTTTATTTTTCTTCCTTTTAAGGGAGATGCTGAGAAGCAGGCAGACATTTAAGCTGAGAAAAGTCACATTCGTAATGAGTAGTGACTCAGGTTTTGATTTCAGCGGGGGGGGGGGGGGATGTGACGACCTGATCTTATTCAAGGCTTCACATTTAGAAGGGGAATTTTCAAAAACTGATGCAGCCAAATTGGCCCCTTGGGTGGCTGGTTCAGATGTCACTGAGTTAATGAAGAAGCTGTAATATT
Organism: Mobula birostris; assembly: GCF_030028105.1. Taxonomy (NCBI): domain Eukaryota; kingdom Metazoa; phylum Chordata; class Chondrichthyes; order Myliobatiformes; family Myliobatidae; genus Mobula; species Mobula birostris. Next base: position 78,512,359 of record NC_092384.1, on the reverse strand, counting down.
ATTGGCTAAACCCCACATTTCACAGCTAATGCAGAACATAAAGAGAGGTCACTGAGGAAAAGCATCAGACAACTCCAACATCAATCTGAATATTTCTGGAAGGGATTAAGGAAAAGCAGGAGAAGGTGCTGGTGGAGTTGAAATAGAATTCAGATGTTATCACTTTTATCTGACGTAGTAGTTTAGCATTACTCTGTTTCACTAACCTTGACTCTCTCCTATGAGCTGCTGGATCAAGGGGCAGACTATAGCAGACAATGTATAAATGAGTTCAATTTTGTAGCATTGACCAAGGTTATAATAATTCCATAGCATAAAAACAGGCAGGATATTTTTATACACTCGGTAGCCACTTTATTAGGCATCTACCATGCATTCAGAGATTTTCTCCTGCATACAACCGTGGTAATGTGTGGTTATTTGATTTACTATTGCCTTCCTGTCAGCTTCAACCCGTCTGGCCACCCTCCTCTGTACTCTCATAATCAAGGCATTTTTTGCCCTCAGAACTGCAGCTCACTGGATGCTTTTTATCGCACCTTTTCCAAACTTTTCTGAAATGTTGAAGTCGAGCTCGCATGCGACACTTGTGTTGGCAGCTCGTTCCACACTCTCACCACCCTCTCAATGAAGAAGTTTCCCCTCATGTTCCCCTTAAACACCTTTCACCCTCAACCCATAACCTCTAGTTGTATTCCCACTCAACCTTTGTGGAAAAAGCCTGCTTGCATTTACTCTATCTATAGCCGTCATAATTTTGTATACCTCTATCAAATCTCCCCTCCTTCTACATTGCAAGAAATGAAGTCCTACCTTATTCAAGCATTCCTTAACTCAGATCCTCCAGACTGGGTAACATTCTTGTAAATTTTCTTTGCAATCTATCAACCTTATTAACATCTTTCCTGTAAGTAGGTGACCAAACTGCACAAAATACTGAAATTAGACCTCACCAACTTTGTATGTAAATTCAACATAACTTCCCATCTCCTGTACTCAATACATTGACTTATGAAGGCCAATTTGCTGAAAGCTTTCTTTGCAACTCTATCTACCTGTGACAACACTTTCAATGAATAATGGACAGACTTTGTTCTACTGCACTCCTCAGTGCCCTACCGTTGACTGTGTAAGACCTACCCTAGGGCAAAACCTCTCACTTGAGTGCATTAAATTCCATCTGTCATTTTTCAGTCCAATTTTCCTGCTGATCCAGATCCCTTTGCAAGCCATGATAACCTTCCCCACTGTCCACTAATCCCCCTATCTTGGTGTCATTTGCAAATTTTCTGATCCGGTTATTTACTACCTCATCTTGAATGTCAAGCAACTGAGCCTTCTTGACCAACCTCCCATGCAGGGACCTTGTCAAAATGCATGTCAACACCATTCACTGCCTTGTCTTCATCAGCTTTCCTGACAAATTCTTCGAAAAGCTTTATAAGGTTGGTTAGGCAAGCACAAAGCCATGCTGACTATCCCTAACCAGTCCACATCTATCCAAATACTCATATATCCGGTCCCTTAGAATACCTTCCAGTAACTTTCCCACTGCTGATGTTAGGCTCATCAGTTTATTTTTAAAGCCTTTCTTAAATAGTGAACAATATCAGTTATCCTGGAATCCTCTGGTATTTCACCTGTCGCTAAGGATGATTTAAGTATCTCTGCTGGAGCTCTGTCAATTTCTGCGATACACAAACAGCCCCATCTGGGAGCAACAATCATTCCACAGTCAAAGTCACTTAGGTCACATTTCCTCCCCATTCTGATGTTTGGTCTGAACAACAACTGAACCTCTTGACCATATCTGTGTGCGTTTATGCATTCATTTGCTGCCAATTGCAAACAACATCTTCTCATTGATAATTAACACAGGTGCACCTCAAGGATGTGTGCTTAGCCCACTGCTCTACTCTTTCTATACTCACGACTGTGTGGCCAGACACAACTCAAATGCCATCCATAACTTTTTTGATGACGCCACTGTTGGCAGAGTTTCAGATAGTGACGAAGAGGTGTACGGGAGCGAGTTAGATCAGGAGGTTGAGTGATGCTGCAACAACAGCCTTTCACTCAACATCAGTACGACAAAAGAATTGATTGTGGACTTCAGGAAGGGGAATTTGTGGGAATACACACCAGTCATCATCAGGGTATCAGCAGTAGAAGGGGTGGGCATTTTCAGGTTGCTGGGTGTTAACATCTTGGAGGATCTATCCTCAGCCCAACATATTGATATAATCACAAAGAAAGCACAACAATGGCTAAATTTCAGCAGGAGTTTGAGATTTGATATGTCAGACCATTTTGACTAGTTGCATCACTATGGCGTGGATAGTGCTCAGGATTGGAAAGAGCTGCAGAGTGTTGTAAATTCATTCACCTTCATCATGGACCTGAGCCTCCCCAGCATCGAGGACATCTTCAAAAGGTGATGCCAGAAGAAAGTGACATCTAATATGAAGGAACCTAACCATCCAGGACACACGCTCTTCTCATTGCTGCCACCAGGAAGGAGATGCAGGTGGCTGAACAAACACACTCTATGTTTTAAGAACAGCTTTTCCCCCTGCGCCGTCAGATTTCTGAATGGCCCATGAACACTACCTCACTACCTCTTTTTGCACAATACTTTTTATATATTCTTGTTGTAATTTATTGCAATTTTTTAGTATTGCAGTGTACTGTTGCCGCCAAACAAATTTTAAGACAATTGTCAATGATAAAAAACCTGACTCCAATTCTGAACCTCTGTCATGAGCCCTGCTTTGCTCCAGTACTCGTTAATTGTCTTATCTAGAGTTTTTAATCCGTTATGCTTTCTGTTTAATCTTGTCAAGTTTATTTTGACTGGCACGGGTTTTCATCACACTGTGCTTATTTAAAGTGGACTCCCAATTAGCACATGTTGTGGGGTCCTTCTGCATTCTGAGGTGTCACCTGGCCAAATGACATGTTCGACTGATTTTTGGGTTTAGCACATTTAGCAGATAACTTGGGCCACCAGCCTTCAGATCTGAATATGGATTGTGGATTTGATTTTAATGCAGCTTTGAAAAATAGGATTACAGACCAGGCAGACCAGGAAACAGTCACTTAGCTGATTGTCTGCATATGCATGAGGTCAGTCAGCATGGATGTGACAGTGACTAACACTTGTTTTGGGTGTGATGGTGGGAGGATTGTAAATATGGATTTGTTTGACTTGTACTGAGTTTTCTTTGTGTGTAATGCTGAGCAAAGGCAGATCTTTCTACCAAATGTGTCTCCATAAGATGCCTGCTGCACCTTGTTTTGTCAAATAAAGAAACTGCTTTGTACCTGCCAGTGCTTTTCTCTGATGACTTCATTCATGCAACAACAGACCAATGTTCAGTTTGTGTTCCTATGAATAAACTCTTCCTTCAGAGTCAACATAGGAGACTGTCGTTCTACCGTGCCTGGGTTCAGTCGTCTGTCAGCACTCGCCGTGACATATCTCTGTGGAGTCTGCATGACCTCCATGTGACTGTATGGATTTCCTCTGTGTGATCTAATTTCCCCCGACAACCTAAAGACGAGTGGGCTGAGAGATTCATCGGCCACTAGTATGTAGGTGAATGGTAGATCCTAGGAGAGCTGATGGGAATGGGACAAGGGTTAGTCTAGCAGTCGGTAAAAAGAGTGATGGGATCAAAGCTCTGTTGTGCTGCTTCTCAACACATCGAGTGGCACAGTGGTGTAACAGTCAGCGTAAAGTCTTAAACAGTTTTAAAGTTACAAACAATTATGTTCAATTGCTGCAGGTGTCTGCCGGAAGCTTGTACGTTTTCTCCATCATCGCGTACTCCATTTTAATCCCACATTCCAAAGGTGTATGGTAAGGGTTAGCGAGCTGTGGCCATTCTATTATGATGACGGAGTGTGGCGACCCCTGTGGGCTGCCCCAGCACATCCGCGGATGGTGCTGGTTGCTGACTCCAATGACAAATTTCATTGTATGCTTTGATGTACAGTACTGTGCAAAAGTCTTTGGCATATGCATATAGCTAGGGAGTACAGAACTGTGTTAATTTTATGTCATGCACCATACTACTGTTGCTGCAAAAAAAAAAAAAAAACAAGACACATGTGAGTGATGATAAATCTGATTCTGATATGTGTATCTGTTGTGGAAGCTCCCACCCCAGCCTCACCGCCCTCCACCCAGCACATCCTTGCACTGTGTTGGTCATTGATGTGATTGATGCATTTCACTCGATATTTTGATGTTTCAATGTACATGTGACAAGTAAAGCCCATCTTTCCCTTTATAAGAGAAAGATGTTGACTCTGCTAGAGAGTGGCATTGGACCAGAGGGCTCACAACCGGAGAGATATTCCAACCTACATTCTGACGGCAGAGCTGTGCTCCCCACCACTGAGCACTTCTACAAGGACCACAGCCACAAGAAACCAGCACCCATCATCCAGGCCGTGCTCTCTTCTTGCTACTACCATTGGGCAGGAGATACAGAAGCCTAACGTCCACTGTTACAGAAACAGTTCAGAAAAAGTTACTACCTTTCAACTATCAGGTTGAACATAGAGTCAGAGGGTCATAGAGAAGCGCAGCGCTGAAGGAAGCCCTTCGGTCCATCTAGACCATGCTGAAACCATTTAAACTGCCTATTCCCATCAACCTGCACCAATACCACAGCCATCCATACCCCTCCCATCTATGCACCTATCCAAACTTCTCTCAAACATTGAAAGATGGGAGACGCCAGAGAGTAGTGGTGGATGACTGTTTGTCAGGTTGGAGGCTGGTGACTGGTGGTGTGCCTCAGGGATCTGTACTGGGTCCAATGTTGTTTGTCATATACATTAATGATCTGGATGATGGGGTGGTAAATTGGATTAGTAAGTATGCAGATGATACTGAGAGAGGTGGAGTTGTGGATAATGAAGTAGGTTTTCAAAGCTTGCAGAGAGATTTAGGCCAGTTAGAAGAGTGGGCTGAAAGATGGCAGATGGAGTTTAATGCTGATAAGTGTGAGGTGCTACATTTTGGTAGGACTAATCAAAATAGGACATACATGGTAATTGGTAGGGCATTGAAGAATGCAGTAGAACAGAGGGATCTAGGATTAATGGTGCATAGTTCCCTGAAGGTGGAATCTCATGTGGATAGGGTGGTGAAGAAAGCTTTCGGTATGCTGGCCTTTATAAATCAGAGTATTGAGTATAGGAGTTGGGATGTAATGCTAAAATTGTACAAGGCATTGGTAAGGCCAAATTTGGAGTATTGTGTACAGTTCTGGTCACCGAATTATAGGAAAGGTATCAACAAAATAGGGAGAGTACAGAGGAGATTTACTAGAATGTTACCTGGGTTTCAGCACCTAAGTTGCAGAGAAAGGTTGAACAAGTTGTGTCTTTATTCTTTGGAGCGTAGAAGGTTGAGGGGGGACTTAATTGGGTTATTTAAAATTATGAGTGGGATAGATAGAGTTGACATGGATAGACTTTTTCCATTGAGAGTGGGGGAGATTCAAACAGGAGGACATGAGTTGAGAGTTAGGAGGCAAAAGTTTAGTGGTAACATGAGGGGGAACTTCTTTACTCAGAGAGTGTTAGCTGTGTGGAATGAGCTTCCAGTAGAAGTGTAGAGACAGGTTTGATATTGTCACTTAAAGTAAAATTGGATAGCTATATGGACAGGAAAGGAATGGAGGGTTATGGGCTGAGTGCAGGTTGGTGGGACTAGATGAGAGTAAATGTTCGGCATGGACTAGAAGGGCCGAGATGGCCTGTTTCCGTGCTGTAATTGTTACATGGTCATATGGTTATATGGTTATATTTCAACACGTAGATCTATTAGGAAAATCAGGTTGGTAATAGATCTCAAGGGAGTGAGTTTGTTGAATGCCTACAAGATTGCTTTATACAGCAGTTTGCCATTGAGCCTACTAGGGGATCAGCTATACTGGATTGGGTGTTATGTAATGAACTGGAGGCAATTAGGAAGCTTAAGGTAAAGAAACAGTTAGGAGACAGTGCTCACAACATTGTTGAGTTCAACTTGAAATTTGGTAGGGAAAAAGTAAAGTCTGATGTAGCTTATTCCAGTGGAGTAAAGGAAATTACAGTGGTATGAGAGAGGAGTTGGTCAAAGTAAATTGGAATGAGATTCTGGCAGGGATGACAGCAGAGAAGCAATGGCTTGAGTTTCCGAGAAAAATGAAGAAGGTACAGGATAGATGTATTACAAAAACAAAGAAATACTCAAATGCCAAAATAATATAACTGGCCAACAAGGAAAATTCAAGCTAATGTAAAAGCTAAAGAGAGGGCATTTAACAAAGCAAAAATTAGTGGGAAGATAAAGGATTGGGAAGTTTTTAAAAATCTATGGAAAGCAAGTAAAAGAATCATTACGAGGGAAAAGATGAAATATGAAAGCAAGCTAGCAAACACTATCAAGGTGGATAGAAAAATATATAAAAAAAAATAAAAGAGAGATGAGAGTGAATATAGAACTGCTAGAAAATAAGGCCGGAGAAATAATAACAGGGACAAGGAGATGGCAAATGAACTAATTGAATACTTTGCATCGGTCTTCACTGTGGAAGACACTGGCAGTGCATCAGATATTGAAAGCTGTGAGGGGAGAGAAGTAAGTGTGGTTACTATTACAAAAATAGATTAGATTATGAGGACACTCAATCCTCGTTTATTGTCATTTAGAAATGCATGCATTAAAAAATGATACAATATTCCTCCGGTGTGATATCACAGAAACACAGGACAGACCAAGACTAAAACTGACAAAAACCACATAATTATAACATATAGTTATAACAGTGTAAAGCAATACCATAATTTGATAAAGAGCAGACCATGGGCATGGTAGAACAAAAAGTCGTGAAGTCCTGATAGCCCCAACATCTCACGCAGTTGGTAGAAGGGAGAGACTCTCCCTGCCATGAGTCTTCAGCGCTGCAAACTTGCTGATGCAGCATCCTGGAAGCACCTGACCACAGCCGACTCTGAGTCCGCCCAAAAACTTCGAGCCTCCAACCAGCCCTCTGACACCAAGCACCGAGCACCATGCTCTGCCGAGCGCTTCGACCCCGCTCCAGCCACCGAGCAACAAGCAAACCCAAGGATTCGGGGCCTTCCCCTCCGGAGATTTCAGATCACACAGTAGAAGCGGCAGTGAAGCAGGCATTTCAGAAGTTTCACCAGATGTTCCTCCATGCTGTCACGTCTACCTCCATCAAATCAGAATTGTGCACGGCATCCTACTTGACAAATAACAGATGTTCATCACCGGAGTGGCCGCTGCATGCTTCGTCGCGCTGCCTTCTCCTCTCCTCCACAAGAGGAAAGGTGCTCAAAAACCTGAAACACCTAAAGGTACATAAGTCACCCGGACCAGATGAACTGCATCTTAGGGTTCTGAAGGAGGTAGCAGTAGAGATTATGGAGGCATTAGTAATGATCTTTCAAAAATCATTGGACTCTGACATAGTACCAGAGGACTGAAAAATTGTAAATGTCACTCCACTCTTTAAGAAAGGAGGGAGGCAGCAGAAAGGAAATTATAGACCAGCTAGCCTGACCTCAGTGGATGGGAAGATGTCAGAGCCAATTGTTAAGGATGAGGTTATGGAGTACCTGGTGACACAGGACAAAGTCAGCATGGTTTTTTAATGGAAAATCTTGCCTGAGGCCTCCCCTTGACTATTGTGAACAGTTTTGGGCTCCTTATTGAAGAAAAGATGTGCTGGATTTGGAGAGGGTTCAGAGAAGGTTCACGAAGATAATTCTGGGAATGAAAAGAAAGTTTGATGGCTCTGGGTCTGTACTCGCTGAAAGAGGGAGGGGGGATCTCATTGAATCCTTTCAAATATTGAAAGGCCTAGACAGAGTAGATATGGAAAGGATATTTCCCATGGTGGAGGAGTCTAGGACTAGAGGGAACAGCCTCAGGATAGAGGAGCATCCATTTAAAACAGAGATGCGGAGGTGGTACATTTGTGGAATTTGTTACTACAGGTAACTGTAGAGGGCCAGGTGTATTTAAGGCAGAGATTGATAGGTTCTTGATTGGCCATGGCATCAAAGGTCATGGGGAGAAGGCTGGGGAGTGGGGCTGAGGAGGGGGAAAAGGGATCAGCCATGACTGGAATGGGGGAGCAGACTCATTGGGCCAAATGGCCTAATTTGGTTCCTATATTTTATGATCTTATGGACTTGCCACATGCTCTCTCTCTCACTATCAAGGGACAGAGAGATGACTCCCATCTCACAGCGAAAAGGATGACTAACAATCACTGTTACAATGTCAGTCTGCCATGTCACTTTTTATTCCGAGATTTTCTGACACGAGAATCAGCAACAAACTGAGAGAGAGAGAAAAAAACATGATTACGATTGCTCAGCTCCAGAGACGTCCATCCATACGTCCACTGCAGCAAAAATCCTGATGTTCCTTCTCCTGTGACACCTCCATCAGCAACACCAACCTGGAATTGGTCATCCACTGGGCTATGCAAGGCTGGACCCCAGAGACGTCATCTTCCAATCTGCGCCTGGAGAACGTTGGAAAATGACCAGCCAGCGAGCTCCAGGAGTACCTATTCACCCGCCATGAAAAACTGCAGTTTTGTGTGCCGTTGCAGATTAGGGGCCTTGATAGAACCCTAGACACATTGAAAAGGGAAAAAAGAGACATTAAAGACAGGACTTTAAGCTGTTTCTGCAGATGAACTCAAAGGGGTAGCCACTTAGTGCCATATTAACTCCACTCACAACATAAGCTATCCTCCAATCCTCTGGTACCTCTCCTGTTGCTAAGGATGTTTTCACTATCTCTGCTAGGGTCCCAGCAATTTCTGCACTTGCCTCCTGTAGGGTCCAAGAGAACACTTTGTAAGGCCCTGGGGAGTTATCCAAGCAACACAAACAGAATGCTGGAGGAACTCAGTAAACCAGGCAGCATCTATGGAAAACAACCTCAACTGCCTGTCCTGCTGAGTTCTTCCAGCATTTTGTGTGTATTGCTTGGTAACATCTGAAGGTTGTCTCCTGTTGGGGTTTTACCCACCCTGATTTCCCTTAGGGTAGCAAAAACATCCTCTGTAATCTATACAGGCTCCATGAAGCTGATGCTACCTTGCCTCATTTCTATAGAATCTGTGTCCATCTCCCGAATAAACACAGATGAAAAGAATTCATTGAAGATCTCCCCCATCTGTTTTGGCTCCACAAATGGATTACCATTCTGATCTTCCAGAGGAACAATTTTGACTCGTGCAATCCTTTTGCTCTTAACATATCTGTAGAATCCCTAAGGATTCTCCTTCACCTTGTCTGCTAGAGCAATTTATAGTTTCTTTTAGCCCTCCTGATTTCCTTGTTATGTGTTTTCTTGCATTTCTTATACCCTATCAGTATCTCATTTGTTCCCACCTGCCTGTGCACTTCCTTTTTCTCTTAACCGGGGCCTTGATATTTCTTGAAAAACATGGTTCCCTACACTTGTAGTCTTTACCTTTTATTCTGCCAGACACATACAAACTTTGTACTGTCAAAATCTTGCATTTGAGGGCCTCCCACTTACCAAGTACACCTTTGCCAGAGAACAGCCTGTCCCAATCCACACTTGTCAGATCTTTACTTGCATCATCAAAATTGGCCTTTTTCCAAATTAGAATCTCAACCCACGGACCAGACCTATCTTTTCGCATATTTACTTTGAAACTAATGGCATTGCGGTCACTAGATGCAAACTGTTCCTCTACACAAACTCCTGTTACTTGCCCTGTCTCGTTCCCTAATAGCAGATCCAGTGTCACATGCTCTCTCATTAGGACTTTCACGTACTGATGAAAGAAACTTTCCTGAACACGTTTGACAAACTCCATCCCTTCTAGTCCTTTTACAGTATGGGATTCCCAGTCAATATTTTGAAAGTTAAATTCACCAACGTTAACAACCAAATATGTTTCTTAGAACAATCTGCAATCTCTTTACAAATTTCTTCCTCTAAATCTCTAGGACATTTGGATGCTCTGTAATATAGCCCCAGTAATGTGGTCATACCTTTATTATTTCTCAGTTCCACCTATAACGCATCAATAGTCGAGTTCCTCAATCTGTTCTGATGAAGCATTGCCGTGACATTTTCCCTGACTAGCAATATCACTCCTCCTCCTTTAATCCCTTCCGTTCTGGCACATTTAAAACAACAGAACCCCAGAATATTGAGCTGCCAGTCCTTCCCACTCCTGCAGTCAAATCTCACTATTGGCTACAACATCATAATTCCATGTGTTGATTCATGCCCTGAGCTCATCTGCCTTTTCTGTGATGCTTATCGCATTGAAATATATGCAGCTTATGACACTAGTTGCACCATGCTCAACCTTTTTAATTCCTGACTTTGTCTAAGGTCTTACCAACAATTTGCCTCCACAACCTTTCTCCACTAACTGTTCTGGCACTTTGTTTTCCATCTCTCGGCAACTCTAGTTTAAACCCCACCATGCAGCATTAACAAACCTTCCCACTAGCTTATTAGTCCCCTTCCAGTTCAAGCGCAAACTGTCCCTTCCGTACAGGTCCCACCTTCCCTGGAAGAGAGCCTAATGATACAAAAATCTTAATCAAAAATGCATCCCCTTGAGGAGGTGCCCATCATCACCATGGCAAAGGGTACATATAGGCTTTGCTGGGCTATTCATGGACTCCATGTTTCTGATGGCTGTGGATGTCCATTCAAAGTGGTTGGAGGTCATACCAATTAAGTCAATCACTTCAGAAAAGACTGTTGCCACCCTGAGGACTGTCTTCGGCAGGAGTGGCTTACCCGAACAAATTGAGTAATAATGGACCACAATACATGTCAGAAGAATTCTAACTATCCATGAAGAAAAATGGCATCAGACATTTCAAGACAGGTCCTCACCACCCAGCAACAAATGGGTCAGCTGAAAGGTTTATCCAAACATTCAAGAAGTCCATTAAGGTGATGGACAAGGAGGACATTTGTCTACAGCACAACGTGGACAACTTCCTTTTCTTTGGAAGGAAGTTTTTAACTTCCTGCGTACTGGAACTCTGTTCATGCGATGATAAATCAAACACCTGCAATGCCATTCATGAGCAGAAACCTGAGATCTCGCGTAAACCTCCTGAAACCAGACCTACGGAGGGAAGTTCAGAATAAACAGTTCAGTCAATTGCCAAGAGAAGCAGCAAAGAGCTTCGAGGTTGGACAGGAAGTCCCAGCACATGATTACCAAGAAGGCAAGTTGACACCTGGTAGGATAGCTACAAGAACTGGGCCACTGATGTACACAGTGGATGTTGGAGATCAGACATCGAGACATCATGTGGACCAGAAACTGGATGCTGAACCGAAGAAGACACGTGAGTCGGTGGCATCCAACAAGACGGACACATTATAGTCACCGGATTTCCCTCTCAGTGATCACGTCACTGACAGCAACGTGACACCGGAAACTGAGAACGTTGTCTTAGACAAAACACCTACCAAACCTGATGCCACCCCACAGGTCCAGGGGCGCTATCCTGAAAGAAACAGAGTGCCACCCAGAAGACTGAATCTTTAGAACTGTGAAGTTAGTTATGGACTGTTGTTGTGCAAGCATGTTTATTTGGAATATGGGTTTATGAAAGAGAAATTGAATGTTTTGTAGATATACAGTTTTATGTTGCTTTAATCTAAAGGGGAGCAAGTTTAAGATATGGAGCTATTTCTTTTAGAGGAATGACCCCCCTTAGCACGACATATTGATCTGCTGTCTGCGAATGTGCATTGTGCTCTCTCTCTCTCTCGCTGTAATTTGAACAGACCAGTTAAAGCCATCTCCCACATGCATGCTTTTATTTAATTGATATGTAGTTGTGCTCAGCTGATCCAGTAGCCTGCTTGTTGCAGGCCACAGCCTCAGTTCAGTGCAGAGTTCAGTAAACCTCGTGGAGCAGCAAGCTGAACCAGCCCATTCTTTGTTTCCGGCCCTGACACCTAACCTTTTCAATCTGGCCCACCACTTAAACTGTCCAAACCTCGGGTCCTTCCTGGCTCATGCACCTAGGCCCTGCCGCTTTGATATGCTCTTGGGCTTGACCTTGCTGTCTCAATTTGGCTCAAATCTGACCATTCCAATTCGGCCCGGCACTTAAGTAGATCAAATCTTGGAGCTTTTCTCGCTCTCGCGCCTAGGCCAGGCCCACCACCTCAACTCTGCCTTGCCCTCACTCTCCTCAACTTGGTTCTGCCGCATCGGATTGCCACCAAATCCGCCCTAGCTCATTTCCTGCTCGTGGGCCCAGGCTCTGCTGCCTTCAACCAGACAGTGATGAACTTGTGGAATTCATTGCCACAGACAGCTGTGGAGGCCAAGTGTCACGTAACCCATGATGGGAATAAAGAACCAGCAGAGATGGAAAACACTTTGGAGTCCAGTATTGCTATAAACTACTAATATTTATTAGTAACTACGCAATACAGTAATATAAATGAAGATAAATCACACAGGTTAGCAATGATTATATATATAAGTACGTAAATCAGTAAGTGTGGAAATATATGTATGGAAAAACCAAGCTTCTTTAAGTCTAGGGGTAATAAGATACAGTCTTACGAGGTTGAGTAAAGTTCAGTTCAGTTCGTGGAATTTAGTTGAATAGCGATGGAGAGAGAGTGAGTGAGTTGAGTCTTCAGATGAGCTGTTGCCGTCGATCTTCTCATCGTCCTCCGAAATCCTTCACAAGTCACCGACTGTGACTTTAACAACAAAGGGGACTGTACTTCGGTGTGGTTGAGCTGTCTACGCAGGCCGGGGTCAGACACATGGACAAATCCCCACCGGTCTTGCCTTTGAATTTTCACTGGCAGAGCAATTGGGATAAATCCGCCTGATGGATCCTCCAAAATCCACTTTCTCTGCGGGCACAACAATGCTCATTCAGTGTCCAGATCATGTGTCTGAGGTCTGTACCATCTGACCTCCTATTTATCTCACCAGGCTGAGCATCACCTGTCTTTCAAAGAGTCCCTCCTTCCTTTGTCTGTAAAGGAATGCGAGCAGGCAACAAGTCCTTGGAAGTAACACCAATAATGTCCTGTTGGTCACCATAGCAACCTTCGAGCTGCTCAGTTTTTATCTCCAAAGTAAAACTCCAAAGTTACCTCCCATGACAGTTGAACCGTCAATCTTCATCTCTCTCTCTTTTCAAAACAAGCCATCAATGATAAATGACTCTCTCTGTCTCTCTTCAAACAGTTAATAGGGGCACTCCTGGATCCCCTCGCACTCCCCTTCCTCAGGGAAAAAAAAATTGTCGAAGACAACTTTTTTGTCTAAGTGTACATCACAGAGTTTTAAACAATACAGGGAAAAAACATCAAATGACAGAGCAAAAATGGTTACAGTTTCCAGCTGAACATCGGGATAAGCAATCAGCTATGATGTTATCAGTACCTTTTACATGTTTGATTACCAAATCAAATTCCTGCAATATTAGACTCCAATTTAACAACCTCCTATTTTTACCCTCCATTTTATTTAAAAACACCAGCGGATTGTGATCTGTGTAAATCACAAGAGGTCTTTGAGCAGGACAAATATAAACCTCAAAATGTTGTAAGGCTAGAATAAGTGCCAATAACTCCTTCTCAACGGTTGAATAATTTTTCCGGTTCACATTAAATTTCTTTGAGAAATAAGCTACTGGGTGATCAATAACATCCGCACCCTTCTGTAACAGTACTGCCCAGCAGCTTCATCACTAGCGTCTGTAGCGATCAAGAATGGTTTCGAGAAATCCGGTGCTTTGAGCACAGGATGATAATACAGGATGGTTTTCAAACGTTCAAATGCCTCCTGGCAAAGATCATTCTATGCAAACCTTTCACTCTTCCCTAGGAGCTTTGTTAGGGGGAGAGCGATATCAGCAAAGTTCTTACAAAATTTTCTATAATACCCAACCACCCCTAAAAACCTTTTTAAAGCTTTCTTGCTAGTTGGAACAGGAACCTCCGCAATAGTTTGAACCTTGGCCTGTACAGGAGCCGGTTGGCCTTGGCCCACCACATAACCCAGGTATGTGACTGTGACATGGCCAGATTCACTTTTAGCAAGGGTCACCGTAAGATTGGCCTTAGGAAGTCTATCAAACGGTTTCTCTACCACTGCAATATGTTCTTCCCATGTGTCACTCCAGACCACTAGGTCATCAATATAAGCTTCTGTGTTTTCTAACCCTTTAATCACTGAATTGATCATTCTTTGAAATGTTCCTGGTGCACTTTTCATCCCGAAGGGCAAAACATTGTATTCATACAGCCCTGAAGGTGTAACAAATGCAGAGATTTCTCTGGCCCTGTCAGTCAATGGGACACACCAGTATCTCTTCAACAGATCAATCTTCTTAACTTTTCCCACTTTATCAACACAGTCATCCACTCTGGGGATAGAATAAGCATCCATCTTGGTTATGGCATTAATTTTCCGGTAGTTGGTACAGAATCTCATAATACCGTCTGGTTTAGGCACAAGGACGCATGGTGACGCCCAGTCTGAGGTAGATGGCCTAATAATACCGGTTGCTAGCATGTACCCGATCTCTTTTTCAACTTCTTTATTCTTCTTGAAGTTCATTCTGTAAGGATGTTGTTTAATGGGCTGGGCTGAATTTATAATGACATCATGCACTGCCCCTGTGACTGTCTTGGAGTGTCAGGAAATATATCTTTGTGCTTCCTAGTTAGTTCCTGTAATTGGTCTCTTTGTGCAGGCCCCAATGACAAATCTTATCAGTAAGGTCCTTTAAAATAAGGGAATTTGTAAGTCTCGTGGACACAATACTCAGTTAGTGAAATGATTTTTTTCCTCATTGTCACATTCCTCAGCCCCCCCTTGTTTTCGTGGTCATACCTGTGGCTACCGCCTCAGATTCATGATATGGTTTCAACATATTAACGTGCACCAACTGCGTGGCCTTCCTCCTGTCAGGAGTTTCAATAACATAATTCAAAGAATCAATTTTCTTTATTATGCAGTATGGCTCATAGAATTTTGCTTGAAGGGAGTTGGTCACCAGAGGGAACAGCACCAATACCTTATTTCCAACTTCAAACACTTGCTTCCTCCCCCTCTTATCAAACCAATGTTTCATTTTGATTTGGGAGTGCTGCAGATTCTTCCTGGTAAGGTCACAGGACTTGTTAAGCCTTTCACGGAATTCTAAAACATAGTCTAACACGCTGACACACACTTCTGGGTTAGACCATTGCTCCCTGAGCAAGGTCAAAGGTCCTTTGGGCCTATGGCCGAAAATGAGCTCAAACGGGCTGAACCCCAAGGACTATTGAATGGCATCCCTCACAGCAAAAAGTAGTAGGTGTATCCCCTCATCCCAGTCCTTGTCATTCTCATGGCAGTAGGTCTTAATCATAGTTTTTAAAGTGGAAATAAACCTCTCCAGAGCCCCTTGAGACTCCGGGTGGTAGGCAGATGACACTATCTGTTGAGCTCCCAGCTCAGACACTACTTGCTGGAATATCTTTGAAGTGAAGTTGCTACCCTGGTCAGATTGAATTTCTTTAGGTAAACCCACCACTTGCTGAGTGCTTTTACTACAGTCTTGGCCTGGATGTTTCTGAGAGGCACAGCTTCAGGGAACCTAGATGCAGCACACATTATTGTTAACAAATACTGATGACCAGCTGCAGTCTTTGGCAAAGGGCCTACACAATCCACTATGACCCTGGAAAAAGGTTCAGCAAAGCAGGTATTGGCCGAAGTGGTGCTTTTGGAATGGCCTGGTTAGGTTTTCCCACCACCTGACAAGTATGGCACCCTCTACAGTAATTGACAATATCCTTCCTCACGTTAGGCCAATAAAATGATCCTGTGTACTGTCTTTTTTACTCCCAAATACCCCCCTAAAGGCACTTTATGGGCCAGGTTTAAAATTTCAACCCTGTAAACCTTTGGAACCACCACCTGATGCACAACAGCCCAATCCTCACTCGCAGGCACAGTGGCTGGTCTCCACTTCCTTATCAACACCCCATCTTTAAGATGATACCCCACTATTTCTTTCTGAATTTCCTCCTCAGAGAGAGCTGTCTCTTTTAAAGCCACAATTTCCAGATCTTTATTCTGCTCTTCTATAAACTCCTTCCTTGACAAGGACAGGTCTTTCCTCTCCTCCTTGTTCTCCTCAGCCTTACTATCCCCTAAATCCTGTTGGTATAGGGACGGTAGGAAAGTCTCAGATAAATTGATATTAGCAGCAGCAGCCTTTCTGGACATGCTTCGTTTCACTGCACATGCGGGATACACATCAGCATCCCTGGGTGGGTCCTCAGCAGCAGCAGGCTTACTTGTGAGCTGAACTGCTGCGTAAACATCCCCACCTGCAAGGTCATTACCGAGTAAGACATTAACATGGTCTATTGGTAGTTCAGATCGGACCCCTATTATGACTGGCTTCGATACCAAGTCACATTTCAAGATTACCTTATGCAAAGGCACGGCCTCTGTTCCCTTTCCAATGACCTTAATGATGTTTACCTCCCCAGTCTCTGTCTCAGCACTGAATTCCAAAACATTCTTTAATATCAGTGACTGAAAAGCTCCAGTATCTCTCCAGATTCTTACCGGGACTGGGTTTGATCCCTCCTTCACAGACACAATCCCTTCTGAAATAAACCTCTCGAGTCCCTCCTGAACTCGGTTCGACCCCTCCTTCTTCAGCGATATTTTAGCTGTCTGAACGCAGGCAGTTGGGGTTTTCTCTTTCTCTTTTCCTTTTCCCCTTTTCATAGCAAAACAATTTGACGCCACATGGCCAGGTTTTCCACAAGAGTAACACTTAAAACTGGGAAATTTTCCCCCCGACCATTTCCCTTTTTCCTTACTTTTATCACGAATCCCCGGTTTACTCTCTGGTTTAGCCGGTGGATTATCTCTGCTCCCTTGTGGGTTAAACTTAGTGGGGAAAAACTTAACTTTATGAGTTAGGGCATACTCGTCTACTAGCTTAGCAGATTCCGACAGTGTCACTGCCCCTTTTTCATCTAAGTGCATGCTTATCTCAGCCGAGACGCAGTTTATAAACTCTTCAATCAGTATCAACTCTTTCAAGTTGCCAATATTCTCATTCACCTCCTTTGAAGCACACCACCGATCAAAGGGTACACGTTTCTCATGGGTAAACTCCACATAAGTTTGGTTCCAGGACTTTCTCAAACTTCGAAACCTTTGTCTCTACGCCTCCGGGACTAACTCATAAGTCTTAAACACAGCATCCTTCACTCTATCATAATCCTTTGCATCTTCAAGAGACAGGGCTGCATATGTTTGCTGAGCCTTCCCCTTAATCACACGCTGTAGAAGCACCGCCCACTGATCCCTCGGCCACTCCCGATTACGGGCCACTTTCTCGAAATGTAAGAAACACCTATCAATTTCTGCTTCATCAAATGGAGGCACTAACCTAATTTCTCGACTGGCACTAAACCCCTCATCACAGTTCGTCACCTGAGCGTTCTGTTGCCATCTCTCCCTTTCAAATGGTCTCTGTCTCTCTGCCTCTTCTCTCTGTTTCTCTGCCTCTTCTCTCTCTAATTCAAGTCTCTCTAACTTTAACTGTTCCAGGTGTACCTCGACCTCCTCTTTCACTACTATCCCTCAAATGTCTGTATAGAGACATAATGTTCAGCTATTTTCCTTTGACTTTCTGCTTTCGTCATACCTCTCTTTACCTCAACTTTCACTTCTTTAGCAATGTCCCGCAACTCATGCTTTCTAGCCTTCTTCAAGGACATGGGGTCTGACGATTCCAGAAATCCCGCAACATCCATTTCTGCTGTTTTTCCACACAACCAAATCAAAAGGGATTTTCCCCAATCAATTCAAACCAGCCTCCCGACCAATTTGTTTATATCGCGGACGTAGGCCCCAATTTTGTCACGTACCCCGTGACGGGAATAAAGAAGCAGCAGAGATGGAAAACACTTTGGAGTCTAGTCTTGCTATTAACTAATAATATTTATTAGTAACTACACAATACAGTAATATAAATGAAGATAAATCACACAGGTTAGCAATGATTATATATATAAGTACGTAAATCAGTAAGTGTGGAAATATATGTATGGAAAAACCAAGCTTCTTTAAGTCTAGGGGTAATAAGATACAGTCTTACGATGTTGAGTAAAGTTCAGTTCAGTTTGTGGAATTTAGTTGAATAGCGGTAGAGAGAGAGTGAGCTGAGTCTTCAGATGAGCTGTTGCTGTCGATTTTCTCGACGTCCTCCGAAATCCTTCACAAGTCACCGACTGTGACTTTAACAACAAAGGGGACTGTACTTCGGTGTGGTTGAGCTGTCTACGCAGGCCAGGGTCAGACACATGGACAACTCCCCAACGGTCTTGCCTTTGAATTTTCACTGGCAGAGCAATTGGGATCAATCCGCCTGATCGATCCACCAAAACCCACTTTCTCTGCAGGCACAACAATGCTCACTCAGTGTCCAGATCATGTGTCTGACGTCTGTACCATCTGACCTCCTATTTATCTCACCAGGCTGAGCATCACCTGTCCTTCAAAGAGTCCCTCCTTCCTTTGTCTGTAAAGGAATGCGAGCAGGCAACAAGTCCTTGGAAGTAACACCAATAATGTCCTGTTGGGCACCATAGCAACTTCAAGCTGCTCAGTTTTTATCTCCAAAGTTACCTCCCGTGACAGTCCAACCGTCAATCTTCGTCTCTCTCTTTTCAAAACAAGCCATCAATGATAAATGACTCTCTCTGTCTCTCTTCAAACAGTTAATAGGGGCACTCCTGGATCCCCTCACACAAGTCATTGGATGTATTTAAGGCACAGATTGATAAATTCTTGTTCTTGGTTGGTAAAGGGGTAACGAGGTTCAAGGAAATCATGGGATAAAGTGGTTAAAAATTGTTTCCGCTGAGACAGAATGGTGGAGTAGACTCGACAGATCAAATAGCCTAATTCTGCTCCTATACCTTGTGTTCTTATTGTGGAGAGGGGAGCCTGGTACTTAATGAAGCAATCCTGGATTTATGGAAAGCATTAGTTCGAAGAAAACATGATTATATGCTCATCCTGTTGACTTCTGCCCTTTAACCCTGAACATTGGTTTAATAGCGATTGGGTACCCTGAGGCACAGGTCAGAGGTCAATGCACAAATAACAAATTTTAATGAAACACACATCTGCACGGCAGATGTCTTGCCACAGCGTGACAGGTCTGGAAAATGTTAATGTGCTTCCAGAGACCCTGCATTCCTTGCAAAAGATACAGGGCTGTTGGTTGTAGGGTAATAACTGTTCCTAAACATGGTGGAGAGGGACTTAAAGCTCCTGAAGCTTCTAAAGCTTCAAAACTGCCCCAGCATGTGTGGAAACAGTATGATCCCAGAGAATAAAAAGTTGAATGTCTGAGGACCATTTGATAGCTCTGGAGCTTAGAAGAATGAGGGAGAATCTTATTGAAACCTATTGAATATTGAAAGACCTAGATAGAATGGATATGGAGAGGATGCTCCCAGTAATGGGAGAGTCTAGGACCAGAGGGCACAGACTTTAGAACAGCAATGAGTCAGAATTTCTTTAGTCAGGTGGCAGTGAATCTGTGGAATTCATTGCCATAGGTGGCTGTGGAGGCTAAGTCAATGGGTATATTTAAAGTGGAGGTTGATAGGTTCTTGATTAGTCAGGGCATCAAAGGTAATGGAGAGAAGGCAGGAGAATGAGGTTGAGTTGGATAATAAATCAGCCATAATGGAATGGCGGAGGATACTCGATGGGCTGAATAGCTTAATTATGTTCCTATGTCTTATGGACGTGATCCTGTGAAGTGATCGAATAATGTAAGGTTGGTCCTGATAAACACACTGAAGCCAAGAAATCTTCTCCCATTTGCTCGTTTAATTATCCATGGAGACATGCAAATTAAGGAGCTTTATATGTAGAGGCATGGCAGGACCTCTGCCTTTTTAGAAGTTTGCATTGATTTGGCATGCCATCTAAAAACTTTAATGAACTTCTATAGATGCACAGTGGTGAGTGGAGAAATGATGGTCTGGTATGGAAACGCCAATGCCCAGGAATGGAAAAGTCTCTGGAAAAAGGTAGATGCACCCAGTCCATCAAAGGCAAAGACCTCCCCACCATTAAGTACATTTACAAGAAGCACTGCCACATGAAAGCAGTATTCATCATCAAGGACCCTCACCCTCCAGATCATGCTCTCTTCTCATTGCTGCCATCTGGCAGGCAGTACAGGAGCTTTAAGTCCCTCTCCACCACGTTTAGGAACAGTTATTACCCTACAACCACCAGGCTCCTGAACCAGCATGGATAATATCACTTACCTCAACATTGAATGAAGCTGCAGATGGTTGTAAATTTAGTCAGCTCCATCTTGGGTAGTAGCCTACATAGTACCCAAGACATCTTCAAGGAGCGGTGTCTCAGAAAGGCAGCGTCCATTATTAAGGACCCCCAGCACCCAGGGCATGCCCTTTTCTCACTGTTACCATCAGGTAGGAGGTACAGAAGCCTGAAGCAATTTAGGAACAGCTTATTCCCCTCTGCCTTCCAATTCCCAAATGGGCTTTGAACCTGTGAACACTACCTTACTTTAAAAAAATATATGATTTCTGTTTTTCTGCAATTTTTAATCTATTCAATATACGTATATTGTAATTGATTTACTTATTCATTTATTTATTATTATTTTCTCTCTCTGCTAGATTATGTATTGCATTGGACTGCTGCTGCTAAGATAACAAATTTCATGTCACATGCCGGTGATAATAAACCTGATTCTGATTCTGATTCTGATTCCAGAACCTGCAGACTCACGTTCAGGAAATCAACAACTCTCGTTCTCAATATTATTTTTTTGTGCAATTTGCCTTCTTTTCCACAATTGTTATTTGTCAGTTTTTGCTCATGCATATGCATATATTCTTTTGTATTTCTTTATTTTCCTGTAAGTGCCTACAAGAAAATGAATCTCAATGTAGTATATGGTGACAAAAATACTTAGATAATAAATTTACTTTGAACTTTGATGTTTCATTTTCCTGACATTGGTGAGGTCACACTGGGAGTGTAATTGTGCAAAATGTTGGTGATAGAATGCCTGGAGTTGTGGGAACAATTCTCGTTACTCTGTTGTAGGAAAGAAGTTATTAGGCAGGAAAGAAGTTATTAGGCAGAAAAGAATGTAAAGAAAATATTTATGAGCATGCTGCCAGGACTTGAAGATCAGAAGAGCTCGAACAGACTAGGACTTTATTCCTTGGAGCAGAGGGGTATCCTTATGGAGGTTTATAAATTCATGAGGGGCATATATAGGCGAATGCACATGATCTTTTCTCCAGGGTTGGGGAACATCCTCTCTACACTCACTTTATCTATTTAGTCCTTTCAACATTCAATAGGTTTCAGTGAGATCCCCCTTCATTCTCCTAAACTCCAGTGAGTACAGGCCCAGAGCCTCAAATACTCCTCATATATTAATGCTTACATTTCCTGGATCATTCTTGTGAATCTCCTCATGGGCTAACCAAAAGTGAACTTTTCTTTTTCAAATAATTATATGACTATGGGCAATGGGCACAGCAGGTCACATCAATTTTCGGAACCACCGGCCAGGGTGTTGAAGGAGCCAATGGATGGAGTCGGAGAAGGAGAGGCCGACGCTCGGCCAAGGGAAGGAGAGAAGCCGGTGCTCGGCTGGGAGAAGGAGAAGCTGCTGTTCGGCCGGGAGAAGGAGAAACTGGCAGCTGGCTGGGAGAAGAAGTCAGCGCTCGGCTGGGAGAAGGGGAAGTTGAAAGGTGGTCGGGAGAAGGAGGAGCTGGCTCTCGGCTGGTTGAAGAAGTTGGTGCTAGGTCGAGAGAAGCAGAAACCAGCGTTTGACAATAGACAATAGGTGCAGGAGTAGGCCATTCGGCCCTTTGAGCGAGCACCGACATTCACTATGTTCATGGCTGATCATCCACTATCAGTATCCAGTTCCTGCCTTATCCCCATAACCTTTGATTCCGCTATCTTTAAGAGCTCTATCCATCTCTTCTTTGAAAGCGTCCAGAGACTTGGCCTCCACAGCCTTCTGGGGCAGAGCATTCCATATATCCACCACTCTCTGGGTGAAAAAGTTTTTCCCCAACTCCGTTCTAAATGGCCTACCCCTTATTCTTAAACTGTGGCCTCTGGTTCTGAACTCACCCATCAGCGGGAACATGCTTCCTGCCTGCAGCATGTCCAATCCCTTAATAATCTTATATGTTTCAATAAGATTCCTTCTCAGCCTTCTAAATTCCAGAGTATACAAGCCGAGTCGCTCCAATCTTTCGACATATGACAGTCCCGCCATCCCGGGAATTAACCTTGTGAACCTACGCTGCACTCCCTCAATAGCAAGAATGTCCTTCCTCAAATTTGGAAACCAAAACTATACACAGTACTCCAGGTGCGGTCTCACCACGGCCCTATACAGCTGCAGAAGGACCTCTTTGCTCTTATACTCAATTCCCCTTGTTATGAAAGCCAGCATGTCATTAGCTTTCTTCACTGCCTGCTGTACTTGCATGTTTGCTTTCAGTGACTGATGTTCAAGAGCACCTAGATCTCGTTGTACTTCCCCTTTTCCTAACTTGATTCCATTTAGATAATAATCTGCCTTCCTGTTCTTACCACCAAAGTGGATAACCTCACATTTATTCACATTAAACTGCATCTGCCATGCATCTGCCCACTCACCCAGCCTGTCCAAGTCACCCTGCATTCTCATAACATCCTCCTCACATTTCACACTGTCACCCAGCTTTGTGTTATCGGCAAATTTGTTAATGTTACTTTTAATTCCCTCATCTAATTCATCAATATATATTGCAAACAGCTGTGGTCTCAACACTGAACCCTTCGGCACCCCACTGGTCACCGCCTGCCATTCCGAGAGGGACCCGTTAATCACTACTCTTTGTTTTCTGTCAGCCAGCCAATTTTCAATCCATGTCAGTACTCTGCCCCCAATTCCATGTGCCCTAATTTTGCCTACTAATCTCCTATGTTTGACTGAGAGAAGGCTTGGAGGGGCTGACCAGGGTCAGACTGTGCTGCTGCTGGCTACTGGAAGACATCAGAGATGGAGTGGGAAAGCAACCTGCAGTGCAGCCGTGAGTGACTGTCTTGGACATTTCTCTTGCGATCACAAGATCCTGTTGGACATTGATAATGTGAGATGCTGCAGGCCTATTTCCTTTGTTTGATGGAGAGACAGGTAATGAGGCAGCTGTGTGGCCTCGGTTGTAGTGAGGACTGGGCCCTAAGTGGGCTTTCCTGTTGATACAGTCCAGGTGAGAAGACACTGAAATCTGTGTAGCGTGGAGTTGGGAGCTGGCTTCTCCCGTCAGTGCTGCCTTCCAGTGCTCGAACTGCGGAAGGGCAGGCTGGATTGCCAGGAGCTGTACCATCAACTTGCATGTCACTCAGGCACTTGGACTATACATGTGTTTTCTTGCGTAACGATGTTTTTGTGTGGCTTTTTTCCCTCTCTCACTATCTTGAATATATGTTATGCCCCTCGGCCCCAGAAGAACACTGTCTCGTGACTGTAGCCGCGTATGCTCTGAATGATAATTAAACTTGATTCGATTTAATTTCATTTGAACACAGTCCAAGGTTGTGCTGAGGGCGGCCCACGAGAGCCAGCACCAGCATAGCATGCCTACAACTCACCAATCCTAACGTGTGGGAGGAGACCTAGGTAGCCATAGGGAGAACTTATAAACTCTTTACAGACAATGGCGGGAATTGAACTCGGGTCACTGGTGCTGTAATAGTGTTATGCGAGGCATTATACTACCATATTATGAGAATTTGTCGCCATGAGACTCCCCAGGTATTTGACATTCAATCGCATCAAAAAGTCAGAGTAAAGTTATAATCAATGTACGTACCGTATAGCTACAATCCTGACATTTATTGTCTTGCAGGCATTTACAGGAAAATAAAGGAAAACAATAGAATTTATGAAAAATTATAAATAATAAACAACGTTTCCTCTAATATTTTTACAGCTGTGCGGACCATCTATTGCTCTGAGCTGGAACTTCTTGCACGGCCTGAAAATTGTGCAGCACTTTAAATGTTTTTTTTGCAATAGGCATACTATGCATGAAAATTGAAAAATCACATACATTTGATTTAATTTATAAATTGAAGGGGAAGGATATAAAGAAATGCAGTACAATAAAGACACCTTTCGCATTTAGTAAACTTTTTCTAGCTGAGTCCAATTCCAGCTGCGTGGCAACGAAGACTATGTGCATGGGAGCATTTCAGTTACTGCATGGTCGCACACCCATGTAGCTTAGAGGGAACCATAACAAAGATTGACACACTATTAGTTAGCAAAAGAAAATAAATCATGTAAATAATAAAAATGTAAAAAAAGTAATACTGAGAACATGAATTGTAGAGACCTTGAAAATTAGTCTATAGGTTCTGGAATCACTTCAGAGTTGAGGTGAGTGAAGTTATTCATTCCAGTTCCTGAACCTGACAGTGTGGGACCCAAGGACTTCAGGTCCCTAAGGATCATCATGATTGATCATCAACTTCAGCTCTGTAACACTTTCAAACCCCATGCCTTGGCTCGGGATATCATCTATGCTCCTTGGACTGGGAGAGAGGGGCAAAGTGGATGGTCAGGAGATTTCAAAGTTCAAACCTTTAAGTTCATAGTAAATTTATTACAAAAGTACATATAGGTCACCATATATAACCCTGAGATTTATTTTCCTGTGGGCATGCTCAGTAAATCTAAGAAACACAATAGAATCAATAAAAGACCATACCCAACAAGATGGACAAACAATGTATGTGTCCAGATTTCCTCGTCCCCCAAGTGATTTTTAACTCAACTTTGCCCATGAAACCCATGGGCCACCAGCCTTGTATACAATCAATCTCAGGCATATCCCTCCCGCAGGTATCAGTTTTGGAGTCTTGAGGCATTTTAGTTACTTTCATCTGAAGGTGGTTCCCTGAAGAAAGTAATCTCCCTGGGTTTCCTTTAACTAAGCATTCCATTTACTTGGAATCCCTTCTGAGAATGGTTGGCCTGTTTTCTTGCTTTGCTGGTTATACTTCTGCCCTCCCCTGATGCTAAGAATACTTACAGGGCAGTGCAGCCGTGCTACATCAGATGGTGACCTTGAGATTGTACCCACCCTCTTAAGGACACTAAAGCAGAGCAGCCAACACAATCAAAGACTTCACAAACACTCCTGACCAAAGCCCCACTCACACTGAGCCCATGTTAAAGTAACACCGCTTCCTGTTATAAACTCACAGACTGCCCCCCCAACTCAGTCAGCTGATCTCCCTGCTGCCTCGGGAAAGCAGATAAAATAATCACGGACCCCTCCCACTCTGGTGATTCTCTCTTTCCTATCCTTCCCCTCATTGTGCAGAAGATGCAAAAACATAAAAACATGCACCACCAGGTGCAAGGACTGCTTCATCCCCTCCCCGCCCCCCATTATTTTATTGAGATACAACATGGAATAGGCCCTTCTGCCCTCTGAACTGCATCACTGAGCAATCGCCTGATTTAGTCCTCTCCTAATCTGGGACAATTAACAATGACCAATTAACCTACCATCTGGTACATCTCTGGGCTGTGGGAAGAAACTAAAGAACCCAGAGGAAACCCACGCAGTCACGGGGAAAAAGTATAAACTCCTTAGAGGCAGGAATTGGACCCGGGCTACTGGTACGATGAAGCTTTGTGCTAACTACTACACTCCTGTTATCAGACTATTGAATGGTTCTGTATTATGATAAGATGGACTCTTGACCTCACAATCTACTTCATTGTGACCTTACACAATGTAGTGTAACTTTCAGTGCACTTTCTCTATAGCTCTAACATCTTGTTCCACATTCTGTTATTGTTTTTCTTCTTTGTACTCAATGATCAACAATGTTGGGGAGAAACTTCCCATGATTTACAACGTAAAGTGCAGAAATTTCTTCTCATCGCAGACATTATGGCGGATCACCTATTTCAAGCCCATGCCCATAGCTGAGCCATACCAAACTTCCTTCTCTGCATCTATCTTGGCAATCTCTCTCAATATAGTACATCCCAAAGGGTTATCTCCCATTCATCTGAATTTCAGTTTATTCCCCTGTGAGAATGAGTCTCTCTTCCTTGGAGAAGTCCACTGAGTCTGTGGTGCACTGACTACAGATCCGGCATACTCATCCATCTTTCCATCCATGCATTCATTCATCACCCATCATACATCCATCCATTGAACCATTCATGATCAAGTCATCTATATGTCAATCCATGCATTCGTTCCGCCAATTCACTCATTCATCAACCACCCATATATACATCAACCTGTTCATTTATCCAATCATACGTTCACTCACTGTCTATCCAATCTTCCATCCCTCTACCCACCCATCCATTCATCTATTCATCTGCTGAAATAAGTGAGGGTGAGTGAGGGGGGAGGCTTGATGCTTTGCTGCTGCTAGTGGGGAGGGGGGGGGCTTTGGGGTTCTAATGTTTTACTGCCATTCGTTCTTTAAGGCACTGTTCTGTTTTTTATGGATGCCTGTGAAGAGCAAGAATTTCAGGTTGTATTCCGTAGACATTCTCTGATATTAAATGGAACCACTGAGCCAATCACCTATCTGCCCGTTAATCATCCATCTCTTCATCATTGAACCATCATGTGTCAACTCATCCACTCTCCCACCCATCCACTCACCATCCAGTGATTCCCTCCTACATACTGTATGCCCACCCATTTGTAAGGGGGTTTCGTCTCTTGTGTTACTGCGTAGGCTCATTAAAATGGCTTCTTTGTTATGTTATACTTGGGAATGCTTCTTTGTTATGTTAAACGCTGAGAAAGTTTTTGCACTAGCAGCTTGTTTTTGGTTTAGAGTGTGATAAGGTTATGTTACGAACCAATTGGGATAGTTGTTATGTTTCTGGTGTATTTGGAGATACTGTATGCGCGGGGTTTTGGGGAAGAAGGCGGGAGAGAGAGACAGAGGATGGACCAGGTGCTGTGATGTCCGCTAACGGGGTCGGACCCCGAGGAGGGCGTTCGGCGAGGAGACGGAGATGGACTCGTGTGGAACGTCTGGTCGAGGTGGTCCGAGGGGTCGCAGGGTGGAGAAGAAGGGTCTTGAGCTCCAACTGTTTGTGCACGAAGAGATTGAACTTTGATAAGTGTGGCGCCTTTTATTTTCCTTTTATATTTTATTTTCTATTAATTATGTAGTTCAAGTAATATCTATAAACTGTAAATCATTTAAAGTTATCTGGTGTATTGTCTGTTATTTGGGCGGGGTGTGGTACATTACACAGCATCCACACAAACTAATTACCCAGTTTGGCGGGGCCGAGGCTGTTTCCCTAGACGACAGCGAGCCGAGCGACCCTGAGGTTGGCCGGGGGGCTACATATTGTAACCAGAGACCCGGGCAAGGACGGTAAGCACCGAAGTGCTGGAGGATCCGAGACTAGAATTGAGACATGATACGAGACTGAGACAAGGACAGATTCTAAACAAGGCACTAGATGAGAATCCGGAGTTGAGCTGACAATTGAGCACTGAACCTCAGCTCAGGTGCTCTTTAAATATTAGAATCTGGGTGCTAATTCGCAGGGCATGCCTGAGTCTTTAAAGGGACTGTGCCAGCTATCCCTATTCTGGAGAGTCGGAGTGATTAAACCCCAGAAGTTGGTGCAGTCGGGTGTGCATCATAACACCCATTATTCATCCATCGATTCATCTTTGAACCTTTCATTTGCCCGTCTATTCATCGTCCATCCATCCATTATCCAGCTGTCCACTCATACATTGGCCCATTCATTCCATCCCCCATCCATCCATTCAAATATTCATTCACTGTTTATCCATCTATTTGTCCATCTTTCTGAGAAAAAACTGGCATGCTGAGGTCTCACCATTGCTCTGTACAATCTCAGCAAGACCTTTACTAATCCCCTAACATATGCTTTGCTGTCACACAGACATACTGTCCTTGTTTAGTTTCCGGTATCATAATATAGCATACCCACGGCTCAAAAGCATTCACACATTTCTTACAACTTGAAAAGCATTCTGATGTCTTTCTTTTCTCATATTTCTCCATCTAAAACTCCAAGTGTCACCTCCTTGCTCCTTCTCCCATCCCCATCCCCTTTCTTCCTGCCAAACTCTGTTCAATTCACCATGAATTGCGATGAAGCTACGTTTAACCCATCTACACCCACACATGCTCCAAAGCTCCCATTTCCCACTAGCTAACACTGCAGCAAATTTCGATACCACACCCTCTGTCTTTGCATCTGTGCCATTAATGTAGGATCGAGTGTCCGATCTGACCGCTACAGATCCACAAACTGGGCAGCCCAACAGAGAACATAGAACACTACAATACAGTACGCATCCTTCACCCATAAGACCACAAGACATAGGAGCAGAATTAGGCCATTCAGCCCATCGAGTCCACTGCACCATTTCATCATGGCTGATACTGAATCCCATTCGGCCCCATACACCTACCCTTTCTTCATACCCCTTGATTCCCCAACCAATCAGGAGTGATGTTTGAATTTTCTCCCTATTTAGATAACAGTCTGCACTATTGTTCCTTTTACCAGAATCCATTATCACACATTTCCAACACTGTATTCCATCTGCCACTTTTTTGCCCATTCTTCCAATTTGTCTAAGTCCTGCTGCAATCACATTGCTTCCTCAGCACTACCTACCCCTCCACCTATCTTTGTATAATCTGCAAACTTCGCCTCAAAACCATCAAATCCACTATCTAAATCAAAGACAAACAGTGTGAAAAGTAGTGGTCCCAATACTGATCCCTGGGAACACCTCTAGTCACTGGCAGCCAACCAGAAAAGGCCCCCTTTATTCCTAACCACTGTGTCCTGCCTGTCAGTCATTCCTCTATTCATGCCAGTATCTTTCCTTAACATCATAGAATTTTATCTTGTTAAGCAGACTCATGTGAAGCACCTTATCAAATGCCTTCTGAAAATCCAAGTAAATGACATCCTCCGTCTCTCCTTTGTCCACCCTTCCTGTTACTTCCTCAAAGAATTCTAACAGATTTATTAGGCAAGATTTCCCTTCACAGAAACCATGCTGACTTCAACTTATTTTATCTTTGGTGTCCAAGTACCTCAAAACCTCATCCTTAGTAATAGACTCCAACATTTTTCCAACCACTGAGGTTAAGCTAACTGCACTAAAATTTTCTCTCTTTTGTCTTCCTCCCTTCTTAAAGAGTGGAGTGACATTTGAGATCTTCCAGTCTTCCAGGACCATGCCAGAATCAAGTGATCCTTGAAGGATCATGACCAATGCATCTGTTATCTCTCCAGCAACCTCTTTCAGGATTCTGGGATGTAGTCCATCTGGTTTAGGTGACTTATCCACCTTAAGAGCTTTAAGTTTGCCTCGCATTTTTTCGTTTGTAACAGCAATGGCATCCACTCCTACTCCCTGACATTCATGGACCTCTAGCATACAGCTAGTGTTTTTCATAGTAAAGACTGAAGCAAAGTAGAAATTAGATTCTTAAATGTCCCTATCTGCCTCTACCATCAGTCTGGGCAGGCACTTTGCACACCCACCATTCGCTGCATGAAAAAACCTACCTCTGACACCCCCCCTATACTTTCCTCCAATCACCATAAAATGATGCCCTCTCATATTAACTATTTTGCCCTGGGAAAATGTCTCTCGCTATCCACTCTATCTATGCCTCTTTTCATCTTATAAACCTCTATCAAGTCACTTCTCACGCTCCTTTGCTCCAAAGAGAAAAGCCTAGCTTGCTCAACCTGTCCTCATAAGACATGGTCTCAAATCCAGGGATCATCCTGGTAAATATAGAGACATGATGGGCAGGCAAGGAGAAGAGAAATGCTGAGAGGGAAACCAGAACGGGGAATGTAAAAAGAGAAAGCGGTGAGGGGGCAGAAATTACCTGTAGCTGCAGAAATCAATGTTCATGCCATCAGGTTGGAGGTTACCCAGATGGAATATGATGTGTTACTCCTCCAAATTGAACGTGGCCTCATCGTGGCAGTAGAGGAGGCTGTGGACGGACAAGTCGGTATAGGAATGGAAAGTAGAATTAAAATGGGTAGCCACCTAGAAATCCTGCATTTGTGGCCACCCAACAAAGTGGTCCTTACACCTGTGTTGTGTGTCATTGATGTAGAGGAGGCTGCACTGAGAGCAGCAGATAGAGCAGATGACCACGACACACTCAGAGCTGAAGAGTTGTCTTACTTGAAAGGACTGCTAGGATTTCCGAATAATAGTGAGGGAAGAGGTATAGTGACAGAGAAGGAGATTGTCCTGATCTTAGCACATCTCAAAGCATTTTGCAATTCGAAGTTGAACGTAAAATTTGTTATCAAAGTGCATATATGTTGCCATGTGGTCATGCTCAATAAGTCTATGGAAAAATAACCATTAACAGAATCAATGAAAGACCATCCAATTAGGGTGTTTAACCAGAGAGCAGAAGACAACAAACAGTGCAAATACAAAAAGAAAAAAATAATAATAATAAATAAATAAGTAATAAATATCAAGAACATGAGATGCAGAGTCTTGGAAAGTGAATCCATTAGTTGTGGGGACATTTCAATGATGGGGCAAGTGAAGTTGAGTGAAGTTATTCCTCTTCGGCTCAAGAGTCTGATGGTTGAGGGGTAGTAGCTGTTCTTGAACCTAGAGGTGTGAGCTCTGAGGCTCTTGTGGCTCTTGTACCTTCTTAGATAGATAGTTAGATAGATAGATAGATATACTTTATTGATCCCAAGGGAAATGGGGTTTCATTACAGCCGCACCAACCAAGAATAGAGCATAAATATAGCAATACAAAAACCACAAACAATCAAACAACAATATGCAAACTAAGTCAGATCTTCACTAATGCTGTGAGTTTAGCCAAGTTGTAAATGGGTCAATGAGATTACAGGGTGATTTGACAGGAGTTTTATTTCTGAATGGGAATGTGTAGATGTGAAGAAGCACAAACACGGTGCCATACATGCACCATTTAGTGGTTTCGAGTGTCAGTGAAGGGGAATATTCTCACTGAGAATTCAGAGCTTAGAGTAGTAGAATAGAGTAGTAGAGCTACTAGGATTTGATGTTTCAATCCCTATGGTAAGTTGGCACTCTCGATGTTGGCAGTGGGTTTGGAGTGGTGACAAGGAGGGAGGGTAGGTACGTCATCGGGGTCATCAGGTGGGCACCCTCCTTCTTTGACATTTTGTTGATAAGCCCACAACATCTCCAGAGGGCTCAAAGGTGCTACCTGGTGTCCCAGATACCCCCCACCTCAGTCCCACACCCTCCTGTCTTCATCTTGCAGCCCAGCAGAAAATCTCAGAAACCCAATACTCCCAAACCCAAGATTGTTTAATATTCAAGATTCAAGATTGTTTCATGTCATTTTCAGTACATAAGCATAAAGGAAAACAAAGTAATTGTTACTTTGGATCCAATACAGCACAAAAAATCTTAAAGAGGATAAAGAATGGATAAACAAAGATAAAGAACAAAATAATAAAAAATGCAATAAATATAAATACATAAGATAGCTTATGTATATAGATCAATTGTAAGTCCATAAGGTGACACTAGGCACAGGAGTGTCTGTACGTAAGGTGACAGACAGGAAATGATAAAGTAGTGTTGGTTGGGGGTGTGGAGGGGTGGGTTAGTGGGTGGAGATGTTGATCAGCCTGGGGAAAGTATCTGTTTTAGAGTCTGGTGGTGCCTACTCCTGCACCTATTGCCTATTGTCCTATTGACATGAATGCTCTGTAACCTTCTCCCTGATGGGAATGGGACGGACAGTCCATGAGCAGGGTGGGTGGGATCCTTCATGATGTTACTGACTTTCTTCCAGCACCTTTCTATATGTATATGTCCTTGATGGTGGGTATATCTACCCTCTACCATCCCCAAGGACAGCAGTGTGCTTCTGAATGCTATCACCCTGCAGGTGACGCACAATCTTGGATTTAGAAATATGAAACAAATGAGACAGTAATTATATGTTTTGATGTAAGTGTAATAAATAAATCTGAATATAAATCAAAGTCAAGTTTATTGTCATATGCACATATTTAAAGTTCAAAAGCTCAAAGTACATTTATTATCAATCTATATATTTGTCGCCATACACAACCCTGAGAATCATTTTCTTGTGGGCATACTCAATAAATCCAATAACCACAATAGAATCAATGAAAGACTGCACCAACAGGGTAGACAACTAATGTGCAAAAGACAACAAACTGTACAACTTCAAAAAAAAACGACAACAATAATAATAATAAATATCCCCCACGATATGAGCAGACCAGGTGTCGACAAGGAAGCATTGAACATCTGGTTCACAGCTGGAGACCGATTCCCAGAAACAAAGGGGTTCCTTGTGGCAATGGAGAAGCAGGTAGTTAAAACAAAAACATCATCAAAAATACATAATATAAGACCAACAAATTCAAGCTGATAAATGCAGAAAATGCCAAGAGAAACCAGAAACAATCCAGCAAATTACAGGATCCTGCAGCAGATTAACACAATCTGATGATTTACACAGGCACAGCAAGTGGGAAATATCATTCGCCAAAATTTTGCTTTAAACTACAAGCTCATAAAAGAAACCATATCTTACTATAAATACAAGCCTGATCCAGTATTAGAGTCAGAGTCCCACAATTACATTATGACCAATCCATTATTCCATTACGACAATCCATAATAACTGTCCGGATATATTAATACAGGATAAACAAGCAAGAACAAATTACTTAATAGATATAGCCATTCCAAAAACACACAACGTTCAGAAATTAGTAACTGAAAAACGCCAGAAATATAGAAACATAGAAAATCTACAGCACAATACAGGCCCTTAAGCCCACAAAACTGTGCCGAACATGTCCTTACCTGAGAAATTAACCTAGGGTTACACAAAGCCCTCTATTTTTCTAAGATCCATGTATCTATCCAGGAGTCTCTTAAAAGACCCTATTGTATCCGCCTCCACCACCATCGCCGGCAGCCCATTCCACGCACTCACCACTCACTGCGTAAGAAACTTACCCCTGACATATCCTCTGTACCTACTTCCAAACACCTTAAAACTATGCCCTCTTGTGCTAGCCATTTCAGTCCTGGGAAAAAGCTTCTGACTATCCACACGATCAATGCCTCTCATCATCTTGTATACTTCAATCAGGTCACCTCTCATCCTCCATCGCTCCAAGGAGAAAAGGCCAAGTTCACTCAACCTATTCTTATAAGGCATGCTCTCCAATCCAGGCAACATCCTTGTAAATCTCCTCTACACCCTTCCTATAGTTTCTGCATCCTTCCTGTAGTGAGGTGACCAGAGCTGAGCACAGTACTCCAAGTGGGGTCTGACCAGGGTCCTATAGAAATGTAACATTACTTCTCAGCTCTTGACCTCAATCTCACAGTTGATGAAGGCCAATGCACCGTATGCCTTCTTAACCACACAGTCCACCTGCGCAGCAACTTTGAGTGTCCTGTGGACTGGGACCCCAAGATCCCTCTGATCCTCCACACTGCCAAGAGTCTTACCACTAATACTGTATTCTGCCATCATATTGACCTACCAAAATGTACCACCTCACACTTACACGAGAAAATCTGCAGATGCTGGAAATTCTAGCAACACACACAAAATACTGGTGGAACGCAGCAGACCAGGCAGCATCTATAGGAAGAAGTACAGTCAACATTTCAGGATGAGACCCTTCGTCAGGACTAACGGAAAAATCAGGCATGAACTCCGGAAAGCCATCAAGGGCGCCAAGAGGCAATATTGAGCCAAGTTGGAAGCCCAGGCTAGCCAGAGGGATACTAGTAGACTATGGTAGGGTCTAAATGAGATCACTGGGCGCAAAGAAAAGGCTGGGAATATCAATAACTGTGGTGCCTGGCTTCCTGACGAACGTAATGTATTCTACGCAAGATTCGAACAGAAGAGTTCTACGCAGAATCAAATATTGCTATGATGATTGTACGTTCTAGTATCAATTGTTTGGCGACAATAAAGTATAAAGTATGAAAAGAGATAGTAAGAGATTTGAAAGTGGGAGGAGGAAGGGGAGACCCAAAATGATAGGAGAAGACAGGAGGGGGTGGGATGAAGCCAAGAGCTGGGAAGTTGATTGGCAGAAGAGATACAAGGCTGGAGAAGGGGGAGTATCATGGGACGGAAAGCCTTGGAAGAAAGAAAGAGGGAGGGAAGCCCAGAGGAAGATCGGAATGGGAATGGGACGTGGAATTAAAATGTGTGGCCACTGGGAGATCCTGCTTCCTTTTGCGGACAGAGAGTAGGTATTCAGCGAAGTGGTCTCCCAGTCTGCGTCGGGTCTCGCCAATATATAGAAGGCCACATCGGGAGCACTGGAAACACTATATCACCCCAGCCGACTCACAGGTGAAGTAACACACATCAAAGTTGCTGATGAACGCAGCAGGCCAAGCAGCACCTGGAGGGACTGTCGGGGCCCTGAATGGTTGTGAGGGAGGAAATCACACATTTTAATTCCACATCCCATTCCCATTCCGATATGTCAATCCATGGCCTCCTCTACTGTAAAGATGAAGCCACACTCAGGTTGGAAGAACAATAATTTATATTCCATCTGGGTAACCTCCAACCTGATGGCATGAACATTGATTTCTCTAACTTCCGTTAATACCCCTCCTCTCTTTCTTACCCCAAACCTAATTCATTATTTTTTTTCTCTCTCTTTCCCTCTCACAATAACTCCTTGCCTGTTCTCCATCTTCCTCTGGTGCTCCCCTCCCTCTTTTTTTCTTCCAAGGCCTTCCGTCCCATGATACTCCCCCTTCTCCAGCCTGGTATCTCTTCTGCCAATCAACTTCCCAGCTCTTGGCTTCATCCCTCCCCCTCCTGTCTTCTCCTATCATTTTGGGTCTCCCCTTCCCCCTCCCACTTTCAAATCTCTTACTATCTCATTTTTCTGTTAGTCCTGACAATGGGTCTTGACTGAAACGTCGACTGTACTTCTTCCTATAGATGTTGACTGGCCTGCTGCATTCCACCAGCATTTTGTGGGTGTTGCACCTCATACTTATCTGGGTTGAACTCCATCTGCCACTTCTCTGCCCAGTTTTGTATCCTATCGATGTCCCACTGAAACTTCTGACTGCCCTCCACACTACCCACAACACCTCCAACCTTTGTGCCATCAGCAAATTTACTAACCCATCCCTCCACTTCCTCATCCAGGTTATTTATAAAAATCATGAAGCGAAGTGGTCCCAATACAGATCCCTGAGGCACACCACTGGTCACTATCCTCCATGCAGAATATGACCTATCTACAACCACAGTTTGCCTTCTGTGACAAGTCAATTCTGGATCCACAAAGCAAGGTCCCCTTGGATCCCATGCCTCCTTACTTTCTCAATAAGCCTTGCATGGTGTACCTTATCAAATGCCTTGCTGAAATCCATATACGCTACACCTACTGCTCTACCTTCATCAATATGTTTAGTCACATCCTCAAAAAATTCAATCAGCCTCATAAGGCATGACCTGCCTTTGACAAAGTCATGCTAACTATTCCTATTCATATTATGTCTCTCCAAATGTTCATAAATCCTGCCCCTCAGGATCTTCTCCATCAACTTACCAATCACTGAAGTAAGACTTACTGATCTATAATTTCCTGGGCTATCTCTACTCCCTTTCTTGAATAAGGGAACAACATCTGCAACCCTCCAATCCTCCGGAACCTCTCCTGTCCCCATTGAGGATGCAAAGATTATTGCCAGAGGCTTAGCAATCTTCTCTCTCGCCTCCCACAGTAGCCTGGGGTATATCTCGTCTGGCCCTGGTGACTTATCCAACTTGATGCTTTCCAAAATCTCCAGCACATCCTCTTTCTTAATGTCTATATGCTCAAGCTTTTCAGTCCACTCTAAGTCATCCCTACAATCACCAAGGCCCTTTTCCATAGTGAATACTGAAGTAAAGTATTTATTAAGTACCTCCGCTATCTCCTCCAGTTCCATACACACTTTTCCACTGTCACCCTTGATTGGTCCTATTCTCTCATGTCTTATCCTCTTGCTCTTCACATCCAGAAATCTGAATCCCTGCCCCCTGCTCCAATCCCTCAGCCATGCATTTATCCTCCACCTCACTCTATTCCTATACTCACTGTCGCATGGCACAGGCAGTAATCCCGAGATTACTACCTTTGAGGTCCTGCTTCTCAACTTCCTTCCTAACTCCCTGTAGTCTGTTTTCAAGACCTCATCCCTTTTCCTACTTATGTCGTTGGTACCAATATGTACCACAGCCTCTGGCTGTTCTCCTTCCTGCTTCAGGATATTGTGGACACGATCAGAAACATCCCGGACCCTGGCACTTGGGAGGCAAACTACCATCCGTGTTTCTTCCCTGCATCCACAGAATCATCTATCTGTTCCCTTAATTATAGAGTCCCCTATCACTGCTGCCATCCACTTCCTTTCCCTAACCCTCTGAGCCATAGAGCCAGACCCTGTGCCAGAGGCACAGCCATTGTTGCTTCCCCCAGGTCAGTCACCCCCCAGTGGTACTCAAACAGGAGTACTTATTGTTAAGGGGGACAGTCACAGGGGCACTCTCTAGTATCTGACTCTTGTCCTTCCCCCTCCTGACTGTTACCCACTTATCTGTCTCCCAAGGCCCCGGTGCGACTACTTGCCTATAGTTCCTCTCTATCACCTCCTCACTTTCCCCAACCAGACGAAGGTCATCGAAGTTCCTAACAATTGACTGTGCTTGGCTATACCCGTACCCCAGGTTTTTATCAGCTTGAGCTGAGAAAAAATAAATAATAATTTATATTATTCTGTGGAAAAGTAGATTTCTTTCATTTGTGTCCTGACGAAGGGTCTCGGCCTGAAACGTCGACTGCACCTCTTCCTAGAGATGCTGCCTGGCCTGCTGCGTTCACCAGCAACTTTTATGTGTGTTGCTTGAATTTCCAGCATCTGCAGAATTCCTGTTGTTTGAGATTTCTTTCATGTTGTTGCATTGAATACCAAAAGGCATTTGACTCTGTCCCACACTCATGGTTAATTGAAGTTCTTAATATATATAATCTACACTCAATACTTGTGAAATTTCTGATGAAGCATAATCACCCTATAGATTAACAACCGAAAAAGGACAACCGATGTTATCAAAATAAACCGAGACATTTTCCAAAGCAACTTTCTAAGTCCACTATGGTTCTTTCTAGCTTTAAATCCACTCCCTAATTTACTCAATCAGATGAAAATTGATTTTCAAATCAGAAACAACTAAATGAGCTATACCTTAACACACCTTCTATACGTGGATGATTTGAAATTATATGCTCATTCATGAGTTAAACTAAAGCAATTAATTCAAATAGTGGAATATTTTTGAAAGATATAAACATGAACTTTGGACTGGATAAGTGCAGAACATTAAACATAAAGAACGGTGCGATAGATCTAACAGAATACAAAGCAGAGCAGAAGGATACAATACAGCTGATGGATGAATATGAAACATGTAAGCATCGGGATATCAACGAGGGAAGAAAACAGATCATAGTGCAATAAAGGGAAAACTTCTGACAGGCTTAAGGCTTAAGAAAATCTGCCAAACAGAGCTCAACAGTAAAAATATAACAAAGGCAATAAACACTTTCACTATACCCATATTATTGTATTCTTTTGGCACAATATCTTGGTCCAAAATCAATCTGGAAAATTTACAAAGAAAAATAAGAAATGAAACGACAAATTTCAGAAAAAATTATGTACATTCGAATGCACTTAGACTAACACTATGTAGGATAGAGGAGGGAAGAGGAATAACAGACATTAAAAATCTACAGAACAGTCAGATTAAACTTCTAAGGATATACAATCATCAACAAAAACAGGAATCAGCACTCCACGCAAGCATATGGAATTCTGATAAGAAGTGTCCATCACTAAACTTAAATGAAAGCACAACCCAGAGAAATGAAGATATCATTATTGAAGAAAAAGTTAAC